>NC_140755.1:83100000-84300000 GCF_051527215.1 Medicago sativa | reverse complement strand
AAGCTATGCATTCCTCACTAAACACAATCATACCAAAAAGGAAAACCTGCAAAAGTGAAGAAAAAATGGGGAGAAAAAAAAATCAGAAACAGAATTTGATGAGACCGATACATCCAATCCAACCAATGAATATTATGAAGAATACCTATCTACATCATCAACAATCATGACAATCACCTTCCGGTGAATTTTGTAAAATCCCTCACCAAATGCTTTTATTGGTTGAATAATCACCCTCCGCCACTATCTTCGAACCATTGCTCTCGATCTCCTTAGCCTCAGCTTCGTCAGAAAGAGATGCGATCGCAGGATAAGAGTTATTAAAGAATAATAAAAGAGAAAGTGGCAATTTCGTTTTCTTCTTGTGTGCACTATCCGATTTCTCAATATCTGTTCTTTCTTTTACTATTTACTTTTCGGATTTTTCTTAATTAGTCTGAACCGAGTTTTGTCTTGACTGTAACATGTTGATGCATTTATCTGTATTGGTGTGGGGAAAACATTCTCAATGATTTCCTTATTTCTGTTACTCACTGACATCATTGAACTAAGGTTCTGTTTTAGCTTCCACGATATTGAGAAATCATTGTTCTATTTGTCTAGAGTGTTCATTATTCATTACTTTCATATTTACTATTTAATAAATCAAATTAAAGTAGCTATCTGAATTTTGGATGAATTGTTGGACTAAGTATAAATGATGAAATATAACCATGTTTCTTTCAGGCTTCCTAGCTGCTATTTAGTGCACTGAAGCGTAAAAATATATAATTTATAATGAAACATAAATAAATATACCAACCTTATAAACATGTAGCATTTTTTTAATGAGAATAAACATAGAAAAGAGGAAAAATAAAAGGACTACGAAGGTCCTTATGAATTAGTGCAAAACAAATCTTGAAGTCAGATTGCAAAACACCAAGTAAAACTAAAATCTGGAATGATAGATTATATTTCAAATTAAGATAGCATCAACTATTACAAATGTGCAAAACAGTATAGATGCTATATACTTAGCTGTTCTAGTTTTGTTTATGCATGCAGATTAAACAAATTCCAAATCCCCTAGTTTCGTTCAGCTATTTTATAGTATATAGCATATTTTAAATGTGTTTTTATCTGCTGGAACTTATATTTTGCATGATTTTTAATGATATGTTAAATGTTTCATGTACTTGACTCGTAGGAAACAAAAGGAGACAACACAATGAAGAAAAGCAGGAAAAGGAAGAAGTCGCGGAGAGGACAAAAATCAACAGAAACAGACAGATAGTTCACGTTTAAATTTGGAGCACAATTAGTCACTTATTTTTTATACTAAAATTGAGTTTCTTGTTAAAATAGGTGTGTGTGCTTCTATTCTAATCTAAATAGAAAAGCATAGAAACCAAGTGTGTTCATTGTAATCATAAATTCAAAGCATGCATACTCTGCTATATACTTATGTATAACAAACAAAAGAATGAAGGCCACACAAAGTTCATGGATATACCTTCAAAATGTACTTTTTATTGAATTCTTATTTAAACTTCAAGCATTGGAGCATATAAGTTGTGCAGACTCTGTTCAGATTATCTATGCAAAAAAAATGTGCTTAGATTATTACGACTTTGAACCAAACATACATTCAGTTGTAAAAAAGAACAAACGCTATCATATTACCTATATAGCAAAAAAATATTGAAGATATGAAAGAAATGATATCAAGTGTATCATTGTAAACTACCTTTTTCATGAGCATGAAGTTTGGGAAAAGCCAGCTATTACCAACCTCAGTCAAATAGATGTGGTGTAAATTGCGACCAGAAAGGCATGTCAAAAATCAACATCATGATATTACCTATAATGTCAACATGGTTCCGTTATTCTCGGCATTTATTTGCCTATTTTCATTTTATTTGTCTCCTCTACTTTGCTTTCTCATGATTTCTTCTTCCTATTCAAACCAAAGCAAAAAATCAGAAATCAAAATCATACATATTTAGAAAGAGCCAGACTTGTTCTTCACAGAATTCGAATAATATTTTATCCAAAAATGAAAAATACAAAAATTGAAGGAGTTTAACGTTAATTCAAATGAAACAAAAACAAACCAAACCCATGATTTCAATTTCGAAACTTATAAAAAAAAAAAAAAAAGATAGCATACGATTGCAAATAAAACATATTAAACATAACCTTCTCATAGAATGTTTATGCGGTTGAACAAACAAATTTTCTCCTTCTATTGATGATATTAGCAGATGAGTGGTGCATAAAAACTCAATTCACCTGATGCCAAAAGGAGAGGACGTTGGTTTAACCATAAACAATGGTGAAATATGAGATCAAAACATAACTTCGCAAATCAATTCAAGTTAATCTCCTGCAAAAACAACTTACCCAAATGAGTACCAATCTGATTTTGTCCATAAAAATATTCCCAAATCTTTGAAAATAGCATAAAAGGAAATATGAAATGTGAATCAAAAATGAAAAATCAAAACAAAATTCTTAAACAGCGACAAAAGTTTGTTTACCATATTAACAAATCAAAGATGATAGTTTGAAACAAAAGAAAACATACAAAAAAAACTGAAAAACAAAACACATCAAAATCCCTAATATACTATAAATACCTTGATTGGTTGAAGATGCCATCCTTGAATGCAAAACAGAACCCAATCATAGTCAAAATCCTCCATGTGCGCTCAATCCCAACTCACATATCACAACACACAGATCACAAAAGGAAAGCAAGAAGCTTAGTAGAATTGTGATAATATGATGATGATGAGAACAAATTTGAAGAAAAAGCCGTATATAATCATGCTTGTTAGCCATAAATTAAAATGAATCTTACATTCATATTTCTTCTCAAATTCTCCAGTAAGATGCCTCTTCACAAATGTTGTCTCTCCTGCAAAAAAAACGATCATTATTCATTACACCAAAGTTCACTTCCAAATCAATATGCCAGATTGTAACGAATCACTGATTCTATGTTACATATTTCACGCAAATTAACTAAAAATAAGAGAATAAAGAAACGATGAAGGAAAAGGAAAAAAGCAATTGGTACCTGTGCCACCATCGCCGACGATGAGAAGCTTGAAGCTTGGGTAATCAACGGTTTGCTGATTGGGCAATGCCTGCAGAAGAAAAACGGTGGCGATGTTGATAAGAGGAAGAAAAAGAAACTATTTTGTTTGATTTGCGGCTTTATTTGTTATAGGAGCAGATAGTTTAGGCTGGAAACAAAATAGGAAACAACTTTGAGCTATCCTTTCTGATTTGCGGCCTATTTTGTTGTTTGCGTTTTTTTTTTGTGATGTTTATCCGTTCAATTGTTAGTATGTTTATCCGTCCAATTTGTTTCCGTGATTTCCTTTTATTACGTTTTTATGTTTATCCTGTGAGGCTCCTTTTCTTTTTGTTTTCATAATTAACGATTTAATTAGGGTAAAACAGGAATTTTAGTCATTAGGTTTAGGAAAAATTAGGGCTTCAAAATTGGCATGGGTTAACTTTTATATATATAGATAATTTCTCTGTGTGCTGCTATTCAATCAACTTCTTGTGTCCTGCTCTTCAATCAATTTCTTCCAAAATCTTCTCAAGCTCGTCAATCAATTTCTCAAGCTCACCAAGGTTAGCTTCTCTTCTCTTCTCTTCAGATCTGAGGATTCTCTGTAGTTTTTTTTTAATTTCTCAGTGTTTTCTTCAACAAATCAAGCATGTTACCATAAACTTGTAATTTTAGGATTTATTTTGTTTTACTTATTAGGGTTTTTAATGTGCTTAACTACCTAATAGAAATGAAAGGTGCTGGCATTTTTGGACCTGCTACAGAGGCTTGAGTGGCTCGGTTTTATGCTACTGGTTTTTTATTGTTTAGGCCACAGATTATGTATTTGTTTTGTGTGTTCTTTTTGGCATTTATACCTTTCCCTGTACCTTTTTTGGGCTGTGCTTGTTTTGTATTTCTTCTGGTTTCTGTCGAACAATAGGCTTTCTGCTGTTGTTGCTGTAGCTTTTTGCACTTCTGGTGCGTGTGGTGTTATAATATATATGTTGTTTCAAAAAAAAAAAAAACTACCTAGACTTTGATTCATGTTTGGTGTTGAAAATAATTGTGAGCTTTGTGCTTAATTGTGGGTTTTGTGTTGAAAATAATTGTGGGTTTATTTCTTTGTTCACTTTTTGCTGTTGAAAGACTTTGATTCACTTTTAAGTTCTAAATTGTGGTTATAGACTTACAGTTACGGTTTCAATTACTTTTTGATCATTGATAATGCTAATAAATGCAGCCAATTTTTTAAGATGGTAGTAAGAAATAAACTGTTTGTGGTTGCGATCACAGAGCAATTATTGATATCACGGTTAAATGTCATTGCAATGCAATTTTTATTAGTTGTGTTTTAAGTATAGAGAATTGAGAGAAATCTCATATTGCATAGACTGCTGAAAAAATACAAGTGTTTGAGCTATATACGCGGCTCACAAATCACAATAGCTAGCTAACTAACTACTAACTAATAACAGTTACATCTACTGCTAACAGATGGAAAACTGTCCTAATTGACTTTAGATGAAGTTAGTTGAATCTGACTCGCTTCTACATCCTTAACAGTACCAGGGTACTCCTAAACCTTTACTTCCTTAATAGTTTTAAAGTACACCTAAACCTTTAAATTTTTATCGCCATTGTAATCACTTTCAAAAATTTTTTGTTCAATTTCATTAAATAGAGTAAAAAGTTTTAGTGCTTTACGGCTGAGTTGTTTAATTTCTTATATGTGTAGTTAAACAACTTGAAACCATACATTAAATAGAGTAAAAGTTGAAACCACCTGGTCTATATGTGTAGTTTCTTTGTTTAACAACTTTGGATCATAAACCACATGCTTAATCAGTTTTTCTGTTTTGTTAAAGATTCAATTATATGTGTGTCTATCTCATTTTATATAATTCTAGTATTTTGTAGACAGAAGCTTATGCTTTAATTAATACTGGAGCTTTAAATTTAAGATATAATTTTAGTATTTTTTTAGATAGAAGCTTAGTATTTTGTAAACAAAAGCTTAAGCTTTAATTCAAATAGGTTATGACATATAATCTCATATGATAAATGCTTATTGAATAAGTGCTTACTAGGTAGTGGTTTTGTTTAGATAAACAACTTAATTGAGTGCTTATTGTATTGGTGCTTATTGTATTGGTCTTGTTTTGAGGATTGTTGGAGCGCTGCTGTTTTGCTTGGCCTGCTTCTGCTGCAAATCTGAGTTGCTGTTGGCGTGTTGGGTGTTTTTCAGCTGGGAGTGTCGTGCTGTTTTCTGTTGTTCAGCAGGGGTGCGGCTGTTTTGCTGGGTTTTTTTGGGGTGTGAGGGAGGGATAGGCTTGTTTTGACACAAGTACATATCAGCCACTTTGCTTACTAGGTATTGTTGATAATTTTTTCTGTTAAATAAAAACTATAGAACTTTTGCTCATAAAGTGAACATTTATGTTTCATGTTTCTCCTTTTTTGATTCTGTTAAGTTATTACAATTTTTATTCCAGAGTTTGGTTTAGATTTAGATTAATTAGTGGTGATTGATTGACAAGTATGTAATTATATACTCTATTGAGTTTTGGTCATTTCCACTACTATTGTTTTTGTAACCAGCACTTAAGAGGTGGAAGGACTTTATCCTCCCGAGGTCGACACTTAACTGGTAGAGGGAGAATTGTTGTAGATGTTACACCTACTATACCATCTCCACATGTATCTCCAAATCAATCATTATCAGATGTACAACCTGCACCATCACTTCTCCAGCTCTCCTCTTTCGTGAAACCTTGTAAGCCCCTAACTCATCTTCTATTTTATTTCTTTTCCAATTCTAGTTGATAATTCTCTATGTTAATGTTCTCTCTGTTAATCTTTCGTTCATACTTGAATCATACCATAATATTATTGATTTTTGTTATGTCATCAAATTGGAACTTGAGCATATTCATAAATTTGGGGAATTTAATGTTTTGATTCAGACATACTTATGGATATTTGCACAGCTATCCCCCTTTTGGGATTGACTCTCTTCCTTTATTTGTTCATTCAGTTTTGCTGAAAATTGTTAATGAATTTGGTTTCACCTTCACCTTCAATTTTCACATAACCTTAATCAAACCCTTCTGAAATCACTAAACCATGTTTCACATCACTCTGAATTCATTAACTATTTTATAAATATGTATATATCATAAGTGATATTGAGGGTGTGAAGGTTTCTCTCCATAATTTAACAGTCTCTCTTTTGGATCCACTATTTAATTGAATGAAGGCTTGCCTATCTGTCTATCATCTATGCGTTTTGGTTCACTTGTATATATATAGGAAGGATTCATATATTTTCTCTTCTTGTATTTTGTTCATCAGAGCATTGAATTTCATTTTTTGAAATTGTTTAGCACAATGAAGAGTCTTTGGACATAATTAGCATATTGAGAAGTATCTTAATTACTTCTTACTGATGAAAATTGCTTTACCTAATAAAAATTCATCATCATCATTGTCTCTATTTGTAATTATTTTCTAAATTACTTCTTCATTCAGATATTGACCTGTCACTATATAGTATCTTCTAGTTCTACCTACTGTGTCTTTGTATTCAATCATCAATTTGTACCTCAGTCCTTGTAACAATGTTGGTTCTCTGATTTTATTTGAATTTGTTGTTACAAGATACAACATACTATAATTATGAGTATCATTTTATTTGAATTTGTTGTTACAGATTTTATTTATCTATAATTTATCTATAATTTTAATTTACCTATAATTTAAGTTATGATAATAGAGCTAAAAAAGGATAAGTTTTAATTTATATATGATTTTACTGACATTGCAGCTTTATAATTGGTTGTTATTTAAATGACTAATAAAATTCAAAATTGTAGGGAAATTTTAAGAAGAGAAAAGCAGAGCTTTTGGAAATATCTATGTCTCAAAATCAAGAGGAAGAAGGATTGTTTTCTGAAAGTCATCATAATATGCTAGATGACTTGACTATTTGGTCATGTTATTGTTTTCTCAAAATCTAGTGCAATTGATTGTTACTTTTATTGTTGAGCACTGACTAATGAACAATTTAGCCATGTTATTGTGTTAGAACATTGAGCACTTATATGATTCTAGTTTATATAATTTTGTTTCAGGCAATGGGCTTTTGTTTACTCTTGAGTTACTATTTATTTTTATTTGATTTAGTATGTATTATTGATTATAAATTATGGCAATCCTGTAAAATAAAAAAAAATTATAACCACGTCCGAAAAGCATGGAAATTTTTTAAAGCAAATTAAATCCGTCCGAAATTCGTTGGAAAATTTAAATTAAATCCGTCCGAAATTCGTAGGAAATTTAATTAAATTCCGTCCCAAATCCGTTTGAAGTATAGTCCAACGTGTTGGTGTGAAAACCGTCTGAAATCCGTCTGAAATATATTTCGGACGGAATTTGGGACGAAAATACGATTTGCGACGCGGTTGTTTCGGACAGCGCCCTATCCGTCCGAAAACGGATTTTCGTCCGAAATCCGTGGGAAATGTCCGTAAATTCCGTCCCAAAACCGTCTGAAATTCCGTTTGAAAATGACTTTTTTTTAGTAGTGATTATGGTTACTCCTTACACATTCACAACCAAAATGACTATCGCCCCTTATAATTTTTTTTACACATTCACAACCAAAATGACTATCGCCCCTTATAATTTTTTTTCGAAGAAGCTAAATTAGCTCACCTTGTCCCTGAATATGTAACGAGTAGTCACAATAGTCTCTCAATGTATTAAAATTCTAAAATAGGCCCTGATTTTGCACTTTGTTAGTCAAAATAGTCCTTGAAGTATATTGAAGTACTAATATAACAATATTAACGAAGTATTTTAATGTTATGGACTATTTTGATTAACGAAGTGCACAATCACGTACTATTTTAAAATTTTGATACTATTATGGTTACTCCTTACACATTCACAACCAAAATGACTATCGCCCCTTATAATTTTTTTTCGAAGAAGCTAAATTAGCTCACCCAAATTGGAATTGGCATCGGTTTTGATACTATTATGGTTACTCCTTACACATTCACAACCAAAATGACTATCGCCCCTTATAATTTTTTTTACACATTCACAACCAAAATGACTATCGCCCCTTATAATTTTTTTTCGAAGAAGCTAAATTAGCTCACCCAAATTGGAATTGGCATCGGGAGGAATCGAACCTGAGACCTCGAGGAGGAACACACTCCCAGCTCCCAAGCCAACACCACCAGGCCAACCCAAGTGGGTTTATCGCCCATTATAAATAAAACACAATATGTTAAGAATAAGAACAACAAGTCAACAACCTTGTGTAAAACTTGTGAAAAGAAATAAGTGCAACACATTTGATATGAAATTTTAACCCCACATATACCACATGTCTAGATCCGTCCCAGCAATCTTCTCTAGCACCATTGGCATCCATTATCGGGATGTCTTGATTCATTTCAAGGTTATCAAATCTTGCCCTATGTTAATTATTATACACACGAAATATCTATTCTACAATTTAATGAAAGGCCTAAAAATAAAGTATATCTTAATTCGACAAGGCCATTCAAAGAGGCTCAAAGAATGGGTCTCAATGGGGTTTGTTACTCATAACAGCTACTCCATTACCCTAGTGCAAAATTTCATTCCTGACAGCATCAGAGAGCAGATTGCAGGTTGTCAAGCTGCAGTTCCGGATGCCTCAGCGGACTGCTCTTATTGGCCATTTTTTTCGAATGACCTATTCACAATATAATCCACTTATGACTTTTTGATCCATAATGATTCTTCAGAGGCTAGCAGCTGCTGGAAGAACATATGGTAATGGGAAGGCACACAAAAAATCAAATGTTTCCTAGGTCTGTAAAATGATGGTTTGAAACCAATGAGAAGCAAGTCCATTGTGGTATAGGTTTGACAAAATAATAATTTGATCTTTTTTTGGTGGCGGCCGGGGTGGTTTGAACCCCGGACCTTGCATATGTTATGCATTGTCCTAACCAACTGAGCTTATGTTAATTATTTTTCAATTAAAAAAATTGATTTGATGACATGGTAATGACATTTTTCATGTGGAAATTGCCACATATGAACTATTTTGGCCACATCACTAAAAAATTGGACACATTATCGTTTTTGGAGTAAAAAACGGGGGTTAGGACGAAAATTGCAAAAAACATGATAGTATAGGAACAACTTTGTTCGATTTGAAAAATGTATGACCAATTTCGTGAGTTGGTTAAAATACAAGGACCAAAAGTGCAATTAAGTCAATAAATTATTGTTGCATAAAAAAGTCAAAACAATATTTTATTTTAAAACATTTTTTATATGTTAAAACTACATTTAGATAACCTGATTATACAAATAAGCAATGACACTATGTTAATAAATGAAACGTGTCCTAAGAAATACGCAGTGTAAAACCCCATGCTTTAATAATTTTTGTTTAAGAGGTTAAAATGAAATATACTACTTGAAGTCTGGAAATTTCAGCACAAGAAGTGCCAAAACCCCAGCTGTAAAGGGTATCAAATTACACGCTCGTAACAAAGGGTAACAAAATGAAAAGGACCAAGGGACATAGTCACCCCATTACAGATAAATACCCAAACAAGGTAAATGATTCATCCACACCACAAATGGTAAGAGAAAGCAAGGCTAGGATGGTTCGCTTTCAACCACCAGTATGATTGAAGTTTAATTTTATTTAGTAATTGATGAAACGAGTCCCCTTTTTGGTGAAAGACAACATTTCTTTCGATCCAAATCACCCACACGCAAGAAAGCCACATGAGATTAAAAGTTGAGCGGTTGCTTTTGGAAAACCCGCCTAAGGTGCCAAATTGATACAAATGATCTGACATATGTTCAGGAAACACTATGTGGAACCTAAGCCAGTGAGAAATACCGTACCAAAGTTTACCAATAAAATCACAAGAGAAGAATAAGCGATCTGCATCTTCCAGCATGCCACATCCACCCATGCATAACTGAACATTTGGTTGCAAAATTTGTCTTTTAACTAGATTGTCCGTTGTTGGTAACCTATTACGCAGTAGACGCAAAGCAAAAAGACTGACATTTAAAGGCACTTACTTATTCCAAATTTCAGTTATGTGAGCAGTTGTCAAGTTGTTGTTGACCGATGACAAGAAATGATTATAAGCACTTGTGACATTATATTTGTTGGACGCATGTAAATGTCAAATCCACTTGTCATAATGATTAGGCTGCAAAACAATATTAATTAAAAAATCACAACACTTCCACACTTTCTCTTCCTCCCAAGCTAACAAACGACACCGCCACTTCCAAGCGTCACCCTCCTCCCCCCACCCAAGCGAATACATTTCAGCCACCATTGTCATTTTATTAGTAGCAATATCAAAAAGGCGACTAAAATTATTCTGCAAAACCATGCCATCAATTCAAGGATCCCACCAAAATAAGGTTTGGGCACCATCTCCTACCTCCCACCCAACATTATCATCGAACCACCGACCACCTCCCACACCAGCCCCATTTTTAATATTAATCAAATTATTCCACCAAACTGAGTTAAACCGCCCTCCTCTGCGATTATATTTATACCTCCTACATCCATGTATCTTGTTGCTAAAACTCTATACCACAAACTCCTATTTTCAACTCTCATCCGCCAACACCATTTACCAAGTAACGCCAAATTAAACTCTCTTATCCTCTGCACCCCCAATCCTTCATTCTTTTTTTTTTTTGAAACAAATAGTGTCTCAGTCAATCCAAGATATTTTCCTAACCTCCTCACATAAAAAAACAATTAAAAATATATTCAATAGAGGAAATGATACCTACGGGAGCTTTGAAGAAGGAAAGAAAGTGGACCGGAAGAGAGGACAAGACATACTTCAAAAGTACTAAACGACCACCCAATGATAGAGTTTTACTCTATCATTTAAAGGTTTGTTTGGGAGGAGGTTTTGAGAGGGCTCCAAATTTGGTGGGTTAAGTCTATATTTTAAAATATAATTCCTCTTTTCAAAAAATTGAAATTACAACATGGTAAATGAACATATAAAATAGTTCTTTCACAAATTATTCATTTTAAAAAACATTTTATAGTGGCAATTGTTTAAAAAAAGTACATTCTTCTTTGTCTTTTTCTTTTAAACCCTCTATCCAAACATATCCTAAAGTAAAAGGTTTTGCTAATTTGTGTTCTGAAGATACATATTAAGAGTAAAAATTATGCATTGAAAATGTATTTTTTTGTACTTTTTTAAGAATTGGCATACATGATTTTTGAAACATAATTACTATATTTAGTTTCTTAACATATGTTCTAATAGCACATGTTAGCATTTTTCATAATTTAAAGTTTATATGTTTACACTTGGAGTGATAGCTGAGTGGTAAGAGCCTAACTTTGTAATTTTAAAGTCTTGAATTTGAATCCTTTCAAACACAGTTATAAAATGATGGTCATTAGTTTCACTTTTTTTTGTTGATAAAATCATTAGGGTCACTGTAATTAATAAAATTCTTTCGATCCTCATTTTTTTTTAGCCAAAGTGTCTTGCTTTCTTTAGGCTCTCTCGTATGTTTCCTTTTATCACATGCAACGATAATGAGTCACAAAATTGATGCCTATTATAATACTATCTAAATATTTGACAATTTACTGGAATATATAAATTAGGGTTAAATGTGTTTTTGGTCCTTATAAATATGTCAAATTTTCGTTTTAGTTTCTCTAAAAAATTTCTTCAACTTTAAGTGTCGGGTGTTTCCAATTAACAAACTATCTGTGTTAAGTAAACTCTATTTATCTACTATCTATTTACATCTACTATCTATTTACATTGTTATAGAAATTATAAGGGCATATGAAAGTATATGTTAGAGATCTAAGGTGAGATCAGAAAAACATTCGATCAACTTGGAATGGTCAAAATTGGAATTAACTTTGAAACTATGTAAGTTTTTGGTACATTAATTTAAATTTTTGATGTAAATTGTAGAAACCCTGTGCCAATTGAAGCTCATCCCTATGAGTCTCTGGACTACCGTGTAAGAAAGCAGATTTAAAAGATATGTCGGATGACCCCTCAAATCCATGGGATCAGTAGGGCGGGTTGTTCTGTTGTTTACGGCATATCTGTTTTCCTTGTTTTAGTTGGCATTGGCCAAACTATTCAGTTGCAGTTGGTATTTCTTGATGTTTTGTTATCTTTTTTCTTTGTCTTGGTTGGCATTTGGCCAAACTCTTCAGTTGTTATTTCTGGATGTATTATTATCCGTTTTCCTCGTTTTAGTTGGCATTGGCCAAACTCTTTAGTTGGTATTTCTGGATGTTTTATTTCACTGATTATAGTTTCACTGATTACTGTTTGCTTGTTTGGATCTCTTTAAATTTAGTTGAAATAACATTACCAAACTTGTAGGCCATTTTGAATGCACGAGTTTAGTAATGTTTGCGATACAGAGGAATACCTAAAAAAAACTGGTGAAATTCTATTAGAAAAGATTTGAAAACCAATCAGTTGGACTAAAATATAGTTTATCATAGAACGTTATGGTGTAATATGATCATGTAGTCGATCCTACTTTATTGTTGTTTGTTGTAGGGATTGTTTTTTTTAATTTATTTTTACTAGCGCTCAGACAAACATTTTGTGTCCGTCTGTCCACTATTTTATTGTGCTAATCTGTATAAATTATGAATAGTAATTTTTATGAAATTTTGATTAAAATTATTTTGATTTAGATTACCATTATAAGTATATATAAAAATAATAAACGTTTTTCGCTTTCATATTGTAACAAATTACACTTATATTTTTCAATGATACCAACAATATAATAAATATAATATATATTTTTATTTTACTTTTTTGAATGACACCAACAAAATAACATTTTTATAGCCAAATTTGTTTAATGGTATAATTAAAAGTGAACAACTAATCCAAAGTCATGTATTCCTTTTATATATATTATAGATGCATGTGTGAAAAATAAAATAAAAAAAGGGATTAAAAAAAATAAATGAAGATCACATTTGCAGATATAAAAGACACTTGTGTAGCCTCTTAAGACAAATTTACATAAGCCTCCAATCCAAAAAAACCTCAAATTTGGACCGTACAAAAGACCGCAAAGCACCTTGATGCAACCTTACAAATTTTTATGTGATTATTCAAAAAAAAAACTATTTATTTGATATAAAATAGATTAATAATACATAAATATAATATATTCATTCTCGCATGACATATATATAAGCTAGAGTTTGTAATCACTTTGAAATGTTAAAATATTTATTCATTCTCACATAACATACATGACTTCAAAAGTCATATTTAATACATGAACAGTGAGCAATAATGTTTTTTTTCATTTTTATTTTGCAAACTATATTGTTGGTGTTATCCATGTAGTTAGTGATATTTTTTGAGATTGAAATGCATGACTCCAACAATCATATTTAATTTATGAAAATGAGAGAAAATCAATTGTTTAATTTATCTAATATTCAGAATTGACTTTAATTTAAACTTAGGGCCCGTTTGGATTAGCTTATTTTAGAGCTTATGTAAAACAGCTTATGCAGATAAATAAGTTTTTATGCATTATTTATAAATTTTTAAGGTTGTTTATGAAAAAACAATTTATGAAGATACGGTTTTCGCCAGTGAGAGCTTATAAATTAAAATAAAAGTTTATTTATTTACATAAGCTATTTTTCATAAGCTCAAACCAAACGGGGATGATATATTAAATGTGTTTATATCTTTTCTTTAATTAATATTTGTAACAAATATATTTATAAATTAAAAGTTAATTTTTTAATTTTTTTTAAGGAAAGTAAATTTTTTAAAATCAAGTTCAAAATTGAATTATTGATCAGGAGTATCAAAGTTTTATCTCTAATTTTAACAATACTTCATACATTTTTCTTAC
Organism: Medicago sativa; assembly: GCF_051527215.1. NCBI lineage: Eukaryota > Viridiplantae > Streptophyta > Magnoliopsida > Fabales > Fabaceae > Medicago > Medicago sativa. The sequence goes on along the minus strand of NC_140755.1, from coordinate 84,285,995 downwards.
CTCAACTAAATTTTAAATTATCAGAGTCTATTTCCCTTAACTATTAGAGGAACAAGACCGGATCTTAACTTTCTTTCAAACTTTCAAAATTTAAAAGTTATACACACACGAGAAAAGATAGAGAGAGACAAGGTGAACAAAAACAAATTTAAGGATAAGGAGATAAATGATAGAGAGACACAAAGTTTATATCGACTCATCCAACAACTTGGTAGCTACGTCCAGTACCTTCACACTTGAAGGATTTTCACTATAATTCCAACTGATCACAAACATTAATCGTTTGTTTGGATGATCAAAGAAAGTGAAAGGAAAGAAAGAGTAAGGAAAGATTATATGAGGAAAGAAAGAGAATAGAAAGTGAGAGGATTGTTTTGGTTGTTTGGTATAAAAGAAAGTGGTATAGAAAGTTGAAGGAAAGAAAGATTTATATATAGTAATTGACATAAATACCCTTGACCTCTTGAATATATATATATATATATATATATATATATATATATATATATATATATATATATATAAACATGTGTCTGGAAAAAATTGTGGCTATTTGTGTGAGTAGTTTAATTTCACGCCATAGAAATAGAGACCGGACAAAAAAATATTAGGCAATGAATAGAGAAAATATAAAGAGAGAGATTACCAATGAACAAGAAATAAAAAAATTATTAAAAAAAGTGAAATAAAGAAAAGTACCTAGAGCTGGGGTCTATTGGACTTTTTATACAACATAGTGTGTTTTCCAACCTTTCCACAACCTTTCCGTGCATACATGAGGAGAAAGATTTTTGATATGGGTCCCACAAAATTCTTTCTTTCCTTGGTCTTTTAAGTGAGTTCCAAACCAAGGAAATGCTTTCTTTCCCTAACCTTTCTCTCCTCATCACTTTCTTTCCCTTGAACCAAACACACCCTAAGGGTTTGTTTGGATGAGAAGAGAAAGTGAAAGGAAAGATTGGTAAAGGAATGAAAGTGGAGAGAAGATGAATAGAAAGTGAGATGATTTTTCTAGTTGTTTGGTTGAAGAGAAAGTGAGAGGAAAGAATGATTTGATTGACTAAAAATGACTTAACTACCCTTAGGTTAAATATAAGTATTTAATAACAAATATTGGAATATGTATTTTTACAATGTTATATAAAAAAATGTTCGATGAATATACATATTTATTTCTACTTATATTGTATATGTTTATTCATATTTATTTCTACTTATATTGTATATGTTTATTATAATATAATAAAAATATAATATTTTATTGAAAGAGAAACAAAATTTAAAACGTAGCTTTTGTATAAAAAAAATAAAAAATAAAAAAGCAACTCTCACACAACACCCAAAGCATGGGTGCTTTAGACCTTTCATCACAAACAGTGCTTTCTCATTGCTTTCTCTGCATCACTGAGTGGAAAGGATTTTGGCCATGGGTCCCACAGAAAACATTTCCTTCCTCCTTGACACATCATCCAAACTGTGGAAGCCCACATTCCAAGAAACTTTCCATCCTCTTTACTATCCATCCACTCTCTTTCCCTGGAAACAAACAATACCTAAGGAATAATCTTGTCTACCTCCAGTCACTATTATAAGTAAAAATAAAAATTTTAGGTTCATTTAATAAATGAATTTTTGCTTATAATAGTGACTGGATAATTATTGTCTTTCCTATTTTCCTAGTTTTGTACCAAAGTATAAATGGTTTTTCTTAAACCAAGGCATTTTTTATGCTTTTTTTTACTCAGGCATTCTTTATGCTGAGGGTAATTCTTTGACATAATTGAAATCTATGTAAGGGATCCACATCATATAGTATTTTTTTCATACACACCTATGATCAAATCTTGACCAAAAATTTTAAGAGACTGAGTTTGAAAACCCTAAACCAAGAACAAGAAAGAAAGAGTTTCGACTGAGTTTGAATCTCAAATCTACTTTTAAAGGAATAAATGTTTTGAGCTCGAAAGTCCTTTTTACTTTGGGTCGGGGCATCAACCTCTCACCAAAAAAAAAAAATTCACATAAAAACATTACTTAAGAGACTATTATTTATGGTACAATTATAAGACTATTACTAAAACACGTATGTTTAATTTAATTATTGAATACTTCAATAAGTTTGAGTGGGTTCAGTCAAAAATAGATCGAGTGTGTGGTTTTAAAATTTTCAATTCGTCAATTTTTTTAGCAATACTTCACATATCAACTCAATCATATTTTCTAATATTCTCTTATCCAAATAATAAATAAATACCGTTCAATTTTTCTCAACTTACTCTTCCAACTCACAAATCAAAACAGTAAGTAAATTTTGTTTAAAAATTTCACAAAAATATTCGTTAATTTTCTCTCTTTCAATTAATTTTACAGCATAAATGTCCTCGTGAGCTTAGCTCAGTTGGTATGGACAATGCATAATATATGCAAGGTTCGGGGTTCAAACCCTGACCACCACCAAAAAAAAAAAAAATTTACAGCATAACTATCCATCAAATATTATCGATCTTTTCATATTTAACATATTTAAGATTTTAAAATTGATATAAACCTTTCTTCAAAAAAAAATTGATATAAACCTCAAATTAACATATATAAACCTCAAATTAACATATTTAAGATTTTAAAATTGATATAAACCTTTCTTAAAAAAAAAAATTGATATAAACCTCAAATTAGTGTAAATTGTCAACAGTCAAATATTTATATATACATAGATAATAATTTTAGAAATTTTAGAGAGAAGTAAGCTGGGAGGGGTACAACATTGGACTAATTTTTTTTTAGGAAAAAATAACTCATTTCATTTCATCCAAAATAATAGAGTGAATACAATATGGAGAATGATAGAAAGTAGTGGGACTAGCATGTAATATAGACGCTCGAGCAAGATTATGAGCGACTCTATTAGCTTGTCTCCTAACATAAGCTAGAGCATAACTAGCATTAGAAAGAAGCAAAGTCCTACAATTAGAGAGTAAAATTCCTAATTCATTCACATAGGAGCTATTAACAAGGACTGCATTCACAACTAGCTGACAATCTGTTTCGATAAATACTCGATTGAGGCCAAGATCAAGAGAAATTTGGAGGGTTTGTTGTATAGCGGTAGCTTCACATTCAGCTGCAGTTGGAATAGAGGGAAAAACCTTTGCGTGAGCTTGGATAAGTTGTCCAAGACTGTCTCGAAAACAAATACCAACACCAAATTTTCTTTCAGCTTCAAAAATGGTGCAATCTACGTTAAACTTGATCCAATTTGATCCAATTTGTCGGCAACATGGGACTAATTTTAAAACTAAAGAGACTCAATTAATCCGAAAAGACTTGAAAAACTAAACTTGGTCCCCAAAAGTCTGTCCAAACTTAAAGGTTATAAGTGTAATTAAACCATGATCTTACATAGACAACATTGGCATATACTTAAAAAAGGAAATGCTAACAGGTGCTTTGGGACACTATTTAAAGAATTAAAAATAGAATGAAAAGATAAATTTTGTATTGAAAATAACTTTTTAATTTCTTAACAAGTGCACTTGCGCCACTTGTGAGCATGACCCTGCTTAACAAGTCGACCATAGAAACTAGATTATAATTCCATTTCTAGGATCAAGATAGAAAACATGAAAATATTGGTTTTAATGCATCACTTATTTATGAAATATGACAAGCTAGTCCCCATTCTCCAATATGAAATAAATCAAAGGGGCCTCAACAAAGATAGATAAATAATTGATGTCAAAATTCTCTTACAGATGTCACAATAGAATGTTTTAATATTCATGTTTTCCACATCTTCATTTTCCTTTTGTATAATTGCTGGTAAAATTTTAACATCGCCTTCAAAAATAAACATTACTCTTCAACTACCTTCATTTTCTCTCTTAACAGGATCTGAGCTCACAACTGGAAGATTTCTTCGGTACTGCTGAGATGTCAATCTCCTTTCCAGTGGTGTTTTCCGCTTGCTCACAACGAATCTGTTCACCCCTTTACGCATAGGCATTATTGAAGGAAAATCTTCGTCTGGAATCTGACTGAGCTCAGAAATATCCTTAATTTGGGCAACACGACGGAACCACCTCTCTGCCTTTGCCTCCTCAGACATATCCAAAGGATCCGGTTCCCTGACCGCTGATCCCTCTAAACTTTTCCCTGACCATTCTGTTCCAACACTCTGGTTCTCAGATGCTGAACCTGTGGATGAACTCTCGGTCAGATTTGGCACATGATCTTGATTGAAATCCTGACTTGAATTTCCACTGCATGAAGCCGCGTAAGTAGAACCAATATGATTGTTTTTACTTGAGATCTGATCAGAAGAAGGTCCTGAACTCTGTTCAGGTCTAGCTGTAGCATCACCTGACATCTCAGTCCCTTCAGATACTGAGGATGATTCAACACTGGACCTGTCTGTTGAATCTGTTCCATCTGCCTGTGGTTTTTCCTTTTTGGCAAAGTAATCTGGGGGAAAGGGTACAAAGGGGACAAAGTTAGTATTGCCAGATTGCTCCATGGCCAAACGTCTCTTATATGCTGGTGTTGTCAAGGACCGATCCTTTTTCTTGCTAACAACAAATCGATTTTCTCCTTTACGCATTGGCATTATTTCAGGGAAATCATCATCGGATATTGCACTTGTTATATCTGGAACATCATTCAGCTCCGCAATCTTTCTAAACCATCTATCGGATTTTTCAGCTTGCTCACTCTCTTTGTCCTTGATGACATTTTCACTTGAAAAGTTATTAGAAAGTTGTGTACTGTCGGTGTCACCAGAACTGGCATATGATGGAAAAGGGGAAAGAGTATTAGTGTTGTTCCCTTTCACATCTTGGAAATGTGATGTATTGCTAGCAATTGACGGTTGTCTTTCTCCACTGAAACTTTGTTCAGCACCCATGTTTTTGTAGTCAGATCGAGGAGGGCCAGTTGAACGACCTAGAATGTCGTCCAGAGTATCACGAGACTTGGCTGACTCCCCAGTTTTATAGTCCTCAACTTCGGGAGCGTCGTTATTTCCCAAGCTTCTCTTGTATTGAGCATTGGTCAACCTCCTCTCCAATGGAGTTTTCCTCGTGCTTACAACAAATCTATTAACTCCTTTCCTTAACGGCATTATTTCCGGAAAATCTTCATCATCTATCACACTGTTAATATCAGAGTTGCTGTCTAGTTGAGAAACCTTGTTAAACCAACGTCGTGCCTTCTCTTCACTAGCCACCAACCTAGCATCAATATCTGAAGTATTAGAATGGTTTACATTTCCATACCCTGGATGTGATGTGGTATTGGTGGAACCCAAAGATATTTGTCCAGGCCGCTTGCAATCACACCGTAAGCAAGCTACATTCCTCCCATAATTATGAAAATCACACCTTGAAAATGAAAATCCTGTTAATTGGATGTATGCATCAAAACTTCGAGGGAAAAAGATTCAGAGGGAGAAAAATACTTACTGAGGACATTCCCATTCTCCTCCAGTCAGTTGCCTTTTTGGCCTTGCTTCTTCACATTCAAGACATTTCATATTTCTTGCAAAATTCATGAAATTACACCTGCCAGTATTAGAAAAAGGGAATGCTAATTCATCAGTATGTTATATAAAACTTGTATAAACAACTACGACATTTTCTCTACGCTCACCTTGGTTTTCCAGTATTACACAATATAACATAGTTTATTATTTCACTGGGACTCAAAAGAAAAACTTGAAATGATTTTAGAAAATACCTTGGGCAAATCCAATCACCCCTTTTCATTTCAATGTTTTGTCCGGGAGGCATTGTACGCTCAAATCTACCACCAGGCATTTGATTTTGCACTGAATCAAAAGAGTTGGGTCCAGGTGTACTATAACTCAGCTTGAAAAGTTCACCAAATAGGTTTCTGACGGAGGATTCAACAAGATTTCTGTTATAAAGATTGTTCCTTTCTGAAGAGACCAAGCAGCTACTTGCATAACTCAGCATAAATTTCATCAGATCAACCATATTTGCTTTATCAGAGTCCAAGGCCTACATATCAAGCACAAATCATAAACCGCATAAAAAACTGGTCAAAATTTGAAATTGAGGGTTTGTTAAAACATGAAAGGAGTTGTGTTCCATACAATATGCTTATTGTTTCTCAAATAGTTTAGAACGAGAAGAAAAGATAAACATATATTCAGGATTTCAGGCAATTTCCACTTTTCTTCATTTCTTTAAACCCAATAGAAATATGAATTTAAGAAAAGGCCACATGATCAGAATTTCCAATCTCCAACTGATATTTTAAATTGCTTTCTATTTTCTGATTCCATATACACCAATATGCTTCTTATGCAGCTAAGGTGTTCACTGTTCAATAAACAATAACAATAATAGGAATGTAAAAAGACCAGTGACTAAATTTGAATGTTGTATCTTGTAATAACAACCACGTTTTGTTAGAAAAAAAAAGCCTACTGAACGTAAAAGAGCATAACATAAAAGAAAACTCATCGCTAAAGCCAAGTCTGATCCAGGAGATTTAAGATGAAAAGAAGTGACAGAAATTGACATATGTAACCTGTAGTCTAGATATGTTATAATTCATTAACCATCACTCAAAAATGTTTTTCATGCCAAAAATTGCATAAGATCTAATAATTAAAACAAATAAAACCAAAAAAAAAATTCCATATAATACTTCAGCTCAAACATAAGACAGAGGACTTAGAATAACAAATAGTTATACATATATCATAACAATTTTAAAAAATGATACCAGACTAAAATGAAATTTACAGAGTGGCAAAAATGAACTTTACTACATATGCATCTATTTATATCATGAACAAATATAGTAGGCAGGCAGTTTTCTATCTTTATTATTTTTTCCTGAAACTATCAAAAATACCTTCAAACAAGTCAAATAGTTTCCGAGGGGGGTTGGGTAACTCAACTGGTTTGAGCTAAAGGGAAAAGGAGTTAGAGGTCTTGGGTTCAAACCGAACGAAGGACTAAATATTAATCTAACAAACTAACTACCAACATTTGCCATTAAAAAAAAAAAACAAGTAGTTTCCAACTGAACTATAGAATTAACTATAAAAAAAGTAAAGTATAAAATAGACTAACTTAAAAAACTGAATAAATAATAATATTCTACATTCTCAACAAATTTCCCTTCTTTCTCTCCTATATAATCTTATCTCTAGAACTATTTCCAGTAAATATAGAAGAACTGAGAAACTGAACCATAAAACAATAACTAGAGAGACAAGCAGAGAACAAAAGTCACTCTGGTGGTATCCTCTAGCAGTTTTTTTTTTTTTTTTTGCAGAATTTCAAGATGGAAACTTGTGCAAATAAACAGCATCATAGTTTACATTTTAAAAGAAATTAATAGAAGCTTCAGGAAACCAATATGAAAGATCATACTTGTGAGCAGGAAGTTTAAGGTCAGTTGCTACATTACATAAATTTGAAAACCAAGAGCACCACCCTGGATCAATTCTATTTGTTTCAAACAAAAAAATAAATAGAAGGGGCCTAAAGCACCCCCTACTCACCCACTAGCCTACTAAGAATAATGATTTATGAAAATCTAAAGAACTTGAAGCTTCCAATCTAAGAAACGCTAACCACACTCGGAATGTCTAAGGTGCAAAACACCACAAATGGAGAGACGGCATGAAAGTACAAAGTGCTGCCTAGTTTCTCGTCTTATGATGTAATGTGTTATAGTGCTAGAAAGCTTACCACAACAAGTCAACAACCAAATTTAATCCCACTAAGTGGGCTCAGTTACATGGATCAAACTACGTCATAATGCTCTATCATAAATATATTAAAACCAGTAAGTTCGTACATATAAAAACGGATCATTTTGCAAAGGCACTAATGTAGTGTTACAAAGGGCACATTTTGATTGACTTTATTTAAGCTTATCTACTTAAATAAACACTTGCGAAACTATTTGGGAGAACTTATGACATGTTCATAAGTTGTTTTGAGCTTATTTATATGCTCTCCAAGATAGCTTATGAAAATAGCTTATAGCTTATACAAAACCAATTCAACTTTATTTTATATTTTACAATAGAAATAGCTTACACATAAGAGCTATAATCTGCAAATTAAGTTGTTTATCCAAACAAGGCCAGAATATAAAGCATGAAAAAGTATGACTAACAGTGGAGTCACCGTTGGATAGAAAAGACTTCATCTTCGAAACAGAATCCTGCGCGTCGGAGAACATAAACGGAGTACCATGTTCAACCACAACGGCAACGTCTCTCATCGAAAGCAACCTAAATTAAAATCAATTTGAATTAAATTGAATGGAAGAGAACAAAAAGGAATAAACAGAGGAATGGAATTTGGAAACAGAAACAAACCTGAGAAGGTTAGGTCTATCTCGAGCGAAAGACAAGCAAGCACTGACTTCAGCCTGCGACAATTCTCCGGTGGAAGGAAAACCATCGGCGGGGGGAGTGTAGCCGGCGGCGGAGATGTGTGAGAGAAATCTGGAAAACTCTGGCCATGGATGGTGGGTCCCAGTGAGGGGGGATTGTGAAGGTTGGGTGTGAATGTGTTGTTGTTGTTGTTGTTGTGAGGCTTTGAGTTTGAGTTTAGGTGTGAGAGAAGAAGAAGAAGAAGTAGGAGAGCGAGTGAATGAAGAAAAGAGAGTGCGGTGGTGGAAATGAGAGGAGAAAGAGGGAGAGAGGAGACGGATATTGTGGCGGAGGAAGAAGATGAACCTTGGGGAGGCGGCGCCGCCCATTTTTGCCAGAGGAGGATGAGATAGATCAGACTCTGCACATCTTTCTCACGACAATCGAACCATATTTTCCTAGGACCAATGAGATATTGAACTGAATCAATTTAAACCGGAGGAGGATGAGTGAAGAATGAATGAATTTGTTGAACATACAAACCTATTTATAGCCTAAAATAAGTCTTAGGTGGAAAACGTGATTGTCATTCAAAACCGTCCAAAAAAACGCATTAAAACTTCACTAACCGGCCAAACCTTTGGTGAAACGCTATGTTCAAACGAAATTGAGGGATGTTTGTCTGGGTGTCATATTAATCATCATGGTCTCTTGCTCCCTAGAGGCCCTTGTGCCTCCGCCAGCGTTGTTTTCTTCTTCCCCTCCCTCCTCTTTCCTCCCCCCTCTTTCCTCTCCACAAGTGGCTGGAGCCACTCGTTTAGTTTACCTCATCCCTCTTAGAAATAGTTTTAGTTTCTTATGTAATAAGATTAGAAATAGTTTCATGTTCTTATGTAAAAAGCTTCAACATTTGTAATGTATTATTCATATATTAATAAAATGACTTCTTTTTCTCTTTGTGTTCTTTTTATTTCTGTTTTATATTTCTATTTGCAGTTATTTTACGAATTTGAAAGCTTAAAAAGGAAAAGTTCGGGAAAAGGATCATTCCGGATATTAAAATCCGAAAAAATCTGGAAAATATTAACAATGAAGTTCGTAAAACTAAACCCGGACAGGGGTAATTTTGGGAAAAAAAAATAGGGCACGCGCGAATAACATAGGGTGGGAAAAGTAACACTCTTTTTTTACTATGTAGTTTTGGTCTAATGATGAGTGTCGCAGAGCCGTCGGAAGCAAATTAGAATATTTTTGTGGAAAAGACTCAAAAATGAAGAAATGGAATGGATAGACAGGGACGCCACACTTTCTAATCCAAGAAAGTGATAAGTCTATGGATGCGAGGATCGCCACAAGAAAAGAATTTCTTGATAAGATCAAGGATGGTTCAATCCAGAACCACAAGAGACAGAGCTCTCAATACACATATGTGTAAAATTCTATAAAATTCAACTTCTTTTATTTCATTGAAGAACTTACAATTTATAGAGTCTTTCTAAGTAACTCAATGGACCATAATAAATTAAAATGGCACCTAGAAAATAAAGAAATGGCATTTATGCCTTACAATAATTAGAAAAGGAGAACACTAAACGCATTCTTTGGGATCCAATGTGACTTTCACAATTTCTTCATTTCCAATTGATGCAAGCTGCTCCAAATGAATTCCAAAACTGATGCACAATCTTTGAATGGAATTAATTGTCATGTTAATGAATTGATCTGAATGGTGGAGGCCATAAAAAGTAAACGTGAATAGCCCCTAATCAACTTGTGATAATTAATTCCCTAACTCCATGTAGTCAAATTTTCCAATGAGCCTAAAGACAATAAAATTATAAGAAATAAATGTCCAAGGCTAGTAGAAAATTAACGTGAGCTGAACCATGGATACTAAAATTCACAAATAAAATTCATTTTATTTGTGATTTTTTTTATAGGTTTCCTTCCACATACTTAAAGAACTCATGATCTCATCATCTATAGTAAATGTAATTTTGGTCTATGGTGTTAAGAACATTGATTGTAAATAAAATTGTAATGTTTGATCAAATTTAAAATATTGCTGAAAATAAATTGTTTTTAACTTGATTTTAATGTTAAAAACAAACAATTATAGTGTATCACAAAAAACTACAACAACCGAACTAACCCAAATCAAACCACATATTTTAAAAACTAACATATAATAAATATGTAGTTTGTATTGTCGACATCAATCAAATTATCATCTTAGTCGTATATATGAAAATGGTCGTAAGTTCATTTCTAACTATTTTTTGAGTAATAAAAATGTATAAATATGTAGTTTGTTTTAGAATAAATATTAAGTATTGTACACTTCCTATTTAATAAATATACCCAACAAAATATTATTTAATAAAATAAAACAATTTAATAATATTTATATTGTTTGAAGGGAAATGCTAACTTTTCTCCTTGCAGCATACAAGTTAAGAGGCCAAATGTAAAAAAATATTCTTGAAAATTGTGCATTCAATTTCTTAAAAGTTTCTAAAGGTATATTTTCAATATAAAATTTATTTTATTTTTAATTTCCATTTTAAGCTCCTTAACTTGTGCCCTAATGTCACAAATTAGCATGACCTTTTTTTGAAATAACTTAGTAAAATACTTAATTATTATCATCTTTGATCGAAAAAAAAACAGTCTCCTCTACCTTCACCCCCGATCCAATCCCGTTATGTCACGATGTAGCTTTAGTAGGCAATAGTGCAACACCTCCGAGGCTACATCATCATTGAACCCTATTGAGATCGTAACACTTGGGGGTGGTCTTTAACCTACGATGTTGGCATTGATCGGTTATGCTGGTGTTCCTCCAAGAGGTGACCAGTCAGCACCATTTGGATTTGAGAAATGATATTTGTACAACTATTTTGTGACAATTTTTTTAACAATTTTATCTTTCATACTCACGTAATGTTATTATCTTCTCTCTTTATTTTTCTTTCTCCATTGTTTTTTGCATAAAATAACTCAATTTAGTTATAAATATATAATATGACATACTAATAATCAATACTTATCTAGCTGGCCAATTTTAAGGACTCAAAACCTTTTAGTCCTAATTTCAAATCTTGAATTCAACAAAACTTGATTGATTATGCTTTTAACAAGTATTTTTATTATTTTCTTTTTAATTCCAAAAGGCCTCCTAAAATTGCTTTGTCTTGACATGTTGGTCCCCGATCGAATTTATTCTTTTAAATGATGTGAATTGATTAATTGCCTTAACAAAGAGAAGCAATATCAAACCTTGGAGAGAGAGAGAGAGAGAGAGAGAGAGAGAGAGAGAGAATAATTAGCAATTGTTTGTCATGAGAGAAAGATAACACATCAAAATTATTGTAAAAAGAGAGTGCGCAAAAAATAAGAATTTATTGGTGGATTAAAATGAAGGTATAATAGAAAGAAAGAATTTTTGTGGACACAATTCATATTAGATAAATCACACACAATTCATTTTTGGACAAAATTTATGTGCATTTTCTTAGGTGTATTTGTATAGTAATTCACATAAAATTCAATTTTTGTGGTTATAACAAACTCTGAAAAAATTGTGGATTTGAGAAAGCATCGATGGCTATAAGCGCTATATTTGAAGAACCACACAAAAAAGCACATAAGAAATTGCATTTAAATTTTGTCCTTCATTTTTTTTATCATTCTTGTGAAATTAAACATGAGTCTTGAAGTCATGACTTTTGAGCACAAACAACAACACCAACTACATGCACAAACAAACACTATCTTTTGTAAAAAAAAAAAAAAGATGTGTATCTCCCTCATTATTTATATGTTAAATATGACTTTTGAAGTCATTCATTACCGTGATTGTAAAATTTAACCCTTCTTACATTCATGTACTATGTATCTATTATCTACTCTCTCAGTTTCTTTTTAAGTGTCTTTTAAGAATAGTACACTCAAATTAAGAAAGTAGATTTTTTATTTTTCTTTCTTTCTATTATACCTTCATTTTAATCCACCAATAAATTCTTATTTTTTGCGCACTCTCTTTTTACAATAATTTTGATGTGTTATCTTTCTCTCATGACAAACAATTGCTAATTATTCTCTCTCTCTCTCTCTCCAACAAATTTATGCTCCTTTTCACACACTACATTGTTTTTCATTTGAATTCTTCTTTTATTTTGCACTTGAAATTTTTACCAATGTTACTTATCTTGTTTATAGAATTTCAATTTTATGTGAAATCATTATTATAGGTGACTAGTGAAAATTATGAACGGTGTTTTTTATGAGATTTTGATTTTGATTAAAAGTAAAAAATATAAATGCTTTTTGCTTTCAAAAATTATAACAAATTAAACTAATCGTGATTATCTATTTCAACGACACCAACAACAATCTTTATTATAGAAAAAGTTGTTTAAGGGTATAATTGGGATAATGAAAAATTAAGCATAGATATACTCATCTAGTTTGTTACACTTTTTAAATGATAAAGGAAAAAAAAATTGAACATATGTACCAATATCTTGTTTCTTACACTTTTATTTTAATATTTAAATTTACTCTTATCTATTTGTTAATTGTTATATATGCTATTTGTATTGAAAGTTGATGGTAATTTTGGAAAGAGAAAAAATCAGCACAAAAGAGTCAAAACATTATTTTCTTTTATATAGCATAGATAAAATTTTGTTTCAAAGAAGTTCAAAATTTGCAAGTAACAAAAAACAAAATGATTTTTTTAAATTTTTTTTATAACATTAATTAGTTTTTATTAAAATATTGTATGAATGAGTCCCCGTGAGTTTAGCTCAGTTGGTAAGGACCATGCATAATATATGCAAGGTCCGGGGTTCGAATCCCGGCCATCACCAAAAAATATTGTATGAAAAAAATATTGTATGAATGAGTAATTGAAAAAGTGTATAATTGACAAATTGTACTTTTTGAACTACAAAATGACATATAAATAAAAATACAAAATTTGCACTCAAACGATTCTTTGGAATGAAAGATGTATCTAATAAATGATTTTTTTTTAAATAATATACCTCCCATAAAACTAAAAAATTCGATACTTGGGGGATAATATATACATATTTTATTTTTTCAAATAACTGAAATATTCATTTCACAGAAAGAAAAAATTAGAATAGAAACTTTTCACATTTTACCTCCAAAATATTTAGCTACTAATTGGGGTTAAACTAGGGAAGTAAATTGATGAATTAGTATGCTATTTTGTGAAATTTAACAATAATATATAAGTGTTTTCCTCAAAAATAATATATATATATAAGTGTCAATCCTCTTTGGAAATCAATCTTGTATTTATATTCAAATATAAAAATATAACAATAAATGTAAAGTAAAATTAACAGAAATAAAACATTACATATTCAAACGTACACCTCAACATATTAGATAATCATTCATCCTTTATCACCTAAATTGTATATACACACCAATTGCATTTCATTCTATTCCACTCAACTGTTATATATTCAAGCATAATATTTCACTCATTTACTAGAACAAATTAATTAGGTGTACACATCCAAACTACACAAATACCATATGCAAACTACCCAATACAATCCAAATTATTCAAAATCCATATTCTTTTTTTTTCTTTTTCAAAAAGTAAAACAAGTCATGAGTCATATACATCCATCCACTTGTAGAATCTCATATTCTCATACATGTAGCACCCCATATCATCACCTCATCACTTGAAAAAGCAAACTACTCATCAATGCACTAGCAAAATACATGTCTCGGTTTCAGACATGATTATATAAATCATTTCATCTAGAATAACACGATACAAATTATCAAATAACATCTAAGGAGTATGTGTGTATAGTGTTTTTTGCAATAAAAAAAATTTGAAAATGTCTTCAGTTCTGTCCGTTTAAATGTGAATTATAATAAAACATTGGGTATAAATATTCACCACCATAAGTTGTAACAAATGAGAATTATGAGAAAAAGAACCTATTATTATCGTGTAAGCTCCAATAAATAATATTGTACAAAACGAGCAAGCCAAATCTCAATCAGATATGAAAAATAAAACTCTTTTTTCTTGTTTTCTAATTTATTCATCATCTTAAAAAAATTAATTAATTTAATTTCCAAATAAATATCTTTCTTTAAGTCTGGATGTTTCTTGTGACCCATATCTATTTTCTCTCAACCTATGTAGAAGATGAAAGACAACCAACAAGTTAAACCTTTCACCCATCAGAAAACTACTCTTAAAGTCACTTTCATATGTTCGATCTTATTATAACAATATACTCTATCTCAGTAAGCATATCACTCATCAGAGGAATGAAGTCACCGTAAGCAAGCATATCACTCATCAGAAGAAATGAAGCCACCATAAGCATGTCATACATTAGATTTATGGAGTAGGGTGCTTCCGTGTTCATAATGAACTCCTCAATGATATTCTTGGCAACAAACAAATTGAAAACAACGTGGTCTTCAGAACCATCTATTTGAATGTGATTCAAGATGAAATTCTTGGTATCAAGCTTAACGCCACATGTAATTGAGAATTGGGAAGAAAAATAAGTTAATGTTCTTTGCAATCGGCTTCAATATTGCAATATTGGTTTAGTGTTAGATTGGATAAACATGTAAGAATGATAATCACAGATAGTATATCATTATCATCATAAAGAAAAATAAACACGGATAGGAGAAAAAAGCCATGTTGAGGCTCTTTAATGTAGCAGAAAAATAATCACGGATAATGATAATCTTAGAGGATTTATAACCATCATAGATTAAGAGTTAATTTAATGTATCAACAACCGCCAACATCTTATTGGATGAAAATTCTGACATTAGACAACTTGGACAGACCGAATAATCAGGAAAAGACTCTTTATTGCAAATAATATAAAGAAGAAAAGCAGTATGCGCAATTGCAATTTGCATGGTAAAATAACGTTGACGAAACCACCCTACAAAATGGGCATTGTTGATTAGGTTTCTCATTTTAAAAAGTGACTCAGTAGTATCGAGATTAAGATCAAAATTCATGCGAACAAAGTTTCATGGTAAACAACAGGCAGATTCAGCAATAATATATCCAGCAAAACGGACCAAACTTGATGATTAATTCAGATCAAGAAACAATTGGCGGGCATCCTCAAGAGTTTCCCTGTATCAACGAAGTTTCACTAAAATTTTGGAGAAATGTGTATAAAGGTGGTGATACACGGGACTCTCTATATTATTATGTTTAACGATGTAAATATTATGTTGGATCTTAATATAAACATTTAAATGTAACTGGAATAAATAAAAATAATTTAATATTATTACCAATTTTTTTAGTGGTCTATTACCAAAAACTTATTTTATACATTAATCTAATTAAAATAAAAATAATTTTAATCTTATAGAAATTAAATTCAAACTTGAAAAGAATATATATTATTAGTTTTAAATAAAATGTATTGGTGGACAATGTAATAAATATTTCTTGAATGAAGACCCATCTAAAAATGCATATTATTTTTTTCAGCTTGTTACAAATAACAACTTTTTTTTGGATAGACGAAATAACAAATAACCATTAAAACTAACAAACACAAATCGATGGGCTAGATGGGTCGGAGTTCGAATCCTGGTCATGATGTCTGACCTAACAAATTTGGCATTTTTATCAATTGAGTTAAGACTTGTGGACAATAAAAACTTTTTTTTAAGAAAAATAGCAACTCTGTTTTACATAATAATATTTAAAATTATATATGTTCATATTTCATCTCATTTTAAAAAGTTTATCTACATTTTATTCTCATTTTAAAAACTCTTATTTTATTCATTAATTTAATTAAAATAAAAATAATTTAGACTTATTTAAAAACTATTTGAATTAGAGGTCTTCCTTGCTTTAGAATAAGGAACCATCTCATCACCCTTAATTTATATTATTATTATCAAAATAATATTAATAATTTATTATATGTGTCTATCTCTCTTTAATAGAAATGTTTGTTAAATGGAAATGATCGCCATATGATGGTGGGTTGTGTGCAGGCCTAACCCTCAGCATGTGCAAGGTGCACTACGGCGTCGGGCTTCACAACTTTTATGGCCTCAAAATTTTATTTTTTCCCAAATAATTTTAATTTTAGTCAATTTAAAATAAAACATAGAAGTGGAAACTCTATTTTAAAGAAAAATAAGTGTTTTTATTGAGTGAAGACCCATCTTAAAAAAAAAATTCATCTCATTACAAATAGAAACTCTATTTTACAATTTATATTAGTCAATACTTTATCCTATTTTAAAAGCTCAATCTTCATTCAATAAAATCCCTTTATTTACCCTCTTTCCTAAATTTTAAAAAACCTATCTACATTAAAAAGAACTAGTCCTTGCACCCGTGCTGCCGCACGGGTCATACAAATTGCATATGTGTAAATCCTAAAAGCAAATTTTAATAGCAAGTATCAAACATTGAAAGTACATCTTAGTGATCACACCTCTCTCTGTTGTTATGGATAAAATATGAAAATAAAACTATATTAGTCTAAGAAAATAATGTGTTCTCTATGTATAATCTTATATTCTATATGTGTGGGATATATGAACTTCTTTTTGAGAAAACATATCAACCAATTTAACAAAGCAGAAAAGCATAAATGATCATGGTAGTAGAGTTGGGCAATCATGCATATATAAGATAAGTTGGGGCAAGATTTTATTGAAAAAATTAAAACGTTCATTTTTAGAGTTTCCAATCTAATGAATGGAACTTTTTTTGGATATCATAATCATTTTAATCTTCTTATCATGTTAGAACTGACTTTTCCTAAATTTTCTGACAATTTGATTAGTGTATACGTTTTTTTAATTATTTTATGTGGACATATGGATTTAATTATTTAATAATTGTAGCATACATATTTTTCTTTGAGGTATATAGTACTAACTGTCAAGTAAGTCTTTGTTTTTCTCCTTTCATTTTGTGTGACATGCAGAATGGGAAGTTCCTTTTTTTTTCAATAGTGGAGGAAACTATTCAATTTGATAATTAATTAATTCTTTAATTCTTCAAAGATAATTGGAAAGTCAAGTTGTTAATTAATAGTGTAAATTTTTTTTAGATGTACAAATTCAAAGATATATAAATATATAGAAGATAGAGAGATAGATGTGTAACTTGGATCATATCCTTTAACCTTCTCTATATATTGTTTTTAGAGGCACTATTCTTTATCCATCTCAATTTTATCTATCTTTATCTTAATTACACATACACAATGTTTATCTCTACCATTATACTTGGAGTAATATGTTTATTATTATTTTTATACGAAAAAAATGGTAGACACTTGTCTTCACCTTTATAAAAAAACAGTATTATTTATAAATATACCCCTTATTTATATTACCAATTTGTATTAATTAATAGCCAAAAAATAAAGAGTAAAAAAGAGAAGAAAAACTATAGCACCTAATTGAAGAGGAATCATCCAATAGTTTCATGGAGAAAGTGACAATAAACAACCATTTTTAATAAGCTTCTTCCTCACCATCAATGATGCAACAAAATAAAAAATAGAAGCATCATTTATCCTAATTCACAAAAAAAAAATCAAAAATCCACATACACATTAAGGAATAAAAAAATATATAAAAGAAAGTTCGAAAAATAGACTAATAAACATTTGAAGCTTAACTATTTGATCAATCTAAGAGTAACTTGACTCCCTATCAATTATCATATCATAGAAACCAGTTAATAATCAAGAGATAAGAGAAAAATTGTACCTACACTAATGAATAAATAGTCACATAATTAATACCAAGAAATATTGAAAAATGGATTCAAATCCAAATCCAACACCAAAACTCACTGGTTTCTAGCTTTCATCTTTTGCAGCGAATCAAGACTACTACCACCACATAGTATTATTAGAATTGTGAATATTGTTATTTCCTTTCATATTTGAAGCTCTATGTCTCCTCATGTAGCCACCTAAAGCTTGTCCTATTGCAAACTCCAATCCACAAATAGAACACTCTTGTTTTAGACTTTGATAATCAAAAGATGAAGAGTAAAAGTGAGTGGAAAAACAACAATACAAAATTGAAGATAAACTATCCAATTGTTACTTGAAAGTGATGATGAACAAAACCTAAAATATGATGCACAAAATCACATATTTATACACAATGTTTTCAATGTAGAAACTAAAAATATTGAGATCATATTAGTGGTTGTATATATAATGAGTGATTGTATGGTCATAATTAAAAAATGAGTTACGGAATAAAAAAAAAAAGCAGTTCAAAGGTTGTGATAGAAATGAATCCATCCATCCATAATCCATAATAAACATGTAAAGAATGTGTGAAGGAGGTATAACGTAAAATGAAACAAAAAGCATAACGTCAAATTAAAAGTTAACTGTGCCTTGTATTACTTGACCTTGTGTATTCTTTTCAATTGTTGATATCAACTGCTATATTAATTCATTGTTGGTTTGTTCATGGTATGCTATTCATTCATTTCAATCATAATGTATTAGTGGAAGCGATATTATAACACCAAAACAGCTACTGGTCAAGTGGTTAAAGTGCTTGGATGGAGGCTATGGGTTGCGAGTTCAACTCCCTGCAGAGACTTTTTTCAGAAAGATTTTTTATTAAACCTCTCAAAAAAGAAACACATTGAGCATGCATTGTGAACCTTAGTATTATATATTAAGATTATCGGGAACTCCAAGAATTTGGTTTAGTGGTAAAAAAAAATAGGTCTTAATAATGCAAGATATTTTGGGTTCGAGCCCCGCTCATGTCTTTAAAAGGAGATAAATGTAAATACGTGTATAAATGCTCGGAGGTCTCCCCCCTATAGAATGGGGTATCATCCCCTCACCCTTAATTTATATTGGCAAATAAAAATAATCATAGAAAGGATAGTCACAAAAGTTCTTAACAAAAAAATGGATGTAGAAATGATTTTGAGAGTCAAAGACAAAGTTGAATATTTATATTCTCATTGACCAAATTGAGAGCGCCCAATAAAATCAAAAAACATTTTATTTTGCCTACAATACACTAAATGGACATGTCATCACCACTCATGACATTTAACAACACACATTCACAAAATGATTCATTTGAAAAACATTTTAGAGAGTCGAGATCCAAATTAAAATATCCATAATTTTAAGGCTTAAATATACGTTTGATCATTTATCTTATTTATATTTTACAAGTTTAAATAAAATTTGAAGTGCCAATGTTTCTATAGAAGTTGAGAAACTTTGTGCGGCATGTTGACCCAAGACATTGAGAGCTCCATGTTGACTGTGTGGTGGTTAATTCGTTTGCTAGAGATGGAATAGGAGTCTAGAGTTTGTCACTGTTACGGTGAGAATCATAAGTGTATGGATGATGGCTAACATGGATTGTGATGCAGGTGAATTATTGAATACCCCTCAAGTTAGACATTTATTGTTAACCGACACTGTTCTTTTGTTTTTAGGTTTCTGCCATCTTGATTTCAAAAAATAAAAATAAAAATCCCTGCACTTTCAATGTTATTCAATTACGAAAAACTCCCCATATAGTAACAATTGACACGCAAACATTGCACTCAAACTTCTAATTGAAGATGTTTTCTGGTGTCCGCCACTGATAACACTTGGAAAATATGGTTGCATTGCATTATGTTATTTTCTCGAATTATCAATGTCGATGTGTCGGCTTCGTGTTCGTGCATCATAGTTTACACAAATGAAAAAGTGATATTAACTTCACCTAAAAGGATTACCATCTAATTTTGCAGACAATAAATTCTGCTCAACATAGTGTATTTTTAAGAGCAATGCTATATATCAAGAAAGATTTTATCAAGAAAGATTTAAGAATGACATGGCAGAATAATCACCCTTAGATTTTATCAAGAAATTGTCCCGAAATTAATGTTTTTTCGGTAAACCAGGGGAAAGGACAGGCATCAAGGAGAAGCAACGACATCCCAACTAGGTTGGCACCCCGATGAACTCCCATCCTATACCGCCAATCTCAAATTTTATTAAAAAAAGGGTGAAAAATACATGAGGGGGGACTAGGCCAAAACCCTCTAAAAAAAACGAAAAGAAAAAGAAAACAGACAAATAAAAACACAACAAAACAAAACAGCCACCTACGGATAACGAAACCGAGGTAATCCACAACAATCCTAAAAAAAAAAACTTGCTGAAACTCGGATGGCAAGGCTGTCAACCACACTTCCCCAACAACAGAATGACCGAAGTTAACTAACCTGTCAGCACACCTATTGCCTTCACAGTAGATGTGAGAAGAAATAACCTGAATATTAAGCTCGCGAGCATTGTGCCATCGGTTGCGGAGACGGATAGGAACCAACGACCCATTTTTAAAGACAAGAAGCGCACTAGAGGAGTCGCTTTCCAACCAAATATTAGTCCAACCATGAGAGTAAGAGATAAGGCAGGAGAGAAAGGGATAGATAGTAAAATCTTAAAAGAAAAAAACAATCTTAAGAAATCTCATGTTTTCATGAAAGACTTTTTCATGCTAAAATTTCACTATAAAATCTCACAAAATCCATCAAAATCTGATTTATTAAACAATCCTTTGAAATTTGAATGATTTTGAATACCACTAGACTTTTTTTAAGTGATTAAGAGTCTTGATTGAATACCACAAGATTTTTTTTTAAATGACAAAGAATCTTGATTGAATAACACAAGACTTTTTTTAAATTGGAAAGAGTCATAATTGAATACCACAAGACTTTTTCATGATAAAAAAGTCTTTTAAAATCCCTTAGAATCATGATCCAATACACCCACATAAGACTTTTGCAGACAATAAATTCTGCTCAACATAGTGTATTTTTAAGAGCAATGCTATATATCAAGAAAGATTTTATCAAGAAAGATTTAAGAATGACATGGCAGAATAATCACCCTTAGATTTTATCAAGAAATTGTCCCGAAATTAATGTTAACCAAAAAATCTTAGTCTGGCCGAAAATCATGGGGTGATGAGTGTTATGTATTTTTTTTTTATGAAAGGTTAATAAATAAGACTGAAATCTAAGGGTGATTATTCTGTCATGTCGTTCTTGAATCTTTCTTGATAAAATCATTCTTGATATCTAGCATTTTCCATTTTTTAAATCAATATAATTGTCGTCATGGTATATCAATATTCTGAAGAAATATTTCTCAAGTAATGTCTGTCGTGCTCCATCAACTATTCACCAACACCAAACATTCCCATCTTGTGTTCTTCATTATAGTTTGTAACCCACCAATGCCACCAAATTGCTTCAATATTTGTGGAGGGAGGGCTTTACCCATGTGCTGCACATTCACATTCATATCTCGGGATCATAGGGCACTCATGTTACCCTTTGGCATTTTAAACCTTTTCTTTCCATATCTTTGCAAGACGCTTGTACTCTTCCACCATCTCCAACACTTGCCTGACTTGATGACCGGAACCTCGAGCTATTCGCATTATACGTGATTCATTCATGAGACTTGGGTTTGAACTATCCAACTCTGAAGCATTAGCAATTAACGTTTAAGTAAAAATATATTATATTATTTCAAGGACAACATAAACACATGGCATGCATAAAGTTGGTATTTTCAACAATCAATTCATAATGCATGCGTTTATTTGTCATTGAATCCATCATTGTCATGTAACGCTTTGTCTGCTTTTCTTTCTCACGACCATTTGGCATTAGTTCACCACTAAATCCAAGAAGCATGGAAAACACCTACATACCCCCGTTTGAATCCAAGTGGGAGTATCAACGAATGAATCAAATAAAATAGCAGTCACTGTTAGATATACTAGTATATAGAAAGGCTTAATTACTCTTTTGGTCCCTTAACTTATTTTTTGGTTTCGTTTTGGTCCCTTAACTATTAAAAGTTTCGTTTTGGTCCCTTAACTTACTTTTTGATTTCGTTTTGGTCCCTTAACTTATTTTTTGGTTTCGTTTTGGTCCCTTTCCTTTATGTTAGGATGAATGTATTAGAGTTAACCAAAACGAAACCAAAAAAATAAGTTAAGTGACCAAACGAAACCAAAAAATAAGTTAAGGGACCAAAACGAAACGTTTAATAGTTAAGGGACCAAAAGAAAACCCAAAAATAAGTTAAGGGACCGAATCGAAACTTTTAATAGTTAAGAGACCAAAACGAAACCAAAAAATAAATTAAGGGACCAAAAAAGTAATTAAGCCTATATAGAAACTATAAAACAAGCGCTGATAAGTATCTTATGGCACATCAAATGTAAATAATACTCCCGTTTTTAATTCAGACCTATATTATAAAAATGAACGCTTTCATAGGGTATGGAGTGAAAAGGTTGAGACAAAATAAAAGCGCCCGTTTTATTAACGGTATGGACAAAAAAAATGACAACAAAAAAATTATAGGAATTAAATTCAAAAATGGAATATTTTATAAGGAGTAAAAACATATTTGACCTTATAATATATGGAGTAGCATTGTATTGATGAAGCGAAATAAGAAACATAATATACACCTAATAAACGACTGACAAATGGCTGGACTTCAAAAACTTCAAACTCATCCATATGTTTGTAGGTTTCGAGGAATATGATACGACTCTCCTTTGATGCAACACTGAACATATAACATTAATAAGACCAATGTACCCAAAGCAAAATAAAGAAAGATATACAAAATTAAAAATACAGGTTTGC
This sequence comes from Medicago sativa, assembly GCF_051527215.1. Lineage (NCBI taxonomy): Eukaryota > Viridiplantae > Streptophyta > Magnoliopsida > Fabales > Fabaceae > Medicago > Medicago sativa. The sequence goes on along the minus strand of NC_140755.1, from coordinate 84,262,875 downwards.
CTCATCTAAAATGAACTCTCACTTTAAAAGGAAATCTCAATTGTTGATGAAACAATTGAAGGCATCTAGTACTAATTTTCCAAATTCTTTCAAATAACAGTTAAGATCTTACTCTATTGGAGCTGGATCCTAAAAACACAATCTTTTTAAAGGCATCGAATACTAATTTTCCAAATTCTTTCAAATAAAACAAATATATTTTCCCATATATTTTATGTGACCAAACAAACCCACAACCAAATAATAACTACATGTCTATTTCCAATGATTCCTTCGTATAAAATAAAAACACCCAAAAAATAGTAAATATTGTAATTCATAAATAAAGTAAATTATACAGAGTTTTTTTGAAAAGATTTATTACAAATAATAGTAGTAGTAAAAACTCATTATAAATAGAAAAAAATGACACTACAAAATTATAAGCTGACATTGTTCATTTACTTCATCCTTAAGCATCTCGTGAATAACATTCTTTCCTAACCAACAATCACCACCACCACAGGCATTAAAATAAGTTGTCCATCTACCACCTCCAATATAGACTCTGTCACTAGAATGGAAAGTCATTTTCTTAAGCGAATTTGCACTCCTCAATAGGTGAGTAGCTAACTCAAAAACATTCTTGGAGCAAACACAGCCGAGAAACTCCACATATTTCAAAACATTATGAGAAAAACCCTCATATTCACCTTTCTGCCTCTTAAATCCAACCATATGTGAATGTTCCGGATGAAGATTTTTAATCTGAAAATTAAAAATAACGATACATTTATGAGAATTTTAAAATTCCATTAGCATATAAAACTAACGCACGACTTATTCATTATTTTAATTGAAATAAGATGTTGTTTATTATGATAGATATTATGTTTGACAAGGTCAAACTATTAGCTTATAAGATACATGTAACAATTTGATTATGTGTACTATTCTTTCTTTCTTTTTTGACGTTGATAATATGTATTATTCACATTCATAATGTGTAACATATTTTTACCTAATATATAAACACTAATGTTAGTATATAAGATTTTGTTCAACTTGTCTCAATAAATATTTATAAAATATCTAATTGTTATAATTTTTTTAACATAGATAACTAAAGATATTGATTATCAAAGTTGTGTATTAGCATATGTGAAGTGATTGACTATGACGTGTACTTAGAAACAGATAAAGTATAACTTCCATACAAACACGCAAGACTAAAATAGAGTTGTTTGATAGTGGTTTTTGACTTAAATGCACTTTTGGTTGCCTTGTGTTAACTAGTGCCCCCGGGGCACTAGTTAAGAAAGTAAAAAATGGAAATGTTTACTTGAAAACAACAAACTTTTGACTTTTAAAAAGTTGAACATAACACTTTTTAACAATTTCCAATATAAAATTTCTAATTTAGTCTCTTTAACTAATGCCCCGAGTGCCCCCGGAGGCACTAGTTGGAGATAACTCACTATTAGTACTATTGGTTCTCCACTCTCAGTTATTCTTTCACGTACTCATTCCAGACTTACAAAAAAATTAAAATAAAGAGAAACATAGAGACCGAAAGGAGAACAACCGACATTAAAGACTAGCCATTACACTTCAAGTAAAAATATTTTAAACTCTTATATTTTTCTGTCATTATTACTGTTAGTATTTAAAAAGAGAAACAAAAATTATTCATCTTTATTTTTCTACTCTTACACGTGTCTAGTTTCAATTGGGAAATAGCAAAAACAATAGCTATCGTAGTGCAGCTAAGTTTTAAAATAAACTTCTAGTTCCATTCAAGACAAAAAAAAAAAAAAAAAGAGTTTGAATAACTTACACTCAGAATAAGTTTTTCGAGATGCTTAGAAGCCGTTGCAATATCTAAAAGCCAAAAGTAGTCCATACTAGGATCACATGCTCCATCAATATGTAAGTCCAATTGTCTAAGATTTTGAAACCGAACCAAGACTTTTGCTAATTCCTTTACCTGTTTACAACAATGATAATTAAGTGAATTAAAAGCAACTAGTGAAAAACGTAATGGAAAGAAACCTAGACACTGTTGGAATGCACTATAGTGTTGGAATATCGTTGAGTGACTCACTTGTAAAGTGCCGACGATCATAGCTAAATTCTCAATATGTGGTAAACTTGCAATTGGATCAAAAAGGTGTGGTCTATTCTCTCTCTCTGATGTATCCCAGAAAACCTTCGATAACTTTGGAGCCGTAAAAGAAATTATCCTTGTGGTGTACCCAGTATATTCAAAGGATGAAAGATTTAATGCATCAATAGATATATCAGAAGGAGAATCATCCACCCAAACACTATCAAGTATGATCAACTGACGTAACTTCGAACTAGTAAATTTTGTTGAACTTGTGAACAAGCAATTCTTAAAGGTGACATCTTCAAGGTGAGGACATTCAGAAAACAAATGAGGCAAGATGTTCGTGGATAGATCAAATAGTAATGCATCAAATATGATTGTTGTTACGTTCTTCAATCCAGATAACCCTATACGCTCTGAAAACGCAATACCTCTAAAGCCAAACTTGGATAACATAGGAGCTTGAATGTTCATTGGGTGTTCTGCAAAATGTGCAAGACAAGAATATTCCAAGGACAAGAGACTTGATGCAATGATAGTTATAGGATTTCGAAAGTAATGCCCAACATTAACAATGTTCAAACGAAGCAATGATGGGATGTTTATTACCAACTTGGAAGTGATTTTACAACCATCAAGGGTGAAGTCAACAAGGTGGTTGCAATTTGAACGAAAAGTCTTAAGGAGTGTCTTCTTCACAATAACTTGTTGTAACACCAGAGTTCTTAAATTTTTTAATCCAGAGAAGTGTCTGGGTTTGTCTATGAGGCAGTTTTGTAGGTGCAAATAGGTCACAGAATCATTCTCAAGTAAGAGAATAAGGGAAAATCTGTATGGCATAATAGAAATAGTAGTATCAGTTGTTTCAGAAGAGAAGAGAAGTTCAATATGTTCGGCACCCTTAGCAATTCCTTTGGAGATCAATCTATCAATAACATCCCTATGTTCATTACATAATGGAAATTTTACTCGAATGGAACGGATCATGGTACCTTTATAATGGGGCATAAATTGATCCAATCTTGTGGCAAATTCAGATTGAAAGTGAAACCTTTGAGAGAGAGGAAGGATTTGCGATAAGTCTTGATTTGTGTTATAGTCGGACATGGTATAGAGATCGAAGTTAAGGTCCATCCTTAATCCCCATTCGTGAATCCATTGTTTGGACAATGCACTGGTTTTCACCAAATCCTTCAAAGCTAACTTGGAAAAGATATAAGATATTATATGATCAGGCAACTCATTCATTGTTGCTGCAAGTACGCAATATGATAATTGTTACGTTAGTATTTTGGTCCATTGCCAAGACTAGACATTATTTCTGTGTGGCTAAATTATGAAAGAAACTATGAACTAATTATACAAAAAAATAAATAAAATTGGTGAGGCTAAATTAGTTTGATGGAATGCATTTACAATGAAAAGAAAAGCTAACAGTTTCTGTGTTGGGTCTCTAACAGTTACACACAAATTCAACAAAATAAAAGCTACTTAAATTAAGAAGCACAAGAGAATTTTCATAGAACAGAATTGTAACAAAGCAATAACAAATTCAAGAAGCAATTAATAAAAGTAAGAGGGTCAAACAAATAGCAGCGGTCAACCCCAAATAGAATCAGAGAGAGAGACAGTAGAAGAAACAACGGGTACCTGCGAGTTTCAATCGACTGAGGATTGAGATGAAGAAGATGACGACGGCTTCGATGAAAAGTTCGAGGGAATATTAGGATTACTTCAATTTATTGAAAAAATGCTCTTCCCTTAACAAAAATCACTCCCTCCCAACTCCAAGGACAAAAGTACCCTTAGGTTAGCTAAGTCACGCTATATATTTTTCGGCGTGAGTTAACTCATGTTATAAGTCAGCTTGACTTAACTCACGCTCCTTTGGCCGGTGGCGTGACTTAACTCACGCTGCTTTGGCCGGTGGTCTGAACACATTAAACATGTTTTTTTGGACGGTGATCAATTATTCAAACTTCATTTTACACGTTGTTACACATTTTTTTTACTGCATTTAGTGTAATTATAACCTATGTAAGTCATTCCCCACATCCAACCTTCACCATTTTATCACATCATTATCTCACACTCTCTCCTCCTCACTCTCTCCTCCTCTTCCTTCTCCGATATTTGCATTGTGTAGATATGTCTCAGAATCAGAATCAAGGTGATGTTCAGTTGAAAAAGGAGTGTGAGAAGAAGAAAGCAAAATCGACTGTGAAATGGCATGGAATCGAATGTGATGGTTCCGTAAAAAAAAGTAATTCGAAGATGCCGGTGTACAATTAGAGCGGAAGGACTCGTTATTTTGGTCCTCAACCAAAAGCAGATACCCCAAAGACTGTCGAGGACAACCCAATTAACTTAAAAGACTTGTTATGTTGCCCTAGATTAGTTCCACAAATATCTATTTGATTCGAGACAAAATTGTATCAGGTTGATTATAATGTATCTAGACTATTTTATAGAATATAAATAATATATGATTTATGCCCTGTTTGGTTTGAGCTTATGAAATTATGTAAATAAATAAGCTTTTATTTTAATTTATAAACTCTCACTAACTAAAAGTGTATCTTCATAAATGGTTTTTTCATAAACTATCTTAAAAACTTATTTACTTGCATAAGTTGTTTTTTATAAGCTCTAAAATAAGCTAATCCAAACGGACCTTTACATCATTATGTTTTTTTTGGAACATATTGAATTTTCGGTTTTGGAAACTATTGGTGTTACTATTTTTAATAACAATATATGATTTTTGTATACATAGTGAATGTTAAGTTTTGCTTTTTTTTTTTTTTAAAGAAGTAAATGTCAAGTTTTGTTGTAATTTTTCTTCTACTATTTTCTTTACCAAATTAAATAATTTTAAACGTAATTTAATTTAATACTATTTTTTTTTTTGAAGAAATTTAATACTAATTTTAACTAGGTACTTTTCTATAAAGTAATTTTATCCTTGAATGTGTAAAAACAATTATTTTATCTATATCTAAAACTTATTTTGAGTAGTTCAAACCTACAATTTGAGTCCGTTTATTACGGATTAAAATAAAAGTGATTTTGACAGAAAATAATTTAGAAATTATTTTGTAGAGATTTTATAAAAAAATCAAAATCTATTTTGCGTTTGTTTATTGTAATAAAAATCACTTATTTTAAACAAATAATTTAGTTTGTTTGGATACAACTATATAAAAGGGATTTTTTTTTGAAAGAATATAAAAGGGATTATTTTGTTACAAAATTAGTTTAATCTTTTGAATCATATTTTCTCTCTCCTCTAAAAACAATCTATGTTTTGAGAAGTTGCACCTAAGCACTTCTCATTTGTTGTTGTTGTGGTTCTAATATTAGTTTTTAGTGCTTTATCATTGGGAAAAAAAAAAAAATATGAGTTGTTTCAAGATGATTTAGTTAGAGGAACCGCAAAATAACATTTGGTAAAGATCACCATTTAAGTTGCTCTAGTCACCAGTAGTAACCAACAATGATGCCCATTACAATTGTAATTCTCCAGAAGAGTAAACTAATGTCAACCACATGAGTTCTATATAGAGCTGATTATTCAGAAGATACAATCACTTCATGAATGTGAAAGAACTGGTATAGTTTATAGAGTAAAAGGTGGCAAAGGAACAAAATCCGCTTACTGAGTACACCTGAATGCCAAAGGATCATCAACAATGCCAATGATTTCCCATTTTTAAATTTTAAATCAAGATTAAGTACCACATTTTCAACAGCTTAGGAAAGAACAATAGGTTTGCCACACAACTGCTCCAACTCATCTTCTAAAATTTTGTATAAATTTGCTTTGTTCCGCCTATATATCCAAGCTTTAGTAACCTGATCCCAATCAAACCTAGACGGACCACTGCAAAAGAAATGGGAGACTTTAAGACAGGTGTAAGAGATATAGAACTTTGTTTGAAAGAAAGAATGTAGAACTTGTAGAGAAATTGACAATATCAATATGCAAGTCACATTTTTATTAGTATACCTATTTCGTCCTATGTTTGATGTCAATGGCCATCTAGTTTAGGCAAAGCAGCTTAAAAAGACAAGCAGTAATAGAGTATAGTTTAGATCAACCCGAAGAGGTATGCATAAAAGTATTTGCCCCAAGGCAAAATCCGAGAATTCCTTCTATTTTCTGGGTTTGGAAAAGTGCTGATTTTCAAGAAAGGGAATCTTATGATATGTTAGGAATCTCTTATGATAATCATCCACGTCTGACATTATGCACTTGTTACACAACAACCCCTTAAAGGAAGGGCGAAACAAGGAGGACAACGGGTAGGCGAAATGGAGGTTTGGGCGCTCGAGGGGTTCGGTGTTGCTCATATTTTACAAGAGATGCTGACTTATAAATCTGATCATATTAAAGCTCGTCAAGAAGTACTCGGAACTACGATTATTGGAGGAACAATACCTAAACCTGTGGATGCTCCAGAAAACTATTTTCCTAAAAAAGATGCACGTCAAGAGGATCAAACTGTATTCTGCTTAAAATTTAAAATAAATAGAACTACACTTAAAGCCTCAAAACCATACAAAGGCCTCTGTTATGTGCATAAGGTCAAAATGAGAGCTACCACAACATGCTAATCCATTAAAAGGAGAACCTCCTGGACTTATCAGTCACACTTTTCAGGTGCAAGGTAGACAAACTTATGATCCTACCTAGGATCAGGAAGAAGTCCCAAGATCGTAAACTATGAGACCGTTACACGAATCGCATTATCCTATGAATTCACAAATTCTTATTTTTATATGCATACAAACTCATATGCATATACATTAAAATAATTTAACTTCAATTTTGAATCATAATAAGGAATTCATACAAAATTCAAAGTGTCACAATACAAGTAATAGCTACAGATAGCAAATACAAAAACACCAAACAGGAAAGAAATAGAACATAGCACAAACACACACAACACAAGCAGAGAGGAAGAATGGACTGTGTCACAAATGAAGAGCAGCTGCAGCAGCGCATGGAAAAAGGAAGATGAGTGGATATAAAGTAGGGGTGAAGAACGCGTAGTGACCTCTCCGTAGAATTGGAAAGGAAGCCTTCGCAAACGGCAAACGGAAAACAGATGGATCATATCGAACAGAGAACCCGCGAACAAAAATCAGGTGCGTCGAACTGCAGTTGCAAGAGGCTTAGGTTTACAGGGACGAACTTAAGTGACAAGGATTGGTTTTTGCACAGTTTGTGTGATTTTTCACATGTGTTTTACAACTTTACCCTCACAGAAGGATCACAAAAACACACCGTTCATATCGAATTCATGATTTCGCAAAGGGAGAGCTTAACTAAAAGACTAGACTATTTAAGATGGCAGTACTCCTTATAAGTTTCACTTATTAGGTGAGACTCTCCGACATGAGAGTCGTACCATCCTCCAAAATGATGAGAAAAATCACGTGGCTACAATCAATCACAATTAATGTCACTTAAGAGTCGAGGCTGAACGCGTCCTACTCCTTTATTGAGCAGATAATCAAAATAGCATTGAAGGGAGATACAACGAGAGTAAGATACCATATGTTATGGTGCAAACACACTAGATTGGTCTGCATAAGTTCTACTTCTTGCTACATAAAACAAGACAGGAACATCTCTCGATGCAAAGAACTAATCCTATATTTTAATAGAATTGCAAATATTAAAAAATACTACACTCATTTCCTCCATGATCTCAGATTCAGTTTACATAACAGGTGGTGGGTACTTTCCTCATAAAGAAAAACATGAAAAGTGAACCCTGCCATAAAGTATTGCATATATCCCCAATTTCCTCACACCAAAACTATAAGATAACACTTCAAACAAAGCAATTATACAGGAAAGACCAACAATTAGTGTTTCCCAATCCTTGCTTCTTTCTTCTCCACCAATAAGACAAGAAAGACCAACATGCGAAAATCTTCAATTACACAGTGTTGGCTTAATAAATACACAACTATTAACACATAAATTGCCTGTTTGATTAACGAAGAACGTTTACAATACCAATTTGACTCGTTATCTCCAGTTCATATTTAATAATGATGTCCTAGGAAATATCAAGTAAGCATGGCTATCATAGTATTCACATGCCATATTATGATTCACATGCCAAAATAAAAATAAGAAAATAACCCATATATACAATTAGATACCTCACTGGTGAAGACAGCCAAAGTTGTCTGTTTGGTGTTTGTTTGTTCAATACATAGGTGCCCAGCTCCCCAAGTTTGACAGTCAAAACATCATTCTGAAAAGGAATGCCATGTTAACAATTAGTGTATCTCCCACACAGGGACGAAGCTTCTTAAAACTAATAGGAATAAATTATTTAAAGTCTTAATAGGGAAAAGAAAGCATTTAATTTTCAAAAGATCAAACTACTTTACCGAGTTTAACCGATAAAAAAGGTTATCAAGTTATCAATGTGATTGTTTTAAATAATCACATACAACAAGATAACTTCCGTGTTGTCTTCTAAAACACATAAGTTGTGGGATATTCTTTAACAAATAATTTTATCTACTTGCTACCTATCTTCTATAATATACTCCCCAAAGATGTTTCTCACCGCATAGTCTATGTCAAATCCATCAAGGTCAATAGAGTCTCCATAGTCCTGCCAAGTAACAAGTAAACCAAAATAATAACCAATACAGTTTAAACCCTTAAATAATATGAAAAGTGTACATTGTCACTGTCAAGTTTCCATCACAGCCAATACTATTTTGAACATTCTATGGAACCAAGATTACCATATCATACAAATTTAAGTTTGTGTAAAACACAAAACAGCGCTAGAGAATATAGATACCTCAAATTTTTCTTGAAGGCTATGTATTGTGGACTCGGCCAGTCTATGGAATTCACCCTCCTGCAGTAGAGAACTGCATCCACATTAATCATTAGCAAATCGCAAAAGCATCCCAGCCATTTGAAAGGAATAAACAAAACACAACATATATTACAATCAACATTAAGAATTGCAAGGCATTAGCAATGGGCACTAACATTTGGATTTTCAGTAATATTATTTGAACATTTTTTATTTTAAAAAAAGCAAATCAAATTCGAAGGGTCAAAAAGTTCATTTTTTGCTTTTTAAAAACAGTATCTAAAAATTCAAATTTGCAGAGTTTTCACGAATCAAATGAGATCAAAGGAACGAAAAACACAAAAGGACATGTCATACGTGTAATCAATAGGCGCGGGGGCATTAGATTCATCAACAAGACTGGACTTTCGAGAGCAGAAGCTTCTAGAAGAAGTTGAGAAACCCAATATTTGTGTTTGTTTCGCAGAATGGAATGAGGAGCGTTGAATGGAAGATGAAGAAGAAAAGGAGTATAAGGATTCTTGTGAGTGTCGCAAGAACCTGAAGAGCCTTCTCTGCAAAAGCAGCTTGGAGGCCATGTCTTGGTTCCTGCAGCTGTAAATATTATCACACAAGTCAAGTAAAGGAGTAAATAAATACAAAAATTAATACTCTCTATTAGACCATACAACAAACACTTTGAAGGGACACAAATCAGAAGCAAAAATGGAATCAATGTTGAGATTCAAAAAGCAATTCTATAATGTTCACATTCCACTATTGGATAAGTCGAAATTCATTCTAGTTAAAATTTGAGCATGCAGAGTTATTGTAAAAGGAGAATCCACAGAGGACATTTGACAAACATGTTATGTGCGCGAATATGAAAGAGTAGAAAAGTAAGAGTGCTCTCAGTGAAAAAAGTAGAGAAGAATAAAGATGAAACCCTAGTTCTTAATTGAGAGGGAGGGTCGGTGACGATGACAGAGAACAAAGTTGAATGTGTTGTGACTGTGGTGGCGGTGGTGGTGATCGTGAGAGAAGAAGATTGAAGTTGAGAGAGATCGTTTGAAATTGAAAGATAACAAAGGGTTACTGTGTAATTACTTATTGGGATTTGCTAGAACACACCCACTAGTTTTTATGTGGGAGTGTTTTAGCAAGCTACACCTTCAGGTGCATTTAACTACTTTTTAGTTATAACTTGCTAAAACACACCTTCTAAAAAATAAGTGGGTGTATCCTAGCAAATGTCTGTAGGAGTTGCTAACATACACCCACTTATTTTTTAGAATGTGTGTTTTAGCAACATTCATCTTAAGGTGTATTTAACAACTTTTTAATTATATCTTTGCTAAAACACATCTTAATAAAAACTAGTGGGTGTATCCTAGCAAACCCCTTGCTTATTTATCCCTTATTAAAAGCGAAACTTTGGGATATCGTGTGGAGTTGATTCAAGCTTATCAAAAATAAAACTATCAAACACTCATCCTTCACTTCTTCCTGCTTTTGGTGTCGAGGGCTCCTATGGTATGAAGGTGCATTAAGCATGATTGTTTCTGAATTCAGGAGCACATACTATATGTGGAGGTGGTAGAGGCTTTATCTGAAGATCAAATAGTTTGGAGAAAAGATTGTGTTACTCTCATTACAAGCAAAGAAAAGTCAAAAGAGTTTCACTAATCATTGAAATGGTCTAAAGTTTCACTAATCATCGCAAATATTATTTCAATGCATTATAGTAAAAAGATGAAAGTGAATCATCTCATAAGTAGGCTTTCAGGTCAGTCCAAGCTTTTAAATAGGTCAGGTCAGACCAAGAAAAACAGCATATGATAGACCATAGGCCAGACTCAAGCTTGTAAATTTTTTCGTAGGTCAGGTTCAGGCCTATCAAAGTCTGGCCTGGTCTGGCCTATTCCCATCCCTAATTGTCATGTTAGTCCATCAAAGAAGGAAAACTTTGAAAACCTTATTTTATGGTTCTATTTAGTCTTTTTTAGTCTCACTATCTTAATGTTAACATGTTGGTTGATGTGGCACACTTCTTGTTGGATGCTCATGCCAAAATAAAAGTTACACCTTTCTCCATTAAGGACTAAAATGACAACATACACTAAGATATATCGGAAGATACTTGCGTACCATAGGAGATAGGTGTTATACCCTAATTTTGGACCTAAAAATACTAACTCAATTCTTCTTTTCTTGCATTATAAGTCATTTGAACTGTCTCTGATCAATTGCATCTTTCTCTGCATTTTATTTCAATTTTATTTGCAAAATCCATGAAAAAGGGTATTTTAGTCATTTCCTGCATTCAACTCATTTTAATCTTTGAAAATTGTTTGGGTTTTTTAAATTGGGTTGTATAAGTCCTTGTTTCAACCTCATGTCAAAATTCATTTCAGAAAACATCAGTTGAGTCATTTTTTAGTCAGTTTAGCCCCTAGGGGCATTTTAGTCATTTCATGTGACAAAATTTCTTTTCAGTCTTTTAAAAATTTGTTTGAGTCTTTTCATTTGGTTAGAATAAGTCTCTGTTTCATTCCATGTCAAAATCCATTTTAAAATTGCATTTGAAGTCATTTTGAGTCAGTTTTGCCCCTAGGGGCATTTTAGTCTTTTCATGTGTTAAAACCCTGTTTAAAATTCTAAAAATTGTCTCTGAGTTTTTTAATTTTGCTTGTATGAGTTCTTGCTTTAATCCCTTGTTAAAAAATCATTTTAAAATTGCATTTGAGTCGTTTTTAGTCGTTTTAGTCCCTAGGGGCGTTTTGGTCATTTCACATAATATTTCTGATTCGTTTTAATCTGCTTTGTTGTTTTTAATCGTCTCATTTTTACGTTAATTTTCAATTTACTTTTTCAATTCAATTTTAGTTTTAATTTTCATTTTAGTCCGCGCACTTTTGTTATTTACGTTTTAATCCCTTTTAAGTTTGTTAGAGTCCAAGTGCCATGTGTCCAAATGCTATTGGTCCTTAAGAGTTTGTTACAAGTCTAGTGCCACATGTCTCTATCCTATTGGTCCAAGGTCAAAGACTTAGCCTATAAATTGGTCAAAGGGTCAATTCATTCATTCACCAAACATTTTTTTCACAAAAATCACAAAAACCCTTTTCTCTTTTCCTCCTTCTTTCTCTTCTCACGTGGCAATTCTCCACCACTCCTCCTCCATAACCAACTCTCTCTCCACCCTAACTAACCACCCTAACTAACTCTTCTCACCTTCAACCACCACCCTAACTAACCTAAACCACCACAAAACTACCAATATTCATCACTTTCCACCACAAAAACCACCACAACAGCTTCCTTCTTTCACATTCCACCACCAATTTCCAAAACCTTCATCACCATTCCATCAATATCCATCATCATCAACCTCCAATCCATTGATTCACTCACAATCAATTCGCAAAACAACAAATTCGTCCCAAATTCTTTTCACCGCCGCCACAATCGTTGTCTTCGAACGGTGATTTGTTCCGACCGTAAACCATAACGCGACAAGCAGCAACAAACTGGAATCAAGTCCAATGCTATGAAGAACAAAAACTGATCCAGGGGAGGAAGAGAAGCTGTGAATCGAAGAAGAGGAACGGATTCGAACGTGAATTCGCAAATTCACCGTAAACAAAGCTGCGATCTGCGAATTCAAAGTGGAGAAGAGTTTGAGGTAATTTCTTTCCCCTTTCTTCCATTGAATGCGTGAATTGAAGCTATTTGTGGGAAAAATCTGAACTGAAAATGATTGAGGAAGAGCAGAGAAACATCGTTCCTTTTTTTGCATTTCTTGATGTTAATTTGTTAGATCCTTTGGAATTTGGGGCTTTAATTTTGAAAATTATGATTAAGAGAATGAAGAAAGGAGAAGAAATAAGGAGTAGGTGGTGTGTTGTTTTGGCTGGAACGAAGAAGAAGATAGGAAGAAGAAGGAGTTGTGTTTGACTTACGTTTTCTGTGTGTTAAAGCTTATAGTCCATTTTAATCCTATGTGCTCATGCCTACGACCTTACCATGCTCCTCCGTGTGTTTTGATGGTTGGATCTTGGATCTGATCCAACTGGATCGATCCAACGATCCCTGTACCTCCTGTTGACCCATCTTTTCATTTTTGACTGGGCTTGGGCCTTATCTGCCTACTGTTTTCGTTTTTTAGTAAGTTTCGCGCTATTTCCACACTGTAAATTGATTCTTACACCCTTGTGCACTCAAAATTGTTTTAAAAAATTCCTAAAAAAATTTCCTAGTGCTTTTCTTGATATTTTTGTTGATTCTTGGTGATTTTTTACCTGTTAATATTGGCTAGAAAAATATTGGTGAAAATGTTGATTTCTTGATTAGTTTAGTACTTTTAATTTTGTTAAAGCCTTGTTAAAACCTCCAAAAAATTGTGAACTCTCTTGCAATTATTTTTTATGCTTGAAATTGGTTTCTCATGATATTTTGGTATGTTGAAAATTGATAAGAATATATAGGGAGATTTCTTGTGGCTTTGTGTCACTTTTTGATAATTTCTTATGGAAATTTTGCATATTCTTGATCCCAAAGTCTTGCTATGGTATATTGATCCTTGGCATGAGAGTTTGCAATGCGTATACCCCTGATTTAGAGTTGCTCTTTACTGTTTTGGAGTGTGATTTGTTAGTATCTTGTGTTATAAGTCATGTAAATAAATTGTTTGTGGAAATTAAGTGGAAAATATGCCTAAAAATATGTTAGGAGGCTTGGCTTGATAGGTCCTCTTAATTCTTGTGTTGGGACTGAAATAAAACTTTTTGGGAACTTGTTAAAATATGAGGATTATAGGTCTTGTTCAAGCCTTGCATTATTGATGAATCTTTAGGCCTATTTTACATTGTTTTTGCTTGTTTTTTTATGTTAATTTTCTTACTTTTGTTATGATAGCTTTGACTTGTTTTATATCTTGTGCTACTGAATTTTTGTTTCATGTTTCATACATCATAAGCATTCCCACTTCATCTTCCTCTCCATTCAATTTCTTGCACTTTAAGTTTCAATTTCATGCAAAAATTAGAATGTAAAGATTTAGGAGTTCTTGTAATATTTTACTTCCATGCTTTTAATTTCTTGGCAAAGAGGCCATAGAATGTATCTAGGGTATGATGTAAAGGACAATGGACTCTAATGATGTACACCGACACAAGCACCGACACACGCACACACACCACTTTAGCTATATAGTTAGAATATGCATGTTTAGATGTATGTTTAGGATTGTATGTTTAAATGAATGTTTAGGCTCTATACTTAGAAAAATCATTTTCCCAAAAAAAACTTGAACAAACTTCACTCAAACATTTTTCATAATAAACCTTGGGGTCAAAACCCCATTGAATTTTCCTTTTATTTTCTTAATCAAAATCTTAATGAATCTTAATAATACTTAGACCCCATTTTGCAAATGACTAATTCAACCTCACAATTTCATAATCTCATGCCCTTGAGGCCTCTTTCTATTCTTCAAAATTTCATTTTCAAACTTAAAATCAACCAACAAAAACAAAAACATTTTTTGAGAGAGAACTACGGTGGATTTGATCCCTTAATCGGGTACGTAGGCAAGGAACAAAATTCCTTCAATTCAACTAAAATAAAAATCCAAAAACATTCTTCTCCCTCAAATTCTTCACTTAGAACACTCTTAGGTTTAAATAAACATTTCAAATAGCATTTAAAAATAAAGCGCGCGCGTAGAAATTAAAGACGGTTCCTATAGAATACTATAGTCGTTATGGGTGCCTAACACCTTCCCGTAGCGAAAACAACTCCCGGACCTCGATTCTCAAGGGTTTTGCTTACTTTTTCCCTTCCCAAGAAAAAATAAGATATCACCGGTTTAAAAGGTTCAAACGTAATCAATGTTTGACACCCAAAAACCAAGATAAAACAGCTGGCGACTTCACTGGGGAAATTCGAGAGTTACGCCTAGTCTTTATTTCCACGCTTGCGCTTGTATTTTTACTTGCTTCTTTTACTTACTTTCCTATGTGAATAAATGTTTAATTTCTTGCAAACGTGTGGGGTGAGAATATCAAAAGTCCTGCACCCGGGCTGAGTGAACTTAGGATTTAGGAGGGATATAGTCGACAATTCATTCCGGGGGTTGCCTCGTGTTTTGGATTATGCGATCAATCCCACATAGCTGAGGCATTTTGGGGGTGATGTTGTCGGCGCGTGTTGTCGCGTTTAGGCACTTTACTTCTAATTGTTCTATGACGCTATGAACCGTAGATAACCAAACCCATCCATGGCCATTTTTCTAGGACGTAGTGCGGAGGCTAAACCGAGTGATGTCTCGAGTTTTAGTCGTCACGCGATACTACACTCAAGTTAGACCTTCCACGGATAATCATGGAGCGAGAGTTGTCTCGTGACACCATGATATACGTCGGAGAGGTTGCAACTTGGGAACCCTTTTTAGAACCCGGTTACTATTTCCTAAAGCCCTAGTTTCACCGGACACCGTGTCCACCCATGACTCCTCGACTTTGAACTTTAACCCACCATGTTTTCTCCGAACTTGAACATAATCATGCATTCATGCATACATGCATACATGCATAAACTTTTTTCCATGCATTGTTATCGAAGGGCTTAGACAAGTTGAATTTGTAAACATTGTAGGAATGAAGAGGACTAATTCCTACAAGTTCAAGGAAGTGGATTTGGCTAGTTTGAGAGATTTGGCACTCAAGATTGAGGATCCGACTGGTTTCCGACGTCGATACGGGGCTTTACTTCCTATTCTTCATACTAATGTGGATGAGAAGCTTGTGCACACTCTAGTGCAATTCTATGATCCGAAGTATCGGTGCTTTACTTTTCCGGACTTTCAGCTGGTGCCTACTCTAGAGGCTTATTCTCATTTGATGGGTCTATCTATTGCTAAGGGGGTACCTTTCTCAGGACTTGAGCCTCCTCTTACTCCATTGGTTATTGCTAAGGATCTCTATCTCAGGACCACCGATGTCTCCAAGAATCTTGTCACTAAGGCACGTATCCGAGGGTTCACTTCAGAGTACCTTCTTGGGAAAGCCAACCTCAATACCACTTGTCAGGACACTCTCGAGGCTATTCTTGCACTTCTCATCTATGGGCTTATTCTCTTTCCGAATCTTGATGGCTTCGTGGACATGAATGCTATTATGATCTTCCACTCCAGGAATCCGGTTCCTACTCTGCTAGCTGACACATACCATGCTATTCATGATCGTACTGGCAAGGGTCGTGGATATATTCTTTGTTGTGTGCCTCTCCTCTATAGGTGGTTTATTTCGCACCTTCCGGAGTCTTTCCATGACAATCCGGAGAATTGGTCTATTTCACAGAGGATTATGGCTCTCACTCCTAATGAAGTGGTTTGGCTCACTCCCGCTTCTAGGGTTAGGGAAATTATCTTTGGTGGTGGTAAGTTTCTTAATGTACCTCTTCTTGGTACCCGGGGTGGAATCAACTACAACCTGGAGCTTGCTTTGCGACAATTTGGTTTTCCGATGAAAGATAAGCCCATCAATCTTGCTACAGCTCCTTACTTCTTTCACTACTCCAATGCTCCCACCGGCATAAGAGAGGATTTCATGGAAGCTTGGACTAAGCTTCGGAAGAAAGAGGTAAAGCATATGGGTGTAAGGTTCGGTATTGCTCATGAGGCCTATACACAGTGGGTGATAAACCAAGCTGAGGAGATTGGTATGCCTTACCCCCTATGAGATATGTGTCTGCATCAGTTCCTACCATGCCTTTGCCTCTACTCCCACCTACCCAGGAGATGTATCAGGAGCATCTAGCTATGGAGAGTCGGGAGAAACATCAGTGGATGGCTAGATACTATGAGGCTGAGAACTTGATCATGACTTTGGATGGAAAGGATGAGCAGAAGACTCATGAGGTCTTGACACTGAAGAAAGAGTTAGCTAAGGCTAAGAGGGAGATTGAAGAGAAAGATAGGTTGCTTATGAGAGACTCCAAGAGGGCTAGGGGTGCCCGTGACTTCTATGCACGATATTGCAGCTATGAGTCTGAGTCTGAGGATGATGCTTCCACTTCCTATGCTTGAGGATCTCCATTTCCTGTTGTTATTTCCATTTTGTGTTGATTTACATTTTAAAGTCTATCCCTTGGCTTAGCATTTCAAAGGGAATCGTCTTGTAAAAACTATATGTTGGTTATTTGTTTCCCGTTCATGTTAATCGTTGTTTAGTAATGTTTACAAGTTTCTAATTTGTCTAAAAACCCTTCGATAACACATAAAAAGAATCTTTTTGCATATGCATTTACACATTTCATGCATCATATGCATTCATTGGTCACAAAAAGCTTCTCTCGTGCTCATTGCCTCCTGGTTTTGTCCGCCGCAGTCTGAAAAGTGGCTCGTGCTCGCAAAGTCTACCAACCAGATAGAATTCACCAAACAAGATTTCACAAGAGAAGGGTTATGGCTAACTTTGAAGAAGAAAACGCTCGGCTCCGTGCCGAATTGGCTGCTATGAAAGAAGACTTGGCTAAGGCTCATGACACTATGTCTGCTTTGCTGGCTGCACAAGAACAACCAGCCACATCTGTCCCAGTTTCTACTGAAGCAATTCCGTCTATCCCACTATCTACTGTGGCTACTGATGCTCGTTTTGTTATGCCCAATGGGCGTCCTTATGGTCTCTCAGCTTACTATTCTCCTAATACTGCTGCTGGTGTCTCTAGTTTTGCTGGTCAAGGACAGATTCCTGTATCTACTGCTATGCCTCAGGTGACTACTGTTGTTACCGACCCTGTTGTACACACTGTACAACAGGTGATTGATGTTGACACTCCGCGTGGACAAGATCCTGCAATGGAAGCTATGAGAAGACAGTTGATGGAGTTAGCTGGAGAACTCCGTGGGGTCAAGGCTAGCCGAGGAAACAATGGTGCTCCTGCTAAAGCTCGTGATCTATGCTTGGTGTCCCGATTTGAGGTTCCTAAGAAATTCAAAGAGCCAGAATTTGACAAATACAATGGGACTTCTTGTCCACACAACCATGTTATCCGGTATGTCCGAAAGATGGCTAACTACGCCGACAATGATGCACTAATGATCCATTGCTTCCAGAGTAGCTTGACAGATGATGCAGCAGATTGGTACACTAGTTTGAGTAAAGACAACATCCATACTTTTGAGGATCTGGCTGCTGCTTTTGAGAGTCAATATGAATTCAATACCAGTCTGAGGCCAAATAGAGACTCTCTTAAAGCCTTGTCTCAGAAATCAGATGAAACCTTCCGAGAATATGCTCAGAGGTGGAGAGGGGCAGCTGCCCGTGTTTCTCCTCGACTTGATGAGGAAGAGTTAACACAGACATTCCTGAAGACTCTGAAGAAGGAATATAAGGAGAGAATGATAGTCTCTGCCCCAAACAACTTCTCTGATATGGTTACAATGGGAACGTGTCTAGAGGAGGCCGTCCGAGATGGTATTATTGTCCTAGAGAAAGGTGAATCTTCAAATAGTGCATCAAAGAAGTATGGTAATGGTCATCATAAGAAGAAAGAATCTGATGTGGGGATGGTGTCTGGTAACCCATCTGCAGCTGCCACACAATTACCTATGCCTTATCATTACATGCAGTACTCTCAGCATCCTTTCTTCCCGCCATTCTACCAGCAATATCCTCTGCCACCGGGCCAACCACCAGTGCCCGTCAATGCCATCGCCCAGCAAGTGCAACAACAGCCTCCTGCTCGACAGCAGCAACAACAGGGTCCCCGACCCAAACCTTCCTTTCCACCAATACCAATGCGGTATGGTGAGCTGCTCCCAACTCTACTGGCCAAAGGACACTGTGTCACTAGACCAGGCAGGCCTCCGCCTAATCCATTGCCTCCCAGGTTCCGACAGGATCTAACATGTGAATTTCATCAGGGTGCTCAAGGCCATGATGTTGAGGGTTGCCTTGCTCTGAAGTATATTGTGAAAGACCTAATAGAAAAGGGACGGTTGACTTTTGAGAATAATGCTCCTCATGTCCTCGGCAATCCACTTCCAGACCATGCTGCTGTCAATATGATTGAGGCTTTTGAAAGGATTCCCGCTCCTCAAGAGGATCCCATGTTGGATGTCCGCAATGTCGTTACTCCTTTGGTGCCATTACATGTCAAGCTCTGCCAGGCCTCTTTGTTCAAACATGATCATGATTCTTGTTCAGAATGTCTGCAAAATCCCATGGGCTGTTGTGTGGTGCAAGGTGATATCCAGAGCCTGATGGATGACAAGCACTTGATTGCCAGTGATGTATGTGTGATTGTGCCAGTGTTCCATGAATCCCCTGTTGAAAGTGTATCTCAGATGAGAAATGTTGAGCCTTTGGTGATCAGGTTACCTGGTCCGGTATCTTATACCTCTACCAAAGCAATTCCTTACAAGTACAGTGCAACCATGATTGAGAATGGAGTAGAAGTGCCTCTGGTATCCCCAGCTACAGTTGACAATGTTGCCGGTGAAGTTACAACTCTGAGAAGCGGAAAGGTCCGTCCACCCTTGTTTCAAAAGAAGGTAGTTACACCCATTGCCACGGTAACTCCACCAGTTGTTCCTCCTGTTGACAAGAACACCGGCCCAGCAGGCCAATCTATTGAAGAGTCCAATCTGGACGAAATCCTGAGGCTTATCAAGAAAAGTGACTATAAGATTGTTGACCAACTGCTACAAACCCCATCAAAGATATTCATCCTGTCTCTGCTCATGAGCTCAGAGGCTCATAGGAAAGTGTTAATGAAGATACTTGAGCAAGCTTACGTTGATCACGAAGTCTCTGTGGAGCAATTCAATGGAATAGTGGGTAATATCACTGCTTGCAACAGTTTGGGATTCGGTGATGATGAACTCCCCGCAGCAGGGAAACATCACAACTTGGCTCTACATATCTCGGTGCACTGTGGATCTGATATGATATCCAACGTGTTGGTGGACACTGGATCATCGTTGAATGTAATGCCTGAGTCCACACTAAGGCAATTAAGTCATCACGGAATTTCCCTGAGGGGTAGCAGCTATCTGGTTAAAGCTTTTGATGGATCCCGCAAGGATGTTCTCGGAGAGGTAGACTTGCCAATTACCATTGGTCCCGAAACATTTCAGATTACCTTCCAAGTCATGGACATCAATGCTTCCTACAGTTGTCTCCTCGGAAGACCATGGATCCATGACGCTGGAGCAGTAACTTCCACTTTGCATCAGAAGCTCAAGTTCATGAGGAATGGTAAGATTGTCACTGTGCATGGTGAGGAAGCATATTTAGTTAGCCAAGTATCATCGTTCTCTTGTGTTGAAGCAGGGTCCGCTGAAGGGACATCATTTCAAGGATTGACTGTTGAGGGTGCGGAACCCCGGAGGGCTGGTGCTAGCATAACTTCATTGAAAGACGCCCAGAAGGCTGTTCAAGCAGGACAAGCTGCTGGCTGGGGCAAGGTAATTCAGATTCTGGAAAACAAGCGTAAAGAGGGCCTTGGATTCTCCCCGACATCTGCTGTTTCAAAGGGAACCTTCTACAGTGCTGGGTTCATCAATGCTATTACTGAAGATGCTGCTGAAAGAAGCCATGTGCCTACGTTTGTTACACCAGGAGGCACTGTGAGAAATTGGGAAGCCGTTGATGTTCCCTTAGTCATGCATGCTTCCATGTAATGTGTTTTGTTGCTCATGTTTTTTGTTTTCAAAATAACAATCCTTTCGCTCTGTCCAAGGCGAAAGTGATATCATTGTAAGGGCATGTTTGTTTCGGCATTGCCGTTATCAATAAAAGTTGTCGTTTTTCTCACGACTCTTTGTTTTTTTTACTTTTTAGTGCCTTTTTCTTGGAAATAATGGTAATGCCAGAAAAAACCAAAACATCTGTATTTTCTTATTAATTTCAAAAATCTGCATGAAAAACTTTTTCTAAAATCATCCCAATCATATTATGCAGATTGAACCATAATAAACCCGTTGAACACAGTGACCCTATGGTTCCTCCAAATTTTGAATTCCCTGTATATGAAGCTGAAGATGAGGATGATGATGAAGAGATACCGTATGAGATCACTCGACTGCTTGAGCAAGAAAGAAGAGCCATTCAGCCTCACCAGGAAGAGATTGAACTCATCAACTTGGGTACTGAAGAAAACAAGCGAGAGATCAAGATTGGTGCTGCACTTGAGCCAGAGGTGAAAAGGAAGATTACTCAGCTTCTCCATGATTATCCAGATGTCTTTGCATGGTCTTACGAAGATATGCCGGGTCTAGATCCCCAGATTGTGGAACATCGGATACCGACAAGACCTGAATGTCCTCCTGTCAAACAGAAATTGAGAAGGTCTCGTCCAGACATGGCTCTTAAGATCAAGGCTGAAGTACAAAAACAAATTGATGCGGGTTTCCTCATGACAGCTGAATACCCTGAGTGGATTGCCAACATCGTACCAGTACCAAAGAAAGATGGGAAAGTTCGAATGTGTGTTGATTACAGAGATCTGAACAAAGCCAGTCCAAAAGATAACTTCCCATTGCCTCATATTGATGTGCTTGTTGACAGTACTGCTCAATCCAAAGTGTTCTCCTTTATGGATGGTTTCTCTGGTTATAATCAAATACGAATGTCTCCTGAAGATAGAGAAAAGACGTCCTTCATCACTCCATGGGGAACGTTCTGTTATAAAGTAATGTCGTTTGGCTTGATAAATGCTGGTGCTACCTATCAAAGAGGTATGACAACTCTGTTTCATGATATGATTCACAAAGAAATTGAAGTATATGTTGATGATATGATTGTAAAGTCAAGTGATGAAGAGCAACATGTTGTGTATTTGAAAAAGATGTTTGAAAGATTAAGAAAGTACAAGCTGCGGTTGAATCCTAACAAGTGCACATTTGGTGTAAGATCTGGAAAGTTGCTAGGCTTCATTGTCAGTCAAAGAGGCATTGAAGTTGATCCTGACAAAGTCCGAGCCATTAGAGAGATGCCAGCCCCTCAGACTGAGAAGCAAGTCAGAGGTTTCCTCGGACGTCTGAACTATATTTCAAGATTCATATCTCACATGACTACTACTTGCGGACCAATTTTCAAATTGCTCAGAAAGAATCAGCCTGTTGTATGGAATGATGAATGCCAGGAAGCTTTTGATAGCATTAAAGAATACCTGTTGGAACCACCTATCCTTGTCCCGCCAGTGGAAGGAAGGCCATTGATTATGTATCTGTCAGTGTTGGATGATTCAGTGGGTTGTGTTCTCGGACAACAAGATGAGACTGGTAAGAAAGAGCATGCTATCTACTATCTGAGCAAGAAGTTCACCGACTGTGAGACTCGGTATACAATGCTTGAGAAGACTTGTTGTGCTTTAGCTTGGGCTGCCAAACGCCTGCGTCATTATATGGTGAATCATACAACTTGGTTGATATCCCGAATGGATCCAATCAAGTACATCTTTGAAAAGCCTGCTGTTACTGGAAAGATTGCGCGTTGGCAAATGTTGTTGTCTGAATATGATATTGTGTACAAAGCTCAGAAAGCAATCAAAGGAAGTGTCCTTGCTGAGCATCTTGCTTGTCAACCTCTTGATGATTACCAGCCAATTAAATTTGATTTCCCTGATGAAGAAGTTATGTATTTGAAGGCAAAAGACTGTGAAGAACCACTGATCAATGAAGGGCCGGACCCGAATAGCAAATGGGGATTGGTGTTTGATGGTGCTGTTAATGTTTATGGTAAAGGAATTGGGGCCATCATTGTAACTCCTCAGGGGCACCACATTCCTTTCACTGCACGAATAACTTTTGAATGCACGAACAACATAGCTGAATATGAAGCATGCATCTTGGGCATTGAAGAAGCCCTCGATCTGAGAATTAAGCACCTTGACATCTATGGAGATTCTGCACTTGTCATTAATCAGATAAAGGGTGAATGGGAGACTCATCATGAGAAGCTGATCCCTTACCGTGACTATGCAAGACGTCTGTTGACATACTTTACCAAGGTTGAGCTGCATCATATCCCTCGGGATGAAAATCAAATGGCTGACGCTCTTGCTACTCTGTCTTCCATGTTTCGTGTCAATCACTGGAATGATGTGCCCGTGATCAAAGTGCAACGTCTTGATAGACCCGCTCATGTGTTTACTATTGAAAATATGCCAGATCAAGCTGACAAAGATGGGAATGACAAAAAGCCTTGGTATTACAACATCAAACAATTCTTGCAGAATCGTGAATATCCACCTGGTGCTTCCAACAGAGATAAAAAGACTTTGAGACGATGGGCTAGCAAATTCCTTCTGGACGGAGAAATCCTATACAAGAGGAACTATGATATGGTCTTGTTGAGATGTGTTGACAAACAAGAAGCTGAGAAGTTGATGCATGATGTACATGATGGTACCTTTGGGACCCATGCCTCGGGCCACACCATGTCAAGGAAACTGTTAAGAGCCGGCTATTACTGGATAACCATGGAACGTGACTGCCACAAACATGCCAAGAGATGCCACAAATGTCAAATTTATGCTGACAAGATTCATGTGCCTCCACACGCTCTCAATGTTATCTCTTCCTCATGGCCTTTCTCTATGTGGGGCATTGACATGATCGGAAGAATTGAACCAAAGGCTTCCAATGGACACCGTTTCATTCTAGTGGCAATTGATTATTTCACCAAGTGGGTCGAAGCTGCCTCCTATGCCAATGTGACCAAGCAAGTGGTTGTCAAGTTTATCAAGAATAACATCATCTGTCGATATGGTGTTCCCAACAAGATCATCACTGACAACGGTTCCAATCTGAACAATAGCATGATGCAAGCTTTATGTGAAGAATTCAAAATTGAACATCACAACTCTTCTCCTTATAGACCCCAGATGAATGGTGCAGTTGAGGCCGCTAACAAGAACATCAAGAAGATTGTTCAGAAGATGGTCACTACTTACAAAGACTGGCATGAAATGCTACCTTTTGCCTTGCATGGTTACCGTACTACGGTGCGCAGTTCAACCGGGGCAACTCCTTTCTCTTTGGTATATGGTATGGAAGCAGTTCTCCATCTGGAAGTGGAGATTCCCTCTCTTCGAGTGATCATGGAAGCAAAATTAACTGAGGCTGAATGGTGTCAAAGTCGGTATGATCAATTGAATCTGATTGAAGAGAAACGTATGGATGCTATGGCTCATGGACAGTTGTACCAAGTGCGAATGAAGAATGCTTTTGACAAGAAAGTCCGACCTCGAGAATTCAAGGAAGGCGAACTTGTATTGAAAAGAAGGATAAGTCAGCAACCCGACCCAAGGGGCAAGTGGACACCTAACTATGAAGGTCCTTATGTTGTCAAGAAGGCTTTCTCTGGTGGTGCTTTGATTCTTACACACATGGATGGTGTTGAACTCCCAAATCCTGTTAATGCCGATATAGTCAAGAAATACTTTGTCTAGAAAGAAAAGAACAGCGTGGTAGGTCGAAAACCCGAAAGGGCGGCCTAGGCAAAAATGCGCTTCCCGGTGGATCGAAAACCCGAAAGGGCGATCCAGGCAAAAGTTAGGGACAAAAAAAAATGAATATGAAAGAGCTCGCTGAGATTGTACGCAACTCAGGCAAGAATGAGCGCCTCGATGAGCCGAAAACCCGAAAGGGCGGTTCATGCAAAAATGAGGTCAATAAAAGACAAGTAACTATATCTGGCAAATCACCATCACCCCTTGGGACATCTGCAACTGTCAATGATCATCTTTCATCAGAAGTTTCTGTACTTGTGGATTCAAAATTTCTATGAAATGTAGCGGTCATCGTGTTCAATGTATCACCAACCAATAAAATTACCATTTTCCAAGCTTTGTAAATCCGTGAAGTCATGCCTTTGGCTGACTCTCACTCTTCTACATCAATTTGAGCCTGTGCTATTGTTTGAAACTCTATTTTTTTCTTTCTACTTTCAATACTATATACAAAATATTTTCTTTCTATTTGATAATGTCGATGTCTGAAACAAACATCTTTTGAAAATTGAAAAATCCTTTTTCTGTCTATTTTGAAAGCAAACCTGAGCAACAGGGTACATTTCAATGAAACATGCATGAATAAATGAATGTCGATGTCTATTTCAATACATGTTACAAGCAGGTTACTCCCCAGGATGATCTGTGGTCAATGGCAAGAATGAAAAAACAGAATGAAAATGAAAAAAAAAATGAAAAAAAAATGAATGAAAAATGAAAATAAAAAGCTCGCTAAGTTGAAAACCCGAAAGGGCGACTTAGGCAAAAATGAGCACCCCGCTGATTGACAACCTATGAAGGCGATTCAGGCAAAAATGGGGCAATGAAAAGAATCTTTACTCCCCGGCAAATCGAAAACCCGAAAGGGCGGTTCAGGCAAAAGTGGGGTTTGAAAATGAAAAAGGAAAGAATGAAATATTGAAAAAGCATTGACCACAGATGCGAACATCCAATGTTTACCTAGCACTGACACGCCTAGCAACGGCGACCTGTATCCAGGAATCTTCCAAGGGTCCCTTCTTTACAAGTTTTATTGCCCTCAGCCATGGTTTTGATACGTCTCTCAAACGACGGTCTCTCTAAAGAGGTTTTCCCCTGTGAATATGTCGCAGCACGAGCCACTACGTGCCCAATCTTCCAATGTCTTGTCTGCCTTTGTGAAACTTCTCTGCCAAATTGCCAAACAATCATGCATTTCAAGCATTCATACATGCATAATCATGCATTTTATGTGCTCATACATCCAATAATTTTGCTATACCATGCATACATGTTGCATATCCAACTGTCAAATGTCAATATCCAATGTCAATGTCAATGTTAATGTCAAATGCCAATGTCAATGTTAATGTCAAATGCCAATGTCAATGTCAATGTCAATGTTAATGTCAAATGCCAATGTCAATGTCAATGTTAATGTCAAATGCCAATGTCAATGTCAATATCAATGTCAATGTTAATGTCAAATGCCAATGTCAATGTCAATGTTAATGTCAAATGCCAATGTCAATGTCAATGTCAATGTCAATGTTAATGTCGAATGCCAATGTCAATGCCAATGTCAATGTCAATCCAATGCCAATGTCAATGTCAATGTCAATGTCAATGTCAATGTCAATGCCAATGTCAATGTCAATGTCAATTTCAATTTCCAAGCCAATGTCAATGTCAATGTCAAATTCAACTTTCAATTCAATCCAAATCAATGTCAAAGTACTTTTGGGCCAACAAAAGTGGTCATGTCTATTTTCAAATCAAGTCAATGACAATTTACCCTCAATTGGTATCTTGTTAAACCAGACTTTCAATTTGTATCTTGTTACTGGTCAAGTGCAAGGTTCAATCCAAAAAGAACCACTTGTACCTGCTTATATGTCTATGTTTCCGGTCAAACGGCAAGTTCGATCCAAAGAACAGTTTGTACCCTTTGCTTATGTTTCGTTATCGGTCAAACGGCAAGTTCGATCCAAAGAACAGTTTGCACCAACTTACATGTTGTGGTATTGATCAAGTGGCAAGTTCGATCCAAAGAACAGCTTGTATCTACCCTTTGTTCGTATCTCCGATCAAGTGGCAAGTTCGATCCAAAGAACAGCTTGTATTCATTTCCTATTTGTATTTCCTTGGTCAAGTGGCAAGTTCGATCCAAAGAACAGCTTGTACCTATCTTTTGTTTGTATTTCCTTGGTCAAGTGGCAAGTTCGATCCAAAAAACAGCTTGTACGTATCTTTTGTTTGTATTCTCTCGGTCAAGTGGCAAGTTCGATCCAAAGAACAGTTTGTACCTGTCTCTTGTTTGTATCTCTCGGTCAAGTGGCAAGTTCGATCCAAAGAACAGCTTGTACCTGTCTATTTGTTGCCCGTTCTTTCTACCTTGATGTCTATAAATCCCTTGGTGGTGTGACACAGCCTGTAGATTCCGGTTCGATTGTCTTGCATTCATAAATGAAATGTTGCATGGCATTCATGTTTTTGAAAATCTGAAAACGTATTTTTATGTCCAAAAGCAGTGCAAATGTTAATATTTAAGTATCTTCGTCCCGTCAACTCTAAGACTTCGTCTCTTGACTCTCCGGACAAAGAAACTTAAATAGGGGCAGCTGTTATACCCTAATTTTGGACCTAAAAATACTAACTCAATTCTTCTTTTCTTGCATTATAAGTCATTTGAACTGTCTCTGATCAATTGCATCTTTCTCTGCATTTTATTTCAATTTTATTTGCAAAATCCATGAAAAAGGGTATTTTAGTCATTTCCTGCATTCAACTCATTTTAATCTTTGAAAATTGTTTGGGTTTTTTAAATTGGGTTGTATAAGTCCTTGTTTCAACCTCATGTCAAAATTCATTTCAGAAAACATCAGTTGAGTCATTTTTTAGTCAGTTTAGCCCCTAGGGGCATTTTAGTCATTTCATGTGACAAAATTTCTTTTCAGTCTTTTAAAAATTTGTTTGAGTCTTTTCATTTGGTTAGAATAAGTCTCTGTTTCATTCCATGTCAAAATCCATTTTAAAATTGCATTTGAAGTCATTTTGAGTCAGTTTTGCCCCTAGGGGCATTTTAGTCTTTTCATGTGTTAAAACCCTGTTTAAAATTCTAAAAATTGTCTCTGAGTTTTTTAATTTTGCTTGTATGAGTTCTTGCTTTAATCCCTTGTTAAAAAATCATTTTAAAATTGCATTTGAGTCGTTTTTAGTCGTTTTAGTCCCTAGGGGCGTTTTGGTCATTTCACATAATATTTCTGATTCGTTTTAATCTGCTTTGTTGTTTTTAATCGTCTCATTTTTACGTTAATTTTCAATTTACTTTTTCAATTCAATTTTAGTTTTAATTTTCATTTTAGTCCGCGCACTTTTGTTATTTACGTTTTAATCCCTTTTAAGTTTGTTAGAGTCCAAGTGCCATGTGTCCAAATGCTATTGGTCCTTAAGAGTTTGTTACAAGTCTAGTGCCACATGTCTCTATCCTATTGGTCCAAGGTCAAAGACTTAGCCTATAAATTGGTCAAAGGGTCAATTCATTCATTCACCAAACATTTTTTTCACAAAAATCACAAAAACCCTTTTCTCTTTTCCTCCTTCTTTCTCTTCTCACGTGGCAATTCTCCACCACTCCTCCTCCATAACCAACTCTCTCTCCACCCTAACTAACCACCCTAACTAACTCTTCTCACCTTCAACCACCACCCTAACTAACCTAAACCACCACAAAACTACCAATATTCATCACTTTCCACCACAAAAACCACCACAACAGCTTCCTTCTTTCACATTCCACCACCAATTTCCAAAACCTTCATCACCATTCCATCAATATCCATCATCATCAACCTCCAATCCATTGATTCACTCACAATCAATTCGCAAAACAACAAATTCGTCCCAAATTCTTTTCACCGCCGCCACAATCGTTGTCTTCGAACGGTGATTTGTTCCGACCGTAAACCATAACGCGACAAGCAGCAACAAACTGGAATCAAGTCCAATGCTATGAAGAACAAAAACTGATCCAGGGGAGGAAGAGAAGCTGTGAATCGAAGAAGAGGAACGGATTCGAACGTGAATTCGCAAATTCACCGTAAACAAAGCTGCGATCTGCGAATTCAAAGTGGAGAAGAGTTTGAGGTAATTTCTTTCCCCTTTCTTCCATTGAATGCGTGAATTGAAGCTATTTGTGGGAAAAATCTGAACTGAAAATGATTGAGGAAGAGCAGAGAAACATCGTTCCTTTTTTTGCATTTCTTGATGTTAATTTGTTAGATCCTTTGGAATTTGGGGCTTTAATTTTGAAAATTATGATTAAGAGAATGAAGAAAGGAGAAGAAATAAGGAGTAGGTGGTGTGTTGTTTTGGCTGGAACGAAGAAGAAGATAGGAAGAAGAAGGAGTTGTGTTTGACTTACGTTTTCTGTGTGTTAAAGCTTATAGTCCATTTTAATCCTATGTGCTCATGCCTACGACCTTACCATGCTCCTCCGTGTGTTTTGATGGTTGGATCTTGGATCTGATCCAACTGGATCGATCCAACGATCCCTGTACCTCCTGTTGACCCATCTTTTCATTTTTGACTGGGCTTGGGCCTTATCTGCCTACTGTTTTCGTTTTTTAGGAAGTTTCGCGCTATTTCCACACTGTAAATTGATTCTTACACCCTTGTGCACTCAAAATTGTTTTAAAAAATTCCTAAAAAATTTTCCTAGTGCTTTTCTTGATATTTTTGTTGATTCTTGGTGATTTTTTACCTGTTAATATTGGCTAGAAAAATATTGGTGAAAATGTTGATTTCTTGATTAGTTTAGTACTTTTAATTTTGTTAAAGCCTTGTTAAAACCTCCAAAAAATTGTGAACTCTCTTGCAATTATTTTTGATGCTTGAAATTGGTTTCTCATGATATTTTGGTATGTTGAAAATTGATAAGAATATATAGGGAGATTTCTTGTGGCTTTGTGTCACTTTTTGATAATTTCTTATGGAAATTTTGCATATTCTTGATCCCAAAGTCTTGCTATGGTATATTGATCCTTGGCATGAGAGTTTGCAATGCGTATACCCCTGATTTAGAGTTGCTCTTTACTGTTTTGGAGTGTGATTTGTTAGTATCTTGTGTTATAAGTCATGTAAATAAATTGTTTGTGGAAATTAAGTGGAAAATATGCCTAAAAATATGTTAGGAGGCTTGGCTTGATAGGTCCTCTTAATTCTTGTGTTGGGACTGAAATAAAACTTTTTGGGAACTTGTTAAAATATGAGGATTATAGGTCTTGTTCAAGCCTTGCATTATTGATGAATCTTTAGGCCTATTTTACATTGTTTTTGCTTGTTTTTTTATGTTAATTTTCTTACTTTTGTTATGATAGCTTTGACTTGTTTTATATCTTGTGCTACTGACTTTTTGTTTCATGTTTCATACATCATAAGCATTCCCACTTCATCTTCCTCTCCATTCAATTTCTTGCACTTTAAGTTTCAATTTCATGCAAAAATTAGAATGTAAAGATTTAGGAGTTCTTGTAATATTTTACTTCCATGCTTTTAATTTCTTGGCAAAGAGGCCATAGAATGTATCTAGGGTATGATGTAAAGGACAATGGACTCTAATGATGTACACCGACACAAGCACCGACACACGCACACACACCACTTTAGCTATATAGTTAGAATATGCATGTTTAGATGTATGTTTAGGATTGTATGTTTAGATGAATGTTTAGGCTCTATACTTAGAAAAATCATTTTCCCAAAAAAAACTTGAACAAACTTCACTCAAACATTTTTCATAATAAACCTTGGGGTCAAAACCCCATTGAATTTTCCTTTTATTTTCTTAATCAAAATCTTAATGAATCTTAATAATACTTAGACCCCATTTTGCAAATGACTAATTCAACCTCACAATTTCATAATCTCATGCCCTTGAGGCCTCTTTCTATTCTTCAAAATTTCATTTTCAAACTTAAAATCAACCAACAAAAACAAAAACATTTTTTGAGAGAGAACTACGGTGGATTTGATCCCTTAATCGGGTACGTAGGCAAGGAACAAAATTCCTTCAATTCAACTAAAATAAAAATCCAAAAACATTCTTCTCCCTCAAATTCTTCACTTAGAACACTCTTAGGTTTAAATAAACATTTCAAATAGCATTTAAAAATAAAGCGCGCGCGTAGAAATTAAAGACGGTTCCTATAGGATACTATAGTCGTTATGGGTGCCTAACACCTTCCCGTAGCGAAAACAACTCCCGGACCTCGATTCTCAAGGGTTTTGCTTACTTTTTCCCTTCCCAAGAAAAAATAAGATATCACCGGTTTAAAAGGTTCAAACGTAATCAATGTTTGACACCCAAAAACCAAGATAAAACAATAGGTACCATTGTACCATTGGCAAATCAAATTTTGACACATATCAGAAATCTTTTAAACCAGTTTTCATAAAAACTGGCTTTAAAAATCTAAAACAAAATAAAATAATTTGGATAATATCTAAAATTAAATAATTTATGGAAGGTCTTATAAACCCATTTGGGAAAGTAATACCCCAACCATTCATATTAGAACCCAATTGTAATAATATAATTAGAATGAGAAACCAAATTAATTGGTTAAGAGAAACAGCATATTGGTTTCTAATATTTGAAGATAATTACTCTACATACTGGGAGTATGAAAATTTTGCAAATCTTTTAAGCCTTAAAATACAAAAGTTTATACATGGCTAATAAAGGTGTAAGTGAAAAAATGCAAGATATTTGTGAAAATCTAACAGCACTTCAGAAACAGTTGGATAAATTAGTAGAAGTTCTACTAGGAAACAAGTTTGAAGAAAAGCTTGAAGAAAAATTATCTGATCTAGAAGAAAAACAAAAATTATTAGATGAAAAAATTTGTCTAAAGATAGATGATCTAATTGATTTACTAAAACTTTTACTCATTAGAGACAAATGTTTAACCCTAGAAGAATTACAAACTTTTGTCAAAAAAGAGGGGGGAGACATGGTAGAAATTTCAGAAAAAATTGAAAAATCAGAGAAAGAAATTAACTTTTTTGCGCCATTACCTTAATATGGACGAAACAGAAGAAGAAATAGCAAACCAGCTAAATGAATTGCAAACATTAATGGCTTCTTTAGACATTAATAGAAAAAACCAAATGACCGAAGAATCTGATGACGGATACAAATTTGTCTACGACTTTGATTCAGATAGTTCTTTTAGTATGGAAGAAGAACCACAAGTAGGACTTGTGAAAACTAATGAACAACCTGAAACATCAGAACAAGGACGTAAGAGAGGACGTCAAGACGGTAAAGAAGAATTTATCGACCAACAAATCATTCAAAAGAAAATGGATGAAAGAAAATTCAAACAAATACCATCTAAATATATACCTACAATAAATCGTCACAAAGAAGATAATGTTTTAAACATTGATTGTAGTGAGGATACTAAAAAAGAACTAAGAAGTTGGTATCATGATCACATGGTAACAATCCAATTAGATCCTACATTAGGAAAACTAAGTTCAAAAAGTATTTTCAATTATTTAAAAACAAAAACCATAGGAAATGCTTGGAGCTTTATGTCTGAACAATCAGACTCAGAACTTCCATCAACAACCGAAGAAGTTATAAATCATGTCTATTCAATTCTGAAAAAAGAATTCGTAGGTTTTGATGCGCCAGAAGCAGAAGCAGACCTAATGAATACAAACATCCATAGAATCTTTAATCTAAGAATCTGTGATATGTGTTATGTTGAACCATTTATATGTGAGTTTAGCAAATATTATTATGCAATAAATCCCCAAAAAAGATTACAATACAATCTTTTAGGATTATTTTACAATAAACTTCCATCATCCGTAGGGACAATAATGGAAAAAGAAATCCAACAACACCTAGAAATATTTGTAGGTTTAGAAGATACACTAGGAACAAGAATAACTGCATTAAGGAAGTGGATATCCGAAAAATGCATGGAAAAAACTGCTAAAAGAGAAGCAAAAATAAATGTTTGCTGTGATAGAATTCAAAATAAAGTAGGAAATTACGGTTGTAGTAAACTTAGAAGAAAGAAAAAGAAAAAAGTTTTTAGGAAAATTAATCATTCTGAATATAAAAGAAAAAGGAAATTTCCTAAGAAATTTAATAAACAAAAATACTTTAGGAGGAATAAAAAGTATCCTAAAAAGAATTCATGTCCTAAAGGAAAGAAAACATGCACATGTTGGTTGTGTAATGAAGAAGGACATTATGCAAATGAATGTCCTAAAAAGAAAGATTCTAAAAAAGAAACCTTGAAATTAATTTGGGAAGTAGGTTTTGAACCAATAGAATCAGATATAGATTCTGACGAAAGTAGTATTTTTGAATATACTACTGAAGAAGAAATTGAAGAATGAGTAGGAAAATTTTAAAAAATGGAAACCCTAATGCAACGTTTATTCAAATAACATTGAATAAAAAGAAAATTATGGGTTATATTGATACTGGAGCTACTTTATGTTTTGGTAGGAGATCCATAATAAAGGAAGGTTGGATTAGACTACAAAAACCAAAAGAAATTATCTTTGCTGATAAGAAAAAACACCAAATTTGGTTTGTTTTAAAATATGTTTTTATAAAAATTGAACATAAATACTTCTACGTAAAATC
This sequence comes from Medicago sativa, assembly GCF_051527215.1. Classification (NCBI taxonomy): domain Eukaryota; kingdom Viridiplantae; phylum Streptophyta; class Magnoliopsida; order Fabales; family Fabaceae; genus Medicago; species Medicago sativa. Next base: position 84,229,769 of record NC_140755.1, on the reverse strand, counting down.
AATTTATGAACATGACTCTGGAATAGATCTGATAATAGGAAATAACTTTTTAAAGTTATATAACCCTTTTATTCAAAAAATTGACACTATAACATTAAATTGGTTTGATGTCAATAATCCAAAAGAAAGTGAATTTGTTACAACAAACATTATAACAAAAAATGAAATTTTAAAGGCAATTTCAGAAAATCTTAACATACTTAGATGTATGTGGGATAAAAGAAAGTTTTACTTAACAACTGAACAAAATCTAGAACATCATCTAGATCAAGTTTGTTCTGAAAATCCATTGGATAATATAGTAAACAAAATACAAGATTTAATTGTTGTAAAACTTAAAGATCCTAAAAAGGAAGTCAAGGCCTTATACAAGATCCCTTACTCAGGAGAAGATGAGGAAGAATTTAAAAAAGAAATAGCAGAACTATTAGAAAAAGGATTAATAAGTCCTTCAATTAGTCCACATTCAGCGCCAGCTTTTTATGTCAGAAAACACAATGAAATAAAAAGAGGAAAAACTCGAATGGTGATCAATTATAAAAAACTTAATGAGGAAACTATAAGTGACTCATATAAGTTACCAAGAAAAGATTACATTTTTGAAAAAATAAGAGGATGTAATTGGTTTTCATCTTTAGATGCAAAATCTGGGTACTGGCAGTTAAGGTTATCAGAAGAAACTAAACCTTTAACAGCTTTCAGTTGTCCAGAAGGACATTTCGAATGGAATGTTTTACCATTTGGTTTAAAACAAGCACCATCAATATACCAAAGATTTATGGACAATACTCTTAAAGGTCTTGATCATATTTGCTTTGTATACATTGATGATATTCTTATTTTTACTAAAGGAGGTAAAGAACAACATATCAAAGATGTTACGACTGTTTTAAACAGAATAAAAGAAAGAGGTATTATTTTATCCAGAAAAAAGTCAGTACTTTTGAAACAAGAAATCGAATTCCTTGGTCTTATCATAAGAGAAGGAGGAAAACTCGATCTATCACCACATGTTCAAGAAAAATTTTTACTTTTCCCTGATCAATTAGCAGATAGAAAACAAATCCAAAGATTTTTGGGATGTTTAAATTATGTTGCTAACGAAGGATTTCTCCAAGACTTAGCGAATGATAGAAAAATTTTACAGAAGAAGATATCTGAAAAAGTGTCATGGTCATGGACACAAAAAGATACTGAGGCTGTAAAATCTTTAAAAGAAAAATTAAAAAATTTACCACAACTATACAACCCAACAGAAAATGATTTTTTGGTTGTAAATGTTGATGCAAACCAGTTTACTTGGGCTGGAGTTATGAGAGCTCCACCTAATGGTAAACAAAAATTGGGATTAAATCTCAATGGATATGTTGAGGATGAAACCCCACAACAATCCTATAGCATTGTGGGCGCAACCCCACAGTTAAAATCAGATATCCCTAACGGGCGATCAGATAAAACATCAGTTTCAATTGATTCAAAACTTGATTATTCAAGTAATAATATCCGAATTAAGGATAAAGATCTTGTTTTATGCAAGTATGTTTCAGGCTCTTTTAAAGATGCTGAAACAAGATATCATATCAATGAGAAAGAAACCCTTTCTTGTTTAAATGTTTTAGAAAAATGGAGAATGGATTTAATTCCATCAAGATTTTTACTAAGAACTGATTCAACTTATGCTAGCGGATTTTGGCGCTACAATTTAAAAGTTGATCATAAACAAGGAAGACTTGTTAGATGGCAAATGCGCATCCAACAATTCTATCCTTATATTCAACTAATAAAATCAGAAAACAATTGTTTTGCAGATACTTTGACAAGAGAATGGAGCAAGCTCTAAAAGTTCTCTACAATAGCTTGAAGCAAAAAGATGAACAGATTGAAATTCATAGCCAAAAGCTAAAACAACTCTCTTCAGAGAGGGGGGAGATGATTAAAATGATCGAAAGTCTAACCAAGATTATAAATGTTGAAACAACAACAACAACAACAGAAGAATCAACAAAAAAGACTTTGAATGAACAACAAAGCTTTTCATCAACATCTTCAGCAGGTTCTATGCCAGAAGAAAATCCGAAAAAGTCATGGGCTGACAAGATTGAACAAGAAGATGAAGAGTCAAAAAATGGTTTAGACCAACCAAGCGATGTTGTCGATCTACAACCAGAAAAGAATGTGTATGTCATTTTTGATGGTCCAATGAAAGGCATCTACAACAATTGGGCAATTGCAAGCCTCCACATCAATGGCAAAAATGTCAGACACAAAGCTTATCCAACAATGGAGAAAGCAAAAGAAGCCTACAAGGCCTCCTACAAGGAAATGGCCATAGCAAAGGATATTGGCCAACCATCAAAAATGGAATCTAAAAAGAAGGTTTCAGTAGGATCAATTATAAACCTCCAAAAAGAAAAAAACAAGATAAAGACCATTGATGATTTCATGGGAAAGTGGAGATGGCTAGCCAACTTCAAGGAAGAACTAGCAATTGAATGTTTTTATCCAGTTAATACCAAACATGGGGTAAAAGCTAATACAGTTCCAGGAATATCCAAGGAATTACTTAAAGAATTCTATGACTATGGAATGCTCAAGACTGTATATCTTGAGGAAAAAGAAGGTTATAGATTTCAAGAACTTGCTGATCTTCCAAAAGAGATCGGTGATACAACAAAAAGATTTAATGACTTCCTTGCCAAAGGAAGAGAAATATTTCTCCAATTCGAACAAACATATCCATGGTTCGAAGAAGAAAATAATCAGATGGCTGTAAGACCAAGAACAGCTATAAAGATAGGTATCTCAAACAAAACCTATCTAGAACCAAATGCAACAAGTGTTGGATGGACATTAATCTCATTTGTTCAACAAATGAAGCGTTTTTATGACTATCTAATCAAATATGGGTCATCCATTACCAATTGTAAAGTCTTATATGTCTCAGATTATTGTTTCATGGTCTGCGACTCAAAGAAAAAGGTCTCTACAGAGCACCTCAAACAAACACTTCAATTCGAAGAATTATTCTCAGGATTCGAAAATGGTCTCCACAGAATTCCAGACGAAGTACAACAGGAATGTTGCCAATACTTCTCAACCTACAAAGGGCATATCTGTAAATGGTGTGCAAAAGACAAAGTGTCGGCAGAAGAAGACAAAATACCGACAACTTCAGCAACAAAAGATAAGGCTACAGAAAAAGCCTAGACACGCATCATATAATTATCATGATGTAATAGTGAAACCTTATCATCTGAGTCAGATGGGGTCCACTTAGAGATAAGAATATTATCACTTTAGGTGATAATGCGTTTTCTTTTTCTTTGCGTGTTTCAATTGTTTTTCTTTTTTGCTGTCATGGATAAGGACAGGTGAACCACTTGTAAGTCCTTTCCTTCTATAAATAAGAGCCTCGATGCTCACTTGTAAGTACGACTTAAATCAATGAAGTAAGTACCTTAGTTTATGAAAAACATTGTGGGAAAGGGCTTCGCAGGATTTGAGGTTATCATAACCAAATCAAAAGATTTTAATTCTCAATATCAATAATCGAAAGATTATTTCAAATCCAAAGGATCGAAAGATCAGAATTATCAAAAAATCCAAGACAAAGTCAGGTATGATTTTAAATATTTTAAATACTTTATAATTTTTACATTTCATAATGGAATATAGTATGATAAAAGAAAATTCATCTGGTTTTATGGCAGATGTATTGATAGATCATATAGAAAAAAGTAGATTTTACCTTAAAACCAGAAGAAAACTTTAAACAAAAAAGTATTTTTTCTTTAATAAAAGAAAAACTATCTAGAGAAAACATTTTAAAATATGGAATGATGATAGGAGAAGTTCCCATACCAATGGAATCAACAGATGGATCTGTTGTAATATCCATGATTGATGAAGAACAAATAAACGAAAGATTAAAACACTTATCGTTAGAAAAAAGACAGAAGATAGGATATATTCATATATCGAATATCCAAATAATCATAAAAAGTACTTTTATGAAAGGAATAAATTCAGAACTAGAACTTCTTATAGAAGATGCTAGGTTGAACAAAAAACATTCACTAATAACCAAAGGTGAAGGAAATCTAAAAGGTGGAAAAATAAAATTCGATATAAATTTACAAATAGGCTTAAGTCTAAATGATATAGATCTAAATAGATCTTTAGTAATCCATTACAAACTCAAAGATCAAAATCTTATGAGACCAGGAAACCATCCTTTTAGCATAAGTTATAAAATGAATTATGCACTAAGTAACTCTCGTTATAGTGTAGAGTTTAGTGGAAGAGAAAAAATACAAATAGATGAACTATTTGCACCATTAGTAAAACTAGAATCGCCAATTCTAAAACCACTAAAAAGATCAAAGTCTATTATGACAATAGAACGAACACCTCTCTTAGAACAAGAGGAAAATACTAGTGAACCAAGGTTTCTACCACCAAGAACTTCACTAGACAGTATAAAATTTGATAAAAATTTATCAGAGATAAAAACTGAACTTTTAAAAATTAATAAAAAATTATAATGCCAGGAATAACAATAAAAAATGAACTAAATTATTCAGAATAAAACTAGATATCCTAGTTAACAAAATAGAAGAAAATTTCTTTAAAATAGAAATGAAGAATGCAATTTGGGGAATTCATGATTTAATGATTCTACAAATTTCATATGTAGATGAAGTAATAAAAGAATTAGAAGAAACAGAAAATGTTTCTATTATACAAAAAGAAAGAGCCACAACTCTGTTATGGCCATCTCAAAAACTAGTTGAATTTGAACAATCTTTAGAAAAAATTCTAGAAAGTTCAAACATATAATGCTTGGGTTAACAATTAAAACAGAATTAGAAATTTTAAAAGAGAGACTAAAAACCATAGTCAGTGATATTGAATGGTATTATGATTTAATAACATTCAAACAAATTGGTTATAAGGCCCAAATTATAACAAGGGTTCATATAGATTTAATTGAAGATCTATTAGAAGAAATTCAAGAAAATAATCTCACCGAGATCCAAAAAACAAGAGCAAAAATTCTTTTGGAACCTTTCCAAGTTTTAACACAAATCGAATCACTCTTAAAAGAGGCCAAAAATTTGGAAAACTCCACGACTAATCAATAATGCCCGGATTAGATGTTAAGACAGAAGTAGAACTCTTTAAAAAGATATTAGAAAAAATAGTTTTTGATATAAACTTTTATAATGAAAGAATTGTATTAAAACAAATTCTTTTTTGTGCTCAAGACTTAGTAAAATATCATATAGAATACATTGATGATTTTCTAAAAGAAACAGAAGACTTAGAAAATCTTACAATTATACAAAGAGAAAGAGCTAAAACGCTCTTAAAACCATTTCAAGGTTTATATAAAATCGAACAAATGATAAATCAAGTTCGAGAAAATTTCGCTGGTGATTCTGCCGCCAACCTGGTATCAGAGCCAGTAATACAGTCCTAGAGGATAATAATGAAACTAAAAATAAAAATAAAAATTTTATTTTTTCAGAAAAGACAAAAGTCTTTTAAAATCGCTTTTCTATTTAACCGATTTAAAAGGTTAGGAGGACAAAATCCACATGCCACACCCCAATTGGGTAATGTTATATAACATAGATTTCACTATGTCACACAAGTGGAGTCCAACATATATCACTATCCTTCAACCTCTTGGAGACAGATTATATACATGTGAATGTATCACATTTTTCATTTCTTCAATTACACAAATTAAAGAATGTAGTATACGCCATGTCAAGCCAACCAACAAAAACAGACGTGAATAACTTGTCAAAGTTGTATAACAACATGATATTGCGTTGGGCATGCGTTCCTACCAATATAACACACTAATTATAAGTGTTCCACATACAAGGTAAAAGCTTAAAGGTCTTAAAATTTCCTATGTTAATAAATTTTAACTATATATACCCAACGTCCTAATCAAGATTTTTCCTGAATTTTCAAATTTATTTTACATTTTTCTATTTGTCTCATTATTCGCATAAACCTGGTAAACATATCAAGTGGCTCTAACCATACCATTTCATAGGTGGATGTAATCATCCCTTACCAAGTAATTCCTTTTCTAATTTCGATATAGCAAAATATTTCATCCTAAACAGATTGGAGTAGTAATTTTCATCCAGAATGTTAAAAGTTTCTAGTAACAAATTTCATTCATCATTACTCTTTTTTTATCTTTTCTAGAATGTTCAATAGTTTGGCTATAAGCCATTGATAGAACAAATTTAAGGGGGAAAAAAACACAAAATGCAAATAAAAATTCATTGCAATAGGATATGATTGTTTTCATAATTTCAAAGTGTTCGATGATAGTGAAATTCACACACACATTAGAACAAGAGGTTTAACATCCGAATGAAAAGAAAAATCTTAAAATAACTTCTTGAAGCGATCCTTCTTAAAATTGAAGATTATCCAAGTCGCCAAATCATCAAAGCAATATTTCAAAGAATCAACTATGACTCTATTTTTGCCATCTTTAATCAATTCTAAAGCAAAGCTAAATTCTTGTCCATCCAAAAGACGTTTGTCCTTAAGAGTTAACAAGATTTCAATGCAATTCGGCATATTGTATTGTCCATTGATATAAGATGTGTCTCCATTATCATCTTTTTCAACTATATCTTGTTGTGTCTTTTTTTCCTCTTTCACCTAATGTAAAAAACACAACGAAAGAATGTAAGAATAGAGTTAGAGAAAACATTCAGCTCATCCTCAACACACAAACAATGCGAAGTTACATGTTCAGAGGACAAAAAAAAAGTCTGAAACCGAACAATACATGTAAATGGAATTTGAGTCGATATTGCATGTTGGATTCGCAGTAAGATTGCATAATCACATTGAGCCATGTAATTTTTTACGAAAGTCAACAAAATCATTGTGGCCCTGTGATTCCAGAGTCCTGATCCAAACATACTCATAAAAGTATCAAGAATTTAAAAAAAAAAAAAAATAGTGTAAAGGCAAAAGTCAACACTTATATCATTGGATTTCATCGAACTAATCACTGTGAAAAAAACCCATCAGGACACTGGCTGTTCCAAGTCAACCATGTAATTTTTTTGATCAGATAGAAAGTCAACCATATGATCTGAATCTTGATAGTCATATTTCTTTTTGTTATACTTAGCAAAGAAAATCAATGCAAACCAATTTAGATTTGGTTGAAATCAATAAATACAGAAACACCTAGTTTCAATATCCCCAAACATTCAGTTGATATTAAAAAAAAAGCAGCCAAATTGAAACATCTAAAATCAAGTAGTAAATGAAGTAGAGATAGGTAATATCATGAATAATACAAATTCATCATTCAACTGAAACATCTAATCTAATGTAATAACTTAAAAAGAGAGATGGACTTACATCAGACATGAGGGAAATCTGTGTTGAAGTCCTTCCTTGTTTTGGTGTTGTAATGTCTCTGGTGGAGCAGTGAACAATTGGTTTTGGAGTCGCAATAGTTTAGTTAGATACTTTTAGATCTATCTATCAATAGAGGCGTGTAAATGGAACATACTATCATTAATCACTTTGATTAATTAATTCTTTAACCAAAGAAATATATGATTAACCATTAACTATTTAGTGTATCACATTAACCACAAAGTGGATTCAATAATCACTTCTTTTACAAAAATCTATGTACTTATGCCGTTTTGTAAATATGTAAATAAGTGACTAATGAGATATATGTGAAATAAGTGGTTAATGAATCCACTTTGTAGTTAGATATCTATGCCATTTACCTTAGCTCGTTTTAATTAGATAAATGATCTACTTGTAAACTTGTACGAGTTTATCTAAAACTAAAATTATAGAAAAATTGGTGTTCCTCTCATTAGAAGCAAAGTAAAGCCAAATGAGTTTAAGTGATTATCATTGAAATGGTCTGAAATTCGCTTCTAAAAAGCACTTATGATGAGTCACTTTCATATTATACTTCATTTCTTCATCATATTTTTACTAAAATGTCTTGCATCTGATGGGACTTTGTTCCTGTGGCAGGGGATTTTGGTTGACATTTTCTAATGAAACTTCACAATTACACCAAATTAGCTGCTAATTGTAGTGTTACTTCCCATGAAAATATTTTTGCGAAATTCTTATGTAATAGTCATGGACAAATTATACACATTAAGTCCTATAAATAAGGACTAGTGTGCACTCATTTCTCGTCTTCTATCAAAATGTTTCTATACGAATCATTTTCTCTATCAAAGCTTTATGGCTCTTTTGTTTCCAATTCTCTGAATTCTCAATTTCTCAACGGTTGAAGTTTCAAGGTCTTACAATTTTCTGTGAGAATAAAATAAAAGTGCATACAATTTCACCAAACATCCTACTTAAGATTTCTACTGAGTTTTCATATGTATTTTAGATTTTTCTATGTCTCATTATGATACATAAATCAGATAAACATTGCAAGTGGCTCCACCAACAAGATCATCTCATTAGGTGGATGCAATCACTAATCATCCCTTACACAGTAATACCTTTTCTAATTTTGACATAGCATGATATTTCATCAGGGTTATACTAACTTTCATCCAGAACGTTAACATGGTCTGTACACCAATTTCATCCATGAGAGTAAAGAAATCTATCGGTTTGCTTCAAGCACTATTTAATGTGAATAAATATATGCAATTAATGTTGTTCCATTAGATAAGATTTTGTAAAATTTCATGCATTGCTCTTTTTTAACTTTTCTTGAATGCTCATTAGTTTGACTATAAACAATTGATAGAACAAATTGAAGAGAGAGAAAAAATCACAAAATGCAAATATAGATGCAAGTTCATTACAATAGGAGATTTAACATACGGATAAAAAGTTAAATCTTACCGTGAATTCTAGAGTTCTTCCTTTTCAAACTTGTAGCCTATCCAAATTGCCAAATCACACGCATACAATCTTTTAATGAAACAACTATATGACTCTATTTTTGCTATCTTTAATCAATTCTAAAGCATATGTAAACAGTAGCCCTTTCAAAAGTTTTTTTTTTCTTTTTTTTTTTTTGCTGTAGATTTCTTGTGGGTGTTCCAAATCAACCATGTGACTTAGATTTAATATGCAAACTCTTACAAAAAAAATGTCAATTCACTCAAAATACTGAAAACCCTAGGCCCAATATCCCCAAACATTTGGTTGAAATTAATAAAATAAAAAACCAGAACATCTAAACTCAAGCCAATGAAGTAGAGATGGACAATATCATGAACACGAATTCACCATCCAACTGAAACATAAAAACTTACAAGAAAGATGGACATTACATCAGACATTGGAGCCTTTGTGTTTGTGGTGGTGTCGCTGTCACACATCTATCTCACTTGAGGTGATTTGGTACCACATGCATGTACGTGTCGAGTTTTGGCATATCACATTGTATGAATCTTGATTGTTGTATTAAATGATGAATGTTGATGATGAGTGTGCTAAATGATTATATACTTGCAATGATTGAGGTTATTATATGAATGTGGATGTGGAGGTTAAATGTTCATGATGAATAATTGAGAATTGAATTGTTTTATCTATATCAAGTTATTTATATTGATTATGATTGATGTCATACTAACCTCCAGTGGTTTTAACCGCCTACCTGTCTGTATAGATGGGTAGACACTGTGCAGGAGTAGTCCGCTTGCGGTGAGTGCTTGGATAGCTGGAGTTAGCCTCCGCTATCATTTTGGAGTTATAGTTAGGGCTCTGATTAGGTTGAGTTAGTGTCTTTTAGTTGTGTTGGACTTATTTTATTTATTTGAGATGTACTAATTGTTGAGGTTGGAGAATTTTCTTATGATGATGTATTGACCATGGCATATGTATTGATTTGATATGGGGATGTATGATTTATATGTCCGCTGCGATTGTTGAGATATATATATATATATATATATATATATATATGCATGCAAGTTGTTGTTTAGTTGAGACGTAACGTCTAATTCTTGAATATTTGTTATATTCGCATGTTTTATTGCTTTAATAGAATTTGGGCGTTACATCACACATCTAACTTGCATCTTTATTTTTTCGTTGAGGCCTTGAGGGGAAGAATTTGTGTTGGTTTTGTCTCTGGTTGAACAGCGAACAATGGGGTTTAGGATTTTCCTTGTTAAAAAAATGGGTTTTAGGGATAAATATATACGTATGTGAGCTTATATGTAGCGTCTTCAGAGGTTAGGTTGGAACGGTGTTGGTTAAATATGTTGTCTGACCCAATCAAACTTAATTGGTTTAAGTTGAATTAAATCCCCGTAATTAATGTCAAACTCGAACCGACTCAATCCAATAAATGAGTTGATTTGGATTGGGCATCGGGTCATTAGACATTTTAAAAAATATATATAATTAAATTACATTCTATCCCATGAAAAATCGAATATTTAGACTAAACTTTACTGGTTAAAATTTGAACACTTAAACTTACTTGAAACAATTCAAGATTGACACACAAGAATCTTAAATTATATTGTAAAAAATTAACATTCTTTTTTGAATGGGTTGAATATATGGGTTCACGAGTTGAAAATCATAAACTTGTTATTTGAACATACCACTTTTGAATTGAACGATTTGATTCAAATCGAACACAAACTTGAACAATTTGGGTAAAATACAGATAGGTTTGGATTGGTTTGACTCACCAGATTGAACTAGTCACTTGAAGTCATGAACGCTCATACTTACATATAGTTTTGGTGTAGTTTCTTAATTTCTTTCAATTTTATTTTTAATATTCTTAAATTCTTTGCAAATCCTCTGAATAGTTTTGGTTCAATTTCTTAATTTCTTTATAGATCCTCTATATCTCCGGTCATATGAGTTATAAACACCCAAGAACACTTGATAAGATGATAATGATTCTCTTTCAACTTAACCATATGTTGTGAGTTTGAATCTAGTCACATGAATGCATCAATGTTAAATCTTTTGAGGGAAAACTTTGCCAATTGCCACCTATTGCGGTCTTATCCAACTCAAATGATTAATATATGTAGTTGCACACAGATACCTAGTTCACAAAAAAATAGTTGTTTGGAGGTGTGTTATGAAGAGTGTCTTTCCACCACTTTCTCTAAGATTCACTCTTTCATTGGATGAAATCTATGTAGGTCTCCATTTTATTTGAATTTACCAAATAAGAGAATGGAAGTTATAACCAGGGTTGAAAAGTGAGTGTTTCTCTTAGATGAGAGGCTTAGCCAAAATTTAATTCTATGGTATCAATTTGTTCAATTTTTTTTTTGTTACGACCAAGTAGTATAATGACTATAAATTCATGATCATTGCTGTATCAAGCAAATAAAATTATCCCAAAAGCATAGCGAAAGAAAAAAAAATTAGCCAATGAAAAAAGAGAGCTTTGTGGAAATCAAGGCATGTTGGCGAAAAACATGCGGAAGTTAGCAATACAAACCAAGTGGAATACAAAGTCGGGGCGATTTTGCATGATAACTATTTGCTATATATAACATTTTTTTAAATTCATCCCTTACGATGAATAAAGGAGAAATCCTGGATTCTAACCAAAACTTTTACGTATCGCAACGTCCTTACAAACTGAAATATGCTCCCATAAACTATTTAAAATTAATATTATCATAGCAAAACCCAACATACATTAAAATAATTGTCGAAACCAAAACACAAAGTTAAAAACAGATTAGCTAAAGGAAACAAAGTCGAAAATGAGCCAAACAAATTCTAGATAATAACAATTCTGATGATTACGTTTTCATGCCCCTAATTGACACAAACAAATATTTAATGTCTGTCCTACATCGATGGAGCTTCACCGGTCATAAACCAACTACAAAAATGTGTTTTTTTAGACAGCAAACTAGTACATCGAAATTGTTTTTTGAATAAATCGAACCTATTTTTAGAATAGGGATAATCAGGTTCTTAAAGGAATAAGCCATGATAATCTAAAGTTTAACTATAACACACGTATAGTTTGACAAAAAAAATTGTTACATCCATGATCGAACTAGATTCATTTTACAGCTGTTTTGAACTGCCGCTAAAACATCATGAAACTGCTAGTCATAATCCGTTGTTTTGCTGTTCTTTAAAATTGCAATCATAACCGCCACAATATGCAACCACCTTAAAAACTATCGTCGGTTTTTTCTGCCATCAATTGTTACAAGTGCTAACGGTAGTGAAATGAAATATAATAACTTAAATGTAGTGCACATCAAATTAATTTGATAATGAAATTGAAACAAATTAGTTACGTTACATAAAAAAAAATTGTTTCTTTTTTTTGCTAAATAACACACTTATTTTAGAAAGTAGTAATACTATTAAGACCAATAATTATTCTGACCGCAGAGATTTCTATATAAGCAGCATCTCCACAAGGAATCTCCTGAAATTGAATTCCACAGCTTCATCCTTGGTGATTATCTTGTAACGCTCTCTTCTTTCTTTATCTTCAACATCATAATGTCCAAAGCTCTTATGCAACTGCTTATAATCCTTTTTGTTTTAACAGTTGTTCTTAAAAATAATCAGGTGATATCTTTTACCATACCACCCTCATGAATAAAAATAATCTTAATTTGTCATTCAATTTAATTTACTAGTATTATTGACGATATTAAAGATGACTTTTATGTTGTTCTCTAATTTTCGTTGTTAATTAAGTTATTTTCTATTTTTTTTGTTGGTATTATGATGATCAATGTCATCTATGAATAACGTAGTGGGCCTAATTGAATCAAATTTTATGTCCATAGTCACACGGTGGTCCAACAACTCCAAGGTTCAAAGAAGGGGACGATGAAGATCCGGACAATGAGTTTGTGACTGATGGGGGTGATATTGATTTGGAAGGTTATGACGTTGGGGCACAAGATGAACCATAGAGTATAGGAAGACACCAGGAAGCTTGCGAGCAATGTATTCAGATTTTTTTTTAGAGGATAATGGAAAAGTTTGTTATGATGGATTTTATCAATTAACCTTAATTAACAATTAAAATGCTATATTATTATATCAATTATTAAATTATAATTATAATTAAGGCATGGTTAACCAAACCATTTTGTGATATAGGGTTGTAAAATGAAAACCAAACCATTGTTTTGGACAATTCGTTCTGTTTGAGAAATGGATTCAAACCGGTTTAAAACCGATTTTGCTTAAGAGGAATGATATATGAACATCATTTTGGTACAACCAACAACTCTTTAATGATTTTAATATTTTTTTAATGATTTTGATTTGCGTGCTCCTCACAATGTCAAAGGGTGTTGCATCAGTTGTTGAATTTTGATTGTACATATAACACAACTCTTTGCTTAAAACCCATATTTCTAACTTTTTTAGTTTTCCTTTCAGAAAAGTATATTATTTGTCCAAAAAAAAAAGTATATAAATTGACCTCAAAATATTATGGATCGAAATCCACGAAGCCCCTTGAATAAGATCTAAAACAAACGACATGATAGATTGTGGAAAAAAAACTCTTTAAAGATACGGGGGTATTAGGGGATTTAATGGGACGTACTAGGTGGGTACTTATAATTTAAGGTTTATCTAGCAACCGTTTTAGCTTGTATAAAATAAGTGTTAGAATATCCAGAAATCCTAGTTCAACTGGTAAAATGCCGAAATTGTTAGGCCGGATGTCATGACTGGGGTTCGAACTCCGATACCTTCACTTATGTGTGTGGGTTTATAATGACTTTGTCATTTCGTCTATCTAAAAAAAAATAAAATGTTAGAATACTAATGCTAATGCACCAGATCATCAGAATTCTACACTTAGGATTGGTTGGTCTGGGCAGAATAATATTAAATTGGAAAACCACAATTTTATTTTAGTTTCCGAGAGTGCAACTCGATGATATTTGAGTGTATCAAAATTAAATCGTAAAATATTCATATATGTCTCTTAGTCATTTTGTTCGTTAAATCTATTTTAAGATAGTCAATTTAGTCTTTGAATTTGTTTTTCGCCGGTCAATGTAGTCCTTAAAACTAGTAACAAAAGAGACACTATGTTTTTATTTTATTTTATTGTATTTTTAATTTTGATACATTTAGGGACAATAGCGATAGCTCCTCTTATACTCAGAAACCAAAATGGCTATTTACTCATTCTATATGGCTATTTAGGGAGTACTTGTCAAACTAATAAATAACATGGAACAGTAAAATAATTTGTGTTGCTTGTAGAGAAAGATTTCTAAACTAAACATAATTAATGAAGTTGTTCCTCTTTGAAAAGCCACATGATGGAAGTTTAAAATTTCAATCCGGCATTGAGATCCAAGTGCTGTCAAAACAAGGTCTTTTGTTCTGTTATATTTCCTTTATTTTCGTTTATTGTGGGGGGCACAAGGAAATAGAGTAAAAATGGTAACTATGATTAAGATGTCCACTACTAAGATTGAGGTCCAAATGCAATGTCATGAAGATCATTAAGTCTAAATTTACGTTCCTTTTTTTGTTTGTTGTGCTGGGTTCCTTCTCCCTTTTGGTGGATATGCATAAAGTCAATAATCACCGCGAGTGATCAGGCATAAGTAATAAAAAAAGATTTGAAAGGAAAAGTGAAAAAAAGTAAGGTCCCGTATAAACAAATAGAAAGAATAACAAAAGGGCTCAAACATGGGAGTTATATTTCTAATAGATATGACGCTTGGGACAATTATCTTTGATGTGCTTTGCAGTGACAATTTATGTGCAGCTGATTGACAATTATGTTATTAAGTTATGCTTTTTTGATTCATTATATATTTTCATGTAGAAAGAAAGAAAAGGGGTGGATGAAGACTGTTTTTTACTATTGCCACAATTAGAAGACTATTTAACAATGCACTGTGTTTATTGATTAGCTTAACTTCATTGAATTATATATAATCAAAATCATAGCATTTCTACATAGTTAGGTTAATCTTATGTTATTTTATTTTTATATAAAAAAATGTTTAGGATGAAGGGATGATGCTTTAGTCTAAGGGAGAGAAAAAATTTCGGGCACAAATATCACTTATAAATAGATTTTCATTTACCTTATTCCAAGGAGAGGCTATGTGGGCTAGAACACAAAACCTTTGCATCCAATACCTGTCTTTTTTTTTGTTTAGATTAGCAATGTAGGTATCTTAATATATGCACAAATTAATAATTACTCTGTCATTTGCAATAAAATATTGTCTTGAAATAACTAATGCATTTCATTTTTTAATGCAATATTAATTACTTTTTTTCAATTATACACTATAATTTCTACTTTTATCATTTCTAATTCAACATCCTCCATTTTGCATTTATGATAATGGTGAATGCACCAATACTTAACAAAGACACTCAAACCCACTTTTCTCTCTCTTTCACTTATACATTTTTCTTAATATGTGTGAAAATGAACAAAAGACTATGTTATGGGACAAAGGGAGTATCAATTTATATAAAGAGAGAAAATTTACTTCAAGGAAAATCAATGCAATACAACCGTACATAAATGCCATGGGATCTACTTGGATAACATAAATATCAAGTATAAGATAAAAAAAAGATCAAGCAGAGTGTTCTGTCTTTTCAATATCAAAGAAGGATATGCCTTTTCATTAAAAACTACACTTGATTTTAATTGAGGGAAGGAAGAAAAAAATACTTGTGAAAAATTTGACAAAGAAATTTCAGAAGAAAAAAAAAGAGGTTCAAAAACTTATTTTAACTTGTAGAAGAAGTTATTACAAATAATCATTACAAAACAATTTCAACTATTTATTTATTATAGTTAATAGTTGAAAAAACACATCAAAATTAGTTCTTAATTACCGTCTTTGTAAAGATCAGAACTGTTGATTTGAAGAAAATGAATACAGTGAAATAGACAGAAACTAATATCATTACGGCTCTGTTTGGTAAAAATAGCGGATAGCTGATAAGCTAGCTGATAAGCTAGCTGATAGCTTTTAGCTGATAAACTAGCTGATAGCTTATAGCTGATGACTGATAGCTGATAAGCTAATTAAAGTGTTTGGTAAAAATAGCGGTTCAACTAGCTGATAAATGTAAAATTACATAAAAGGGTATTCTTAATTGATAATAAAATTTATATCAATTTTTTTTGAAGGAAATAAAATTTATATCAATTGATATTAAAAATATTTAAAATTTAATAATTTAATATATTAATTCAATATTTCTTTCATATATTATTTTTAAATTAATAAATTTTCTATTGTTTTAATTAAAATTTATTTTATTTCAGTTTTTATACTTCATAAAAAAAATTAAACAAAACCTTTCATAAACGTGATTATTTTCTTCCAAAAATATTAAACAATAAGTGTAAGGGACTGACACGAATTTTTTGACAATATTAAACAATAAGTATGTAAGAAAATAATAACCATGCCCAGTACAAACAAAAATATTAACCATGACGTCATGTGCCGTTGCCAAATAATAATAATTACATTGTCATTTAAATATAAGGGTAAAACTGGTATTCAAATAAAATAATAAGGGTAAAAGTGGAAGAAAATATGATAAGCTATAAGCTATAAGCTCAAACGCTACTTGGAATAGCTTCTAAAAAATAGCTTATAAGCTCGTTGAAATTCGTGAAATAAGCTATAAGCTCATTGTAAAAAAAGTTACCAAACAGAGCTTATTTTGTCAAATGAGCTTATAAGCTATAAGCTCTTTTGGTGGCCTTACCAAACAGAGCCTACGTAGTGCACGAGAGCAAGTTAATGATTTTCTCTAATTCTATTCACGTGCATAATTAGAAATGGGACCCATGATTAGGGACATGTCGTTAGTTAAAACTAATTAGGCAGAATTTGTTGAGTGGATATCTTTGTTGTTTAGGAAAATTTTGTCATTTGGTTAGGTACTATTATGAGATCAGGCGTGAAAAGCACATGCACGTGGATATATACGTATACATATATAGATACAACAAAACAATGCCCTTCTCTTGTCAATAAAGGCTGCGCCACGTGTTCCTTTTCAACAAAACACAAGAATCAAACTTCAACTGATCTCAAAAAGTTGTCACTAACACCCATAAAGACCCTTGTCGATTTAGTTGTTGTTTTAGTTTAGTGATATGGTAGGTTTACTAATAGAGTAGTGATATATGTACATCCATTTAAAGATAATTTTGATGACAACTTTGTTGTTCTCTCTTTTTATTGGTCAAAAACAATGGAGAGAGAAAAATGAAGAGAGAGGAAAAGAACATCATGTAAGTGTGAGATAGAAAGTTGTACAAAAGTTGTTACAAAATTGATGTACAAATATTATTTCTCTTACTAATAGGGATTGAATCAAGTAGAGGAAGATGTTACATCCTTATCATGTAACAAATTAAAGTTCGAATTATGATTGGACTTAGTATTTATGTTTAATATCTAACAATGCATCAATTAGAATGATCTCTAGTGAATGAAGCCTATGGAAAGACAAAAAACACCTACTAGATTTGGAGAGTGACAATTGTATTTTGTGGGAATTTGTATATATAAGAGATGTTATTGGTATACAAGTTTGTCCAACATAGTGTAGACATTGTACACCAATATACACTCGATGAATGAGCAGAGACATCGAGAAGTGAACTGAAAATATTTAAAGAAGGACAAAATGTATACCATCTGTATTATTTTTGGTGTCTATGTTTGAAAATTGTGTGCATAGATCATTTCTTATCAAACAAGTACATCTTTAAAGGGCAGGCTAGCATGTAAGCACAAATAAACGGATCAACTATATGACTTTAAAACACATATAGACCACTTGTTAACAACATTGTAAATAGTTCTTGGAAAGGGAAATGTTGTAGAAGCATTTTCATTCTTTAAACAACTTTGTAGAAGCATAAATTCAATCATGGTTTGATTTTTTAGCACCTCTATATACCTATCTTGCCAGCTTCTCCCTAGCTAGCACATTTTCTTCAATTGATTTGTTAAAATAGGTATACAAAAGAATGAAATTGATTTCTAAAATCTCTTGTACTTGCCGACTTCATTAGTGGCATGAGGCTAGAGCATTATTGAGGATATCTCTATTAGGGTGTTGTATTTTTATTTCTTTAATTCAATATCCACCATTTTTTTTTCAACAACAAAAATGAGGGGAAGTTGCACACTTGAGGATACGATTGCACTTCGTGAAATTTGATACGAGAACGCTTCGTACTATTTAACGGCTCTCCCATTGCAAATTACCTTTGTATAATAATAATATAATAGGCAAGTCTTTCTTTGTCTTGCATGCTTTGAAATTTCGCTTCTTAATAGAGTAAATTAAGAGTTTTTGGTGACTACAATATAAAGAAGACCAAACCTTGTATTTATAGCAACATAACACACATTTGATTCTCCAATTGTCGGTGAAATTAAAAGTTAGTCGATGATTCAAATAATAGCTATCAATAATGATTTTCTTTATCTTCAAACGACTACGTCAAGAAAGACACTCTATATCACATTGTGGGCTTCTTAACTACTCCAAAGAGTGTTAATTTTTTTTTTTTTGAAGAAACGCAAAGAGTCTTAAATGATGCAAATGATTTTCGAGAACTAAAATGTTGATGAAAAGTTAAAGGCGGTTAAACATAGGTGAAATGCAAATAAAATAAGTTGTTTGATTGATTAAATTTATCTATATGAAATTTACAAATGGTTATTAAGCTACTTTTGTCTGACTCGCCAACGACTAAGTGAGTTATTAAGCTCCTCGAACGAATTACCCAAACGATAATTTATGGTTTCCTGGCTAAAATTTTGATTGATCTTCTTTCTTGTTGATAGCACAATTACTCTATAAATAACTATAGTTGATTTGCCCTAACCACCTTTGATATATTAGCTTTCTTTCTCCGTTCTTTGTCTTGCTATCTTTCTAACCTTCAAAACCTTGTCATTTTCAAGTTCTTTTTATTTAGATCATCTTGAATTATGTTTCAGTCAGATTTCTAAAACTTTTACATATTTTCGTTCAAGTGTAGCCTTTTAGTATATGAATCACACTTATGGATTTAGAGAATTACGTTATTATCCATCTATTAATAAAAAAACTTCAACGTTTCTTTTTAATAAAACATCAATCAGTCAAGAAACAAGATCAACGTTCCCCTTGTGCCAAGAGCTTGTCGTTATAGTTATAGGAATGAGTGAATTATCAAATTCGTCCCTGAATTTTCACGGGTCAGTCAAATTCATCCCTCAATTATGTGAAATATCAATTTAATCCTTGAATTTGTTAAATGTCAATCAAGTTAGTCCTCCTGTTCAAACGGAGCGTTAACGGGCTGTTAACCTCTCACATGTCAGATGCCACGTAGACAGGGACTAATTTGCCCGATAATAACAAACATTTACTAAACTGATTGATTTGCAGAAAATGTTTTGGCTTTCTTCCCAAACGGCTCTTTTCTTCTCCAACAGCTCTTTCTTCCCTAATTGTATAAAATTGGAACCCCAATTACACAATCTGCAATCTACACTCCAAAATCAGCAAAATTTCTTCTAGTAATAAGTGGTTCAGTTCTTCCCCAATTCAGAAAACTTCAAACCCTAACTTTTTCGCATTGAATCTGAAAGTCAAAATCCTCAAAATTTCTTGAAGCAAAACTATTGAAATTGGATCTGAAATGATGTGGGTGAGAATATGGGAAAAAACAGTTATGAAAGTCGAGTTTCATCTTCAAGCTTCAAGTTTAATGGTGATGTGAGAGTGCTTGGACGTTGGTGTCATAGAATTTGTGTTGTTAGAAAATCCAATACTGTAAAAAGTTATAACACGGTATTGTATTGTTCTAGGCATGTGTAAAGTTCTAATGAAAAGAGGTTGAAGATGATTGAGGAATGTAACCTTTCTGTAATAATATTTCCATCAAATTAGTCCCTGAATTATTTCTCTATCTATCAAATAGATCCCTAAGTTATATTAAAAACCATCAAATAAGTCCCTGAATTGTTTAATCAGATTTCAAATTGATCCTTGAAGCATATGTGTACAAAACAACTGTCTCAAAAACGCAACAAACACAAACAAAGAACAAAGCAAGCATCAACGATCACATAAACAAAATGATAAAAACTTAAAACAAAAAAACAAAAAAAACGGACAAAAAAAGGAGTGAATACGAACACAAAAACTTGATATACTAGAGGAAAGGTGTTACCTTTAACCATAGACGAACACATAAACTTCAAAAACGTGAGAATCGCCGGAGATGCTGATGATTTTGCAGAGGTGAGAATGGAGAAAGTTTTAGCGGGAAGGAGAATGGTCAAGGACGTTTTTGATGTTTCTGAGTGAAATATGAGGAAGGAGGCATGGGTAATACAGGGGCAAAATTGGAATGACATAAAAAAATAAAACTGAAAAGTAAAACTAGAATTTTTCCACTTCCATCAAATTAGTCCTTGAACATGTGGCTTCTTTTTTGCCACGTGTACAAGACAACACAACATGCAGGGCGACAGATCAGCATGGCTAACAGAGCACTTGGACGGGGGGACCTTTTTGATGGACGTCTGAAAAATTCAGGGACTAAATTGATATTTCGCATAATTGAGGGACGAATTTGGCTGACCCGTGAAAATTCAAGGATGAATTTGATGGTTCACTCTTACAGGTATGTTTGTTTTCATTCGAAATGAACTCCGGCTAATATTTTATTTGAAGTTTTGTACTTAGCTGTGAAAATTGAAAACATTGATGCTTTGAACGTGTCCATTAATCCAATAGAGATTAGATTTCTAATTTTATATATGATGGAGCAAGTGCTAATTAATCCTTGGAAACGCGATTAGTTAGTATTGAGAATAACAAGAATGAATAAATTGACAATCTTGGTCGTTTTTGTAACACTAGAAATAGAAATCGCTGCTGATCCCTTAAAATTGATTATTCTATGTAGTATGTATTCCCTCCAACGTGGTATATAAGCAAAAATTAGTCCATATCATGAAATTAAATGTGACGTACAAATTAAAACTATTTTTTTACAAAACAAATTAATACTTTTAAACCGTAAAAAAGATCAAGCATTGTAGTAGTGTTGCAGTGGTGATCGGAAGTGATCGGATTGATGATCGAATGTAGGTGAAGTGGCATAGTAGCATGGGCGGATCCAGATATTTGGTGCATGTGGGGTTAAAAGTTGGCTAAGTTGTTAACACTTGCACTTGCTACCGACAAAAGCAAAAGCAAATAAACTTATAAATCATTGCAAATGTATTGCACTTATTTGTTTCCACAAGTTTGGCAGAAGATTGTTGACTTGTTGGTATTATTCTTAACCTATTGTGTTTTATTTAGGGTTAAATATGTTTTTGGTCCCTATAAAATTGCGACCTTCTAAGTTTAGTCCTTACTTAATTTTAATAGCTTTTTTAATCCCTACAAAAAAAAATTTACTTATAATTTTAGTCCTTGCTAAAATAAATTTTGTTTAATTATCCTTAAACTCTTAAATTTTTTAACGATTCTTTTTATACAAGTTTAGAACACTATGACAGGTTCATTTACTAAAATCTATAATTTTTTAACATGAAATAAATTAAATATGAATTTTTTAAAATGACAAAAGTTTAAGATATAAGTAACAAAAATATGGACGTAGAAATCAAATTTTTGCGATATTTTTTTCGGAGGACCTTTTAATAACGTTCTTAACATGCCTGTAAAAAATTGTTGAAAAAATTAAGAGTTTAAGCATAAATTAAACAAATTTGGATTGAATAAGGACTAATATTGAGTGCAGAAATTTTTTGTAGGGATTAA
Source organism: Medicago sativa (assembly GCF_051527215.1). Lineage (NCBI taxonomy): Eukaryota > Viridiplantae > Streptophyta > Magnoliopsida > Fabales > Fabaceae > Medicago > Medicago sativa. The sequence goes on along the minus strand of NC_140755.1, from coordinate 84,207,932 downwards.
AAATGCTATTAAAATTAAGTAAGGACTAAACTTACAAGGTCGCAATTTTGTAGGGACCAAAAACATAATTAACCCTTTTATTTATAAGGGATAATACTTATTCTAGTTATAAGGAGTAACCATAATAGTCTCTCAATGTATCAAAATTTTAAAATAGTCATTGATTGTGCAATTTTCCAGTCAAAATAGTCCCTAACATTAAAATAAGGGTTAATATGTGTTCACCCCCTGTAATTTGGGCGAGTTCCGGTTTTCCCCCTGTAAAAATTTTTGTTAAGATTCCGACCCTGAAATTTGAAGATTCCGTCGAAATCACCCCCGGTCGAATCTGGCACACGCCAGGTGCTGACGTGACATGCTGACTGTATAATTATTTTTATTTTTTATTTTTTAATATGGTACACATGGCATTTTTGATTTTTTTAATAAAAAAATATTTTTTTAATTAAAAAAATATATTTTTACAAAAAAATTTTTAAAAAAACTTTTTTAAAAATGTTTTTTTTTTAATTTTTTTTAAAAGAATAAAAAAAATTCTTAACAAATAAAAAAAATGGAAAAAATTCTGAAAAAATAAAAAAGTACCGAAAAAATTAAAAATTTTGGAAAAATTAATAAAAATGAAAACAAAAATCTGGAAAATTTTAAAAATAAAAAATAAAATCTGGAAAAATTAAAAAAATGAAAACATTTTGGAAAAAATTAATAAATTTCGAAAAATTCATATTTCCAGATTTTTTTCAATACCGGAAAAATGAAAAAAAATTCATATTTTTTTTTCGGAAAGTACTTGTCATTCAACCGTATAACATGATTTATATACCGGTGTCAATCAATATACATTATATCCTGTTATTCGGACATGGGTTTTATAAATATGATTAATCTTCAAATTTTTGAAAATGACCAATCTTGAAATTTTTGAAAAAATATTAATCATATTTACAAAAACTAAATTTTCGAAAAAAAAATATGGTATTTGAGTCAAACATAATTCATATTTTTTTCGAAAAACATACAAACTGCTCAAAACATTTTGTATGTTAGTGTCTACTAGTTTCAATGGTATTTGAGTCAAACATAATTCATATTTGTTCTACTATTTGAACTTCTACTATTTAAATATTTTTTTCTAAAATTCATATTTTTTTGAGCAAAAAAAATAAAAAATAAAAAATAATTATACAGATTTTAAATATGAATTTTTAAATATGAATTTTTCGAAATTTATTAATTTTTTCTAGAAATTTTTCATTTTTTTAATTTTTCCAGATTTTATATTTTATTTTTAAAATTTTCCAGATTTTTGTTTTCATTTTTATTAATTTTTCCAAATTTTTTAAATTTTTTCGGTATTTTTTTATTTTTTCAGAATTTTTTTCTATTTGTTAAGAATTTTTTTCGTTTTTTTTATTCTTTTAAAAAAAAATAAAAAAAAATTAAATTTTTTTTAATTAAAAAAATAAAAATAAAAATAATTATACAGTCATAGTGCCACATCATCATAAAAAGGTGACGTGGCGCGCCACGTCAGCACCTGGCGTGTGCCAGATTCGACCAGGGGTGATTTCGACGGAATCTTCAAAATTCATGGTCGGAATCTTAACAAAATTTTTTATAGGGGAAAAACCGGAACTCGCCCAAATTACAGGGGGTGAACACATATTAACCCTTAAAATAATTTGTGGAAATTGTCATATTAGTCTTTTAATATACTTACTTATTGTCACTTCAAGGCTATTTTGACTAACAAAGTGCAAAATTATAGACTATTTTAAAATTTTAATACATTAAAAGACTATTTTGACTACTTGTTACACATTCAGGGACCAAAATAACTATTACCCTTTTATAATAAAAAAATAGGGAAATTGGACGTGGGGCTTTAGCCCCACATAACCTCTTAATGTATCCGCCCCTGCGTAGTAGTTAGAATTGTTTGATCAGTAGTTATTGGTGGAGAGAAATGATCAAATTGATGATGATCGATTGCTGGAGTGGTAATCTCTAAGTAGTTGTCGGAAACTCAGAATAGTAGTGATCGACGATGGTCACAATAATAGTTACCATTGGTTGAAAGTGATCACATAAATGATTGGAGGAGGTAGAGTATTGGTCGAAGTGATGGCCGACAACAACCAATGATGATATATTAAGTTAATACAGAAACAAAAACAAATAAAAAATATTTTTGTGGTTGTAACATTTAGGCTAAATTGTCTTTTTGGTCCCTTAACTATTAAGGTAGTATCGCTTTGGTCCCTTAATTAAAATTCGATTTATTTTGGTCGCTTAACTTCTCTCTGTTATACATTTTGGTCCTTTCCGTTAGTTTTAATTCAAAAACGTTAGGTTTTCTTCATTTTCTTCTGGAAATTTTCTGGGATTCTTGTTGTTGAAGGTTGATGGAGATGATATGAAGATGAAAAAGAGGAGAAGAAGATGAAGAAAACCTAACGTTTTTGAATGAAAATGAACGGAAAGGACAAAATGTGTAATGGAGATAAGTTAAGGGACCAAAATAAATCGAATTTTAATTAAGGGATCAAAGCAATACTACCTAAATAGTTAAGGGATCAAAAATTCAATTTAGCCTAACATTTAAAATGATATATCTTTATGACATCATTTGATTCATGTTATCGATTATGTTTAGTTTTTTGAGAGGAGTAAAATGTTTTGTTGTTGCAGGATTTGAAACTTAGTTAGAACCAACCCAACTGAACCATAATTGGGAGAATTGGGACACACTAAGTACTTGTAACAAAAAATGTCTATTATATTAATCACTTTAATCCATTAAATTATTAACAATGTACACATTTATAGATATTCTTGTAATTTCAATATGTTAAGAGATCGTAGTGACATCAGTCCATACATTTTCAGATCAAAATAACAGTCTACTCAAAAAGAAGTTGTTCTCCTAAATTTGCAAAGTGACACTTTATAGGTATCTAAAATTGATTGTCTATCAATTTACTCTCCAAGTAACTCTAAAATTCCTCATCTTGTATTTTTGCTGTTGTGACCTTCAATTTAATTTCAAACATATTTTAGTGATTTTTTGTTTTGACAAAATATTCTAATGAAATTATTTCCACGTCAAAAAAATTAATCCATCAATTTTAGTAAAGATAATGCTAGATAAAGCGAAACCGGTTGATGAAATTCACCAAATGAAATGTCAGCTTCATGTCCATTGAATTTATTAGTATAATTGTTTAACTAACCGCTTAATAACAAATATGGTAAATAAGAACAACAACCCAATGTTTTTCGGACAAACACAATTATATCTGGAGAAATGATATCTCTCCAGATACCACCATTCCCCACAAGATAAAGCGAAACCGGTTGATGAAATTCACCAAATTATCTTCCTTTACAAATATTAAAAAAAGTTAGTTTAATTATGTTTGTAAGGTTAGTTAATTATGTTTATAAGTAAATTTAGAAAAAGTATTTTGTTTATAAAATCAAAACAATGAACTTAACATACTTGAACCATGAAACGTCTTCACTTCACCTTTGTAACTATTGTGCCCCTCGTGGGTTCGTATACTTGAAACTGAAACCGTTTCTGTGTCAGCACTGTTTCATTTCTGATCCCTCACGCGTGTGCATTCTGCAACCAAACCCAAACCAAACCAATTTTGCACATTTCTGTTCAAACTTGATAGTTCAAAGAGTTAGTTAACGGTAAAAAATTAATGCGTTTGATTTTTTTGGTGGATTTTTCTGTTATACAGATTTGGGCCAATGAAAACGAGATCTTTCTTTTCTGATAGGATCTTTTCTCTGTTATCTTCTCCCCCAACTTTCTTTTTCACTCTGTTTCTTCACCTTCTTCCAGTCAATTATTATCATCATTATTTTTTATACACTTAACCCACTCTCATCATGCTACCATAAATTAAGCTACTTTCTCTTCCTTTATCTTTCAATCCCAATTACCTCTTTTGGCTTGTGGGGCTTACAACACCAGATCAATAGAAAAACAATTTTTTTAGTGATCAACATGTATACTAACAATTAAAAGAGTAATGATATTTTGACATCCATTTGATGACAACTTTGTTGACAACCTTGTTTTTCTCACTTCTTATTGGTCAAAAACAATGGAGAGAGAAAAAGGAAGAGAGAGGATAACAACATCATGTGAGTATGAGAGAGAAAATTGTCCAAAAGTTGTCAAAAAGTGGTTGTCAAAATATCGTTTCTCCAATTAAAATGTTCATCTTCGAAAAAAAAACAATTAAAATGTTAATATTCCCTATTAAATGTTATTTTTTTATGTTAATAATTAATTTAATTTATTATTATTTTATTTTAAGAATTCATTTAACTTATGAGTTAATTATATGGAATAAATAACACTACTTATAAGACCTTCCTCAATTCCATCATTAAGGCAAATTGATAATATCAAGCCTCCATTTAACATCACAGTGGGTACGTCAGAAGCATGATATCGTGATACCAAACATACATAAAATAGGCGATACTACCTATTAGGTAAGATTGATGAGTTCAAAATTCTAGCATGAGTTAGGCCGTAAGAAAACAAACCGAAAGCTCATTTTTTCGACACGATTCAATTATGTTGAATAAAAAATTCGGTCAAAGTGGTCTTGTGCCATTAAACGTTAGCATAGACAAATTAGGGTTGACCCATTTTTGCCAAGTTTAGGCTCATTTGTTGGGTTGAAGAATGCTAGAGACACCCTTTTTGCAACACTCTCTTTAACACTTACTCTCTTATTGAGTGAGATTAATGTATGTCCCACCACTTGGAACCCATTTCTAAAGTGTGAAACCCAACTATGATTTAAATCAATAAGGAAGTGAGTATTTGAGAGAGTGTTGCGAGCACTAGTCGAAATGCTAGTGACACTCTATTTTCAACACTCTCTCTAACATTTATTCTCTTATTGAGTGAAATTAATGTATGTCTCACAGCTAATCAAAACCTATTTACATAGTATTAAATCGTAGACATCGAAGGCAAGAGGATTAAACCACAGACAATTTTAGAATTTTTTAAGCCGACAACTCTTTCAAAAATGGATGCAAGTTGCAAAAAAGGTTCTTAAACTCGATTTCAAAATTGTTTTTTTTTTTTTTTTTTGCTGTAGAACCAGAGTCAAAAAGGACGGAAAATAACTAGCAAAGCTCGTTTATTTTGAGTTTTTCTATGAGCAAAATGCATTATGAAAGTATAAGGGATATCCAAAATCTATTTACAGAATGCTAAATAGTACACATTGATCTTGACCAAAAAAAAAAATAGTACACATTGAAGACACGTGGATTAGACCACTAAAGAAAAAAAAAGATTTCGTGTATGCAAGAGATAAAAAAAAAAAAGACATTGATGAGATCCATTATTTTAAAATAAAATAAAATTAGAGATTAATTTCGTTTTTTTCTATTTATATTGCCCTTACACATTTTGTCATACTATAGTGTTATGGTAGACGGGTCAATTTAAGTTTTGGAAATATAATGATTTCATTGATAGAGTTGATGAGGTTACAAACTTACAATGAAAACGACAATTTAAAACTGATTCTCGACAGATGATAATGTTGTATGCTGTACGTTTTATTTATGTTGATCACACACACGTACATAATTAACGTTAGTAACGTCGACCATATAGAGATACGTGGCATAGTGGGGTTGGAACTTGATAAATGACATATCACGTGCGATAATTTTGTTGGTTTGCAAAGAAATGGAAGGAATCTTGAGATGATGGGATTGGGACATGGGTGAGCCAAACAGAACGCAGAAACAAGAAATGTGTGTAAGTGGCAATGCAAAGAGAGTAGCGGTGGACAACGGTCGGGTTCGGTCGGAATTCGGTCCGAGAACCCCAAACGAAAGGTAACCGCGGTTGGTAGAATATAGTCCGTTTCCGTCCATGCGAACGCTCGGTTACGGCGGTTGACGGGTTCGTCGGAATGCGGTTTATGCGGTCGGTGGACACGGGTATGAAGGAAAAAAATCACAAAACATCATGGAAGCTAAATTTCAAAGTCATTTACAAAAATTCTAAAATTTACCATTGATTAAGCTTATCATCCAGTAGCAATATTCATACAAAATTACAAACCAAATAAACTTCAAAACATTGAATTTTAACCTATACAACCAACATTTGATTCAAAAAAACAAACTTATACAACAAACAATAACATAAAAGATTGTGAAACTCATGTCAAATCTACTTGTGGCTGAAGATTATCTTCTTCTTTGAATCAAATGTTGAATCTTGTATAAATCTACAAGCTTTAATTGAACAGATTTGATACAAAAGTTGCATTTATTTCTCTGGGTTGAAGCAACAAAAGAATGGGTATGCATATGATAGAGTTTGGAGAAGAAAAGGAAGAACTGTGGGGAAGAAGGAAAACAGGAAGGAGTTTGGAAGAGAGAAGAAAGAGAAGGGTAGTCTAGAAGAGAAGAGAGAAAATAGAAAAGTGGTTGTTGGGAAAATGATACTGTGATCTGTGAAAAGAATAAAGTCATGAGAAAAAGGAGTTTTAGCATGTGGGGGTCTCAGTGTACAGCTCTAAAAAAAATTAATAACCTGACATTTTTCATTAGGATGGGACAATACATACAAGAAGTAATAATTATCTATTCTATGAAGTGTTAGTCGGTCGGATATGGATTGTCGTGGGTTTATATTACCCAACCGCAACCGACCGTTAGCACCCATCCAAGTCCGTTTTTGCTAATCCGAATTACCCGAGCGACCCGCCTAAACCGACCCGCTTGCACACGGGTCATTCGAAACGGGCGGTTTGGGCGGTTTTCTGAAATGTTGTCCAGCCCTAAAAGAGAGTACGTTTTTATAACAACGAAACAAAGCAAGTAAGAATGGGTAACAAATGGTGTTAATGTCTCCTACACAAGATGCAATAAGATCTCTTCTTTTGGTCAAAGAAAGAAGTAGTAAAACCCATCATTTCGTACTTTCTTTTTTACCTCAGAAAATAATAAAGGTTTTCCTTTGAATTTGACCTTTTTAACTGTGTTTGTTTCAGCCTCATGCATTTCGTGTGGTTTTACTTTTACAGCTAGCTTCTCTTGTCTTATCCTCCTATTCTCATCTCAATGCTTATCTCAAATGTTATGGAAAAATTATTCTCATATGGAGAACCACCAAGTCTCATTCAAAATATGGAGAACCACGAGTTAACTTCAATAAAAAATTTGGATTTGATAAATGAGTTCTAATTAATTAGTAGAAGATCTTGGTTTAAGATTAAAAACTTTATCAACATGTGCAGGTAACCTAACAAAAATTGGGTTCGATTTCTGAATGTCTCACGCCGCGGCCTCACGAGAATATATCTCATACTCCATCCGTCTTAATATATGTGTTATCTTTTTTATTTTTCTTTATCTCAAATTATTTGTCCATTTTATAATATCAAATACAACCTTTATAATTCTTTTATCCTAATAATTGATATAAATTGCATTTTAATCATCTAATTACTCTACTAACTATAATTAACAATAGTGTTTTTGTAAATGGAACATTTTTTTACCATTGATTCAACACTAGTAATTAATTTTTTAATAACCGTGTAAAGCTCATAAGAAACACTTAATTTGAGACGAATGGAGTAGTAGATTCAAAAACCTTAACCGTGGACATATATTAAAATGCATATACTTGAGGTCATATATATTATAATTATGGTTGGTTAAACAAACATGTTTTTACTCTTAAGTCTTAACCAAGAAATTGTAATTACCAAAGGCGTCTCCCTAATTAATAAACACGATTATACTAAATCACATGCACGCCATAAACATCATGAAAGGGAGAAAAGAAAACAACTAAAAGCTAGGGATACTAACAAGAAGGAAAAGGAACAGTTTGTAATTATGTTAATTAAAATAAACAAAGATCTTTTTATTTTGATTGACCTTTTCATTTTTTTTTCACTCAAGAGAAGTTTGAAATTGGGAAAGGGTCAAATTCATTGATAGCTTACAAAATTATTTATTAATAAAAAAGAGAATGATCGAATCAGTTGATGGATTTGTTTTGTTACATGTATACCTTGTTACATGCACATAACCATAGAAAAATAACATCATTAATTATGTGATATATTCCTTACTTCAAAGCGATCGATTCAATAATTCCAGCATAATCTAATAATGTATTTATTTTTTTATCTTAATTTGCATGATTAAAAGCATGTATCAACTTGTTGTAATGCTACCTACTACAAGCCCTTCGTGCATGCGCGTGCAGCTAAATTGAGTTTCATACATATCAAGAAAGAATACATGTTTTTTTTGTTTAATTGCATATCAAGAATATATGTCACACAAGAGTTCAATATAATAAGTTTATATCTAAGTGGCTCGATATGTACAATGAGTTTTATATTATTATTGTATAGTTTGAATAGGTTCTGTTTGATTGTTTGGTACATATATAAACTTTTTATAATTTTAGTCTCAACCGACGGCATTAAAGTACAAGCTTACGGCATTATTAGAATAGTTAATTTGGTCAGAAATTTCCATTAGCACGTGATCATCTATTTTAATTTGGAAGAAAGAAGCTAAGTGCAGCCATTTTATAAAAAAGTCCAAGAAAACATAATGTTATAGTATATTTTAGTTTACATTTGCGCACAAAATTATCGTAATTTATAACAAACATATCTAGTTTCAATGTCCCTTTGAACCAATGCAAATATCAAGTTACCTTTTCCAAAATGTAGGTTAGACTTTCAATTCAAAGTGCAAAAAGTTTAGATGAGTTTGATTCCAACCGCTCGTCATAGTCAGAATAAAGAGTTTGATTCCAACCGCTCGTCATAGTCAGAATAAATCTTCAACAAATCTAAAGGTTCAAAGAACACATACATAGATGCATACAAATCATTTATCGAAGAAGTCATCACATCGACAACTGAAACTGAACCAACGACATTGTAGAAGGAGTAATGATATTTTGACATCCATTTGATGACAACTTTGTTGACAACCTTGTTTTTCTCATTTCTTATTGGTCAAAAACAATGGAGAGAGAAAAAAGAAGAGAGAGGATAACAATATCATGTGAGTATGAGAGAGAAAGTTGTCCAAAAGTTGTCAAAAAGTGGTTGTCAAAATATCATTTCTCTTGTAGAAGCCAATATTCATGAGTTAATTAAGTGTCAATGTTAATACAAAGTATATGAAAAATGTTAAATGCATGTTAAGTAATTTATTTTAAAGAGAAGATATTGGTTGAGGGGTAAAAAAAGATTGTAGAAAGACGTGAGGGACAGGTGGTGAGATTGATGGATGGTTTTAACTTTGTTTGTTAGCTTTCAAAATCATATGTTTTCCGTTCCCTTTGAAAAAGCAAAAAAAGGACTAAACAAAAAGACAAACAGATTCTGTTTTTCTGCCCAAACCCCGAGTGAGTGTGTGTGCAAGCACATCCAGCAAGAAAAGAAGAAAATAAAAAAACAGTAATACCCAAAACACCATGCATTTGTTTTGTTTTGTTTTTGTGACAACCCACACGAGCGGTTCTCGAACTGTATGTACTGTGTACATCAACCAACACTTTTCCAGAGACACAAACCAAAGCCCCATTCAACACTACTTTTATTGTTTAATTTTACACTAGTGAGGTGGAGTTAGGGAGAGCACATTATCAAAGATTGTTGGGTGGAACAATTTTTAGCTCTCGACTAAATATTCGATTAACATGATTCATATTTTTAGCAACCGAAGAGTTAACACTAAAAAGTGTATATTTAAATTGTGAATGAGCTAGACAAAATCTTTTAGTGACAACTTAATTTTGCGAGGCTCTAAAATATAGGTTTTGTTAAAATGAAGATTACTCATTACAATTGAACTTCATAAAACTACTATCAATCGGTTTGGTTTGACGGTGTGTTTTTCAAACTCATGGTTTATAGATGTAAAAAAAGAGAAGCTCCAAAAGTAACTTTCACCTTAACACAAATTTCTGTCGCACTTTCACCAACTCTACACCATGCCAAATACATGCTATGTCATCAAAATTTTGTCAAACTCGTCACAAATTTAAACATGTATTAAGTTATTACAAATTTACATATGCAATAAATGTGTTGGGCATTGTTAATTTTAACTAGTTTGAACAATACTAAAATTTATGAAATCCTCTTTGAATATATTTTTTCTTTTGTTGTTTACATATGTTTCCTCCATTACGATCTTTAAACACATACATTTTTTTCATTTGAACTTTAATTCGTCACAATCATAAATTAATTATAAACGATTTTAATTATTTTTTGAAGAAGTTAAACGAGTCCACTAAAATTGACGATTTCAACTATTAATCTCTTAATCTAACGGTCAAGATCTATAACTACACATAATCCATTTATCTCCTGATCTCATTTCCTCTCTCTCTTCAAGTGAAACATAGTGAACATAATTGTGTGGGCTCGAATCTTTTATGTACCTTTTGCTACCTCCTAACTCTCTCACCAAGGTTGAAAAAACCTCATTCAATTTCCTATTTATTTTCTCTCCTTTAAAACGTTCCTGTTTTCTTTTCATTCTTATAAATTATAATAACTCAACCCCACCTTGTGAAAGTTGAAACTCTGTGCTTTAGTTCTCTCTTCTTCCTTTCCTCTTTTCTTTATTCCTAACTCTTCTCTCTCTTCTGTGATTCAGTTTTCACTCACGGGTGAATCAGTGAGAGATGGAATATACAACAATGCTATTAAATCTTTCACTCTTTTCATTCTCACATGCTTCATTTTTCATGTAATAGAGTAACAAAAAATCCCTTTTTGTTTCATTTTCATGCCTCTTTTTCCTCTTCTAGCATTTTGTAACTTCCTAGGTGATAGATACAAGTTAGAATAACAATAACCAGTTTCTGATCTTAAAGTTAAACTTTTTTTTCAGTTTTGTTTTTACTTGAGTCTCTCCACCATGACTTCACAAAAGTTCAACAATGGTGATATCAATATGAGTCTTTTTCCTTTAGCTCCTATTCCTTCAACTCATCTTGTTGATTCCAAAGCTCTTCCTTTGACAAACCCTGAAAAGGGTCTTCAGATTTTGAGACCCTCAATGTTTAAGTCCAAAGTAGAAGATGGGTGCTTTGAGGTTCAAGGAAAAAACTTGTCTTTGAAACTTGGTAATGAAGTAGAAGATAAAAGCTCTGTTTCTGTGAAAGTTGGATACTCCAAGCTTTGTTCTAGAGGTCATTGGAGACCAATAGAAGATGCTAAACTTAAGGAGCTTGTTGCTGAATATGGTCCTCAAAATTGGAACTTGATTGCAGAACATCTTGAAGGAAGATCAGGTGATTCATCCTCTCCCCATTTTTAACAAAATATTAAAGTTTATGTTTAGATGAATTCTAGAGTAAATGCATGTTTGGATTTAGTAAGAGCTTAGCATAATCCTGTTGTGTCTCAAAGTGATGATATTAACAAAAGTTGCATTTTTTAACTTCAACAAAATCAACATATCAATGTGATTTTACAATATTTTTTTTTAAGTAGTATTTCTAAAGTTCAATACTTTTTTTAATATTTATAAATTGGGGTGTGAAAAAATTTGTGCTTGATTTCCATTTCTGTAATGTGAGGAAGGAATAAAACCTTGCATGTATTTTAATATTTTTTTGTTCAATTTTAATTGCAGGAAAAAGTTGTAGATTGAGGTGGTTCAATCAGCTAGACCCAAGAATCAACAAAAAAACCTTTTCTGAGGAGGAAGAAGAGAGACTTTTAGCTGCTCATAAAATGTATGGTAACAAATGGGCTATAATTGCTAGACTTTTTCCAGGGAGGACAGATAATGCAGTGAAGAATCATTGGCATGTGATCATGGCTAGAAGACATAGGGAACAGTGTACTGTGTATAGAAGGAGAAAGCCAGTTGTTGTTGAAAGTCTTTCAAAGGATTTAAAATTAAGTCTTTCAAACAATGCAGCTAGTGATTCAACTATCTCAAGCACCATTGATGGAAATGTCTCAACTTCCACTAATCTCTCACTCACTCCTTCTTCAGCTAAACTAAGTCCTCAACTGTTTGATAAACTAGTTGTTCCAGTTGAGAATCATCAAGGCTATGGATCACTAATGGGTATGCAATATTTAATAATCTCTCATTAGGCTTATAATAGTATAAAACATGGTTTTAAGTTGCGGTTATGATTCCGCTACGAATATTTATATTGCGGTAAAATGTAGGCAAATGGGCCGATGCCGTCGCATTTACAATTGTGATGTTTTTGTATATACTATAAGTGCATGTTTAGAATCATGACGAGGTGGTGCGTCATGATTCTAAACCACGAAATTAGTTACTATTAGTTTTCTCATGTCCAAACTGAATTGTTTACATAACATATGTTACATTATGTGATGTGTAATTGCAGACAAATCTAGAGAAAGTGTGGTGGCAACTAGGGATGTGAATTTTGACAAGTATTTTGGAGCTTGTAAGAAGAATGAACAAGTGGAAAAGCTAAAGCTAATAGATGTGGTGGTGGACCAGTCCAATTTTTCAGATTCAAACTCTGAAGTATCAGTATCTGAGTCAGTTACCACCAATAGGTCCAATATCTCAATTTCTGGTGAAAGTGAAAATGTTGGTGTTAAGATAAACATGTTACTACCATTCATTGATTTTCTTGGAGTAGGAGCTATACAAAGCTAAATGGTTGATACAGGAAGATCATGGGTTAGGAAAGTGAGGGTAGTCAGATGCAAGGGAACCGTTTGTGTTGGGTGAAAATGAGTCTGCTGTAGTGTATTCCCTTGTGTACAGTTTGTTCCATAAAAGGCAAAAAGTAAAAAGTGAAAAAATGAATTGAAGAAAAAAATAGGCATTAGTTAAGAAGAGAGAGAGAGAGTGTGTGTCTGTTATGAAAGTGATGATGACTTAGGAGTAGTTATGAGAATTAAAGATTTAAAGAAGTATAATAATTGTATAAACTCCTGGTTTTGGACTGTTTCTCATATAGCAGAATACTAGGGGCCTTGTTTGTTATGCTGTGGTACTTTTGGCATTTTGTTAAACAGAAGCCAAAGTTTTATGACTTGGATGGATGGATGTACACTTCTTTATTACATAAATCAACCAACTAACCTGCCTTTGAATTACTCTTCTCAGTGCTGAATCATGTCATTGGTTTTTGTGCTTTTTCTTTTGGCTATTTCTTTGCTGTTTATATGTTTGACCATATTTGACATGCTACTGGCTTAAGGCAATTGTTTTGTGTCTATATTTGTTCAATTAATTTACTTTTACATCTTTAATGCAAATTTGTTTTTGGCTAACTCTAACATGAACAAGTACTACTTTAATCTTATTATAGATGTTCATAAAGGTAATTACTTCTTAAAAAATTATTAATTTTGTTAACTTTTAGTATAATAAAATGTGTTCAAATTAATGATAGATATCAACAATTATATTATGTAGCTAGCATACCAAAAAAAAAAATTAGAAGGAGAAAAGAACAGAAGAGTGAGAGGAAACAAATCAAAACCCTTGCCACAGAATTATAGAAAGTCATAACTAGGGACCCCTCCCCTATCCTATTGCACCAAAAATCATCACTAATCACAACTAACATTTTGGGATGGTGTTCCACCAAAGAAACCTTGGATAGCAAGTTTTGGCAGCCAAATCTATCAGCACAAAAGTTACATTCCTACAAATATAAAAACAGACCAATGAAAGACAATACTCCCCTCTATTTGTAAGTTGTCAAAGAAGAATAGAGTGTAAAGAAAAAACTTGAATCACCAGCATAGAATCACAGTCAAGCTGGAGAGACTCTGCCAACCATTGTCAAATATAAATGAGAGTATTGTTTGAAAATGTTAGTAAGTTTTGATACTCTAAAAGTTACATAATTTTAGACAGAAATATTCTAACATGGGACTTATGAGAGATTGAGGGAATACTAGATTATGACAATTTATATTGAACATTTGCTCTAATTAAGATTTTTTTTGATCGAATGTTGTGTCAAAAATTAAGATTTTTTTTGATCGAATGTTGTGTCAAAAAAAATAAGTATGCATGTTGTGTCAAAAATACAAGTATGCATGTATGATGTATGTGCATCTAAAATAAATTATGTACACTCAAAAATAAATGTGATGATGCATAATTTTTAGACACGTGCTTACGTATAACCAAGTGTTTGGCCTCATAGGGCAACTCTTACATAGACTAAACCTTAAATAATAGTATTTTGGACGCACACGAGTTATAAAATTTAAAAGAAAAATGATATTAAGTCATATAACTAAATTTTTTTTTCTTTTAAATTTTATCATATGTGTGTGTCCAAATATTATTGATTTCGGGTTATGTCCGACTATGTATTTCTCGGCCTCATATACAAATCGGACACACTCCTTGTTTTCACATATCATTATCAATCATGTCAGTCATGTTAATAGTCTAATAGTAAATGAGATTTGAAATTGTGCTTGAAGAGGAATAAAGGGTATATTAGGCATGGCAAGCACACGAAAATTGGAGAAGGGGTGGTACCATTTTCTGGAAAACGTGACATAGATCAGTTGATGATTGTTATTGTTACCGAAATAAAGAAGAATTAGGCACAAATGGTACACAACAAAAATTTGGTGAGGAGGAAATATGAAAGAAACACTTATGTGCTTTAATACCATTTTTATTTCTTTTCAGAAAATATTTAGATATTACAATGAAATTTACTACTATGACCTACTAACTTTGAAATTATCTACAAGAACCCAAGTCATGAGCTAAGTGTCTAACTATGTGTGCCAATCGCAATTAGTTAACTTTTTTTGTATATATGTACTTCCTCCGTCCCTATATTTAAACACTTTTTTGATTAAAAATATGTCTCTAAATATAAACCCTTTTTTAAATTACTTGATGCATTCATTATTTTTTCCTAAACATACCCTTAATTAATACTATTAACTTGTCTTGAAATATGAAAAGATACAAACAAAGGACAATTTGCTAATATTAACACATAAAATAGACACATTAATTGCATTAACAATTTTCCATGAAAAATGAGAAGGGTGCTTAAATAGTTTGATGATATACCTAATTACTACATTACCCATACTCTTCTCTTGGTGCAATACATTATCCAAACTTGTAAGCTTTAACAATTCATACAAAAAAAGGTGGTATTAGAAGTGGAAATGATTTGTAAGGTTCTAAGTTTTTTTAGAAAGTCGGTTTGATTGTGAAAGATAAATCTTTGTATTTACGTTCATTCATCATGAAAAACGTGATATTAGAGTTCAATTCAATGTGACTGCTGGTATTTGTCAATTCAGCATTAACTCCGCTAGTACGCCTCTAAAGTAAGATTTAAAACATTGGGCCTTTTTTCTCATGTTCGATCTTTTCATTAGTGTGGGCTTAGTCACTTTTAAGGGGTCTTTCTTTTGATAATTGCTCTATTGGCCTCCCTATTTGCTCAAAAAGTCTAAACAATGTTCGATAGGTATCTACCAAATGACTTGTAAACACAAAAAAAAAAAAAAAAAAATCGAGTTTTTTTTTTATTTTTTTTTAAGGAAAAATCGAGAGTTACAAACTGAACCGCTTTGGAGGCCAAAAGAGCAAAATTCCTTTCTTTTATCCCTTTTTATTTCTTTGATTTAGAAGTGTTTGATAATCTCGCATTTAATTTCTTGTTAAGGTTGATGCCATACACGTTGTGATTTTACTCATTTAGTATGCTATGCTTGCTCTCAATTTTACTACATAATTGTTATCTACTGCTATCAATGTTGTAATATATTGCGATTTTCTGCACCATATTATTGGATTGGTACTGCAGTATAGTTTTTGGTCATTGTGTGTAATGGAGTTCTATCTTTCCTCGTCAGGCCAGCATCAATTAAATACTACTACCTCCGTCTTTATATATAGGCACCCTTTATCTCTAATAAAATGGTGCTTATATATAGAGACAGAGAGAGTATTATATTACCAATCCACGTGCACATATTGAAATTCCCAACAAGGATATGACCAAGATGTTTCTAGTCAACTTTATCTATGGAGTTAGTACTATACCCTTTATTTAAATAATGACCTGAAAATAAGTCCGTATTACTATATAGAACATCGAATCTAATATCTGTATAATTTTAATAGACATGTCAACCAATTGAATTTCTGCGATATTATTGAAATCCAACACAATTATTACAAACATCCGTCTAATTTGCATTGGTTATATTGGTCGGTGGGAGTATCAAGTTAATTACAGAATGAGTACTCCTTATTTATCCAAAGAAAAATGCACGTAGTAGCCATGCACTTATAACAAAATTGTAAGCTGATTTAAATTGTATGTTAATTAAGGTGACATTGGTGGTTGAATTTTTGTATATGTATTAGGATATTTTTACGAAGGAATTTTTGTATATGTATTAGGATTTTTTTTGTACAAAAAAAAAGTAATTTCATTATGCTACGCGGATTTATTACCGAGCAATGCTATATCTCTAGGAAAAAAACATCAAGAATTCTTCAAGAATAAAAAACAACCAATCACAATGCACTATTTGCCACAATTCAAGGAGGTGTGGCTGAAAAATAGGAAGTGGACAAATAAATCATGCAATTAAAACTTGCCACATGTGTCTTGAAAAATTCTTGATGCTATTTTTCTAGATAAATAGCATTTTCCTTTATTACCACTTGTATTTATTGTCATCTATTATCAATAAAAAAAAATCTTTACTATTCAAGAAAAAAAAGGATTGGGACAAGATCTATCTAAATTGGGCTTCACTTTGAAGCTCTACACAATATAATTGCTCCATTTTAAATTATGGTGAAATGACCATCACTCTCGATGAGATGTCATGCGTTTTATATTGTCCATGCAAGTTAGACTTCTCAATCATGTGTCCATGACGAAAGATGAAAGGGCTGAATGGTTGATTGAGTTCCTTGGAGTGGAACTAGATGATGTCATTGCAGAATGTGTTAACTTTCATAGGGCTCATATTTCTTTTGGATGGCCTCGTGAAGTTTACCACAAAAATTGGACCAACGCAACGTTGTATGCGAATGACACCACCTATTGAGAGAAATCCGTCGAGGCCTGCAAATTGGGATGTTTTCATCGAGGAGGAACATGCACAACATGTTGATCCGTTGTGGATATGCTGGAGGGCCTGAGACATGCCTATCGAAGAAACTGCTGAATGGGAAGTGATGATGCCTCACTACATGATGTTTTTAACTATGTTTTGGTGTCTTTTTCTATGCATTTGAAGAAATTATAGATATGTTTTGGAGTGAGTTGCTCATGGTTTGGGAAATGTTTTGCTATATGGCTCATGCACATTGTACATGAAAACATGCTCCCTGTGCATGGTTCCTTGCGCCCTTGGCATGCAATGTGCGGAGTTTTGCTTATTTAAAACCAGTTTTGACCTATAAATTTTCATTCAAAAACCTGACAGTTCAGAGGCAAAAGAAGTGCGAATATAACATCAAAAAAATGGTAGTTCCTCTTGAGAATATAAGTTCTAAATAAGATGATCATGAGATACAGTGAACCCCTTATTTATAGAATTCACTACTTATGTTGAACTAATTCAATAACTACCTTTAACATGTAATTTTTTTCATGACTAAAAAAAGGATGTATAATATAAAAAACGAAACTGAAAGTAAAACAGCGTGCATGTGAGCTCTAGTA
Organism: Medicago sativa; assembly: GCF_051527215.1. Classification (NCBI taxonomy): domain Eukaryota; kingdom Viridiplantae; phylum Streptophyta; class Magnoliopsida; order Fabales; family Fabaceae; genus Medicago; species Medicago sativa. Next base: position 84,190,180 of record NC_140755.1, on the reverse strand, counting down.
CTCCATATTTGTATGGAGGCCCAAGCCCAATAGAATTAGTGAAGGCAATTCATTATTATAGGATGATTGCTCAATAGACCTCCAAAAATTGCTCACATTTTTTTCTTCAAAATTGATTAGTAGTTACGTTTCATTCGGGGTTTAAACAAAATTACTGAACGAAAGTTACGACCTGATCAATTGTACAAATTTAGAGATTTATTAAATGACCATCTTATAATAACTCTTCAATAAAAAGACTATGTTTTTTTAAGAAGTAAAAAGACCATGTTAGTAACTAGTATTATTACGGCTATCATTGGTCTTAAATTGCTCTTTTTTCAACCGTTGTTGGTACAACAATAGCCACTTTTTAGAGGGATTCAATCACTTTTTTTAAATCGGTTTAACCCATTTAAAAAGTGTCGAGCATCAGTTAACTGCCGATAGGCCAACAACAGTTGAAAAAAGATCAATTTGAGAAGTTAAAAGAGCTTTTTTTTTTCTTTCTCTAATTAAAAAAGACATGATTGAAGTAGTCTAGCCCAATAATAAATGTAAAGGCTTTCCCATAAATGGTGGGGGAATAGAAAACATACATTATTTTTTTGACAAAACGAAGCAATTTTTAATTTTTTTTATTAGACTGTATTTATCTCATGATCGAATCTTAGAGTATGAGAGTCTTGTTCCCCTTGAAACCAAAAGACAAAGGGTTAACAAAAAAGCTGTCCCTTCAATAAAATAGATTATGTACTAGAAGATTTTTTTTTTAATATTTTATGGAAAATACTTGTTAATTTTCTCTTGCAAGGTGTCATCGATGGTGGATACTGGATAATTATCATTACAAACGCAATATATATATATATATATATATATTTGTTTGAAAGAGAAGAGAAGATTCCGTCTAATTAGAGTGCAAGGGTACTCAAACCCAACTCTAACCTTAGCGAACCTACCAAGTTTAATTTGCAAAAAAAGAAAATCTAATCACTGGTTGTACAACTATATCCAAACTATTCCTCAAAAGAATTATTTCGAAAATAAAATTCTTTTAGTTTGCCTACTCATATATATATTTGCATAGATTTTCTCATTTTATATTCTTTTGTTACAGGTTGTGTGAATGATTTCCTCGTGGTAAACAGCTTATAACTCTTGTGTGAATAAGCAATATTCACAAAAGACCATTTATGCCTTAAAAAATGGTTTTCTTGGAAGTGAAGGTTCAATGAAGGTACGGAGTCTTGTTAAAAGAGAGACAAATAGCTGTCTCTATGATGGTTAACATTTGTCAGGCTTCCCCTATTTTGCTCATTGAGAAAAGAATACATATAGATGGGAAAAAGATAGACAACACTAGTCAAAGAGAGTTTGATATGTTCCCAACCCAACCATAGACTAATTCAAATATTCCTTGCACTTTTGTTTGTTAATTCCCCACACCAATTATTTGTCGCTCTTTCTATGATTCCTTCAAGGATATATGTGAAAAGTAACATTTCCATGCATGTGATCTTTTTATTATATATAATTTTTTTTGTTTAAGATTATGCCTTATCTATCATTTATGTTTTTATTGTAAACAAATAAAATTAATGAAAGCCTCATTTGGGGTGATTTTTTCGTCATGAAATTTTCATAAACCAAAATTAGTTTTAGTTTTGATTAGCTCTAATCATCGCCATAGGAAATGATTAGCACCGATTCAGCATGCGGTGATGAAAATATTTGAAAAGTCTGGAATGTTGACTATATCTTCTTCGATAAGGTTGTAAGTGTTGAGAAATTGGTAGATCATATTCAATTTTCCACTATAGAAGGTTTTTCTGTTAGGTCAAAAGGCACCTTCTGGACATGGTACGAGTTGGTGGTGAAACTCTTAGACCATCCACAATAGGGATGTCTTATGTCAATTAGCATTGGTACCTCATAGATACCCCCATTGTGGAGACATTCAAAAGAGTACTTAATGAGAAGAGTGTCTCGTATTAAACCCTCTCTTTGTGGGCCCCACATATTTATATATTAAAATATTAAAATGTGATGATAAAGAGTTATTGATATATGATATAAAGTTATTAGTGGATCACATTTAAGAATTTTGTGTGAAGTGTTGTGATGGAAAGAATGAATTTTATTACGTACTATTATTAAAAAATTATAAATAAGTGATGTATACACGTGTGATCCATTTAAGTACAAAAAAATGGAGAGCTATATTGTGGATGCTCTTATCTTGCTTGCTATAATGGGCTAGGGGCTCCTATAGGTTTGATTTATATTCCTTCTTTTTCTTGCGCCTCTTGTTTAACTTAGGTGGGTTATGTTTTAGTGTGGAGTTGTTCGAGTGATTTGTGATTTTATCATATGTGGTTTCTCTCCGATGGTTTACTTTCTTTTGCTTCTCTTGTATGGTGGTTGTAGCCTTTTTTTTTTTTTGTTGACAATACTCTTTTGTATTTGAGGTGATGCACTACTTGTATTTCACTCTCTAATTAAACAGCCAATGAAGAAAATTTGTGATGCTTAGAAAATAAATCTTTAAATCAAGTTAATCAAGTTTTGTGAATTAATATTTTCTGACCTTATGAATTGATACATGATTAGTTGGATTACTACTTGCAATCCATGAAATTTATGTTTAATTGTTGCACTTAGTGGTTTAGGGTTAATATATATTTTTAAACGCTAAGCAGATATGTATTAAAAAAAGTACAAGGAATATTCAAAGTCTCAAACCCATTACAAGACAAGATGGACAACCATGGGGGAGTAAAAAACTCAAAATATCGCATTCATGTGCAGATTTCTATATTATAGGAACGGTAAAAGAAAAAAGGATAGGAACTATTCTTAGTAAAATATCGCATTCTTTGTTGTTGACCGAACCAACTATTTTTCTAAAAATGATGGGTTGCTTATACCTATCAATGCAACATTTTGAAACAAAATAATAAGAAAAATATAAGATATATATGCATATATCGAAGAAACTGAATGAAATATATATAGATTGAACAACTTGAGTTTCAAAAGTACATGTTTTTGTACTAGGACGACCAAGATATATAAGAACAAACAGTATACATATTTGCTAAGATATATAGATATAAACTTCTTAAAATCTATCACACATAGCTACATATTTATTATTTTGACCGCATATATGAAATTACGACATTGGTAATAATAGGTAAAAAGAGAGGAAGCTTCCACTCCAGCATTATAGCCTGGTCTATTCAAACTTGTGCTGACTTTGATACCTGTAAACCAAAGTTTGATAATCATGATACACAAAAAAACTCCTTAATTACTGGAGTAGTAGGAATTCAAAATAATGTAAGTGAAAAATATTATATTAAGTGAATTAAAATATAGGAGTAGATTATTTTTTATTTGACATGATTAAAATACAGGAGTAGATAAATCCTAACTAGCTTTAGTTCAATGTTTTCACTCCGAAAACATTTTGAAGTTAATGTTTTCATATAACATGTTTATATACAATAACTATATAATGTTTTCCCCCATTGTTAGTGTAAAAGAGTTTTACACTTTATTTTTTAGACATTTTACACTGATATCCAATGAAAAACACCATCGTCTTTTCATGTATCATTATAAAATAATTTTTAAATAACCATATTCAAGTGAAATGATATGGCACAATAGTAGATTTTTATTGATATACATGTAAAATTGTTTTACATTTATAGTGCATACGATTTGATCGATATTTTTAAGAGTTTAATTAATATGTTTTGTAAATGTAAAATTATTTTACACATGCATCAAGTGATCTGTTGCTATATCAATTAATGAATATGAAAATCCATGTGTTTTCATATTCTAATTGATGTGGCAACGCTTCATTGGATACATGTGCAAAATAATTGTACACAACGGATTATACTAATTAAATTTTATTTTTAAGTAGTACACATATGTGCACATGTGTGTGAATTAATTTTCAAATAAGTAACCATAAGGAGAGAAAAGAAAATGAAGAACAATGATAAAGATGTGACAACACAATATTTAGAATAGAAACAAATTGTTTTGAAAATGTATGATGGTATGTGCCAAGTACCAGAAAGTAGCTTTCACCATGTTGCAAGCTCTGAATCAAGATGCCATGTTCATTTGTAGGAACTGGCACACCAGAGGAATGAACTAACATCACATCTTCTCCAAACACTGTTTTGATGTCTAGTGGCCCTGCTTGAATTTCTGTTGCAATCCCATTGATAAACACTGTTGCCAATCCTGTTACAGTACTAGCACCTCCATATCCTTAATAATACCAAATATTGTTAGAACTTGACCAATTTTTTATTTATTAGAACATCACCATACACATTGGTCAAATACAAAAATATTAAAGCATAAAAGAAGCTGATCTCATTAATGTTTTAGCAAACGTTTTGAATCTCAATTTACTCCTGAATTTCATATCACAATCACTGAAAAAAATGCAAGAAAACAGTATGTAACGCATGTAATGAACAAAGCAAGTTTTCTTTGATGACCACGTTATCATTAAGAAGTCAATTGTACAGATATGAAAATTATAGGTTCCTTTCAACCCATCGTAGATAACCAAACAATTAAGTTAAAGTGATTAATGAACTTTTTCAAGCACGAACGTTTGAGGAGAGTCCAAATTTGATTAACAATTCTTGGCAATACTTTACTTATGTCTCGAACAAACTTTAGATTGTCGAAACTCACTTCTCATGAGAACTGAAGAGTTAAAAAAAATGTCGTCGCGGTTAACATATATAGCAGATTTTATTTTGGGGTAAAGTCTGAAATTTGGCTCTTGATTAGTTAATTACAAATAAACTTCTTGTAAATTTTCAATTAAGTTGGTGGATCTATTGATTTTGCACAAGGTGTTTCTCTCTCTTTTTTAATTATAAGAAGAACTTGTAATTTTTTTTAACGGCAAAGTTGAATAATTTTATATAAATGTTGGTAAAAACTAGTGATGTATGGTGAATAATTTCCAAAGAGGGCACCAACAATCAGATGAGATGATTTATGATTAAAAAAAAAAAACATAATCTAGGGTTTGGAAATTTTTGTGCAGAAGCAGAAGTATTACTATTGAAGAAAGTCGAAAAAAGTGAGAGAATAAAAAGGAAGGAACAGAAACTGCAGCCGGAAAGTAGCGTTCATGTTTTTCCGGAAAGAACAACTTTCATGCAACAATTCAAACGCGGAACTGTCAAATCAAGGAAAAGCTACCCACTTTATTCTGTACCCATCCTGTAACCTAATCAATCATTCCATAAACATGAACTTTTTTTAAACTAAGTGCATGGATGAATTATTTTATTTTATTTTTGTGAAAAACCAACTATGAATTCAAATATGCATTAATAACACTAATAAAAAAAAAAATCTGTAACATCAGATTTGCAATTTATGGAAAAAAAATACGTGTTCAAATCTCATAAAAAATGATTGATCGTAGTTGACACATATGATTGGATCTTCCATTCACATATGTAAAATTTGGTTCAAAGTCGAAATTCTGCAATTGATTTGATATATGTAAATTTCATTGTAGATATCCAATGAAATTGTTAATTATGATCTTTTACCTTTGTATATGCCTTCTCTAATCTTATTTTTTTTTTATTTTTTTAAAAAACCTCATAAAAAATAAAATAAAATTGAGAAACACAACCATGCATATAATAAACAAATTTCTACTGAGTTTGAAATTTATCTAAATTGGATTAGGCTTTGATGTTAATATGTTGGACTATATCTTGTGTGTTGATAAAAAAATATTGAAAAAATAATTTTAAGTTAGCTTTTTTGAATAATACAAAATTATTTGTGGAGATTCTAAATGAAATAATACAAAATTATTTGTGGAGATTCTAAATGATTTTGAACAAATCTCTTGTGATTTTAGTATGAATTGGATTGCTCCATGGATTTTAAAATAATTTTTTTAGTGATAAAATAAATAATAAATAAATAAAAGACATGCAGCCAATTACCAGAGTGATAGTTGAAATTAGGAGAAAGAGGAGGGCACAAAAGTGATGGTGCAGCTAAAGTTTGATCAACTCCAAGAAAACCCATTTGAGAAGAAACTGAAAACAAACCATCCATGCCTTGTTGACCACTAAGAACACCACCACATGATGAAGAGGAAGAACCAGAAGAATCATTTAAACAAGAGGAGGAACCACCAAAAACCATGGTTGGGTTGGTTTGAACCATATCACAAGGAATTGCACTTGCACCATCGTTAACAACTTGCTGAGGCTGCATCATAGCCATCTGATTTCTTTGCTGATCAAGTGTGGCCTGCTGCATCTGGCGTTGTCGGCGGCGAGATCTAGACCGGCGGTTTTGGAACCAGTAGAAGACGTTAGCATCACCGACGTTGCCGAATTTCTCAAGAAGTTTTCTTATTTTGATAGTTTCTTCTTTTGGGGGATTCACCATGCCACTGTTGAAGATGGACTCAAGTATGAGAATTTGTTCTGGTTTTGGTGTCCACCTTGACCTAACCGGTTCAGTTTTCTCGGAACCATGTTGGGTTGGAGTGTTGTTGGGGGGGTCATGTTGCATCTTATCTTCCATTCCAATGCACTATTGAAGAAATAACAAAATATGTTTTGTTGAAACTTGAAATGAAACTGAAACCTAGGTAAAATATTAATACTATTAGGTATTTTATATATAAAAATAAAGTACGTGGAGTACAGTATTAAGCTTTGCTGGAAATGGGGTTATTATGAAGAGGTGGAGATTAATGTTATTAAGAAATGAAATTACGTAAGAGTCCTTTATTATTTCCTACCCTCCTCATTTTGAGCCATAGTCAAAGGAAAATCAGGCAGTGTGAGAGTATATTCTTAAATTGTTAGTTAGTCCACATTGAAGCGAAAGTTGCTTTTTTCAACAGTGCTAGCTGAACGATCGAAAGCTTTGAGAAAACTCACATTGTACTAATGCGGGCTAGGGTTTCTAAAATGTGTGAGTGACGATTACTTCAACATAGGAGTTATATGTATAGATAGAATTAGTTATGCACACAATAAGTTATGGTGTAGTGCGTTTCTCTAATTCGTTCAAGTGCATCGTTAAAAGAAGCGTATCACTAAATCATAACGAGTCTTACTCATTTATTTATTCTCTCATTTATATGTTTTTATGTGTTTGATCATGTAGGTTTCGTATTATTGACAATAATATTAAACCAACTATTTACTATCATAATATGTGAGCGACCAACCAAATTTACATACATATTTTTTATCGAGTTTCTTTGTTACAAGATGCACTAGTTGACTTGCAACCCTAGATGTCATTATGTTTTTTTTGAAGAAGGCTAGATGTCATTAATTGTGTTGCTAACCTCTTTCTTCGCCAATGCTTAGCCTCACCACTCCTCCTTCTCCTCCATATGTTTTTGTGATTTTACCGTCTTAGCATGATGTTTTGTTTCTTTCTCATCTTTGTGCGGTGTTTTTTTTATTTGGGAGCATCTATGGTGCAGTCAAGAAACTGATTTTTTTGGAAAAGTTAATTTTGATCTTAATGTTTGATTCATTTTTAAATTGTTGATTACTGATTAATGATCAATAGTAATTCATCTAGTAATGCTTGCAACATCTTGGACTTACATGTACTCTTTTTTCGTTGGCATCTTTAACATGCAAACAGAGTTGATGATATTATATGATAGTCTTAAGTGTTACACTTTGTGGGGTGTTACACTTAAAACAAGGTAGGATATAATTAGATCAAATGTAGTCTTGTTAATCTGATGAATTGATGATACTATAGGGACTGAACTTTTGATGCCACTGTACAAACAGTGGGTGTTACTCACTACAATTTTGATGTTATAGTGTTAACTTCACCAGAAAAGTCATTTTCATGACTTCACCATAGAATTTTCCTTTTTATTTTCCACATTAGTGCCTTGTTTTACTAGTGTTCAGTTTGTAAGGTTGTAGGCATTTCTTGATTTTTTTTTTTACATAACATGCCTAAAGTTTCCTTGGTTTTTTGTTTCTTGATTCTATGAAGTTTGTAATTTCTGTTTTGGTTAATGAAATATATCTCTATTTACCAAAAAAAAAAAATATTAACAAAATACTTTTTTAAAGTAATAACAAACAAATTTTAAAATATTTATTACTTTTAGTAATTTAAATAAATTTTATAATTTATCCAAAAAAAACTTTATAGCAGGTTTTACACTTTGAAAAATAATTTCCGTTTTTGTTTTTATTTTAAATTTTAATATTTTTTTTGATATCAAATAATTTTTTATAATTTATTTTTTGAATTGTATAAATTGATAAAATTACTTATATTATTTATAAAATGGTTTTTTCTAAATTACCTTTGAAAACTCATGGGTAATTTACCCAAACCAATCAAAAATAGCCATGTGTTATTATTTTATTTTGCAAAAATTTAGCATGTATTTTATTATTTGCATATTCACCCCATTTTAAATTAATGATATTTTACAATTTAACCCATCGCATTAATTAAATTTCCCCTCCAATCCAATCATTCTCCAAACCTTTTTTTTTTGTTTTTCTAATCTTGGTTCATCTTTCATTCATCTTCTTCAACCATTCAAACATGGGTTCATGAACATTTGAAACCGCAATATCTGGGAATTTAATGCCAATAACCATGCATTCATTCCAGTTAAGCTGAACCATGCATAAATCATTAAAAATTAAAAAAAAATCACACCTGGAGGAATCGAACCAGCGTGCTCTTAACTTACTTGAACCATACTCCCAAACCACTTGACCAATACATCTTTTATTAATCTAAAATCTAAATGGAATGCAAAATATATATTATTAGTAAGCAATATTTTTTTTTCAAGTGTCTTATAACCTAGCTTTAGTAAAAAATAAAAATCATTTTATATGTGTATATTTATGAAATAGAAAATCTTTCTTAAAAAAAATGAATTCATTCATTTGATTTTTTATATTTTAAATATTATTCTTTTGAGTAAATTACATTCCCCTCCCCTCAAAGATGCTTGAATTACACTCCCCTCCCCTTTTATGTTAAAATATACACTCCCCTCCCCTCTTATTCAAAACATATTAGAAAACTTTTCACTCCCCTCCCCTAAGAGAAGTTTGAATTACATTCCTCTCCCCTCTTATGTTAAAATCTACATTTTACTCCCTCAATATTTTTTTTTATTTCTAATAATCTAGCAAAAAATAATAATTTAACACACTTTGAAAAAAAATAGTATTGCGGGTCTATTTTAATATAATAAAAATCTGAATACATATTTTTCACTATTTTTTATTCACAATTTCATTAACATATAGTTTTAAACCCTATTATAAAATATGAAACAACCAAAACTAAAATTAAAATATGTAAAAAATTACTAAAGACAATAAAGCATGGTTATTTAAAAGTTAATTTTATACTCTAAATTATAAAATCAATAGAAAAATATTTAAATTTAATTATCATTGACATTTAAATTATAAAGAAATGAATTAATATTTCTTAAATGGTTGTTCAAAATCAATATATATCATAAAAATATTTATTTATGTTAAAAAAGATTAAAGTGTAGTGCATATTTAATTATTAAGGGAGGTGGTTGTAATTCAAGCATCTTATAAGGGAGGGGAATATAAATCTTATAAGGGAGTTGGTTTGCTCGCAGTTGCGAGCGATGAAGGTCAGTACGGCCAGAATCCTAAAAATCTCAACTTTTCATCTACTCTCATGTTTCTAACCATCAACTACTTCTAACAACATCCCTATGGGATATCTAAGGTCTGTTCATGATTCTCTCCTCAATTCTACAGTTCTTCATCATCTAATCATCAAAATCGCTCATAAACCCTAATCCTCTTAATCTCACAAACTCTCCCCAAACTTGTTAGATGTAATCTAATGATTTAACAACTTAATATTAATGCAAGATAGTCTCACCTTCACCTTAGATTAATTCCTGAATCAGCAGCAGCGTTCTTCTTTCCTAAGGTCTTCTCCTCTTCTCTTGACTTCTCTATTCTCTTCTCTTCTTTCTTGTTCTCCTCTTTTCCAAAAAGCGGTTTAAGGTAAACTCTTTCTAACCTAAGCTTCTCTATTTATAATACTAAAATATTCTTCCCAAATCTATTTAGGCCCAACAACTTATTCTTCTTTCTATTCTAACCCCCAATTCCACTCACACTAATAATCCTCATAATCTTATTTATTTATAAATTAAATATATCTCTCACAAATATTATTCTAGTAAATACCAACATATAACATAACAAAATATCACTCATCAAAATAAATCGACTAAATCATAAAAAGACGTCTAATCTCAAAACTACCTCCAAATCTACTTACTCTAATAATTCTCATATTCTAATAAATAATAGAATAATGCCACATAATAAAATACTAACACCTCATATAAATAAATAAATCACATAAATAGACTCTAACTTAATAAAAATAATTAAATAAAAAGGAGGGCGTTACAGAAAGGACCAAAATGTGTAACGGAGAGAAGTTAAGGGACCAAAATAAATCGAATTTTAATTAAGGGACCAAAACGATACTACCTAAATAGTTAAGGGACCAAAAGTGCAGTTTAGCCGGATTTTAACTATTCATGGAACCATTATTATAGGTAACAAAGTTTTGTTTAAATTTTAAGACATTAAGGAACAAACTTTGTTTTAAAAAAACAAACAAACTTTGTTAAAAAACCAAACTTTAGTTTTTCAAATATATAACATTAATTAGTTTTATTGAAAAAAGATAAGATTAACTAACAAAGGGTATAATTGACAAATCATTCCCTTAAAATACCAAAACGACAGTTTAATATATTTAATAGAAACATTATATTTCTTTACATATAAAATGCAAAAATATTCATCAAGGAGCGCAATGCAAATATTTAACATCAAGGAGCGCAATGCAAATATTTAACATATTTCTTTACATATAAAATGCAAAAATATTTAATAGAAACATTATATTTATTCTGACAATTTTCATTTAATACGTTTAAATAATTTATTTGATCCAAACGAAAGATAGGACCTTAAATAAATCACAATTCGGTTGATCACAAATGAAACATTGTTGTAGTTCATCGAATCTAGATAAAAGTACGAATTTATATAAAAGAATAATATTTAAAATACAAAAAATCAAATGAATGAATTCATTTTTTTTAAGAAAGATTTTCTATTTCATAAATATACACATATAAAATGATTTTTATTTTTTACTAAAGCTAGGTTATAAGACACTTCAAAAAAAAATATTGCTCACTAATAATATATATTTTGCATTCCATTTTGATCAATAAAAGATGTATTGGTCAAGTGGTTTGGGAGTATGGTTCATGTAAGTGAGAGCACCCTGGTTCGATTCCCAGGTGTGTTTTTTTTTTATTTTTAATGATTTATGCAAAGCCATTATTGTGATGGTTTAATTGTAAAATATCATTAATTTAAAATGGGGTGAATATGCAAATAATAGAATACATGCTAAATTTTTGCAAAATAAAATAATAACACATGGCTATTTTTGATTGGTTTGGGTAAATTACCCATGAGATTTCAAAGGCAACCTAGGCCTCACCTTATAAAATAATACAAAAGAGTTCTATCAATTTTTTTATAAGAAAAACTTTTATTGATAGAGAGAAACTAGACAAGATGTGCAATAACAATGTATAATAGAATACTATCAATCTTTTGATGTACATAAAATCTAAAATTGGATAAACGTGTGAAATAATATTGATCCAAGAATTTTACAAAGTTGCATGGTGCAGCCGCTTAGATCCAAATTTTAAAGAGTACACGTAAATATGGTTAAATTTTACATATGAATTGACGTATATTGATTTTGGTGTCTCCATATATAATATTTGAGTTCCTTATTTTTTAAAATAAAAGTAATTCGATTGTTCTTCATCTTCATTTTGGTTTAGATCATCTTCATTTTTTCGATTGTTCCTCATCTTCATTTTTTGAAATATATTTGAATAAGTGTTGATGTTTGACACAACAGGAGAGAAAATATATAAAATGCAAAACTCACTCGATTAAAAATATGCTGCTGATTTTAATTTTTGTGTCAAAAAAGATTTTTCATTGGTTTACACGTAAAAAGTCTAAATATTAACCCATCGATGAACATTGATATTTAATAGGATCCGAAAAGTTTTTCTCTCAAAAAAAAAACAGGATCCGAAAAGTTTAGAAGAGGACCAAGTGAAATTTGGATTAGTTTGGCTCCCATAAGAGTTCATTTTACCCTTGACAATTAATTTTAGATAGACTTACTCATTCAAGCTTATATCATAGAAGAGCTTTGTTCGTTGGTGTGACTTCGGATTGTGTGTGGTGTTCGAGTATTCAAGAGGTGGAAGATCACTTATTTTGTAGATGTAGCTTTGTTGGAAGGATTTGATACGCAAATTTAAAATGGATTGGAACGAGTGTGATTTTACCAAGTAATATTGTTTCACTCCTTGACTATTCTCCATCCTCTTCTTTGGTTAAAGAACATCGAAACATGCTTACACTCATTTGGCATGCAACAATTTAAAAAAAATTGAGATGCTCGGATTGAGGTTATTTTTTCTTCCAAAACTTAGGAGGCTGAGGAGATTGTATAAGCAATCAAACTCACCTCTTAGAGATAATTTATTGCTAGGACATTAGGGGTCCTTGTTTGTATTACGAATGATTTTCGAACCCTCTCATTGTCTTAGTTCTTGATGTAGGGTGTTTGTTTTTTTGCCGGGCGAATATCCCTTGTACTTTTCCTGATTTGTGGTTTAAGTACGTACTCTTTGTAATTATCTCTTTATCTAATAAATTGTAATCGAAAAAACGAACTAAAATATATTTTTTTCCTGAAGAACTGTAATGTGCAATATAAATGATATCTTTTGTGGTGTGCCTTTCAATCTGAATTACATTTTGTGTGACTACTGTTATATTTACTCTCAAGTCTATGTGGTTTTCAATGTGTGGTTGGTATTCTATGTTAATGTTGCCTTAAAATCTATTTCAATTTTACTCTATTAGTTGCTATGTGGAGTTGACACTAGTAGAAGTAAATATGATCTTGTTTTCTCCAATATTCACCTGAAACATTTGAGCTTTTGCAACATGCACGACACTCACATTTTTCTATCATGAACATGCTTTATGTGGGCTATTAGAATTATTAATTTTAATAGCCCTTCTAACAGAGCGCTTGTTTTCAGGAACATTATAATCATCTACCAAGCTCAAAGAGACAAACAAAAACATAGTTCCTTTGACCATGTAGCTTGTATTCTGACAATGTAGCTTTTATGTTCCGTTGAGGTATACTTGCCTTGTGCATGTGTAGCCAAATTATGGTCAGAATTGGTAATCTTTCTTCCTTAAATTTGTGTCACTCTTTTCCACATCAACCCATTATAGTAGTTTTGGGTAAAAAGGAAATTAAATGGATCGTTTTTGCCACCACATTTATTTGTTTTGATTAACTTAATTAACAATGTAATCACTTGTGTCATTACCACATATACCCCCGACCGGATATACATCGAGTGTCTTTGAGTAAACAACTTAATTAAATGTTTTTTATCAAACTATTTTAGTCACATTGTAACAAAAAAAAAAAAAACTACTTTAGTCACACGTCTAGGGAATGATGGGATGTTTTGAGATTCCCTTATTCACTACTACAAAATACCCCCTTTTATAGCATTCAATTTTGCGTTTAATAGCGCTTTTGAAACGCTAAGAAAGCCCCCGCTATTATAGGTCAGAACCCTATAATAGCGCTTTTAAAACGCTATTAAATATCAATGCTTCAATAGCGCTTTCAGAAAAGCGCTAATATAGCCTTATTCTGGTGTTATTAAAGTCCTTTTCTAACAGCCATTTCTTAGCACTTTCTAAAAAGCGCTATTGTATCCTTTCTACTCAAACTGGCATTTCTTAGCGTTCTACTGAAAGCGCTAATAAAAGTTGTGTTTTTTTTTATTATTATATTTAAATCAACAACCAAAAACCCTATAATTAAATCTACAGTTAAAATGCTATAATAAAATACTGAAATATAAATATAGCAAATTGCATTCATGATAATATCATTACAAATTGATCATAAACTTAATTACAAATGTCATAATATTATTAATCAAAACAAGTAAAAATATATAACTAAATTAAAATTACCCATTAAAAAATTCACAAAGTTACAATGATGTGTGAAAACCTTATAACATCAAACCATCTATAGGCAAGAAACAAAGGGCATACCAACAAATGCAAAATGATTCAGATTTGTAGAACAACAAAACTAATAGAACAAAAATTGAAACAGGGGGCTAGCTTACATTCAAAAACCTTCCAACTGATAATGAAGCAGATGTGATCTAATCTGATCATGGGCAGAAACAAAAGCGAAAAACAGACCTTGAGTTAAAATAACCGGAACCAACTGCAGAAACAAGCGCATCACAACAACCTGCAAACTCGCAAGAAACCAAGATCCCAGTTAGCGGAAAACTCCTAAACCAGATAAACCTTAGATAGACTTAATCACCCAGGCTTAGTCAAAGTCAATTGATTCACAAACTTCTCCAATAAAAAAAGTCATAGATAGGTTCTGCATGTACAAGTCATAAAAATTTGGAAGTAAATGTCTAAAAGCCTAAAGTTTAGTTATGCTTAAGCAATATAATATTCAAATATAGTGAAGAACTCTCCAAGTGACACAAAGTAAAAGGCTAACAAAAAAAAAAAAGGCACGTGTACTTCATGAAGGAGACCAACATATGCAACTAAGTTTTGTTCAAAAAAAAATAATATGAAACTAAGCTTGTTCAGAAGCTAAAAGGCATGCTATTTCTATTCCTTGATTTTCAATTCATATTGTCTAGTTGGTTCATAATTTACAATATTTCAAGAAATTTCTAACAAGGTCCTTACATAATAAACAGATTATATATATATATATATATATATATATATATATATATGAAAAGTAGCCACTACCACACAAAAAACACCAAACATGAGAGAACTCATGACAAGCGATCCAACGTTTACTCAATCGATCTACCTCCAGCATATTCTCCTGTGTCGTATGGAATGAAAAATAACTCAAAGAGTACTCAAGTGCATATAAAATCAACTTAAAATCAAAAGAATCTCAGTTGACAAACAATACAATACAAAACATTCAAACATTATTTAATTCATTGTTTGTCTATTAACCTGTCAAACTATCCAGTTCCAATATAAAAATTCCAACAACTAATCTAGTGTTTAGCTAAATATAACCAAGAATGATATCATATCATATGGCATAACTTTGTGTTGATTAACGACTGAAAGAGAATTAAGAATGTATACCTTTAGAAATACATTCACCAAAAGTGCGATTGAGCGGTAGGGTGAGATAAGTCGAACATCAGCCAATGAACCAATTCAAGGTGATCTTTTTTGTGACCAATTTGCTGTTGTGCAAATCATGAAACAATACAGATTATTGCCCTATAACCACAAGTAACATTCACTCAAATCTGGGAAAAAAGAAGAATGTAAATGGAAAAATATATAAGCGTGAGTATCAATCAATGGTTAACAAACATGAAAGTACACAAATAGCTGGATATAGTCCGGTATAAACTCGTTACGGTAGAACAAAACAGCTAAAACTAATTGGAAAATATTAAAGACAACCAATTTTTGCTTATAATTAGGGACGAGAAAATAAATGGGCATCAAGGAACACAAACTCACTTCTGTAACACCAATGCTAAACAAATATAAGCCCAATGGTATAGGATAAAATGACCCACAAGCTAAGTCTCACATCAGAAGATTTGAGAAACTATAGATGAAAGTTGTCCATAAATAGGCAAATTCGACGGGAATTGACGCATACCAATACGCTGAAGTACCTGAATTCGGTACTTGCAAATTGGTTCGCGGTTCTCTACGTAGTACACAAATTATGTAACTATGTCCAATACCAAACCAAAGAAAGAAAGAAAAAAGCAAACAGAAACAGAACATAAGAGAGATGACAAAATCGGAGATGTATTGATGTGGTGAACCTTCTTTATAATGAAGGATAGAGTATATATGTTGATAATAATATGGCATCTGGTGCTTGTTTATACACTTAGCAACATAGAATGAAAATTGGATAGACATATATAATATATAAGAAAAGCAACGACTTGTTTTCTTTCTTCCATATATTACTTTAATAAATTTCATGATGACACTCATCTATAATTTATATAATTAGTTGTCCATAGCATGTATTATATACAAGGACACCGTACAATATAAAATATCAAATATAAGTTAGATCATCACTACTAAGACCTGGTCAAAACATTCATACTTTCCATCATCAATAAATATCTTATGCCCAAAGAAAGTGGCATAGTGTAGTTATAAAACTAAGCTGACAAGGTAGAGCAATTTTACTTTAAAAAAAAGGGTTGAGCAATTTGAAATTAAATCTACAAAACCCAAAATTGATACAAGCTAAACACATAGAGGTTACTAAGTCCTGCCAATATTCGCTCAACAAATCAATCCTTAAAATACTCACACTCACTTGACATCATGGGAACAGAACAACCAATTAACAAAACAAATAGTGATAATACTATATAAGAACAAGACTAGAGTCACATGACAAAACACAATATCGATAAAAAAGGACACATCCAAAAGCTGATTTCCCTAACCAAAACCAAAGCAAATAAGTCATGCTATAAGCTACAACAAGAGATTGCAATTTGGTTGTATTTTTATTACTTTTTGAATAAATTTGTTTGTAGTTTTCAGGAACAATAAACACGATTATTCTAAATGTGCGTGTCCAACAAGGAATTTTTTTTTTTTTAACTTTACCAACTATCGATTTCCTACTGGGGTTTTGAACCAAGCTTCCTTGCACGCTCCCAACGTTCCATTCACATCATCCCCATGCGAGGCCCATATACCATGCTCATGTCAATTTGTCACAAAAGCCACAAATTAAATAAAAGCATATTCACAAAATCCAAATCAGATTGCAGACAAAGTAGTAAAATCAAAAGCAAATAAATGAAGGGGAAGATGA
Source organism: Medicago sativa (assembly GCF_051527215.1). Classification (NCBI taxonomy): domain Eukaryota; kingdom Viridiplantae; phylum Streptophyta; class Magnoliopsida; order Fabales; family Fabaceae; genus Medicago; species Medicago sativa. The sequence continues at coordinate 84,173,041 of NC_140755.1, read as the reverse complement.
TTGGAATCTTAAATGAAGAGACTCTTGGTTCAATGAAGACATATGTATTGGATAACTAATGTGATTGTTGGACAACAATCACACAACTTATTGTTATTTGAGAAGAGACGCCAACAATGAAGTGGCAAGTATTCATTATAAAAGTAATTATTAGAGATGCTTACACATGTGAATAACAAAAAATTACACAATACTAGTAACACTAGTTTAAGCTGAAAAATTCTTATGTACGTACATTGGGTTTCAGCTGTCTTAGGCCTGAGCTTCCACATTCTATAAGTTGTAATTTCAAATTTCCTATTTTAAGCAAAACATGGCCAATCAGAATCCTATAGATTGTATTCCCAATAAAAAAAACCTCTAACTCTCCATCCAGAATTATATGATATTCAAGCATCAAACAAAGTATCTAATGGTGTACTACTTCAAATACATGAAAACATAAAACACTCAACCTAAATGACATGTCAATGGCACACTATCCTATCGATCTTACTCTTGAAGTGAGATCATATTTTGTATTGATGCTACAAGAGTCATAGACTACAATTTCAATTACTTTAAGAAAAATAACAAAAAATAATCTAAAATCTACGCCATACAATTTCATGAAATCAAATAAAATTGAAAATCAACAAATAAACAAAATAAATTACTCAAAGAAGATATCAGTTTTAGCTAAACCAAAACACGCAAGGCTTAACCCTAATTTCAATTACAAAACCCATCACAAAACAACCTTCATTTCAAAAAAAAAAAAAAACAGTTCGACCCATGTTTGTATTTCACCCAAAAAATGCTGAATCCGAAAAAAATCGAATCTTTAGGCCCATAATTCAGTTCAAAGCTTCATCTTTTATGAAACCAGTGAACAAAATCCTTATACAGTTCAACACAAAACACAATCATTATACGCTCAAAATAAAAGCGAGTGAACAGTAAAAGAACAGTACCGGAGAGTCAGACGACGATTGATAAGAAGATTACACGATTGAGAGGTTGTTGAAGGAGTTCGGTGATGGAGGAGAAGCAGGAAGCAATTCGTCGGTGATGGAGGAGAAAAGGGTTTTGTGCACAATGTCCGTTGACGGAGGAGAAAAGCGTGAGAAAAGCACGATGTTCTTTTTTTGTTATTTTACAAAGAAAAGAACTCTGTTCTGTGGGGCCACCCTTTTTAATTTTCATAAAGCCCAAACAATAAAACACTATCTATACCCTCTCGAACAATAGCGTTTCCTGAAAAGCGCTATTAGTGCGAATCAAAATAATAGCGTTTATAGAAAAGCGCTATCTAACCTAGTTTTTAACATGTTTTTCTTAGCGCTTTCTGAAAAGTGCTATAACATGTCTATGAGTTGCATTTTCAATAGCATTTATCGAGAAGCGCTATTAAACATGTGCTATTAAAAGCCAAAATTGTGGTAGTGATTGGATGATACACCGTAAAAACAAAAATTATAACTAGAAAATATATATCCTTCACTTTCTAATATGATATCAACGTCTATGTAAGATTTGTTGATCATCTATTATTAGGTCATGCAAATCACGGTCTACATGTTTAATCTTAGATGTTATTGGTTCTATCGAGAGTCACACATTTGATCAAGCATGATCATAAACCGTGTTTATAAGTAAAAGGTACTCCCTCCGTCCCGGAATAACTGACCCATTTTCTAAAAAAAAGTGTCCCAAAATAACTGACCCATTTCAATTTTCAATACAACTTTCATCATTCCCAATACAATATAACACTAAATAATACTACTTTTATCATTCCCAATACAATATATTCCACTTTCCCCTTTATTTATACACTTTTCTTAATCTGTGTGAAAAACCAAAGTAGGTCAATTATACCGGGACGGAGGTAGTATATGCTTAAATAATTATTTATGTTAACCGTGTTAACTGTAAAGCTTATAAGGACACAAAAATGGAGGTAAATTCGCAAAGAAATTAAAGTCTAGAATATAAATGACCAAAGGTAAATTGAGAAAGAAAGAAAATGGGACAGGACTACGGGCTTGTCCCATATCCCTTGAAACGTAAAATACAAAAAGACACTAGAAGACATACTTAGATTTTGATAGCTTGAATTTATTTTCATTTTAGAAGTAGACTTCAGAATGTAAATATCTAACCCTATTTACATTGTTTGAAATAGTATTTATAAAAATAATATAAACTACATGAAAAGCCACGTTCACGTCTATTATTTTTTAGGTCAAATATCCTTTAAATTATATGATTATAACAAATCAGTTATTTAATTTTTTGTCATAAATTAGTCCTTTTAACTTATAAAATATATGCATAATTATTTTATTTTCATCAAAATCGGTTAAAAAAATGTTTATGTAGACATTTAACATTAAGTTGGTTTGTCCAAATTCACCGTTATCAAAACATGAGTTCACATGTGTATTATTGAGTCTTAACTTGAAACAAAATTGATTGTTTACTGGATTTATAATACTATTGATTGAATATTTATTAGTAAAATTATACTTGAATTCAAAAACAAGAAGAAGAAAACATGTGTTCGTAATCAATTTTGATGTCATAAACACTTTTGAACCTACCACCTCAATATAAAAAGATCCATGAACACATTTTAACTAAGTTGGTTGAAAAAATAGCTAACAATGTAACCATCTTATGACTTAAAAGACCAATTTGTAACAAAAAACTTAAATGACCAATTTGTAACAAAGAAGAGGTAAAGAACTAATTTGTTATTAATGTCAAAGATCACGATATTATTATTTCTTTTTTTACTAAAACTAGTGGTTTTAAGCATAGGAGGTTAACAAATGAAGATGTACCTGACCTATAAGCAAAAGGTAGCTTTTTAGGTACATTGAATAATTAATGTATCTGACCTATAAATGTGACTGCATACATTAAGTATTCAATGTATCTAAAAAGGTGTTTTTTGCTTATAAATGTGACCGGAATGAGTAACTACTGGTGTCGACTTATCAACTTCACTACAACATTCATCGGTTCAATTATGCTTGTTTGATGTCAACTATCTCCTCATCTTCCCCCTATACTTGTGAGGTCATTGTGAAGTGCCGACCTACTACACCTTTTTTTTGTGGACAAAGACCTACTATACCTTAGTATTTGTCAATTAATAGTATCTCTTGCCTTACAAACTTTTTGTAAAGTTGAGTTAACTATAACCAAAAAATTTAAGATGGTTGTTGTAATCAAAGAAATCACCATAAAAAAAGGTAAAAGGAAAAAAGAGTAATCATGAATGTTGATATGGTATGAATGCAAATCAAAGATGAACAATTTTTTTAAAATGAAATTATTAGGAGAAGCTTTAATTCTATGATTTTGGGAAGCAAGTGCATGTGATGATATGCATGGAAAGGTGGGACGCAGTAAAGGATGAATGAAATATGATGTTAGAAAGCAATAAAAAAAGAGGGAACAATCCAAAGGGTTGGTCAAGAAACCGTGCAATAATTTATTATTCATGACGCTAAACAAACACAGTCTTACAATGGTTCTGCCTCTGCCACCCTTCCCCTTTCTCTGCAACTTTTTTTATAATAAACGAAACAATGGTAAAGCCTCTTTCATCAAACCTCGAACACTTCGTCATATAAAGGAAAAATTATTTTGTTTTTCATTTTTATATTGTTTTGATGTTGTGTGAATCCAACACTATTTTGGATCTGTTTCTTTCTTACACAAGGGTTTCTTGCTAGCATCAATATTATTTAGTGGTTTGTGTCATGAATATGTAAATATGTGCGTTAAAGGTGATCACTATTTGTTCCATTTTGAGTATGCTGAGGCAATTCATGACGGTCGTAATTAAAAATTTGGTAATCTTTCAAATGTGTGATGTATTCAGGTCAAAATGTCCAGTGTCATTTGCTATATTTAAACTATATGTGTATAATAGAAATCACCAGAGAGAACACTATAATAATGTAATGGTTTGTTGATTTCTCCAGCTTATAAGCTAGCTGGGTTCAAGTTTGTAAATTGCATGTCATCGTGTCTTAGATTATATTAAAACAACTTGTCCTTTGCTTAAAAAAAAAAAAAACTTGTCCTAATATCCAAATCAATCCAAATAAAAATCACTAACATATTAAAAAATAATCCAAAAACCGCGCAATACCATGTATTATTTTAGCATATATAATAAAAAATATGGTGGAAACTAGACTTCGGGTAGATATATAAGACATGTTTATTACGTTGAAAGGAGAATTGATCAGCTTGAGGGTAGTCAAATCACTAGAGACAAGAATACATAGAAAAACTATAAGAAAAATTATTATGAAAGATCTAGATACTAACGAGTTTGATATAAATATGGTAAATGATGGAATATTATTGTTTGTTTGATCCATATAGATCATATCACTTAGTGTGATAAAGTTTGATTGTTGTTGTTGTAGATAGATAAATTTTGATTGAAGTTATTTTTATGAATCAAGGAGAAAAAAAGAAATTGCCAAGAGCAATTGAATGAGATGGTAAATGATTTTTTGTGGTCCAAGGTTTGAATGCAACCCTAGAAATGTAGTTGTGTTAAAAATTTTGACCGAGAGCTTTACCATTAATTGCCATAAGTCTTTACAATTGTAATACAACATTCAATTTAGTATTAATTATAAAAGAAATGATAAATATTTTAAACGAATGGTAAAGATAGAAGAAAAAAATTCAATAACAAAGGAGGTATCTTTTTTATATATTTATTACAGATACATAAATGGTCATAATATTTTAATCAGGTCGTCAACCATCCGAGTAATGTAGGATATTTTGCTAACATTAAAGGAAGAAAAATTATTCTTCCCCAAAATACTAGTGTTAAATCCACCCTTGGTGTTCAGTTTCTCAAACATATTTGTTCCAGATCGGCTGGAAACCCACAATATGGCCCACACTTAAAGGAACAAGAGGAAGCACAACGAGGGAGGACGCTAATCTCTACGCGGACAACGACGTAGACGCTCTATTCATGCCACATTTCACGGAGGTAGTTATGCGCTTTCGCACCTATATAAGTGTGATTCTTCCTCACTACACTTCACTTTTAGCACATTCTGCACTTAATCACCTCTTTCAGATTCTGACTTAAGCGTTGGAGTGTTAACGTGCCTGCAAACACCTTTCATCTCCACCGTGAAGACTCATCCTTCGCCGTACCAGAACACCGTGGACAACCACTTGGATTCATCGATTGTCATCGAACCGATCAATATGAATTTTAAAAAACTTAAACTAATGACCAAGCTAGATCAATTTTCACCAGAGCCAACTAGAAATAGTAATTAAAATATTTTAAAAATCTATATTTGAACTATGGAGATTAAATATGTAATACTATAACAAATTTTTTTTTATTTCCTACATAATTTTTTTTTTTAATTTTAGTCCATATCTTTGTTAATTTTTACAAAAAATAAATGCTCTTAGTCCTTGTATTTAATCCCTATAAAAAAATAAAGGTTAAATAAGTTTTTTCTGCCCCTCTAAGAATTTCTAAAAAAATTGGTTCTTCAGGTGTTTAAAGTCAAAAGTATGTAGTAAACTAAGTTTCCATACATTAACTGAGTTTGTGGAAGCTTAACACTACAAGAATACCTCAAATTACTGACCAATTCAAAATTGCATTACTGAGGGATTTAGACCCTCAGTAATTATTGGCGGAATAAACCTTCAGTATTGTAAAAAAAACCTCAATAACGTTACTGGCGGAATAAACCCTCACTAATTCAGTAAAATACTTTATTGGCAGATAAATCCGTCGGTAATGTTGATGACCACTCTACCTTGGATTAGTGGCGGATATTAATCGGTCAGTAATGTTTGACAGATTGAAAAATCCGCCAGTAGCCTTTTTGTTTTTACACAAACCCTTACTCTTCTCTCTCTCGCTGAGCTTTGTCTTTCTCTTCACCTTTGCAGTTTGCTCTCGCCACCCATCCCCACCACGATGCAAACATCCTTCAACCTCAACGCCTCCTCGTGTCTCAAGTCTCATCTCATCTCATCTCTGCCTGTCATCCTCGACCTTACTCAAGACTCAATCAAGTTCAACACGACACAACAACACCGTTGGACAAGATACATCGCTTCCTCGCTGCTGCCTCAGGTAAGCCTTTTGATTCCCATTCTTCTCCAATTTTGATGCTTGTTGTTGTTAATGGGTTGAAGACACTATTGATTTTCCCCTAATTTATTACGCTTGTTTAATCCCCAAATTTAATTTCCCCAATTTGATATGCTTGTTGTTTAGTCCCTCAAACTTTGTTAAATTCATTGCAAAACTAGGGACCATTTTTCATGCTTGTTTTAGTTAATTTTAGTTGTTCATTTTGTGGTGTTTGGAATTTAAATGGTTTTTGGATCTGTGACTTTGTTTGACTGTGAAAGATTCTGCCAAATGGATTGTTTTATTATGGGTGGTGGAAGAAGGTTTTTGGTTTTTTTTCAATGTTGTTTTTATTCATAATTATTGGAAAGTACACACTTTTTAGTTTTAAATTTGTCAGATGTTCAATGTTTAATTTTAAGCGTTGTATTACTATTGCTCCAAACCCATAGGAGTATATTTGCTATGATTTATGAAGCAGAAGCAAATTCATTGACACCGGATACTGATAATAATTTAATAAAATGAACGTGATTGAATGTAACCACCTACCGGACACCGACATGCGTGGACGACATACACACTTTCAATAAGAAATGTTTGTGCTACATAGATCATTATAGGCTGTGTCATGGTTAAATTTGTCTATAAGGGTTATAAAAGTTGTTACTATGTTTCATCACGAAAAAGGTTGAGGTCGAGGTAGGTGGGGAAGGAGAAGGAAAATTTCTAGGTAAGAATCAGAAATGATTGACAATTTGAACATAAACAAGTTATGACATGATCAATGTTGGCATTGAGTTTTCTAGTCATTGTCGAAGTTTTGAATCTATTTGCAAACCTGGCTCGCCATTATGGTTGACATAAAGAAAACAGTGTTGAATTTATTGGCAAAAGAGGGTGGCTTATGCTTTTCAGTGTTGCGATAGGGACTCTCGGCACAGTGCTTATGACCCTTGGTTGCCTTCTTGAGAAGGTAATTTTATGTATTCAGTCAGTAACTTACAAAAAGTAGTTCAGTACCAATAAGTGTTCACTAGCAGGTGTTCAAGAGTGACGAATACATAGCTGGAGATTATCATAATTCATATAACCATGATGTTCTTACTCAAAAAAAATAAAATATAACCAGGATGTTCTTTTATTTTTTTATCAGATTTACTACTTTGTTACATAGTTGTCTTGCTTCAATAAAAGAGGGATCAAAGATGACATCTGCCAAAGAGGTAACTCTGCATCGCACGCCATTGGTAAGGTTTTCACTAAATTATGCCCTTTTTTCATATATAATGTACATTGCATTTGTTAATTGATTATTAAATTTGATTCCATTGCAGGTTGTTTGGCCTTGACAGTTGGATGCAGTGATAATGCATGCGAGATTTTTGAAGAATCTGTTACCTCTTTGGATGAATCTCTTGCTAGAAATAAAAATGTTTCTGATGGAACAGTCCGTCAGTAATTACTGAGGGATTGTTCCCTCAGTAATGCTTTGTCAAAACTACCTCTACATTACTGAGGGAAAATTCCGCCAGTAACATTACTGACGCCAGTATTACTGAGGGACACCAATCCCTCAGTAATATGTAGTACTGAGGGATTTTTGCATTATTGAGGGTTTAATTCCGCCAGTAAAAGACAAAATTCTTGTAGTGTAAGTAAACTAAGTTTATCTTCACCCTTTGACAAAAATTCCTGAAAATGAAAACTGGCAAAAGAGAAAAAACATTATTTTCCTTCTTAAAACCCAACACAAATAATCAACAATAAAAAAATATAAAATTACATAAAATCATAATCTTAAACTCTTTATCTTGAAAAAATTCGACATAAGTTTAGAAAGGGGAATCGTATCTATGTTACACCCTTTCTAAAGAATTTAATTCCAATTTAGTTGTATTTTGGTCATTTCAAGATGTAACCAAAAAATCTTCTAGTTAACATAAATCTCAAAATAAAGTAAGGTTATGAACATAATCAAAACAATTGATACATTTTTTTTAAAAAAAAATCTAATATTTTTAAAGAAAATGCTAATAAACTAGTGATAATATTAGTTTTTATGAACACAAGTGTAGACCAAGATTTTTGGGTGTCAAGCCATTGATTGGACTTGAACCTTCAATCTACCGGACTTGCTCGATTTTATTCTTGGGAAGGGAAAAAGAGATTGAAAAACCCTTTTTGGATCCGGGGGTCGGTTACGATTCGGGAAGGTGTTAGGCACCCGCGTCGTTCACGGTACTCCGTGAGAACCTCTTTCTAACTTTATTTTTATTTGAAAATTTGTTGTTTAAAGTTGAAGTGAAAGAAATGGAGGGAGAAGAAGTTGGAGTTTTCGTTATTTTTATTTGATCGATTTGAAAGGATTAAAGCCTCTGCCTACGTACCCTTAAAAGGGATCAAAACCGCCGTAGTTCGTTCTTATAAAAACATTTTTGTGGGTTAGGTTGATTTTAATTTGATTTTGAAAATGATTTTGAGAAGGATTGCGAGACCTCAAGGTATAGAAGAATAAAATTGGAGTGAGGTTGTTTCCTTTTATTTGAGAAATTTAGTCTAAGTTTAATTAAAGTTCATTTAGGAATTTGATTAAGAAAATAAAAAGGAAAAAACAACTTGGACTTGGGTCCAAGGTTTATTAGGAAAACTAATTTGACTTTTGCTTATTTGATTTTTGAGATAAAAGATTTTTCTAACTAACGGAAAGCTAACGTAGTAACGGAAAAATAAAGCGAGATAAAGCGGTAAATAAAGTGTCGGTGCAAGTGTCGGTGCTTGTGTTACCTACATTATTACAAAAAATTCCTAGATACATTATATGGCCTCTTTGCCAAGCTACAAACCAATGGTAAGAATATACATCCATTTCCTAGTTATACACACTAATCATCATGGAATTTAAATAAATTGCAATAATAAAAATGCATGAGATGATACTAGAATTAAAGCAAACAAGATAATAAAAAAAAGCAAATTAAAGCAATCAAGATGATAAGAAACGAATTAAAGCAAACGAGATAATAAAAAAGCTTAAAATCGAAATAGAGCACAAAGTGGAAATTGAAACACTAAAGCAAAATTTACAAAAGACATTATAGAGTAAAAAAAAATGCATGAGATAGAGTTTTAAAGTACTAAAACACAAAATTAGAAAAAATGTAGGTCATGTAGATTAAAACACTTAAGATGCATGAAATAATTATTTGAAAGAGGGTTAGAAAGAAATGCATGAGATTAGGTATAAAAAATAATGCATGAAATGCGAATTTTGAGAACAAACATTAAAGCAAAATTAACTACAAGATGCATGTTATAAGGATTAAAGCATATAAAAAAAAAATGCATGACACATAGTGAAAAAACAATTTATGAGTTTAAAAGAAATAGGTTTAAATTTTAAAAGAAGGACTAGAATGCAAATAAGGCATAAAGAAAGGATTAAAATGCAAACAAAGCAAATTGGCTCAGCCTGAGTTAATTTAGACCGTCTGATGGATCAGAGGGTCCAAAATTAAACAACAGAAAATTCATCATAGCCACCAGAATTAAAATCAAAGGTTAAAAAGTGAAGGTGTACAGTAAGGAGAAAGAAAGAAGCACGCAGGATAAACAAGAGAGTATATAATGGTTAGGCTTGCAGCTTTAGTCCATTTCAAAACAAACACTTCACCTTTAAAGAAAATTGCTCACGTCTCTCTCCATATCACAAAAAAAAACACCGCCACTTTGGTTTATCTTCTCCGGTGAGCTTTAGTTTTCCGGCACGGTGGCAGGTGGTGGCGCCACCGCGTCGGAATCCCAAACCTCCTCCGTTTTCAAAAATAAATACATATTTGAGTATCCTTTTTCACATAGAACACAAATCCAGACTCATAATCTTCAAGATGCAAGCACAAAAGCCTAGATCTACAATTAAATTCGAAAAAAGGAAGCAAAGAGTTACCTCCGTTATTCACGTCCGCGACTCCGATTTGCTGCTGGAAAATGAACCACTGCTGCTTCTTCTTTCTTTACTGTTCCGATCTTCCTCTCTTCAACTCGGATCCGGACTCAGCTTCTTCTTAGTTTCTTCTTTCTTTCCTGATCCAGCGGCGCTGTGCTCGAATTCTTTGAATTTGTGCTATCGTGATGTGTGAGGGTTTGTTTGGTTCTCTGATGATTTGTGAACGATTCAGTTTGTTTAGATCAGCAACGATGTGGATTCATTTGTTTTCATGATGTTTTGAATCTTCACCGTTTGGTTATAGTTTATTAAAATCAAATCCGAAAATGATTGGGAATTTGTGAAATGGAATGGATCAAAAATTGATGCGTGAATCTGTGTTTGTTGATAATTGTGGTTATTGGCTGAGTTTAGATCAAAAAAATGGAGATGAAACTTTGCTGGGAAATTTGTGATGTTGATTTTGTTAAGGGCTGTTTGGTATAATGGACATGATTTTGGTTTGAGTTTGGATTGATTTGTTGTTTGAGGACCGATTTGTGTTATTTGTGAAAGGAGGTGTTGGATTTGAATTTGATATTATGTGTGATTGGGAACTTGAAGTCGTTTGGGTTATGTGATCATGATTCTGCAAATTGATTTTGTATTTGGAGGTGGTAGTGACGGTTTGATGAATCAAGGAGGATCATATGTGGCTATGAGTGTGTTTGGATTTTTGAAGATGAATTGAAAATGGTGGAAGAAGATAGATGTTAATGTTGCTGGGTATTTTCTCAAAGAAAGAAAGTTTTCGATCTCCTTTTGGGTCTGCTGCCGCTGAAGGTTTTTGTGCAATGAATTTTGTGCAGCCTTTGGAAATTGTGTGCAGCCCCCTGCCAATGATTGGAATGATACTATATATAGTGACCAACTAGGTTAAAAAGGATGGATGGACTAAATACTAAACTACCCTTAATGAAACTTGGAGAGAAAGAAAATGCTTTGGATGCTCTTTGGACCAATAACAATGTAACAAGTGGACCTAAAGACCCTAACTATGACTTAAAATAACAATGGGAATAAATAGAAAAAGTAAGAAAATTAAAAAGAAAACATGGTCACTCACGTGACCTTTTTATAAAAAGAAAAGATTAAAATAAAATAAATAAAATAAAGAAAAAGAATAAGATGAAAAACAACATTAAAATAAAATAATGATAACAATAACTTCCAAAATTTGAAACTAAATAAAATTGTCCCCTTTAGTAACCAAATGAGCTCTTTTAAAATAACTATCTGCCGAAAATTCTGTCTGAGACAACGAAATCACTCGGCGTTAAAAGTACGAATAAAAAGGGTAAAAACAGAGAAAAGTGGTCAAAATTTGGGGTATGACAGATGCCCCTATTTAAGTTTCTTCGTCACGAAGATTTGAAAGAAAACTTTTAAATCGATGGGTCGAAGAGACTTAAATACTAAGTACACCGAATTTTGACCAGTTGAAAAGCTGAGAATGCAATGAATATAATGATATGAATGCAAACGATGCAAGTATGAATGCAAAGACGACAAAAATAAACTGACTGGGGAACAAACTGATAAGTAGCACTGGGGAGATAAAGCTTGACTATTACCGACTTCCGTGGTAAAGACGAACATACAGAAGATAAAGCTTGAACGGAACATAAAGCTCAAACGGAAGACAAAGCTTGGACTGAAGATAAAGCTCAGACGGAAGATAAAGGTTGGACTGAAGATAAAGCTCAGACGGAAGATAAAGCTTGAGACGGAAAATAAAGCTTAAGACAGAAAGTAAAGCTTGTCCATTACCAACAGCCCGTGGTAGGGACGAAAGTACAGAAGATAAAGCTTGTCTATACCGATTGGTATTGACAAAGTGATTATTGGATGGGATCTACCACTTGAACACAAGCTGATTGGTGACATTTATGAATTAAACACCTTGAGGATGACCTTTTTATGTATTGGATTAGTGACGCCTTTTGAACACAAGTTGGGGACGACATATTAAGGGAATGACAGGTAAACACAAGCTGTCCGTGGTTTGGGACTGACCTTTTGAAGCAAAATAAATGTTTGCGAGAATCCACTCGGCTTTTGATGAAAGGTTTGCGAGAATCCACTCGGCTTTTGATGAAGGGTTTGCGAGAATCCACTCGGCTTTTGATGAAGGGTTTGCGAGAATCCACTCGGCTTTTGATGAACGGTTTGCGAGAATCCACTCGGCTTTTGATGAACGGTTTGCGAGAATCCACTCGGCTTTTGATGAAAGGTTTGCGAGAATACACTCGGCTTTTGATGAAGGGTTTGCGAGAATCCACTCGGCTTTTAATGAAATGTTTGCGAGAATCCACTCGGCTTTTGATGAAAGGTTTGCGAGAATACACTCGGCTTTTGATGAAAGGTTTGCGAGAATACACTTGGCTTTTGATGAAAGGTTTGCGAGAATACACTCGGCTTTTGATGAAAGGTTTGCGAGAAAACACTCGGCTTTTGATGAAAGGTTTGCAAGAATCTACTCGGCTTTTGATGAAAGGTTTGCGAGAATACACTCGGCTTTTGATAAGTTTGCCGGAATCCACCGGGCTTCCAGTGAATGACATCTCTGGACCAGACACACTGGGGTAGACGCTTTTATGAGATACAGTTGAAATAAGACACGAGGTGGTAAATGCAATCATGTATGAATGATATTTGTATGCATGCAATATATGCAAGAATGTTTATATGCATGAATATATGTATGAATGAATGTATGAGTATATGAATGTATGAATATATGACTGTATATGACAGGTGAACTTGATGAAACAAAAGAGGATAGGTAAGATGAGAGATGGACCGACACCACAGTACAACCACTCGGCAATCTTCATTGGGAATAACATTACTGTAGATGAGTTAAACACTGTCAGGGTAAAGCTCATACTCAGACCACTGGTGGGGGAACAACCCATTAATCAAACCACTGAAAGGAGAATGCCTCACAACCAAACCACTTGAAGGGAGAATGCCCCATAATCAAACCACTTGAGGGGAGAAAGCCCAATAATCAATCCACTTGGGGAAACAACTCATCAATCAAGAACTTGGCAGAAGTCGCCATTTCTAAGGGATAAAATACATTAATCAAACCACAGATGGGAGACACCGTCAATTAAACCATAGGCAGGAGTCGCCATTCATCAAATCACCGGCAAAAGTCGCCATTTCTCGGGATAAAACCCATCAATCAACCATTCTAGCAAAAGTCGTCACAAAGTGCATTCTTTCCATTTGACCCACTTGAACTGTGATACCTCTGTCTTTATTCATTTTTTGTATTGTTTTTTTTTTTTTTTGAAAGTCCCTAACTTTTGCCTGGATCGCCCTTTCAGGTTTTCAATCCACCGGGAGTATATATATATATATATATTTTTTTTTTATGCCCCTAATTTTTGCCTGGACCGCCCTTTTCGGGTTTTCAGTCTACCGGGACGCTCATTTTTGGCTTAAGCCGCCCTTTCGGGTTTTCGACTTAGCGAGCTCTTCTTCTTCTTCTTCTTTTTTTTTTTTTTTTTTTTTTTTTTTGACAGAGGTCATCTCCCAGCTTTTTGTCATGCTTACCTTGCAGAGTTTAACTGTCCTTGGGACGAATGTTGATGTATGTTTCTACTACTCCTAAGTTCAAAGAAGATGTACCTGTTGTTTATGCTTTTCAAAAGACATTAAAAAGTTTTAAATTTTTTTGCTTTAAGTATTCACATCAAAAATAGAAGAAAATTATGCAAACAGAATAAATGAGAATTTCAAATAAATGGGCACAGGCTCAAATTAGATGTAAAGGAGTGGTGACCTGCCAAAGGCGTGGTTCCAAAGATTTTAAAAAGTTTGGAAAATGGTAATTATATGGAAAAGATACGTTGAACACAATAACCATTGTGCCCCCTAACAACTTTGAATTCCACTGTTCCGAGTCTTTGACCTGCAGATGCTTTATATCGGGAGTCCTTTGACAGTTAAGATGCCCCAGATGAATCATACTTGATTTGATAAAGATGCCTTGCCATAAGTCGGAAGTCTTTTGACGACTGGAATGCCCCAAGTGAGTCATGTCCGACCAGATGCAGTTACTTTGTTATAATCCTTAACTTTTGCATAGGTTGCCCTTGCGGGTTTCAACCTATCAGGATAAACACATTTTTCTTTTTTTTTTTTTTTTGTCTCTAACTTTTGCATGGACCGCCCTTTCGGGTTTTCAATCCATCGAGACGCTCTTTTTTGCCTAAGCCGCTTTTTCAAGTTTGCGACTTATCGAGCTGATTTTTTATTTTCTTTCTTCATGTCTCTAATTTTTGCATGGACCACCCTTTCGGGTTTTCAATCCATCGAGACGCTCTTTTTTGCCTAAGCCGCTTTTTCAAGTTTGCAACTTATCGAGCCTTTCATTTTAACAAAGTATTTCTTGACTGCATTGACATTCACAGGACATACAAGCTTGTCACCATGCTTTTGTAATTAGGCATTCCTTCGCCCCTGGAATCAGACAACATATTTTTGAGCACAAAGCCACTTTCTTGGCATTCACGGGGACGAGCCTTCTTTGTCGAATACTTTCTTTATCCTTTCGATATAACTGTCCATGGCACACGGCATTAACACTTTTAAATTCAATCAAGCTTAGCTTTCATTGGAACTTCCGTTGCCGGGACTTTGACCTCCATGTGAAGCATTGCCTTTATATTGTATACTGAGGGATGGTGGGGGGGTTGCCCCTGTTGAAGTGTGCACTTGAAGTATAACATCCCTGCAAGGCAGATGGTAGCATCTCGTGCCAGTCTTTGTACATGAAAGTCCTCTTCAGAACAATCTTTCTTGATATTCACAGCTTCGATGGCCAAGATGCCCCAGTAGGCGAGAAATCACATTGGAAACTTCTTCATACTCCTCTTCAGTCTCGGATACAAGGAACTCAAAGTTGAGAGAGAGTACAAGGTTTAAGTGTTCAACGGGTTTATTAATGCATGGTTTGATTATTGATATAAACATTATGATTATGCAAATATGTGGAAATGATTTAAAGAAAAGAATTTTTGGTTTTTTGTATTACCATCTTTCCAGAAAAAGCACAAAATAAAAACAAAGTCGGGATCAAAGCGACCTTTTAATTAATGATGAAAATACATAAAGCAAAAAGCCCTAAATAAGTTCACTTCCGTCTCGGGTGGGACGAAAGGATTTTTTTTATTTTTTTTTGAAAAACATAAAGCAACAAACAAACATATTAATTAAACAGATGAGTAATAGAAATAAGCATCAACAAAGACCCAAATGCAGCTAAACATTCCATGTACCAACATCAGGTTCCACGATCCGATAACAGATTAACTTGCACCTTCAAATTCAAAACTCTTCAAAAGGTATGAGATTTTTCTGGATCAACTTCTGAACTACCTTCTGCAATGCACAACAATGCTCAATATCATGACCTGGTGCCCCTTGATGGAAAGCACAAAAGAGGTCGGGCCTATGCTGGGCTGACAACTTTGCTGGCATTGGCAGAGGTGCCTTAGGATAGACCAAATTCCTTTCAAGCAACTTTGGAAACAACTCTGCATACGTCATGGGAATAGGGTCAATCCGTTTCCTTGAAGTCCGTTGTCGAGGCTGTTGTTGATATTGCTGAAATTGGGGTTGATAACCCGAACTTTGCAGAGCATTTGTGACAGGCATAACAGCGGCAACGGGGTGATAAGCCAGATGCTGTTGTTGAAGCTGACTTTCTGCCACACTCATTTCCTGGTCTTCCTCTTCTGAACCATTATTGAGAACAACTTCTTTGATCAAATGTCCTTTTCGGACCCAATCTTCAATACGCATGCCTGCAGCCATCATATCCGTGAAATTGCCAGATGCACTTGCAAGCATATGCTCAAAATAAAACGGATCCAAAGTTTCCAAGAAAATTTCGGTCAACTCTTTCTCTTCTAGACGTGGACGGACTTGTTCAGCAAAATCTCTCCAACGTTGGGCATAAGCTTTGAAGGATTCATTATCATTCTGAGTCATGGCCTGCAGTTCCTTTCTATTTGGGGCCAAGTGCAAGTTATAATTATATCGCTGGACGAAAGCCTCACACAAATCACTGAAAGTTTTGATATCATCCTTGCTCAGACCCATGTACCATATCAGTGCAGCACCAGTCAAACTATCTTGGAAACAGTGGATAAGGAGTTCATCATTGCCTACTTGAGCAGACATCTTTCTCACGTACATTATCAAATGAAGCTCAGGGCAAGTGTTCCCTTTGTATTTCTCAAAATCAGGGACCTTGAATTTGGGTGGTATCACGACATTGGGAACCAAGCAAAGATCATAAGCATTTTTCCCAAACAGTTCTTTCCCACGAAGAGCTTTCAATTCTAACAGTATTCTATCGAACTTTTCTTCCAGTTCAGCTATCCGGTCGTATGCAACCACATTTTCAGAGTGATAGATTGGCACATGGCCCTGATGAGTAGTATGAATCAACGGTGATGAGTAAGTCATAGTGGCTTGAGGGATCAAAGGGCCTGATTGAGGGATAGGCGTTGTCTGTTGCACAAAAGGAGCTTGAACCTTAGAGACACCAGGACGGAACACTTCACAAGAACTTAGAGGTGTACTCCAGAGATAACCTTCCAGCATAGCATGTTGAGGAGTACTAGAAAACACTGTTGAAATCGGAGTTGTGGAAGCAATCGTCTGAGCTTGAGTGCTGCCAACTGGAAGAGATAGTGGCTGACTCTGCGCAACCGTCATTAAAGACACTAAGTTCCTCAAAATCTCATTCTCAGCCCGGAGGGTTGTCACCTCTTCACGAAGCTTGTGGTTCTCTTGTTCAAGATGATCCATTCTGATTTGATCGAGTGTTGTAGATGCGGGTAGACTGATGGATTGACCTTTTGTACATAGAGATAAAGTATGAGACACAGACTAGAAACTATGAATGCAACATGATGCATGATATGTTTATGCAAAAAATGTACAATTTTTTTTTGTTATCGAAGGATTTATCAAGGTAAATTGTAAACATTGCAGGTGAACATGGTTTCATTTTGAAGATTTGTAAAGATATTGCAATAGGTTTCCTTTTCAAACAGTAAGAATGAACCCAAGGATGAAGTTCTTAATCAAAAGTAAAAGCTTTGGTAAGATTTTTGAAGTTGTATTGCTTGGTATTCATTCTTACAAAGGTCCATTCCTTCGATGTTTACAAACAACTTGGCTAAATCCTTCGATAGTTTTATGAATGGGAAAAAATGTTTATAGATGAATGCATGAATGCGTGATGATGCTAAGAACATTGAATACATGATGAGGTTTAAGGTATACATGCTGGAGCTTAAGGGACACAACGCCATTTGGTAAGGGCTATGGTTTCCATTGCACAAGTAACAAGGGTTCTACCAAGGTTCCCGAATTACAACCGCCACAGAACTTTATCGGATACCGAGACAACACCCGGTCCAACAACGTTCGTAGGAAAGTCTAGTTCGAGTGTAGCATTGCAAGTAGACTAATACCGAGACATCACCCGGCTTAGCCACCGCACTACATCCTAAAAAAAGCCAAGATGGGTTAAGGGTTACTAAAGGTCCTTAGCGTACAAACGGAAACTTAAAAGCAATAGAGTCTAAGCGTGACAACACCCGCCGACATATATCACTTTAAGCTCCTCCGCTAAGTGTGGTTATCTCACGTGTGACAAGACACGAGAATACTCTCGGTATGCCACTATGAGTCTACCACCCCTATCTTATGTTTCACTCGAGTCCGGGTATAGGACTTTGTCTCACCACTCACGTAAAAGTATTTACAAAGTATATACAAATGATAAAGCAAAAGTAATAAAGAAAGAAAGGTGGGCTAAACCCGCGTAGGATCCCCAGTGAAGTCGCCATTTTTGTAGACCAAGATTTTTGGGTGTCAAGCCATTGATTGGACTTGAACCTTCAATCTACCGGACTTGCTCGATTTTATTCTTGGGAAGGGAAAAAGAGATTGAAAAACCCTTTTTGGATCCGGGGGTCGGTTACGATTCGGGAAGGTGTTAGGCACCCGCGTCGTTCACGGTACTCCGTGAGAACCTCTTTCTAACTTTATTTTTATTTGAAAATTTGTTGTTTAAAGTTGAAGTGAAAGAAATGGAGGGAGAAGAAGTTGGAGTTTTCGTTATTTTTATTTGATCGATTTGAAAGGATTAAAGCCTCTGCCTACGTACCCTTAAAAGGGATCAAAACCGCCGTAGTTCGTTCTTATAAAAACATTTTTGTGGGTTAGGTTGATTTTAATTTGATTTTGAAAATGATTTTGAGAAGGATTGCGAGACCTCAAGGTATAGAAGAATAAAATTGGAGTGAGGTTGTTTCCTTTTATTTGAGAAATTTAGTCTAAGTTTAATTAAAGTTCATTTAGGAATTTGATTAAGAAAATAAAAAGGAAAAAACAACTTGGACTTGGGTCCAAGGTTTATTAGGAAAACTAATTTGACTTTTGCTTATTTGATTTTTGAGATAAAAGATTTTTCTAACTAACGGAAAGCTAACGTAGTAACGGAAAAATAAAGCGAGATAAAGCGGTAAATAAAGTGTCGGTGCAAGTGTCGGTGCTTGTGTTACCTACATTATTACAAAAAATTCCTAGATACATTATATGGCCTCTTTGCCAAGCTACAAACCAATGGTAAGAATATACATCCATTTCCTAGTTATACACACTAATCATCATGGAATTTAAATAAATTGCAATAATAAAAATGCATGAGATGATACTAGAATTAAAGCAAACAAGATAATAAAAAAAAGCAAATTAAAGCAATCAAGATGATAAGAAACGAATTAAAGCAAACGAGATAATAAAAAAGCTTAAAATCGAAATAGAGCACAAAGTGGAAATTGAAACACTAAAGCAAAATTTACAAAAGACATTATAGAGTAAAAAAAAATGCATGAGATAGAGTTTTAAAGTACTAAAACACAAAATTAGAAAAAATGTAGGTCATGTAGATTAAAACACTTAAGATGCATGAAATAATTATTTGAAAGAGGGTTAGAAAGAAATGCATGAGATTAGGTATAAAAAATAATGCATGAAATGCGAATTTTGAGAACAAACATTAAAGCAAAATTAACTACAAGATGCATGTTATAAGGATTAAAGCATATAAAAAAAAAATGCATGACACATAGTGAAAAAACAATTTATGAGTTTAAAAGAAATAGGTTTAAATTTTAAAAGAAGGACTAGAATGCAAATAAGGCATAAAGAAAGGATTAAAATGCAAACAAAGCAAATTGGCTCAGCCTGAGTTAATTTAGACCGTCTGATGGATCAGAGGGTCCAAAATTAAACAACAGAAAATTCATCATAGCCACCAGAATTAAAATCAAAGGTTAAAAAGTGAAGGTGTACAGTAAGGAGAAAGAAAGAAGCACGCAGGATAAACAAGAGAGTATATAATGGTTAGGCTTGCAGCTTTAGTCCATTTCAAAACAAACACTTCACCTTTAAAGAAAATTGCTCACGTCTCTCTCCATATCACAAAAAAAAACACCGCCACTTTGGTTTATCTTCTCCGGTGAGCTTTAGTTTTCCGGCACGGTGGCAGGTGGTGGCGCCACCGCGTCGGAATCCCAAACCTCCTCCGTTTTCAAAAATAAATACATATTTGAGTATCCTTTTTCACATAGAACACAAATCCAGACTCATAATCTTCAAGATGCAAGCACAAAAGCCTAGATCTACAATTAAATTCGAAAAAAGGAAGCAAAGAGTTACCTCCGTTATTCACGTCCGCGACTCCGATTTGCTGCTGGAAAATGAACCACTGCTGCTTCTTCTTTCTTTACTGTTCCGATCTTCCTCTCTTCAACTCGGATCCGGACTCAGCTTCTTCTTAGTTTCTTCTTTCTTTCCTGATCCAGCGGCGCTGTGCTCGAATTCTTTGAATTTGTGCTATCGTGATGTGTGAGGGTTTGTTTGGTTCTCTGATGATTTGTGAACGATTCAGTTTGTTTAGATCAGCAACGATGTGGATTCATTTGTTTTCATGATGTTTTGAATCTTCACCGTTTGGTTATAGTTTATTAAAATCAAATCCGAAAATGATTGGGAATTTGTGAAATGGAATGGATCAAAAATTGATGCGTGAATCTGTGTTTGTTGATAATTGTGGTTATTGGCTGAGTTTAGATCAAAAAAATGGAGATGAAACTTTGCTGGGAAATTTGTGATGTTGATTTTGTTAAGGGCTGTTTGGTATAATGGACATGATTTTGGTTTGAGTTTGGATTGATTTGTTGTTTGAGGACCGATTTGTGTTATTTGTGAAAGGAGGTGTTGGATTTGAATTTGATATTATGTGTGATTGGGAACTTGAAGTCGTTTGGGTTATGTGATCATGATTCTGCAAATTGATTTTGTATTTGGAGGTGGTAGTGACGGTTTGATGAATCAAGGAGGATCATATGTGGCTATGAGTGTGTTTGGATTTTTGAAGATGAATTGAAAATGGTGGAAGAAGATAGATGTTAATGTTGCTGGGTATTTTCTCAAAGAAAGAAAGTTTTCGATCTCCTTTTGGGTCTGCTGCCGCTGAAGGTTTTTGTGCAATGAATTTTGTGCAGCCTTTGGAAATTGTGTGCAGCCCCCTGCCAATGATTGGAATGATACTATATATAGTGACCAACTAGGTTAAAAAGGATGGATGGACTAAATACTAAACTACCCTTAATGAAACTTGGAGAGAAAGAAAATGCTTTGGATGCTCTTTGGACCAATAACAATGTAACAAGTGGACCTAAAGACCCTAACTATGACTTAAAATAACAATGGGAATAAATAGAAAAAGTAAGAAAATTAAAAAGAAAACATGGTCACTCACGTGACCTTTTTATAAAAAGAAAAGATTAAAATAAAATAAATAAAATAAAGAAAAAGAATAAGATGAAAAACAACATTAAAATAAAATAATGATAACAATAACTTCCAAAATTTGAAACTAAATAAAATTGTCCCCTTTAGTAACCAAATGAGCTCTTTTAAAATAACTATCTGCCGAAAATTCTGTCTGAGACAACGAAATCACTCGGCGTTAAAAGTACGAATAAAAAGGGTAAAAACAGAGAAAAGTGGTCAAAATTTGGGGTATGACAACAAGGAACTATTGAAACATGCTAAATTGTGTCTTAATGGAACAACTTAAAGAACTAAAAAAGACAATATGAAATAAATTTTGAATTGTAAATATGAATGTTTACAAATTTGTAAGACACAAATTTTAAGAAAATACATCTATTTTTAGCCTCTCAACTCGTGGATTATGGATACAAGTTAACATTTCTCTTTCTATTATCGATAAAAAATTAGTAATTTAATAGATAAAAAAATATAATACATAATGTAACAAGAGTTTAGAATTTACAATCACTTTTTATGTTTAACATATACAATATTCATCATCACATGACATGCATGATTATAAGAGTCATATTTAATAGATGAAAACGAGAGAGAATCATGTATGCAGTTGACGGTGTTTCTTGGTGATAGATATGCATGATTTCAATAATCATATTTAAAACATGAGAACATCTTGAAGAATCTAATGTGTATGATTTAACTGATATTCAATATTGATATTTTAATTTAAAATTATCAAATCTTAATTTTATTTTTATCCTTTATTTAATTATAATTAGTAAATCTTACATTTTTAAATTAAAATTATAGATTATGTTTAAAATAAAATTTTCGATCCTAGTTTAATATTTTATTTGTGTAATATTTGACAGGTTTTACTTACCCACAAACTGAATGTTAGATTACATGAGTTTGTTTCCCTCATAATTGAAAGCGTAAGACAAAATCTTAAATATAATATATATCTAACATTCAAAATTTAACTAGCGAAAAAACAGACAATCACGTGACTGTCTTTTTTTCTATTTTTATTGCGTTAATGCTTGTAGATTATCAATAATATTTTATAGAAATTTTGTGTGTAAATTACAAATGATATTTTATATAGAATTTTTTATATAGATTAAAATTATAAGTATGGATATTTGTGATTTTCAAATGTAACAAACTCAACAAACCATATTTTTCTTTTTCAGTGACAACAATAATATAACAAATATAACAATGCATGCACGATTCATCTCACTCTAGAATTTGGTTTGACAATCGTACCGTTGAAAACAAAGAACCACGTCTTGGAAACTTGCTGTCCAAAAATTATCCCGATCGAACGGTGAACAAAAAAGCACTCGCAATACCATGTCAACGTATTTAGGGAAAACAAAAACAAGATCAATGAAACAATATTTCTAAAACTAGAGACTGTATTAAAAATAAAATAAAAACAAATAATAAAATACTATTATTAATTACCTTAAGAGTCACACGAAAATGAGAACTAGAGATGATATAGATCATTCTTGTGGCCTTGGAAATTATATCTTTAGGATTGTACCAATTGGTGGTGGCTTGTGATTCTAATGGTATGAAGAATATGCAGACTTAATAATAGAGACGTGAGTTTACTCATAGAGGAAGAGAGACCGTATACTTCTTAATGGCGGCAAGATAAAATAGGAAGCTAAAATATTGCTCCTAATTGATTAAGAACCAATTCCTGGTAATTGAATAAGATTCAATGAATTTCTTGCGGCGATAGAGCATAACACAATTTCAACTAAGAGGGGAAGAATTAAAGAACATTCATTCTTATGGTTTTATAGAGGAATTAGTTTGAATGACATTCCATGAGAGAAAGTAGACCATGTACTAACATAATTTAGAATAAGAGGCATTAATATGCATTTGTATAGCTACATCCATGACAACCACAACCCTCATAAGTGAGTGGAAAACTGCTCCATATATTTAGCATGTAACCCATAATAACAGGCATAACACATTTGACTCAGCAAAATATAAGATGAGCTCATGGTCGAATAAATAAATGAGAAGAGTGAGTATTATCGCAAATAGTATTTATGCACATGTGGTAAAATCAATAGTAAATAATGAAATATATTATATTAATGGCTTAGTGCAATTTCGGTCCTTTAGACCATCCACAATGGTGGGTGCTTCATCTATTTAGCACCACATTAAATAAGCACCCCCATTGTGGAGAATAATATATGGGTGGTTATAGAGAAGGGTGGCTATGGAAGCACCCTCTCTCTCTTCATTTTTCATGGGTTCCATTTAATAAATCTTAATAAAATAAATAAATGATGTTAAAATGTAATGATATAAAATTATTTGTGGGACCTATTTAATAATTTATTTTGAGGTGATGGGTTGGAGAAAAGTGGTGCTTATTAAGTATTACAGTAAAATGAGTGATGTGGACATATGAAATAAATGTAAGCATTTAATTTAGGGTGCTTTGTTGTGGATGGTCTTAGTATCAAAATCGAGATTTTGGTCCCCTATTTTTAATTCCTCAATTTTAGTCCACGTTTTATAAGTTAAAACATGAAAAATGACATATAATATATATATATATATATATATATATATATATATATATATATATATATATATATATATATATATATATATATATATAATATTGGAGCGTTACACATACTTTATAGAATAACATAAAAAATCCATGTCACTGTCACATCTACTTAGCGACATTTTTTTAAAATTTAAATTATTAAAATTTTATTTACAATAAGCCCGTGACCAAAGGTTATTGGAAGAAGAGAAGATTTATGCTAAAACTTGATGTAGGAAGGCTGACGGCACGTATCGAAGATGAAGTTGCGCATAAGAAATGTTCAATGGAAATAATGCAAGTTTGACATCTGGTGTCAGAATGGCTATTATTATACCTTTTCAAAATGGGAAATTAAGCCTTCCAAGTTCGTCTAAAGCCTAAAAATTAGTTTTTATTATTTCGGCCAATTTGTAATAAATTCCATTTTATTTTCTATTTTGGATTTTCAGCCCATTAAGGTTTTCCTAATAATTAAACACTTAAGTTGTAGCAAGAAAAGGATATTTTCAGAGAGTTTATCTCTTTTTCTGGTGGATTCCAGAGCCGTAATTCACAGCTTTATCGTTTGCAAACTTGTTTATTTCAATTTAGCTAAGTTTAGCGTTTATTAAACTACGTTTTTGACTGTGTCAAAATCAAGGGAGGCTACAATCGTAGTCATCTTGTCTCTATAGTGTTTAGCCGCTACACTTTCAAGTTGCAGTGGTTTGTTGGGATTAATAAGCTAAGGATTATTGTAGAGTTTATGTAAAACAAAATTGACCAGATCATTATCACTTTTATCACCTTGTAGCTTTATAATTTTCATGTTTTCTCATGGAGAGCTTGTTCTTAGTTCACGTACTTTGCAATTTTTACATAATTCTAATTTTTCTTCTTTGTTATTCGTACTTTATGCTTTCATCTTGTGTTGTTTTGTCTAGTAAGAGTAATTAGACTCTAAAGTCTTGGGATCATGGAAAGAAATTAAATGATACACTTTACATAATGTCAATTCTATTTATTTTTTGTTATGGAATCTCAAAACCTTATAATTCTATTGTATCATTCTTCATGAGTATTGTAACGCCCGTCTTAATTATTCGATTATTTAAAAATATATTTATATATATGATTTACGTGATTTTCATGATTGATATGTGTGAATTTTATGATTCATGAAGTTGAGTGGGTTATATGATTTATAACTGCACAATGTGGAGTATTTTGTTGTGGTGAAGTTGCTATGTTGTTATGACTTATTTTATTATTAAATAAAATAAGATATGAGAAATAAAATAAAAATATTAAAGATTGGGCTGTGTGGTGAGATGAGCAATTAGTAGTGAGAAGAGTAAAAAGGAGAGATAAATAGACAGACATAAGTTAGGAAAAGCAGTACGTACGTTTTTGGAGAAAAAGGGAGAAAAGTCAGAAAGAGAGAAGAACCAAGGAGAGCTGCGATTCTGCTATTATCAGGTAAGGGTGAGACTAATTTTCAATATTATTAAGGGTATAATTCTATAGGATGAATTTAGCATGATCAGGTTAAGTTTTGGTGAGAATTGAGAATTAGGTTTAGGATCAATTTTGATGAATGAATCAAGAACAGATGTTAGATTGATGCAAAATTAGTGTACAGACCTTAGATATGACTTAAGATGATAATTAGATGCTATTTGGATGAAGGAATCATGAATATAGGTGAAAAGTTGTGATTTTTAGGTTTCTGGCCGTACTGACATTCATCGCTCGCACCTGCGAGCAAGAACACTCGCATCTGCGAGCTAGAACCCAGAACTCGCAACTGCGAGCAATGCAACTCGCAACTGCGAGTGACCTGTAAGCTCGCAACTGCGAGAAGAATAACTCGCCACTGCGAGTAAATACGTAGGAACCCAGAATGCATACTTTGCTCGCCATTGCGAGTGAAGTTACTCGCAACTGCGAGTTAGGCTGTTAGTTGCCCAAAATTGTCCCGATACGATCCTTTCGCACGTATAGTCTTGAGCTGACCTTAGAAGTAAGAATGAGGGTGATTTAGAATGTTTCTAGATGTTACAGAAGTCTGTTTATATGACTGAAATGATTAGTAATGTTGCATGAATAATGTTATGATGTTTTTATGATAATTATGTTGATGTAATCCATTCCTTAAATGATGTTGAGATATTCCAACACTGTTATATGTTGTAAATCTGTTGCTGTTCATTGCTGCTGACCTTTAATGTCTTGAGATTGCATGAGTCGGTCTATGTTGCAAGAAATTAAGAAGTTGTCCATGATTATGAGTCGTATGAGTCGTTCATGATGTCGTCTAAGTTGCTGGAAGTTTGAGTCCATTGCATACTCATTAAAGTTGGGGGCTTTAGGCCCGGCAGCCCTTGTGCTCATTAAAGTTGGGGGCTTTAGGCCCGGCAGCCCTTGTGCTCATTAAAGTTGGGGGCTTTAGGCCCGGCAGCCCTTGTGCTCATTAAAGTTGGGGGCTTTAGGCCCGGCAGCCTTTGTGCTCATTAAAGTTGGGGGCTTTAGGCCCGGCAGCCTTTGTGCTCATTAAAGTTGGGGGCTTTAGGCCCGGCAGCCTTTGTGCTCACACGTTGAAGAGCCTATTATGCTCATTTGTTGTTGATTGGTACCACATGCATTTGCATATCAAGAAGTTCATGATGTTAAGTTGTCAAGTTGTTGTTGAGTTGATAGAGTTGCATGGTCTAAGATGAGTTGTGTTGTCGAGTTGTTGTTGAGTTGATAGAGTTGCATGGTCAAAGATGAGTTGTGTCGTCAAGCTGAGTGTTAAGTTGATTATGATTTGTGATGAAAATTAGTAATGATATTTGATGATTGTATTTGTTATGAAATGAAAAATATACTGATTGTTAATTGTTGACATGTTATTAATGTTTAAGTTGTTAAATGCATTTTATTGGATTATATGCTTAATGTATTGACTATGAAATCTCACCCCTTCTGCGTATATGTTGCCTCGACCGTGGGTAATGTGCAGGTAATAAAGATTAGAGGCATTCATGAGTGGACTCTCAGTTGGTGTCTAGGTGCTCTGATACGTAACGGGATGGGGGCTTGCTTTTACTTCTATTCCTTACGTGTCTCTTTTATGAACTAATTTTATGAGATTTTTCAATAAGGCCTGCGTGCCAAGACTTTTAAATGTTGAACTATTTTCCGCTGCAATAGTTTAAGATTTTTCATGATGTTGAATTTGATGGATAATTATTATTATCCATTTTATGATTTAAATGAAGTATGTGACATTCCGTTGTGATTAAAATACTCTGATTTTAAATGAAATTTTTATGTTGGGAAAACGGGGTGTTACAATTGGTATCAGAGCAGGTCGGTCCGTCCGGCCAAGTAGTTGAGTCGCGTTGTGTCGTTTTACAGTTTTGTACTGTATTTAAGTTGTACTTATTGTTGATTGTTATGTAGAGAACCAATACCTGGTATGAACTGGTTGGAGTACAACCATGTTCGTATTAATTGTTTAGTAAGTCGGTGTACTTTTCCTCCGCCGAAGAAGAAAGTGGAGCAGAGTTTTGTCTACTAAGCAGCTGAAGCAGTTAGCACGTGATGGAATTTTGATGTTTTCGTTGATGGCGTCACTGTCTAATGAGAATCAAGCAGTGAGGGATAAGTTGCAAATTGTGTGAAGATTTCCTGAAGTTTTCCTGAAGAGATTGTGGTGTGATCTTACCGGCACATCAGGAAGTGTCTACCACCGGAAAGAGAAGTTGAATTTTCTATTGATCTTGTTTCGGGAACGAAGCCTGTGTCTATGACACCTTATCGTATGTCAGCTTCTGAGTTGGCTGAGTTGAAGAAACAGTTGGAGGAATTGCTAGATAAGTTCATTAGACTGAGTGTTTCACCTTGGGGAGCGCCAGTATTGTTGGTTAAGAAGAAAGATGGAAGTATGAGGTTGTGCATTGATTATCGACAACTGAATAAAGTAACTATAAAGAATAGATATCCACTTCCTAGAATTGATGATTTGATGGACCAGCTGGTGGGTGCACGTGTGTTCAGCAAGATTGATTTAAGGTCGGGTTATCATCAGATTAAAGTAAAAGATGAAGATATGCAGAAGACGGCCTTTAGGACGCGATATGGTCATTATGAATATAAGGTGATGCCTTTTGGTGTGAGTAATGCGCCTGGCGTGTTTATGGAGTATATGAATCGCATTTTCCATGCATTTTTGGATCGCTTTGTGGTTGTGTTCATCGATGATATTTTGATTTACTCTAAGACAGAAGAAGAACATGCAGAACATTTGAAAATCGTTCTGCAAGTGCTGAAGGAGAAGAAGTTGTATGCTAAATTGTCTAAGTGTGAATTCTGGTTGAACGAGGTAAGTTTTCTGGGCCATGTTATTTCTAGTAGTGGTATTGCGGTTGATCCATCTAAAGTTGAAGCAGTATCACAATGGGAGACTCCTAGGTCAGTTACAGAGATTAGAAGCTTTTTGGGTTTGGCAGGATACTATCGGAGATTTATAGAAGGATTTTCTAAGTTGGCACTTCCGTTAACACAGTTGACGTGTAAAGGTAAAGCCTTTGTGTGGGATGTTCATTGTGAGAACAGTTTTAATGAATTGAAGAAGCGTTTGACGACGGCTCCAGTTTTGATTTTGCCAAAACCTGATGAACCTTTTGCAGTGTATTGTGATGCGTCCAAATTGGGCTTAGGCGGTGTACTTATGCAAGACGGTAAAGTTGTTGCTTATGCATCAAGACAGTTGAGAACTCATGAACGAAACTATCCTACTCATGACCTTGAGTTAGCTGCAGTCGTATTTGTCCTTAAGATTTGGAGACATTACTTGTATGGTTCGAGATTTGAGGTGTTTAGTGATCA
Source organism: Medicago sativa (assembly GCF_051527215.1). Lineage (NCBI taxonomy): Eukaryota > Viridiplantae > Streptophyta > Magnoliopsida > Fabales > Fabaceae > Medicago > Medicago sativa. The sequence continues at coordinate 84,144,559 of NC_140755.1, read as the reverse complement.
CAAGAGCTTGAAGTATTTGTTTGATCAGAAAGAATTGAATATGCGACAGCGGCGGTGGCTCGAATTGTTGAAAGATTATGACTTTAGCTTGAATTACCATCCGGGTAAAGCTAACGTTGTTGCGGATGCCTTAAGTAGGAAGAGTTTACATATGTCTGCTATGATGGTGAAGGAATTTGAATTACTTGAACAGTTTAGAGATATGAGCTTAGTTTGTGAAATGTCGTCTCGGAGCGTTAAGTTAGGAATGCTGAAAATTGATAACGATTTCTTGAAAAGTATTAGAGATGCACAGAAGGTTGATGTTAAGTTTGTGGACTTGTTGGTTGCTAGTAATCAAACTGAAGATGGTGACTTTAAAGTCGATGATCAAGGTGTGTTGAGGTTCCGAGGTAGGATTTGTATTCCAGACAATGATGAGATAAAAAGGATGATTCTGGAAGAGAGTCATAGGAGTAGCTTGAGCATTCATCCGGGAGCTACAAAGATGTATCATGATTTAAAGAAGCTGTTTTGGTGGTCAGGATTGAAACGTGATGTGGCACAATTTGTGTACTCTTGTTTGATTTGTCAGAAGTCGAAGGTAGAGCATCAGAAACCTGCTGGGTTGAGGACACCGTTAGATGTACCAGAATGGAAATGGGATAGTATATCCATGGATTTTGTGACGAGTTTGCCAAATACTCCTAAAGGGAATGACGCAATTTGGGTGATTGTTGACAGATTGACGAAGTCGGCACACTTCCTTCCGATTAATATTAGTTTTCCTGTGGCTCAGTTGGCAGATATTTATATTCGAGACATTGTGAAGCTGCATGGTGTTCCTTCGAGCATTGTGTCAGATAGAGACCCACGATTTACTTCTAGATTTTGGAAGAGTTTGCAAGAGGCTTTAGGTTCTAAGTTGAGATTGAGTTCGGCTTATCATCCTCATACAGATGGTCAGTCGGAAAGAACGATTCAGTCACTTGAGGATTTGTTGAGAGTATGTGTGCTTGAGCAAGGTGGAACTTGGGATAGTCATCTTCCGTTGATAGAGTTCACTTATAATAACAGCTATCATTCAAGTATTGGGATGGCACCTTTCGAGGCTTTGTATGGTCGGAGGTGTAGGACTCCGTTGTGTTGGTTTGAGACAGGTGAAAGTGTGGTTTTAGGACCAGAAATTGTTCAACAGACTACTGAGAAGGTGAAAATGATTCAAGAGAAGATGAAAGCGTCGCAGAGTCGACAGAAGAGTTACCATGATAAGCGTAAGAAAGACCTTGAGTTTCAAGAGGGAGACCATGTGTTCTTGAGAGTTACTCCAACGACCGGTGTTGGTCGTGCATTGAAGTCAAAGAAGTTGACTCCAAAGTTTATTGGTCCTTATCAGATATCCGAGAGAATTGGCACGGTGGCTTATAGAGTTGGCTTACCACCGCATTTATCGAATTTGCACGATGTGTTTCATGTGTCGCAGCTGAGGAAATATGTCCCAGACCCATCCCATGTGATTCAGAGTGATGATGTGCAAGTTAGAGACAACCTTACGGTAGAGACCTTACCCTTGAGGATTGATGATCGCAAGATGAAGACGTTGAGAGGCAAGGAGATACCTCTAGTGTGAGTTGTTTGGAGTGGAACGACTGGTGAAAGCCTGACATGGGAGCTAGAGAGTAAGATGATGGAGTCTTATCCAGAGTTGTTTGCTTGAGGTAAATTTTCGAGGACGAAAATTCTATAAGTTGGGGAGAGTTGTAACGCCCGTCTTAATTATTCGATTATTTAAAAATATATTTATATATATGATTTACGTGATTTTCATGATTGATATGTGTGAATTTTATGATTCATGAAGTTGAGTGGGTTATATGATTTATAACTGCACAATGTGGAGTATTTTGTTGTGGTGAAGTTGCTATGTTGTTATGACTTATTTTATTATTAAATAAAATAAGATATGAGAAATAAAATAAAAATATTAAAGATTGGGCTGTGTGGTGAGATGAGCAATTAGTAGTGAGAAGAGTAAAAAGGAGAGATAAATAGACAGACATAAGTTAGGAAAAGCAGTACGTACGTTTTTGGAGAAAAAGGGAGAAAAGTCAGAAAGAGAGAAGAACCAAGGAGAGCTGCGATTCTGCTATTATCAGGTAAGGGTGAGACTAATTTTCAATATTATTAAGGGTATAATTCTATAGGATGAATTTAGCATGATCAGGTTAAGTTTTGGTGAGAATTGAGAATTAGGTTTAGGATCAATTTTGATGAATGAATCAAGAACAGATGTTAGATTGATGCAAAATTAGTGTACAGACCTTAGATATGACTTAAGATGATAATTAGATGCTATTTGGATGAAGGAATCATGAATATAGGTGAAAAGTTGTGATTTTTAGGTTTCTGGCCGTACTGACATTCATCGCTCGCACCTGCAAGCAAGAACACTCGCATCTGCGAGCTAGAACCCAGAACTCGCAACTGCGAGCAATGCAACTCGCAACTGCGAGTGACCTGTAAGCTCGCAACTGCGAGAAGAATAACTCGCCACTGCGAGTAAATACGTAGGAACCCAGAATGCATACTTTGCTCGCCATTGCGAGTGAAGTTACTCGCAACTGCGAGTTAGGCTGTTAGTTGCCCAAAATTGTCCCGATACGATCCTTTCGCACGTATAGTCTTGAGCTGACCTTAGAAGTAAGAATGAGGGTGATTTAGAATGTTTCTAGATGTTACAGAAGTCTGTTTATATGACTGAAATGATTAGTAATGTTGCATGAATAATGTTATGATGTTTTTATGATAATTATGTTGATGTAATCCATTCCTTAAATGATGTTGAGATATTCCAACACTGTTATATGTTGTAAATCTGTTGCTGTTCATTGCTGCTGACCTTTAATGTCTTGAGATTGCATGAGTCGGTCTATGTTGCAAGAAATTAAGAAGTTGTCCATGATTATGAGTCGTATGAGTCGTTCATGATGTCGTCTAAGTTGCTGGAAGTTTGAGTCCATTGCATACTCATTAAAGTTGGGGGCTTTAGGCCCGGCAGCCCTTGTGCTCATTAAAGTTGGGGGCTTTAGGCCCGGCAGCCCTTGTGCTCATTAAAGTTGGGGGCTTTAGGCCCGGCAGCCTTTGTGCTCACACGTTGAAGAGCCTATTATGCTCATTTGTTGTTGATTGGTACCACATGCATTTGCATATCAAGAAGTTCATGATGTTAAGTTGTCAAGTTGTTGTTGAGTTGATAGAGTTGCATGGTCTAAGATGAGTTGTGTTGTCGAGTTGTTGTTGAGTTGATAGAGTTGCATGGTCAAAGATGAGTTGTGTCGTCAAGCTGAGTGTTAAGTTGATTATGATTTGTGATGAAAATTAGTAATGATATTTGATGATTGTATTTGTTATGAAATGAAAAATATACTGATTGTTAATTGTTGACATGTTATTAATGTTTAAGTTGTTAAATGCATTTTATTGGATTATATGCTTAATGTATTGACTATGAAATCTCACCCCTTCTGCGTATATGTTGCCTCGACCGTGGGTAATGTGCAGGTAATAAAGATTAGAGGCGTTCATGAGTGGACTCTCAGTTGGTGTCTAGGTGCTCTGATACGTAACGGGATGGGGGCTTGCTTTTACTTCTATTCCTTACGTGTCTCTTTTATGAACTAATTTTATGAGATTTTTCAATAAGGCCTGCGTGCCAAGACTTTTAAATGTTGAACTATTTTCCGCTGCAATAGTTTAAGATTTTTCATGATGTTGAATTTGATGGATAATTATTATTATCCATTTTATGATTTAAATGAAGTATGTGACATTCCGTTGTGATTAAAATACTCTGATTTTAAATGAAATTTTTATGTTGGGAAAACGGGGTGTTACAAGTATAACTATAGAAGTATAATTATCTTATCCTAAATATCGGCAATGTACCGAAAGAAAAAACTTGATACTAACAAATAGGATTAGATCGATAATCATATGACTATAGTTTTATGCTCATAGACATCAAGCGATGGACTGAAAGATGAAGGTTGGTGTCAGAGGCATAAGATTGGACAAAAATTTCAAAACATGAAAATAGTCTAGATTTTTTTGAGATGATATATGATAGTCAAGCTTAATGGAATTTGTCAATAACTCCTAAATGAAAATAGGATGTCAATAATTCTAGGGGTTCATAGCAAACTTTGTGGTTTAAGGTGTTGGAAAAAGAATATGAGTTCAAATATAGAGTGGTCTGTGGGGGTCTTAGTAAGAATTGTGTTGTGTGGAGGGATGATTTTGGTATAGAGAGTGGGGTGAATAGTAACTTTGGTAGTTGATTTTCCTGAAGCATTGTGATGGCAGTTGGAAATAGACAAAATACTATGGTTTGATATGAGTTGTGGCTAGACATGGAAGAGTTGAAGGAAATGTTTAGTAGGCTTTTCAGCTTGCCAGTTAATAAACATGTAACATTAGAGGGAATGTTAAATGTGGTTAATGAGTTGAAGGGTGGAGTTGGAGAAGAATCCTTTTTCTATGGGAGGAGGAGTTAATGGAGGATCGATGGTGATTGGAAATTTGCTGACTAACATTTCTTCCTATAATGTTGAGATTGATAATGCAAGTTTGTGATCTAAATAAGGGTATTAAGATGTTGAAAGATCTTTTGACGTGCGCTAGAAAAACATTTCATTCCATAATAACATTGAGAATCTTTTCCATATTATATTTTTTATTTGTTTTTGCTTTTTTTTAAAAATACTCCAAATTGTAGAATATATATATATATATATATATATATATATATATATATATATATATATATACATATTACACAAGTAATTGAATAAATCCAAGTAATTGCAAAAAAAAATTAAACAATCATAGTCATCTATAATATAATAATTTTTTTTAACATTGAACCTGGATACAAGATCGATAAATGAGAGCTACAATAAGCAAATGTATAATATAATAATTTTTTTTAACATTGAACTTGGATACAAGATCGATAAATGAGAGCTACAATAAGCAAATGTAAGTCATAATCATATATATAAGCAATATAATCTTCTATATATATGATTATTTATATTTATATTGCATATATGTGCAATACAAATATTCCCAATTGTAACTACTAAGAATTAAAAACCCTGCAATTATTCCTAATCTCTCCTTGATTTCCAACCAAAACATCAACATTTCCCAATTTAACCACTGCATCAACAAATCTCTCCCTAAAATTCTCACCATTTCTAGCAAAACTTGTGACAACCCCTTTAGAAATGGAATCTAGAGCCAAATTCTGGTCAATTGTTAACACACCTCTCCCCAACAAAATCTGATTATAAAATTGATGATCAAACACAAAAGAAGTGTTTTGATCCAAAAACACCAATGGATCCTTACCTTTAACACCACACCATTCAATCAACTTTTTTCTTAAATTAGGGTCCATTGAACTATCATTACTAAGCCTTTTTCCAATGAAACTACAATGAGCAAATCCAACAGTGTGTGCTCCCAAAAGTGTAACCATTTCTTCCAATGTCATGCCTTTGGATTTAAAAACTTGTAATGTTTGAGAAATTGAGGATTCTGGACCTGGAAGATGTACATCATTAACAGTTGATACTAATCCATCACGTCTTCCTGTAGGAACATTGTAACTTGGTCCACCTGCTAAGACAACAGAATCTCTTGTTGCTAATGATATTATGTCTGCACATGAAACTGTTGATGGACATTCATTTTCTAGGATTCTTTTGATTTCATCTATGAGGTTGTATCCTCTTACAGTAAGGTTTGCTCTTGCTGCTTTCTCTGATTCATTGCCCTTCTTTGAGTCTATTAATATGGATGCGTCACACCCCTGAAATTAAATCAACCAAATTGGTCATGTCAAAATATTGTAAATTTTGGTAAGTATATATGTAGAGGAAGATAAATATGCAGCTACCTAAAAATTATATGAATTTGCAATTGATGTGGTCACCAATATTCATTGTGAAATAAAAGACCGAACGAGTTATACTTTTTTTAAGGGATGAAGTCATTAAAAAAATCATATGACAAGAAAAATTAAAGATGACCAAATATATATTTATCCAAGAGCAATGTTATTCTTTACGAAGGATACTGTCCGCGAAATGAAAGAATATAAATGTGATTCATTTTTCTCAGGAAATATTATTTAAAAAAAATTAAAAACATAAACAGTTTTTTATGGAAGGTTCTCTGTAAATGAAACTCCTTTTGTAACAGTTATTAATCAACAATTCTGTTAATCTTGTATCATCACAAAACTAAAGTCAATAACAGTTAAAATTAGAGGTATATTTTATTTTTTTCCATCATTAGTTTATTCTTTAATTTGGAGTGATGATAGTAAAAAATATTATGTGATTATTTCAGTTTAAAGTGATATATTCTATCAAAATCCAGACATTAATGTGAGAAAAAAAAATGAAAATGACAAAAACCAAACTGCCACATGAATTTACAGATTTCAAAAGAAATATTTTGTAATAAAAATTTATGAATGCAGATCCCTATATTTAGGACCATGAGCATAGAGAGGAGTTGAATTGATTTATTTATTTATTACTATATGTATTTTGTCTTGTATTATAAAAAGATTTAACAAAAAATATTGGTATTAAAAAAATTGTTAGAGTGAAAAATTTCTTGATGATATGGATTCTTGACCATTAATTGTTTGAGAGTGGATTCTCTCAATTGAATTTTATTTAGAAAATGACGTGGAGATTTTGACAATCGATAACGTGGAAATCTTGACCATTGATCTCTAAATTATCAATGATTAATATAATAACGTGGAGATCTTCAATGATTAATATATACTATTAATCTTGATCATTGATAATGTGAAGATCTCCATATTATTTTTAAAAAAAAATTCGATTGAAAGGATCCATTTATGGAAATGATGATATGATTAGTTGAATTTGAGCTTACTCTGACAAAGCAATCATGGAAGTGCATACGGAGCAAGGCAGCAGTCATGGATCTATCTTGATTAAAACTTCTCTCAACAATTTGACGTACAATCAACTCTGCTCTTGGGCAGCTAGAGCTATAAAATCCAACCTTGAGATCACCAAATGCAAAGGGAAGGAGCAAGAACATTAAGAAGATTAATAAAATGGTTGGTTTCATTTTGAATTTGTTGCTATGTGTAGTACTTGCTTTATGAAGTTAGTTGTTGTGGATTAGCATTTGACAATGGAAAGGAAATACATGTATATATAGTGGGGATTGAAAGAGATTTTCACTTGTCAAAGCTGATGTAATCATTTTTAGAAAATTATTTGTTATCCATGAAAAAAATGTGGAGTTGTCACAGTAATTTTTTATTTTCACTTTCTATAAAAAGAACATGAAATTCTGAATGAATATGGGTGAACTATGCCGCTAAGACATTAAATATACATAGCTACGTGCCATTTTTTGTTTTAATTTTATTTTATATTTTATATATGCACATTTAACTTACGTATGCATGCAGAAAAACCAAGATTGGATCAAATTAAAATGTTAACTAGCTATGGAATACACATCATATGGTTGACGCGCTTTTGTATATTGCACTGAATTCAGTGACTGGTGTGCTTAGCAATTGCACAATACATGCGGATACGGTTTGTTGCAGTTATTGTGATACCAAATACTATACGATTTGGAGTTAGATGTGTGTTTTATATTTGAATACATTTGAGTAAAAAGGAGTTGAATAATAAATTTGATTGTAAAAATCATGTTTGTAGTAAAAACCTAGAGTCAAAATCAATTCCACTTTGATACATCAAACCCTATCAAAATAAACTCTAGCTAAACTTCTAGATTTTTCCACATCCAAAATTGAAACCAACGTACACGGAAACACCGTATGTGCGTGTCTAGGGTTTGAACCCCAACGTTTGTATATATTATGTAATGTTCGTATCAACTGAGCTAAATTTATGGCCACATATACATAGTTTTATTTCAGGTTTTTATTTTATTTACAAGTTTACTATTTTATGTGTGACATACGTAAGTATAAACAAAGAAAACACACCCATAAAGCATGCATGATACACACCCATAAAGCATGCATGATATGTAGCGATATAGATGAGTTACAAAACTAATGGTCTAAGAGAACTCATTTTGTGTGTGTTGGAGCAACCTGGGTAAACCAAAGTATCCCAATACACCACTATAAAAGATTTATGTAGGTAATTAGAATCTATTTCAGAGGTTGACCTCTTTTAAATTATATATTTTCATGCGAATAAATCAAAGATCAAATTCTTAATCAAATAGTTAAGGGACTTAAGCACATATCACCGTGGTCTGATTCAAATGAATTAGTGTACGCAATTATACAGACATGAAAGTAACCACATATTTCAGTTAAAGGAGTTTAAAACTATATCTTTAAAATATGTTTAATTATATAGTAGTCGGTAATTTTTTCAGTAAACTACATCATTATCATAAATTTAGACTTATGAACTCGTAAGAAGTGAAGCATAAGCAATTGGACTTTGGTTTTTCATTAATTGCATGTGGTCAAATGTTACATATTTTAGGCTATGTGTCACGCAGACCACACTCTATCTGAGATCTAACCGACACATGTATTTTCCTTGTAAAACGGACGAAACCTGTTTTTGAGCTTTTTGCTCATCACTTGTAAGTTGTAACAGTATATAAATGTTGTGTGCAGCTCATATACGGGCCCAAATTTCCACAGTCGTTGTTTTACTTGTATGAAGTAATTAATTTAGGTCAAAAATTGGACCGTCCATATTTAACAATCAATTACACACAGTTACAACACATAATCCATTACTCGTATGTAAATATATGGTAAAAAATACGAAAATTTTCCGTAAAAAAATAAAGATGAAGATTAATTCTTTGAAGTTTTAAAAAGGACGGTGCTTGCATGAAATTGTTGGTGACAGAAAGAAGATTAATTGTGGAAGACGCGTTTTGACTACAAATGATGTTCTTTAACGTTCCAAATCAATCTATGTGGACGGTTAAACCATATTGTATCAGTTTAAAACGCGTCCAGTTTATATGTAGAGTTAATATAAAAACTTAATTCAGTACAACAAACCGTATAGTAAAACTTATATGTAGATTTAATATAAAAACTTAATATTTTGCGACATGAGTATGACAAATTTAAGAAATGTAATTCAATTTGACCGGTTAAGAAATTGTACAAAATTGGACGCCAACCCAAAAACAAAACATACCTAACGTAAACAAATCATGCATAAGAAAATAGTAGGTATGAAAAAAGCGGGTTGCACTTGGTTGTCAATGACATTCAAGTATTTTTCCAAAAAAAGCAGGGAATGTTATCACTAGAATATGAGTATACGAACCATGATGTAACATGCGTTGGATATTTGGTGTCAGGGTTTGATCAATGTCTAGTATGTATAGAAAAACATTTGTTATGATGGGTTAATTTCTTAAACGAATCTCAGTTACTTCGAGATGATAATTATCTACGGTTGTTCGTAGTGGGTACATTTAGTTTATCAAAAGAATATGAGTATAATATTTAATCTTTATTATTTATTTTCAAACAATATAGTGTTGAGAATCGCAAGCCTTACTTGTTGAGAATTGGAGATTAATCCATAAGTTTATATGTATGGAAGGATCAATTATCGAAAACAAAGGATAATTGAATAATTAGTGTTTGGGAATTTTTTTTATTCCCAGGAACGTTTTATATCCGATAATACAATTTAGTAAACTTGTAATAAACATAAGCATGTATATTTTTATCGTTTTATTCCTAAGAATCTACGAATATAACTTGAAATAAACACATTCTTACTTTTTCTCACTCATGTATATGTGCTAAACTCATTTTTATTTGGATTTATGACTAATCAAGAATTGTTCATATTGATAAGTGTTCAAACATAGGAGGTGTATTGGTCTAAAAGTTTGAACAATTTGGACTCGAACCTTGAATACAAAGTGAATTAGTCTAATTAGGATATTCTTTTGAAAGTTTAAAACAACCACCGATAATGCTACTAAGCTACACGACAAAAGCCAAGACTACTAATGCACTTTGTATTCATTTTTGTTCACCTTGATTGATCCAAAGAAGTGCGGGACTTAAAATATTTCTCACAAATTACCACTCAAGTAGGGAAACCGAATTGGCCTATTTCCTTTCCTAACTATGATTGCATTCCATCTTAGCCTCTAGGTCACCGGCACACTCTTTTGAAAATTGCTCTTTAGACATTTAGGAATTGTATACAAGCACCTCAAACTTTTAAAAATACCTTCAACGATATTTAATTGGTGTTCGTTGTTGATCGACAGCTACAATTGCTTTCAAAAACGATATTATAAATTGTTCGCTGGAACAATAGTTAGTAACATATATTTTTTAAAAGGTTGATAAGCATATATTGCACACATTTGACCTATTGCCTTCTATTTTATTTTAATTTTATCAATAGGGTTCTTTACGTTGTAATTTGAAATGAGATGGAAATGGCAATAGTAAGAGATTAAGAGGATAATACCAACAACAAAAAATAGGTAAAATTACCCAATTTGTCCCTTAACTTAATTTCAAGCAACACATTCGTCCTTTATCTTTTTTTGTCCGTCCCTTAACTTAATTTCAGGTAACACTTTCGTCATTTATCTTTTTTTTTGTAACGATTTAGTCCTTCATGTTATAAAATGACAATATCTTATCATTTTAATCTTTTTGTAAATGACAATGTTATCTAAAATTAAGTTAATTGACGAATTGTGTAATTTTGCCAAAAGCATATGGAGTCGTTAGAATTGAAATAAGAGAGTAATACCAAGAGTTTTGTAACTCGTTGGAAATTTCAAATGACGAAAAAAAAATTGCAAAAAATTTGAAGTATAATGAAGAAACAAAAAATTTATTAATATAATGAAGTATATGTAACTAAATATATGAGTTGTTTTGATGGGTCTCGTATACTTTTCTATAAGCTTTAGTATAGCCTATTTAAATTAAAAGGCTTTTTAAAAAACACGAGCTTAATCTATTTATTAAACGAACTAGACCAACCACATTTTAAATAGGCCGAACTATATGCCCCTGATGAGCGACTGGCCTGTTCCTGCCCCCAAGCTAGCTGTAATTGGAATAAGTTATAATCCAGTCCCGTTGAAAAGCAATTTATAGGTAGTCATAGTTTTGAAATGCTTGAAGAACATGGTCATAAAATTAGGCTGTAGCGCCTAGCTTAGTTACATAAAAGTTTGGCCACAGCAAGCTAGCTACATGTATTGAGAAGGTCCCTTTCAAATGCTTTAACACCACCAACAACAATTGCACGAAGTAAACACCAATGTCTCATCACACCGTCCTTTTTTTAATATAGGAATCTACTTTACAATTAATTGATTTGAAACCAGTGGGCTTCATCTTCTCATGTCATATGTTGTTTTACTTCCTATTTGAGCTAATCAACCTTAGATATCAAATTTGATGACGTATCGTTTTTTACCAAAAGGGAAACTAATACTAGAAATAGTACAGAGGTGAAACAGTACAAAAAATGACACACTAGAGTCATAAATATTCGTCCTCTCAATTGAGTCTGAGTCCATCCCTTCAAATTAAATCAGAAAAAAAATATGATGGACGTGTAGTAATAACATTTATATATTGTGATAATTGAAGCGATTGATGGTTCATGAAATCTGAATTTAGACTAATTGACATTAATAAATCATGATGATTATGATATGATATGATTCCTAACCTATTTAGTTTAAGTAATTTGAGCCAAGGTCCAACAGAGAATTGCATCATAGTTTGCTATTTGCTATTTAGTTACAATCATACAACTTACAAGGGCCAAAGAGATTGTACTATACTAGTCTGATCTAGTTATTCCCTTTCAAATAGTAGGTTATTTATTATTTTATTTTCTAAGCAAGATGTACTAATGAACAAACTCATCACATTAATTGGTTCTCTTTGAAGCCGCTATGATAATATGTTGTGTCTATGTTCTAACGGCATTAGGATAGGCTCGGCTCCTTCCACTCCCAACCAACCATAGATTTGTGTCTACACAATATATGAATATAGATGATTAAAATTTATGTCATTTCTTTTGTTTAATTATCATGTGTGCTCTATATCAATTGCATACGCATAATAATTCAACGGAAGAAATAACATGCCTATGATATAAATTCTCATTGTTGCAATCCTTCACCGCAAAATCACGTATTTCTTGTATTGAATGTATTTTTTCCTCTATTCCGTGCATGATTAGTATCAGGGCTGATTTTTCAAAACCATACTAAGTCACCCTAGTTTTTCATATAAGAAATGCTACAAACACTTTTCATAAATTACAAAGTGCACGTGTTTTGTTGGTTTTTCGTTGCTATTGTTGTGTACATGCGTTTTGTTGTTCTTGACATAGTTTTATAGGCAACACCACTTACAAATATTAACATTAGCCGAGAAAATGGCTTAATGGCTATAAACAAAGGATATATATTAAAGTGAAACAACTAAACATTGGTGTAGCTTAAGAATTGGTCTGAAACCGACATTTGATATTTATAATTAAATTATACCAAGGGATCAACAAAAGAAAGAGACCTCCATTTTTCGTTGTAATAATATCATGATGGTCAACATAAAAAAACTACTACTAAAATAAGATAATGTTTGTAACCAAAAATAAAAGACTAACGACAAAGATAAACATTAAAAAAGCAATTTGCTTCACAAACGAAGGGTGAGATCAAGATTGGCATGATCAGAAGGTTCAGTAGGAGGATGAGCATTGTGAGAAATTACGGAAGTGTCTGCATGGAGCTGATGAAAAGGCTCAACTTCTAGTAAGGGGTAATTGTGGAAGAAACGAGCAGGTTCTATTTCGGGCTTGGGCTTGGGCCTGAGGTCAGTGATTATGATAGAAGAAGACTGAAAGGACCCATTATTATGGTTATGATGATGATGAAAAGTATGGAGAGGCTTGGTTGATCTTCTTGCAGCAGCTCTCTCTAACTTGTGTGCGTTCTGGTGGCCACCAAGAGCTTGAGAAGAGTAGAACTTGCGGTGGCAGAAGTGGCACTGAAAAGTGCGTGTTGAAGGTGGTGGTAGAGGTGGGTAATGTCTTTTTGCACCTTCTCTTGACAGGAAATTGTAGATGGATAATGCAGGGTCTGACATTTCATGCATGTGTATCACTCGTACAGCATTGAACACTAATTTGAACAATGAGTAAAGTAGAGCAAGGTCTTATATACAACTCTTAGAGTGTGTTTGGATGGGGGAATGTTTTGAGGGAATGTAATGTTATGAGGGAATTCAAATACTTTGAGGTGAATTTCATTGTTTGGATGAGGAAATGTAATGTAATGTTGAGGAAATGTAATGTTATGAGGGAATTCAAATACTCAGAGGTAAATTGCCTAGAATTTTAAATTCTTCAAAATTTCCAAATTACCTCATCCAAACACACTCTTAATATTTTTATTTTGAGAGATACTCATGTGTAATTAATACATGTAAATTTTATACACTCATTTAGCACATTATTTTCTCTCTATTTGTCTCTTTCTATCACACCGTATCAACTTCTTTATATCTTTATCTTTTAAGATGTCAAAGGATTTTTGGGTGTCTAACAATCTTTCTTTTTCTTATATATAATGTGGGAATTTTGTTTTTGAAAAATGATATTTGTACAACCATTGTATAACAACTTTCTCCCTAATATTCACATTATGTTTTTACTTCTCTCTCTATTATTTTGATTTCCGTCTCAATATCTATTTTTCTTTATAAATTTATGGTTGTTCCAAAAATTATCACACAAATAATTGTTCATATAACACATCTCTTTGTTTTTTTTCAAGGGATAATACTCTATGGCCATGAGGATAAGAGATACAACATGCATATTGATAAGTTATTATACAGTGACACCTAAAAACAGTCATTATAGCGTGTCTGAATTCAAGTTTGATGAGGTAGTAGAATATGATAAAAGTTTATCATATCATGTCTATATAGTTAAAAAAAAAATATCCTAGATGCAACTCTATATTCTATCATATTTTCGCTATCAAATGAACCTTTTGAAGCTCATTTAATGCATATGATAAAATAAAGACATGATAAAATAAGAAGTTGGATAAGAATAAAATAAGATAATAACATAATAGACATTTGTCAAAAAAAAAAAAGAAGATAATAACATAATAGACACTTATCTTATTATATATTTGGACCACACATGATAAGAATCAAGATAATATTATTTCCTACTTTTGTAAGTTTAAATATGTATGTTACTCAACTCATAATCAGGATAAGAATTATAATTAGTCAATAATTTAGTTGAGTAAATTAATTTATGAGGATATAAATAAAAGTAGGACACTTAAATTAATTTAGTTGTTCTTTATTCTTAAATTATAATTAGTCAGACACTTAATAATATTTAAATTAGTTGAGTAAATTAATTAATTTATATTTCAATAATTTTGTTTAATATCACGATAAGAAAACAAATTATTGACTTAAAAATTATTGGCTTGAGATCTGAGAGTGTGCTCCTCCTCGAGGTCTCATGTTCGATTCTCTCCAGTGCCAATTTAGGTGGGTTAGTTTAGCTTCTTCAAAAAAAAAAATCAAATTAATTTAGTTGTTCTTTATTCTTAAATTAATTTTGTTTTCTTATCATGTTTTATATGTATGTTACGCATAAGAATTATAATTAGTCAGACAGTATATAACAAGTTTCAAAATTAACTTATCATAAAACCCACTTGGTTTGGCCTAATGGTGGCGGCTTGGGTCTTTGAAGTGTGCCCCTCCTTCAGGCCTCAAGTTCAAATCTCTTCGTGTCAACTTTTCATTATTATTAGAATTCTCTTTTTTATTATTATTTTTATTATTATTAGAATGTCTATTTTTCTTAATCTCCGAGTTTATCTTTAGCTCTTTTTTCTCTTTAATTAGGTGAAACAGAAATTGGTATCTCATTAGTTGTCTATAAAAAGCATATAACTTTTTTTCTTCTTTTAATATTTTTGTGTGGAGTGTGTCAGACTCATATATTAGCGCATTGCATAAGCGATACATGAGAAACTCAGTATCAAACAACTAACATGGTTTCTTCCTCTAAAAAAGTAATTTAATATCGTGTGGTCCATTGGACCACATATCAGATATTAAACTGATAAGAATATATAAAAAAATATAATTATATTCAATTGAATAAAGAAAAATAAAACTTACAAGTAAAATAATTTGAATTGAAATGTAAAACGAAAAAATAGCTATATTATAAGGTATCCTTTCTTAATATTATATATAAATTAATATAATAATAAAAAATTGTTAATTGTTCTCAATGTTGTTGTTGCATATAAAGTACTTGCATGAATAATGTGGGAAGATAAAGAGAGCAGATTCTTTGCACCCAAATAAAAAAAGCGAGCAAATTAGAATAGAGGGCATGGTGGGAAACAAGGTAATGTAGAAAGTAGAATCAAGAGAAATGACGTGAGTGATATCCAGCGTGGGATTAGAGAAGTGGGAGCACTTACATTAGCTAGTATTAGTCTTCTCCTCTGCCCTCACTATATTGAGGACTGGATTGCATTGCATTTGCATGCAGTTAGTGGCAGCGTAGCCAGAGACAGTGTTTGCCTCAGATTCTGAAACCCCACACACACAGCTAACTTTAGTGTCTCACCCTTTCATTGTGCGACAGCACACCAATTAAGGTTACACTCTATACTACAATTTCTTTTCTCTAGCTAGCACAAATATAGGGTACACTACTCTCAACCTAAGGGCCACGGTCAAGTGATTGAGGCAAAAGCGAGTGCAGTGAGTGACATCCTAAGTATATATATGAGTGACCCTATGAGTTCAGATTCAAAGGCCGTGTGCAACATGTGCTATATAGTTAATTGTATGTCCGGATGAGTGGTGAGATTGATAAAATTACAAAGTTAAGAAATGACATAATGTTAAGATTCAAAAAAGAGAATTTCATTTGGGGAAGTTCACAAAATTGGAGTGGACTCATTGTAAATTTGCAAAATTGTTGGTGTTGCATAGTGGTATCATTTTAGCGTAAGATCTTGAATGTAATTTGTGATTTTTTAAATTTGAGGTTTGTAATATACTAAACATTTACATTTTTAATTTTAATACAAAATTGGTCTTTCGAATTAAACAAAACCATTACCTTTTCGATCAAACTTTGTTAGAATTGGCTTATATTGCCATTTTGGGGCTCAGTTGGATGCTGCACATCAACAAATTTTATTCTTTTAATTAATTGTTATTAAAAAATCTATAAAGATAATGTTGAAGAAGTTCATATCATTGATACATAACATTTATCATCTTCGTCTCTTAATACCTAGAATTTTTTTTCCCTATTTCTTCATCCCAACCATCATGATCACTATTATCAAAACCTCTTTCTTAAAACAAATTGGAACCACAAGAGAATTGAAAGAAAATCCATTTTTTAAAACAGATTTGCACCACAAGAGAATCATCATCAAACAAATAATAGTACAAACCCATTTTTTTTTTATGAAAAATAAATAAATTAAATGGGTGTGGGTGATTTTTGGATTGAATGAAAAGGGGTGATAAAAAATTGACTTTGAAAAGATGAGAGAGGTAGGGATGTATAAAAGACAAGTTAGGTAGGTTGTATGAGATCGGAATTCAATCATACATTAGTTCGGGTCAATTTTTAGACTCAAGTCAAAACCCTAAACCCGAAAACCCGATCAAACACGATGAGGTTTAGGTTCTATAAGGACGAGACAATACTAAGACAAGACTAGGTTGGTCCAAGACAAACCATCAATACATAATTTTTTTTAAAAGAATTAATCAACAATTTT
Source organism: Medicago sativa (assembly GCF_051527215.1). NCBI lineage: Eukaryota > Viridiplantae > Streptophyta > Magnoliopsida > Fabales > Fabaceae > Medicago > Medicago sativa. The sequence goes on along the minus strand of NC_140755.1, from coordinate 84,127,624 downwards.
TTTTTAATTATAAGACTACATCAATATAAATTTCAGTAGAAATATAGTGTTATAGAAAAGAAATTTATACCACACTACATCAATAACACTTACATTTGGTGTTAACAAAGTAAATGATTAATCCGTTACAAATTTCAAACTCAAAGAATCACATTTTGCATTTGGCCATATTATATCGTCAAGAAATGACGCATTGGCCGGTTACAACCCATTTATTCTTCTACGTAAACAAATTTTCTCCATGCTTCATAGGACGGATTGGATGAGCTTGATTTTCTCTTTCTTCTAGAGAAACTAGCAAGTGTACTAATATATGCTAATTCAATGTGGTTTTTCTACTCTTTTTTTGGATTATTGCTGTGCATCATGTTGCTCGTCTTCTTAATTCTTTGTTCATATATCGTGATGGATTCTACCTCTCAACTTTCTTTTTTGTTAATGCAGGCTAAGGTCTCCTTTATAAACAAAAAAAGTTATTGATTTATATATAGAAGTGAATATTATTATTACACTGGAAAAATTTAGAAGAATTTCACGTACGATATATCTCTCTAGAAGAATTTAAAAGTAATGATAATTTTCCTAGTAATAAAGTGAAGAAAAAAACAATATGTTCTTCCATTCATCAATATTTTCTTTTTCTTCAAAATAGAAAAGGTTAACAATATTTTCTTTTTCTTCTGGTACAAATTACACTAGTTTTCTTAATGGTTAAAGAATAAGAGGATGTCATGCTTCTCTATAGTCTTTTAAAGATGAGCGAACTTTTCTATTTTGAGAAGAATGTTGAATTTTGCGCTCTATTGACTTGGTTATTTTATCTTTTTTTATGGTAGAGTTCAGCAACTTTTTTAACCTGAGTATTTTGGAGGAATTCTTTTATAGTCATAAACTCAAATGAATAGTGTTTGGGCACACATACATTAAAAGATTTTTTATAATAATAAAAAGGAAATTGAGAATAAAATGATTTAGTATTTCAAGGATTAGTTTTTTTATGTGTGTGTGACCAAACACTATTCATTTGTGTTTGTGTCAATGGAAGAATGCCTCGAATATTTTGTCTTGTTGGACGGAAAAACAAACAGCTATATATTAATATTATTACTTAAACCTGAGATTCTTCTAAATGCAAAAATGGCTATTCAAGGGATTGTACCTGTATTCATGGTCTGATCTTGAGAGGTTCAACCACTAAGCTAAAGTTAATCTAAGTGATATAATATATATTACACAATAACTTATAATATTGCACTATAAATTTTTTTTTGACATAATAATATTGCAATATAATAATAATTAGGTCAAATGCATCTAAAGGTCATTTAAGATTTTCGTTTTTCCCAAAGTGGTCCTTTAAGTTTCAAAAGTCCCAAACAAGTCCTTTTAGTTTTTGAATCATTTCAAACAAGTCATTTTAGAGGATGATGGTGATGATTCAGATGATAGCAACAAAGAGCATTATCCACCATTTGTCATACCTAAAAAGATGACTAATTTTAAGTGGGTGTCAGGAGCCAGATTTGGTACCAAAGATGAGTTCAAGGAAGCAATTACCAACTATGCTATCTACAATATGACTTGTTTGAAACGATTCAAAAACTAAAATGACTTGTTTGATACTTTTGAAACTTAAATGACCACTTTAGAAAAAACGAAAAACTTAAAAGGACCTTCATATGCATTTGACCTAATAATTATCTTTATGAGTCTATATATTTCCAAATGAAAGGAGAGAAAGGAAGAGAATTTCAACTCAATACAAATTAAACTCGTGTAATTAATTCAGATCTATTGAAGTATTTGGCAGGAGTGGTGGCAACTTCCTTCTCATTTGTGGACGTAGCCCAATAAAACAGCGTCGGTTCATTACAAGTAGCACATAACAAATGAACCATGTTGTGTATATAATAATGTATGCATATACTCCCCAATTGTTTGGGAGGAACATCAACACCAAAGAAACTATTGAAAGTGAACCAAACACTTCCATGAGTGTATCAATTCTTCTTGTGGTAAACTTAATCTTAATCCAGAAGACCAAGCAATACAGTAGAAAGCTAGCAATAGAGACAAACATTGTCTTTGGATGGACATGAAATGCTGTGGGATTATCTGGATAACTAATTTGAAGGAAACCAATGAGTACAAAGAAAATAAAGGCCATAAGGCCATGAAAAGGATTGGTTTCCACTCCCATGATGTTATAAACATTAACAACACTCACAACATTGATTGTCACTTCAGGACCTTGATTAAAACTGGATATTGGTCTCATAACATTGGCCATGTTTTTTTTCTTCTTTCTTTTCAGCTGAGCCAGAACGGTAGATGCAACCTCTCTATATAGAGTCATTGGTCAATACTCAATAGTCATGCACTCATACTGGCTACTGTTGAAACAATATCACTTTTATTATATTAACTTTCTATGAAATTTCCTATTTGAAAAAAAAAAAGTTAATTAGCCCAACTATTTTAGATTTTTTAAACACAACGAAACTCTGGTGATTCAACCTTTTGTGATAAAAAAAAAAACATTTTAATTTCCAATGAAATTACCCCGTAATTACTAGTTGAATTTTAAACGCAAAATAACAATCAGACAAAAACGAGACGATAAATGAACAATATCTTGATTGTGATTTCTTTGATAGTATTTGACATCTTGTTCTTTGATGGTTGGGTATTTTAACTGTAAACCCAGCTGACATTTGTCACAACAATTTGGTCGTGGGCATGCGTTCAGTAATGATGTTCGTTTTTATCTTCAGATCATCTGGATAGTTAGTATCTTGGTAATTTAGAATGAGCATAGTGCTAGAATTTTTCGTTACAAGGAGCTTACATTAGAGTAATTATTTGATCGCATCAAATTTCATTTTTTGTGGTGGTTAAAGACTCACAAAATTATTATCTTTTGTGTAGATTTTCAATTGTGGTGGTCTAACCCTTGACTTTCATTGGATATATTTACGTGTAATTTTGTCCTTTTCATTTCTCTGGCTGGTCGTGGATTGATTGTAATGCTTACTTTTTGACCTCTTTAAGCACACATAGTGCTTCTTGAGGAGGTTTAATATATTATTGTTTTTGCCCTCTTCGGAAAAAATCAATTGGACAAAAACTAAGCGATTAAAATAGACATGTTTTTTATTACCAAAAAATAAAAAAAATAGACATGTTTTAAGCACAAAATAATGGGGAGAATTCTTCGAGAACTTCTACGGATATGCAGTAGGTGAAAGCCTTGAAGGTCAAATCTTTTAATGAACACACTTATTTAACTTTGAAAATCCACTTTGACCTTTTTATTCTACTGACAACAACCATCGATATTCATATTATGGGAAATGCTAACTTTTGCCTTGAGACACAAGTTTAAAATCTCGACATAGAAATATATTTTTTTTAAAATTGTGCATTTATTGTATTAAAATTTTATTTTTTAATACAAAAGTTATATTTTAATTTCCTTTTTAGCTTCTTAACTTGTGCCCTAAGAGTACAAGTTAACATGATCCTAATTATATAAGCGTTAACTATTGAAATTGACCTCGTAATATACACGATGTTTGAAAAAAGATCCTATAAAATAAAAAACACATAATTTGACCCTTTAATTCGAGATTCTTATTATTTATGACCCTGTAATATATGTGAAATATGAAGAAAAAAAACAACTTAGCGATTAAATTTTTTCATGACTTTTTAGAGGCATGTTAAGAACTTTAAAATATGACTTTACACAAAAAGATATAAATTTTTTACAAGCGAGAAATTAATTATGAATTTTTAAATCGTCAAAAACTCAAAAAACAAAACAATGGAAATCTCGATCTATAAATCAAATTTTGAGCTCATTATTTGTAGAGACATCTATAAAAATATATAAAAAGTATCTACAAAGTTTTATAGTGTTTCAAAGACGTTTCAATTTATTTTTATTTTTCAACTAAAACGTGCAAAATTGAAATTTTGTTCCTAGTAAGCGCGGATATTCACTCACTACAAGAAACATTACCTTTTGCCAGGGGCAAAATCCCTGGGAAAAGGACAGAATCCCTGGCAAACTGGACGTTTGTGAGGGAATTTCCCAGGGGCACAAGCACTCGCAAAAGCGCTCGTCGCTAACCCTTTGCCAGGGGTTACACCCCTGGGAAAAAAACGAGGGCCTAAACCCCTGGTAAATGGCCTGGCATTTTCCCTGACATAATCCCTGGCATTTTCCCTCACTTTATTCTGCAACTCTCTGACTCTGACTGCCATGACTGACTGACAACTGACTGATGGAAAGTCAAGTCAGTTCGAAAAAAAACCAGGGACATCCGAGGGGTTTAACCCCTGGCAAACGTCCATATAATTTTTTTTTAAAAAATGTTTTATTTATAAAAACATATTTTCATTAATTAATTAAATATTTTAAAAATAATTTTAAATAATAAAATGTATTTTAATTAATTAAAAAAATCGATTTTTTTTAAAAGTTGTTTTTCAATTACAATTAAATGGCTCAAAAATTATATTGGTTTAATTTTGATCGATAACCAACTTTCTTGTACTATACTATTGTTTTAATATATTATATTGTTTTATTTTATAAATTGATAAAATATAATAACAAATTTTAATTTATTATAAAAACAGATCTTAACAAAGTTTTAATTTAAAAAAAAACCTGATTTTTAATACACTATTTTAAAAAATTGTTTTCCAACAATAGACCTTTTTCGTAAAATATATTTATAAAAACCAGTTTTTAAAATTTTTATTTTTTTTAATAACAGATTTAGTTTAACAAACAGTTTTACTTTTAAAAAATATCAGATTTTTGAATACACAAATTTAAAAACAATATTCCCTAAATTTTTATTTTTTTTAAAACAGTTCAGAAATGTACACTTTCCTGAAATTAAACTGGTCCTATTTTTCTTAAGAAACAACTCCTATTTTTCTTTTAAAAAAATTCAGTTTATTATTAAAAAAAACAGAATATAATATAAAGCTTAGTGTTTGACCATATAATTTTTTAACATTCTACTACAACAAGCATATATTTCATTTTACCACAATATAAAAAAAACAACATGCATATATTTAATTTTATCACAATAAAAACAACATGCATATATATATATATATATATATATATATATTTCATTTTATAAAAAAAAAAAACAGCATGCATATATTTTATATTATCACAAAAAAACAACATGCATATATTTTATTTTATCATAAAAAAAAATAAGATGCATATATTTCAATTTATCACAACAAAAAAAAAAAACCTGCATATATCTTGCAAATTCAAATTAAATAAACCAACATTCATGCATAATAATATCAAAAAACAAAAAAAAAAAATTAACATGATTATATATTTTTTGGTTCAGATTTTCGAAAAAAAATTTGTTTTACAAAACAGCCAGCATATTTTACAACATATCAGCAACATATATATCATTTATATTGTTATGAGGAAAAAAATATTACTAACTTGTTGAAGCTTTACAATAGTAGATCTGCAATGCAATACAAAGACAGCAAGATTTGGGCAATAGCTAACCACATGAGGCAGATAAAAGTAACACAGCTGCAAATTACATACAAAATAAATAACATTAATAAGTAATAAAAATTAATATCATGATAAAACATGTAACAAATGAAGAAATTTTTACCAAATAAATGAAGTTTGATCAATGTGTTTTGTGAAAGTGTTGTGTTTTATGTGAAGAAAATTTTTTAAGTGTTGGGCAAGCTGTTAATGACCGGTGCATGTTCTTTTATAGGCAAGAAAAAAACCCAGGGCTTATCCGACGGCAAAGCCCCTCGCAAGCCTGCACATTGCAGTTTTTGCAGGCCCTTGTCAAGTCAACAGGAATCACAGCAGAGATTCCTCTACTTTTGGCAAAACCCAGGGGTTGTCCCTGGCAAAGGCCGTGGTTTTTTGCTGACATTGCCTTGCTTTTCACCTGCCACACCTGCATGCATCTCCTTTTGAATTTTCAACATTGGCGCCTTGCAAAAAACCAGGGCTTTAGTGAGGGCATACCCCTGTGTTGTATGCCAGCGGTAGTCCTTGGCATTTTCCCTGGCAAATTTGCCAGGGGTTTCAAACCCTTGTCAAAATCCCTGGCAAAAGGTCATTATTCTTGTAGTGACTGGTCAAATTTTGTTCCCTAATTTTGTAGGTATGGTTAGAACATAATAAGAACTTTCACAATGAAATTTTGGAATTTTTAAATGAGAGACAAATTAATTATAAATTGTTTAAGAAATTTGTAATTATGGAGAGTAAAAATTCATAATTAATTTGTCCTTAATCGAAAAAAAATCTATTTTTTTTAATGTAAAGCCATATTTTAACGTCCTTAACGTGCCTGGAAAAATTCATTGAAAAATTCAACCTTTAGCTCATTTTTTTGGACTACGCGTATATTACAAGGTTAAAAATAATTTTTTTTATCAAATTACAAGGTTAGAATATATGTTTTTTTATTTTAGAGGGTCATTTTTCAAACATAAAGTATATTACAAGGTCAAATTGAGTAATTAACCCAAAAATAAATAAATATTTGCATTTGTACTATAAAGTGATAATTATTTTGAGAGAAAGACAAATGTTAAAATGACAATTAAAATAAGATGGGGGAGTAGCATCTGATTTTATTTTTTTTTAAACAAACAAAAGGGGTGAAGAGGTGATGAATCAGCGCCCTAGAGATATAAACATAAAAAGAAAGAAGGACAAAAGGAGAAGGGGGACTTAACCAAAATCTTCTCAATAAAGGCAACAAAAAACAGGGGCCAAACGCCAAACCCAAAAAGAACAAGAAAATAAAAGCATACAAACAAAGGGGAAAAGAAAACGAACAAGAACAAGGAAAGTAACTCATAGAAAGCTCATGAATCAATCTGGTAACCTACCCGCGGAGCGAGTATTGTGAACCCGAAAACCCTTCTGCTTATTTTTCTTCTTTGTCGACCGAGACTCCACCTCAATGAAGGGCTCTTCCGAAGCAGCAGAGCGGTTTCTCAGATAATTGATAGCGGCCTCTCTTTCTTCCTCATCAGTGTAAAGTTGAGGCACAAAGTTCCTAGCATGAGTAGCATCTGAATTGATCTAAATTGCAAAATAAAAATCATCAAGGTGTATTTTAGTTGATCATTTTAGCTCTCAAATATAACATGTATTTTGTTAATTATTTTAATTCTCAAATATGGTTTCTATAAGTCAATTTAGTTCATAAAATTACAACAACAAAAAAAAAAAAAGAGAGAAATTAGAGATGTATCATTATTTAAGATTGATTTAATAAATGAGGTATCGGTATATATTATAAACTAGATGTATCATTTATTGATTGAACCTGAACAATGATTGATTTTTCTCTTATAATAGAGACCGAAAATTGTATTATTTAATTTTTCATTAAACAATTGTAACATGTAAGACTAACCTTTTCCTTCTAAAAAAAAGTAAGACAGCCTTCGGAAGTTAAACTGGATGTTTTTTTTTTTTTTTTGACGTTTAAGTTAAACTGGATTTTGAAATAAAACTGGTACCACAAATTGAATAATTACGCAGAATTAAAGACGAAATAAAAATGAAATGTCTCTGGCTGCTGGTATTATATACTCCAAAATTGTATACTAATTTTATTTTATCCGTAACATATTACTATTGGTAACTGAACTTTTTATAGTACCACTACAATTACCAAGCATAAATTCATAGTTTAGATCCTCTGAAATACTTGAGAGACTCGTTTTTTTTAGAAGAGTTGAGAGACTCAATTGATGAAATAAAGCAGGTAAATAAATAAGGAATTAAATTATTTAATTTAATACATCCCCTAAGAAAATATTTAATACATAAATTTGCAATTTACTCTATTTCTCTCAAATGGACCTCTTAAAAATTTGAAAGGACTCAAATTAAAAAACCTAGGGAATTCAGATATCTTTATTTCTAGATTTCATTGGAAAAGAGATGAAACACAAAAGGTGAATAGGAAATTTATCGTCAAATGAGTTTTACCATCATTAAGTTTTTTCATTCTTTTTGGGTCTATATATCTCCAAATGAAGTATTTGGCAAGAGTGGTGGCAACTTCCTTCTCATTTGTGGACGTAGCTGAATAAAACAGTGTGTGTTCATAACAAGTAGTATATAAAAAAATGAACCATATTGTGTGTATGATAATGTATCTAGATAATGCCCAATTGTTTGGGAGGAACATCAACACCAAAGAAACTATTGAAAGTGAACCAAACACTTCCATGAGTGTATCAATTTTTGTTGTGGTAAACTTAATCTTAATCCAAAAGACCAAGCAATATAGTAGGAAGCTAGCAATAGAGACAAACATTGTCTTTGGATGGACATGAAATGCAGTGGGATTATCTGGATAACTAATTTGGAGGAAACCAATGAGTACAAAGAAAATGAAGGCCATAAGACCATGAAAAGGATTGGTTTCTACTCCCATGATGTTATAAACATTAACACTAACAACATTAATAATTGTCACTTCAGGACCTTGATTAAAACTGGATCTTGGTCTTACAGCATTAGCCATACTTGATTTTTCAATTCAGTTTAGCCAGAATGGAAGATGCAACCTCTCTATACTACTGTATATTGTTGCAAGATTATAACTTTAATTAAGTTTCCATGAATTTTCCTATTTGAAAAATATAGGTAACTAGCCCAACTATTTTAGGTTATTTAAACGCAATAAAACTCTGGTGATTCAATCTTTTGTGATAAAAAACATTTTACTTTCCAATGAAATTACCCACTAATTACTAGTTGAATTTTAAACGTAAAATAGCAATAAGACAAAACTAATTAATTATTAAAAAAGACATATTTTAAGCACAAAATACAAGCGAGAATTCTTAGGCTTTGTTTGGGAGTTTGGAGGGGAAGGAAAGGAAAGGCTTTGACGGGTGCAAAATATGTGGAAAAATAGAGAAATCTTTCAATTTTTTTAAAAGAGTAGTTTTTTAGAGAAATGATAAATTAATGCATATGAGTACTTGATTTTTAATTTTAAAAATGTTATAACAACATAGATTAAATTTGAATAATTCTTATTAACCCTCCAAAACCCCCCAAAACACTTCCCCAATACAATTTTTTAGTTCCTCCAAATGAGGAGGGTTTTGTATTATGAAGAAAAGTTAACCCCCAAAGCCCTCCTCTATCATTTTCCTCTATTTCTTCCACTTGCTCATTCCTTTTTTCCTAAGCCTTTCCCTCCCTTCCTCTCCAAACTCGCAAACAAAGCCTTAGAGAATTTCCACGGATACGTAGTAGGTGAAGCCTAGAAGGCCAAGTCTTTTTATGAACTCACTCGTTTAACTTTGAAAATCCACTTTGGACCTTTTATTCAACCACGACAACAATATATGTTCATATTACACTCTCTTTACGCGCACTGGCAGACCGGAATATTGAAAGGAAAAGGAAAACCGTGTGCTCATTTCCCATGCTACATGCATATACCTCCAAATCCAATCTTAAGTAGTATATTTCCGATTTTAAGTACTTCATCCGATCACTATTATAAGGAAAAATTTACTTTTTATGTTCATTGAATGAGTGAAGTATGCGGCTATTAATATAGACCACATATATCATTTATTTAATGAATTTAAAAAGTAGTTTTTTTTTTATTATAATAGTGAATGGAGGGAGTATGAGTTAGAAATAAAATATTTGATTTAATTTAGATCAAATATATTTAAACTTTTATTTATATTTGTCCTCGTGAGTTTACCTCAGTTGGTTGGGATAATGCATAAAATATGCAAGGTCCGGGGTTCAAACCTCGGCCACTACCAAAAAAACTTTTATTTATATTTGAGATCAGAGTAGTATATGGTGAGTAGTTGATTAGGTTGGGTCATGAAAGATTTGGAGGATCATCACATCAGGCCTTGAACAAACATCAGGGGGATCATCACATCAAACTTTGAACAAACATCATGCCTTGAACAATTATGCAAATGAGATAGATACCACATTTTACCCCAAAATTATAAACATTAGGTTTATGAGTCTCTTCACTTATAAGGTGTTCAACGTTCACTTTTTCATCTGATATGAGATATATTACTCACACTTAATACACCAATAACCCCCCTCAAGTGTCAGTCCAACCATTCTTTATGGGTAAGCTCCCCCTTAAACGGTAGCTTTTCCTTCCACTTATACTTGTATCGTAGTTTCCGTTCTCAACAGGATAGATCGCCTGAAAATCCTTGGTCAAGAAGATTTTCGACAAAAGGAGTCGGTGAAACCCTTGTCAAACCTCGGCTCTAATACTATTGTTAGGTCATAAGGGGGACCGAGGGATCACCACGTCGAAAAAAATCATATAAATGAGAGAGACACCACTTTAACTTAAAATCTTAAGGAATTAGGTTTATGGGTCCTATCTCACTTATAAAGCTTGAAATCATATACGAACCGAAATTAGAGAACCTTAATTTCATCCGGTTCCTCTGCATATGGAGTTTATCAATTTACTCCATTTTCCTTCAAAAAAAAAAAAATTCAATTTGCTCCATTTAGATGCTTCGATGTTCGACACGTGGCAAACAAATAATGAAGGGCTGAGATTAAAAAATTAAAATGAAGGGTTTTTGATTAAAACGCATTCGTTCCTCTTTCTTTCTCTGCAAAATTCACGATCCCATTGAACCACCGTTCGCCGCCCGCAGTTCGTCGCTCTCCACCCAGCGCCGTTGCTGCTAGCACCGCCGTCGTGGATAGCTTTCTGACAGAAGTTCTGTTCACTCAACACACGTCTCCGCTCACACTCGCTAGTTGCAAATCGTCTCAGTTCAAGGTGTGTACAGTAAAAATCATAAATTTATTTCTCAATTTGTGTTTTGGGTTAATGAATTTTGATTTCCACCTGCAAAATTGATATTCACAATCACATATTCAAACACTTTTCAGTTTTCACAATTATTATGAATTTGTGCTATTCTTACATTCTTATATATGAAATTATAATCACATTATATATGAATTTATATTTACATGTGATGGTTGATTTGCAGCTTGTACTATGTCAATGTAGGATAATATTTGATATATTGCATATGTGCAGAACACAAGTCACTGGAATAGGATAAACCATTGTTCTCTGCGTCATTGTGTTCCTACTGAATCAGCTTAAGATGACCTCTCCAGACACTCATATTTTCATGGAACTTGCAATACAACAGGTAGTGTTTCTAAGACCTCTTTGTATGCACCGCTCATTTTTGCATATCTGCATTTAGTCGGGATTTGTTTTCATGTGTAATGAACTCAGCCGATGACTGTTTCGTAGCTTAACAAAATGTATTGTAGTTGGTTATGTGCTTTCTTTAACCTTTGACGAACTTTGTAATGCATCAAATTGAAAATAATGGAATGTGGCATAGAAAATTGGTGCTGATTGAGTGTAAAAATTGCATGGCATTGGCATATTTTGGTAGTAATAGTTGCATCCAAATTGATAACTTAAGTAAAGTTATTGTTTGCTAAGTATTGATTTTACCTTCCTTTTATGGACCATGTAGTCTAGTTTCTAGTGTGTATTATTGCACCTTTTTATCTTAGAGAATTGAATTCCATTTGTTTCATGTGACAGGCAAGGTTAGCTATGGGAGCCCTTGAAGTACCTGTTGGGTAAGCCACCTTTACAAATTGAATTGGATTGAATGATATCGGAAGTATTCATTTTTTTCATTGATTGATGTTGTTGTTAAGATTAGAAAGTGTTAGGATAGTGTAATGACCAGGCCAACATCCACATTGATCCCTGGAGCTAGATGTTTGCATCAACTCGTGGAAATGCATTTTATATAGTAATTTGGCTTGCCATTAGATGGCGGATATCAGAAATTATTTTATCATTTAGGGATGTAATTGTGTTTTCGTGTAAATTGAGATGTTTGTTGGGAATTCCATATTTCTTTCGTCCTATTGTTGTGTTCAGCATGGATTTGATTTGCCTGCAAAGTCAGATTAATTTGTTTAATAATTATGGTATTTGCTTTGTCTTTTAACATGATATAACCATGAAACAAGTTGCATTCAACATTTACTTGTAATCTTGAGTGTTTATCCTGTCATCTGTTTGGTGTCAAACTGGTTAAAGTGAATTTGATCAATGACCATACTGTATTTATTGAAAATTTAATATCTGTTTACAGTTGTGTAATTGTTGAGGATGGCAAGGTTATAGCCTCAGGAAGGAATCGAACTACCGAGACACGAAATGTAATTTGTTCTGGATCACTTTTATGTTTTTATATATGGTCATCCTCATGTTTGGAAGTTCCTCCTTTGATAATCAATATGATGTTTATAACTATGGAAGTGGTGTTGTAATTTGGATTCCAGTGGAGGCTATTCGGCCAAGGCAGCTTATTCGCTCCTCTATAGGAATTCCACGGCTGTGTCGGCCCTCCCGATTGATTTGGTTTCTGCTCTGGCACAAGTGTGGAAGTCTAGAGCTCCTCCCAAAGTAGCAGCCTTTGCGTGGCAACTCCTTCAGGATAGGCTGCCTACCCGTTGTAATCTCTTTAGGAGGAGGGTCATTCAGGACCAGGTTGGCACTCTGTGTGTTCTGCGGGGTGATGGAGGAATCGTCAGATCATTTGTTTTGTTCTTGTGTGGCTATTTTGCCAATTTGATATGGTGTTTCTAGGTGGTTAGGTTGGGAGTTAGTGCCTCACTCGAGTATTCTAGGTAGTTTTCTTAGTTTTGTGGGGTTGGGATCAGGTAAGAAGGTTGCCCTTGGTTTACTTTTGGTTTGGCTTGCTGTTGTGTGGGCTGTTTGGAACTCTCGTAATGACATCATTTTTGCGGGAGGGACTCCATCTGTCGATCTTTTAGTGGATAAGGTGAAGCTCTCATCTTGGAAGTGGTTCCTGGGCTATGAAGCCCCGATACGGATACGGATACGGGTACGATATGATACGGGTACGCGAATACGTCAAAAATTTCAAATTTAGGATACGATACGGCTTGGATACGTTTACAATTTTTTTATATATATATATATATATATATATATATATATATATATATATATATATATATATTAGACATAAACGCACAAAAAATAAATAGCGTGAAATCTTAAAACTAATTACACCAAGTCAAAATACAATGGACCATTCACCAACTAAGATATCCTTTAAACCAAAACATACCATATAAACAACCTGCATTATGATGATACCAAGGTAGTATGAAGATAGTCACCCTTTTCAAGTAATGGCCAATATAATGATCCCAATTTACAAAAATTAATACTTGTGATCAAAATACAAATAAAAATTTTAAATAAAAATTAAATCATTCGGATACTTCTGGGATACGTATCCGGGAGTATCCTTAACGTATCCTTAAGGTATCCAATATATTTTTAAATAAAAATTAAATTAAATCTTTCGGATACTTCTGGGATACGTATCCGGGAGTATCCGCGGAGTATCGGTATCCGATACGTATCCGACACGGGTACGGCACCATTTTGGAGTATCCGGGCTTCATAGTTCCTGGGTAAGAGCTCTGTCAGCCTCTGCTCCTTTTATGAGTGGGAGGTGCAACCTGTCCTGTGCTGGTTCCGGTAGGGTGTTTGAGTTGTGGGTCCTGGCTCTCTTCTGGGGAGTTGTGGTGTGCCAGCCGCTCCTTTCTGGCTTCTTGTCGAGGTGTTTTCTTTTTGTTTTAATTGTTTTTTTCCTTGTTTTTGTTTTAGTGTGATTGTGGTTTGATGCTTTTTGGCTTCTTTTCTTTGAGTACCTCTAGTATTCCGAGCCTAGTATCAGTTTTGGTATCTTTTGTTCTTTTTTTGTATCTCTGTCTTGTACTATTTGGGATTTGCTCCCTCCTTTTTCTATCTATATATTATTACTTTGCCATTGAAAAAAAAAAAAAAAACTATGGATCACTTTTGAGTTTTATGCGTTTCTTCTACCTTGGAAGCTTTTGTGAAATTTGGATTCTGGAAGTTTAGTATTTTAGTATATAGAAAGATTAATATTACTTAATGAAGTTTTGTTTTTTTTACTAAATAAAATTTTACAGGCTACAAGACATGCAGAAATGGAAGCTATAGATGTGCTTCTAGAACAGTGGCAGAAAAATGGACTTTCAATGACTGAAGTTGCTAAAAAGTTCTCAAACTGCAGTCTTTATGTTACTTGTGAACCATGCATAATGTGTGCATCTGCTTTATCAAACTTGGGTATGCTCCTTCAAATCTTCAGTTGTTCGATCTATTTCAGTATCTATCTTTATGTTGTCCTTTCTAATTCAATAATTTGTCAGGTATAAAGGAAGTGTTTTATGGCTGTTCCAATGATAAATTTGGAGGTTGCGGATCAATACTTTCATTGCATTTAAGCGACGCTGTGTCGCCTAATAAGTATGCCTCTTAACTTCTCCATATCTTTTCTTTTAATTATTTTTGTTTATCATTTTGTATGCAAGCTATTTGTTTTTTTATTTTTTTTGTTTTTTTAAGCACCAATTTTATTACATCTCATGTTCTTTTGGGTGTTTGTTTTATTGTTGTATTTTCTTATAGCTCTCCACTACATCCTTTATTGTTTATAAATGGGTAGTTCTAAATTTTCTTCTCATTAACATTGTATTTCCATCTACAAGGGGTTTCAAATGTGCTGGAGGTATAATGGCAGAAGAAGCTGTCCTTCTCCTACGAACATTCTATGAGCAAGGAAATCCAAATGGTAAAGTTCTAGTCACTATTTTTTTAGCAGATATTTTGAATAATACTGCTAGCAGATTATAGGATGCAAGGTAAATTACAATGACCTCCCATGAGGTATGTTAAAATGTCACTCACACCCCCTATAGTTTTACAAAAAAACACTAACCTCCCTTCACCTTAGCGGTGTTAAACTACCATTAGAAAAAATAAGCGAAAACTTCAATTTCTTTGTTGCATTCTTACGGAACCCACGTGCTTTAGCATGAAGATTGAATTGAAGTCTTTCCAGGAGTTACGACTTACAAGTGGCAGCGTAATGCTTGCACAAAAATCTCATTCCAATGGAACCCGCTTCACAAATGTAACCCCCCCTAAAAAACACAGTAACGAAAAGTTTTCATTTAAAATCCTCCACAGATCTAATTACTATGAAGATGATGAGAAGTATTGTTATCCCAAACTTGTGTAAATTGTGGAAGAGGTGCACACTGTTGCAAAATGATTGACTGTGTCTGGTAGGATGTTACTGATAGGGAAGAGAAGGCGATGTGTGAAGAACTACTGTTTGTAAAGAGTAAAGACTTTAGGATAGGGGAGCAATGGTTGAAATAAAACAACAAATAAAGTGTGTTATTGCCGATTGAAAAACTAGATGGGATGTGAGTGTCATTTTAACATTTTAGGGGAGGTGAATGTAATTTGCCCTAGAATATATGGTCTAAAAGCTTGAGTTTAGATTTCCAAGAGATTTGGGGCGCGGTCACAATGGACTAGGTTAATATATTTTATAATTTTATTTTTCTAATTTCAATTTATTGTTTTCATTTCATTGCAGCTCCAAAACCCCACAGGCCTCTGGCACATCAAACAACAACTTGAATTTGTATATCAATAGGTTGATTTTCGTTTTATTTTTCTTCCTGGGAAAGGCATCTTGTTTATTTGTGAGTTGGTTTTGGCAGTCTCCTTCCTATTTATGAACGGATAGATATAAATCCCAGAAACCCTAATGTACATTATTGTTTTCCACAATTTATACTGTGGCCTGTCTTGCTTTTTCTTCGTTTTCTATTCAATAACTGTTGCTGATGTGTGGGCGCAAGCCGGTGTTTGGTTAGTAAGTTAAACGTGGTTAATTTTAAAAACGTGATTGATTAATGGTTATACTTTGAAATGTATATTTCTTGATAAACTTTCAAATTATTGGAAAGAAAGACACTTTCCATTGTATCTCACAGCACTGCAATGAAAACTAAGAAAACGCTTGTCATTCTGTGCAATCATATATTCATATTAGAGTCTGTTTACTTTCATCACAGTTTTCATTATTTTAGGAAATGCATTTTTTCTACTTACTCTCTATCACAAATGTTTACGAATGATTCATTCATCTCCTTGTTTGCAAATTAAAATAAACATACATTTTTAAAAAATAAAAACAGTATATATTTTCAGAAAGTAAATGGAGTTATAATCAAAGATTTTTTACCACAACATAAGATACACAGAATGTTGGGGTTAATTTGATCAGACCAACCAATCATAAACCGGTCATTTGATCACAAATTCACTTTTCTAACTAAGAGAAGCCAAATTAATAAAGTTATAGCAGTATTTTCTTGTTTTCTAGCCATCCTTGTTGCCAATTGTTAGAAGGGTACTTTTAAAGTCAATTTTAATAAGAGACTCCACTCTCATGATCCATTGTTGATCTTTCGTTACAATAACTATAAGTATTTTGTAACTACTAGTCTATAGTTACGTATCAAATGAATAATAGAATAACAAATCGATAACCAATGAATCCACAATTAAATTAATTTCACAGCTCATCTCATCATGAATCATATGAAATGGTGATTCATACTAAAATTTACTATAACAGGGATACATTCGAATAATAAATACTTAACAAGACAGCTCAAATAAACCTTAAAAAAAAAAAAAAAAAGACAGCTCAAATTCATTGATGTAGTTATCTCATAATTAGTCTCTGTTTTTTTTTTTTTTTGACAAGATAATTAGTCTCTGTTGAACAATTCTTTAAGAAAAGTCTCTAATGAATAAATCCAAGGAGTTGAATACCTGTTTTTACTGTGTAATTTGCCGACCTATAATGAAAGTTTAATCTTATTGGTGAGTGAGACTACAACTGTACAATTAAAAATTGAGTACAAGAAAATAACCCCTATTATAATTGAGGTGCACGCTGTCATCATGAATCATACTGAGAAGTGAAATAGAACTTAAGATAGACACAAAAAGTAAAGGTAACCCAAACAAATTAGTTGCAGGCTTCGTCTGGATATAACAATTCGAGCGGATTCTACAATGTAACATTTGATATTCATCTTCAATATTTATATAAGACAAATTTCATGTGATGTGATGTTAAACTCTACCTAAAAAAATGTTACATGTGAATTAATTATATAATTTTTTTTCCTCAAACTTTTATTAAATAAAGAACATGTTGTGTCTATGACTATATTTTGGTGTAACTTTTTAGACTTCTAATTTTCTTTTTCATTTAAAATGTGCATAACAATTTTTTTATCATTCTCTTAAACTATTTAACTTAAAATATTATCTTTATTTTTTGTCAAAAAAAAATATTATCTTTATTTGTGTAATCAAATAACTAAAATTTTAAAATAATTGCATAAACTATGCAACTTTTATTACTTTTATCGAAATACAAATAGACGGACAAATTACCAACCTGTCTACCACTTACTTATCAATTGTTCATAAATTATAGATCAAATTGTCTATAATCGAAGCTCAACTGAAAAATGTCAAAATTGTTAGACGTCAGGACTTGGATTTGATGTCACGATCCCTCACTTATATGTGTGAGTTTTTTTAGTGATTATTATCTACCAAAAAAAATTATAGATCGAATTATGTCACCAACTATACAGACACAACACGGAAAATACTTGGGTGACATAATATCACCGTGACATTAAATCTGGGCCACACAAATGTACTCATGGATGTGTTGTGTGACCCAGATGCAAATGACAATGTGTGTTGTGTGACCCAGATTTAATGTCACGGTGACATTATGTCACCCAAGTGCTGTCCAGGACTAATACTATATACGGTTCAAGTATGACAAATATACTATTTTTTAAGTAGTTTTTCTGTCAACGTCAACATATGATAAATGGTGACAACAATAAAGCAAATTAACTGTAAAGAGAAAAACAATAAAGCCAATTAAACTATATTATATAATTTGTAATTTTACTGTGAACATTTACGAAGCTACCATTCTACATTCAAGAAAAGCCAAATATATTAGTCCAAACTTTAGTATACTCATTTTAATTGAATCGTTCCTCAAACTCTAGTTAACCAACATATAGTATGGCTGTATTAGCTGCATGCATGATTTGTGACATATTAGCTAGCAATGACGGCAATTTCAACTATGCATTTGAAGCGTCCTTTTCTTCCTATATATATAGAAATTCAATTTTCATTTGAGAAGCACAATATATCAGAGAATATTAAGAAGAGCAAAGTCAAAAGGTTCAAAATGAAGCAGATATTAATCATCCTCTTTTTCTTTATACTTCCTTTGGCATTTGCTGATCTGCAGTTAGGGTTCTATGCCTCTTCCTGCCGAAAAGCCGAGTCCATTGTTAAACAAGTTGTGCAGAAGCGATTCAATCGCGACAAATCCATAACCGCAGCTTTGCTTCGCATGCATTTCCATGACTGTTTTGTCAGAGTAAGAACTATCTAGCTAAATATGTTCTAAGTGTTAGTTTGATAAAAAAAAATATCCATTTTAAGTTTCAACAATTATATAAAAGTTAGATGAAAATAGTTGGTTAACATGAGGTAAAAAAAAGTTTATTATAACTTGTAAGATAAGTTATTCATTTTTAAAAAAAATTATAGCTTCACTCCTCTCTTGCATTTGCAATTAGAGGTTGACCGTTGTTATCCATCAACTAAAAGATCAATACTCAACGGTCAACCACTGCAGAGACGAGACAAGAGAAGACCAATTATTTTGAATTTATTTTTCTATAGTATAATTATTGAAAAGTTTATTAAGTTAGCTCTAGGCCATTCTCAACTACATCGATTCATAACATACATTTCCATCCATGTGCAGGGTTGTGATGCATCCCTCCTCATAGACTCAACCAAGAACAACATATCAGAGAAAGATACAGGTGCAAATGACAGTGTTAGAGGCTATGATCTAATCGACGATGTAAAGGAAGCAATTGAAGCTGCATGTCCATCAACGGTTTCATGTGCTGACATCGTAGCACTTGCTACAAGAGATGCTGTGGCCTTATCTGGAGGACCAAAATACAACATTCCGACTGGAAGACGCGACGGATTAATTGCCAATAGGGACGACGTTGATTTACCAGGACCTAACATTCCTATAGGAGCACTATCACAATTTTTTGCTGCAAAAGGAATTACAACCGAAGAAATGGTGACCCTTTTGGGAGCACATACTGTTGGTGTTGCTCATTGCGGTTTTTTCGCAAGTAGGTTATCTAGTTCTAGAGGGAAACCTGATCCTACAATGGACCCTGCATTGGATACTAAGCTTGTGAAGTTATGCAAGTCAAATAGTGATGGTGCTGCATTTTTGGATCAGAATACTTCTTTTACCGTTGATAATGAATTTTACAAGCAGATTCTTCTTAAGAGAGGTATAATGCAGATTGATCAGCAACTTGCTTTGGACAAATCAACAAGTACTTTTGTGTCTAATTTTGCTTCAAATGGTGATAAGTTTGTTAAGAGTTTTGCAACTGCTATGATAAAGATGGGGAAAGTTGGAGTTTTGGTTGGAAATGAAGGAGAAATCCGCAAGAATTGCAGAGTCTTCAACAAACGCAATAATTAGCTAGAAAGGATTGTAGAGATTCTATTTTCTATTTCACTTTCTTTTTATTTTGTTTGAAAACATTAGTTATTGATTTCATTTGTTTGTTCTTTTGCAAACAGAAATTAACAAGAATGGATGAACAAATGTATTATTTTTCCTTTAGATGTTTGTAAGAATTTAGTACTTTTAAGTTTTTTTTCAAAACAAATTGTTCATGTAAGTTATAAAATATTGGTACCATTACCCTTTTTTCATCCAACTGTTAAAAAAATGTCTGTGGTTGTTTAACGTTGATGTGACATTTATAATGTTGTTGATGATTTATTTTTTTTGTCAAATTGGGTTGGAATACAGAAAGAAAATGTACACAAGTAATCATGTTTGGTGTCATAAGCACTTTTTAGATTTTGCCACCTCAACATTAAACAATCACGTAAAGGTTTTTTAGCGGAATTGGATGAAAAAGCGTAATTGAACAGACATTTTATGATTTAAAGAACTAATTTATGGTGGATTCTAGGGTGAGGGTTCAATTAAGTTCCTCACCGGTGAGCCACTTTGAACAACAAACAAGAGCCATTAGATTAATTGAGCTCAAAGATTCTATTATGCACCGTACATACTAGATCACATCTCTCATCTTTTTCCTCCTACTTTTTGGCTCCCAAACTCCATATCCACGGTCACAAATCCCTTTAACAAGTTATTATCCTTGTCTCAACATCTCCAATCAACTTTCACTACCACCATTTGAGATGTATTTTATGGCTATAGGAGTTATTTCAAACAAGACTGTAGGAAATTATGATTTCTTCAAATCGAAAATCTGTTTCTTTTATTAAGATGTGAATATGATAACTATAGGAAGTGAAGGAACAAGGTTTAATATGTCAGTTTTAAAAAATCTATGTTTTTAAAAAAATTATTTTCTCTTTTGAGATGTAAGAGCAACCTAATCATTTTAAATTGAAAGCAAGGTTTTTTTATTGTGCAAAATCTATGTTTCATGAAATGCTTAGATATGGAATTAAGGGTTTTGAGTGCCAAAATGAAGAGTCTTAAGGTTTCCTGGTCATTGTGATAGATTGGTCTGGGTGTAGATTAGACAATGGGGGCGGCGGGTGGATCAATATCTGTCGAAGGGCATCAGTTGAAACTTGAACGAGATGTAGAGAGATGAGTGGGGGAGAGAGAGAGGCTGGGGTATGGATTGTGTGTGGAAATACATATGTGTTCTCATATTTGTCTCTAACTCATCCAAACCTTTTAAATTAATCTGACGACATCTAAAAGTGGCTCACCGGTGAACTGCGTTGCATGGGTGCAGATACGGTACCCGGTACGGGTGCGGGTACGGGATACGCCTTTTCTCAAAAAACAAAGGTACGGGTACGTTAGGATAATACTATTTTTTTAATTTAAAATAACATAGCATGAGGAAGGAATATGAAAAAAAGAAGGAGTGACTATTATAGAAAACGAAAAAGGAAGATAAGAAGATACAAGAAAAGGCTTGAGTGCTAGACTTTTCTACTTCTATAACTATTGGCAGACAAGAAAAAGTGGAAATTAAGTAAGTAGCAGCG
The DNA here is from genome assembly GCF_051527215.1 of Medicago sativa. Taxonomy (NCBI): domain Eukaryota; kingdom Viridiplantae; phylum Streptophyta; class Magnoliopsida; order Fabales; family Fabaceae; genus Medicago; species Medicago sativa. The sequence goes on along the minus strand of NC_140755.1, from coordinate 84,106,409 downwards.
GTTCTCTAGTAAATGTTGTTGTGGCTCTTGAACGGTTGGAGTTTATAATTATAATTGCTATTCTTTCTCATGAAAAAACAAAAAAAAAAAACTATAATTGCTATTAATTCTCATGAAAAGCCTCATTTTCTCAAGAAAAAACGGTTATGCGTACCCTGAGAGTACCACCGCCGTACCCTAACCGTACCAAGGTTTAAAAACAAAAACAAAAAAGTTGGTGCGTCATGGGTGCGTACTGTACGCGTACCGTACGAGTGCCAGTACCCGCGCAGTACCCGGTACGGGTACGTTTTGCAAATTGGAGTACCCGTGCTTCAGAGCCGGTGAACCATTTAGTTGATGGTTCACCCTAGACGTCACCCTAATTTTTAACCAAAAATCCAACTAACTTTTTAAAAATTAAACATCTAACTTAAATTAAAGAACCGCAAGTTGTATTTGGCCTAATTATTTTTATTGATCTTGTACTAGATTCAGATTAGAATAACTAGCTAATATTCCCTCTGGTCTCGCATACAAGCTAAAATAGTTATTTTTTTTACACATTGATAAATAATTAGTCTCATTTAAGATTTTCTAAATAGTAACTTGTATTTTTACACATTAAAAGTAATCAAAAAAATTATTTGTATTTTTCAAATTATTCATCATAGGAACATGTTCTACGAGAGTAATAGAGTTATTGACAACATGACTCTCCAAAAAGAAAAAAGATCTGGTTCGATTTCTAGAGTCATCTATTTGAAAGGTAAAAAAATAAAATGTACGACCGTTGATAGGAGGATTAATCGCATTGCGTGTCCGAAAGACCTAAGCAATGGGTAAACCTTGATAATTAGTCTCATAGTAAGTTTAAAAAAGCCTAAGCCGTGGGAATACCGTGGCCGACCTTTTGGGAGTCAAATATCATAATTAGGGTGAGTTAAAAAAGAACCATTAACATAATTTTTGTTGCATCTCCATCAAAAAAAAAAATTTGCTGCATCTATTTGAGAAAAAAGGAAGTATGTTAGAAAGAATGCAGCTAATATAACCAAACTATCGATTAGGCTTTTAAAGTGATTCAGTATTAGGTATTTAAAAATTTGGACTTGTATATATCTTTTCTCCCATTTTCGTAAACTTTAACCACACTTGCAAATTATACCCTAAAGTTGCTTTAATGGTGTAACCATAGTGCAGCATTGAGAGAAAAACTAGTTGAGACAGCCGATTATTATTGAGAAAAACTAGAATTTCTGTCAATGTATTCTATATTTAAGTTAGTCCAAATTTACGAATACTCAGTTGAATTCAATAATTTTTCAAAGTCTAAATCCATAGTTTACTTTCGTTGTATTATATCTGCATACAACTAGCAACATATTAGCAGGCAATTCAATGTGAAAGGTGACAATTTCAATTATGTGAAGCCTCTCTTTAATTTTTTTCCTATACAATGAAATTAAGCCTCTTTCATTTGAGAAACACAAGATCAGAGTGTATTAAGAAAGTAAGAGTAGAGGATAAGAAGTCTTAAAATGAAGGAGATATCAATCATCCTCTTTTTGTTTGTACTTCCAATGGCATTTGCTGATCTACAATTAGGATTATATGCCTCTTCCTGTCAAAAAGCCGAGTCGATTGTGCCGCAAGTTGTGCAGAAGCGGTTCAATCGCAACAAATCCGTAATTTGAGCTTTGATTTACATGCATTTCCACGACTAACTTGTTAAATATATTCTAAATTCTAGCTTGTGAATTTGTATAATTAGTTTCTGCTAAGAATATGATTCTTATCTAACCAAAAAAAAATCATTTTAAGTTTCATCAGTCATACAAAAGTTCCATGAGAAAACTTGGTGAAAATGGTAATTGTTACTTGTACAAAAAGTTATAGTTTAAAAAATCAAAGCTTTGATCATGTATTACTAAATTGGTTTGTCATACGATCAACCTGACCACATAGGCATAAGAAGATTAGGATCTATTAAAAAATTGTTTTGATTTAATTTTCGATAGTTTTTATTCAAAAGTTTATTTGTATTGATAACATACATTTCCATCAATGTGTATGGGTTGTGACGCTCGCATCTCTTCTCATATCTCAACAAATAGCACGAAATCAGAGAAATAAAATGACGCAAACGAAACTGTTAGAGGCTATGATCTAATAGACGAGCCGAAGGAAACAATCAAAGTTATTTGTCCTTCAACAATATCATGTGCAGACATCATAACACTTGCTAGAAGAGATGTTTTGGACTTATCCGGAGGACCAAAATACAATGTTCCGACTAAGCTTGTGAAGTTGTTTGAATCAGGTAATGATGCTGCATTTTTGTATTAGAATATTTCTTTTATTCTTGATAATGAATTTTACCAACAATTTCTTCTTAAGAGAGGTATATTGCAGATCGATCAGAAACTTACTTTGGATAAATCAACAAGTCCTTTTGTGTCTAATTTTGCTTCAAATGGTGGTAAGTTTGTTAAGAGTTTTGCAACTGCTATGATAAAGATGGAAAAAAAAATGGATTTTTGTTAAGAAATAAAGGAGAAATTCGGAAGAATATTGTAGGGTCTTCAATAAACTCAATTAGCTAGAGTGGATTGAAGAGACTCTATTTTCTATTTGGGTTTTATGCGTATTCCTACCAAAAGTCGAGTTCATTGTTAAGCAAGTTGTGCAGAAGCGATTCAATCGCGACAAATCCATTACCGCAGCCTTGCTTCGCATGCATTTTCATGACCATTTTGTAAGAGCAAGAACTATCTAGCTAAATATATTCTAAATTCTAGTTTGTGAGTCTGTATAATCAGTTTCTACTTAGAATATGATTCTTATCTAACAAAAAAAATATTCATTTTAAGTTACATCAACTTTTGAACTACCTGTTTTGCATACACTTCATTTTGGAAGGAGTATCTCTTTATGTTTGTGTACAATTATCATATATATATGTGTGTGTGTGTGTGTGTGTGTGTGTGTGTGTGTGTAAACTTGTAAATGACTTGTTGAAAAAACATGTACATGACTCACACACACCCACATATGCACGCACGCGTGCGCACACACTCAAGAATGCAAATAGTTTTCAAACATTGAACAATTTTCTAATTTTCAATGTCAATAAAAATATCATTCTCAATATAAGTAATCAAACAATTATTTAATCATTGATCCTTTTCTTTATAATTTCTTTTGCTTTTGCTGATCTAAAATTAGGATTATACTCCTCCTCTTGCCAAAGAGCTGATTCCCTTGTTCAGCAAGTGGTGCAGAAGTGGTATAATCGAGACAGATCCATAACCGCGGCCTTACTTCGAATGCATTCCACGACTGTTTTGTCAGTACTAACTTGTTAAATATTTTTTTAAGAGTTAGTTTAAGAGCTTGTATAATTAAGATCCATAACTTCTAAGTATCTGATTCTTATCTAACAAACAAAACATCCATTTTAAGTTTCAATAGTGAAAATGTGTAAGTAATGACAACACAGAATAGTAATAACTTGTGAATTTCACTAATTTGCAATTGAGATTTCAATAGTGATGAAATAGTACACAAGTTCAATTATGCAATAACCACAGCAAGTAAAAGGAGAAAATTGAAGGTACTCTTCTTACAGATAAGCAGTACACAGCCACAGAAAAATAGGAGGGAGAGAGAGACTTGTATTCACCAAATTCTTGCCTAACTAATCCAAAGCACAACTCAAGCATGAACACATCAGTTTTTTTACTATATTTCCATCTTTTTTTTTTTTGAACAATACTATATTTCCATCTTAATTGTTGCTGTTGCTACCGTTGCTCAGTTTAGTGTAGAGGACGAAGGAATATACATGCACCAATTTCTGAAAGCGCTGACACGATCTCCCACAGGCTGGTCAAACAACACCCACCACTGCAAATGGAACGGTGTCACATGCCGATCGAATCGTGTTACCACCATCAAGCTTCCTTCAAGCTCACTAGTAGGTACAATCCCTATCATGATCAACACTCTCACTAACCTCACACACATTGATCTTCAGAACAATTCGCTAATAGGTCCTTTGCCTTTGCCCTCATTGTGCTCCACACTGTGGACCTCAGTCATAACAACTTCACGTCAGTCAAATCTTATTGCTTTAGTGTCATGTTAGGTTTAAGAACCCTAAACATTAACAATAATTTGAATCTCATAGCATGGATTTTTCCCGATTTGCATGATTCCAAGTTACTCCTTTATTACCCGGTACGCTATTTGTTTCTTCGTCATCATCTTGCTCTTCTATTTTTCTTTTTTATCTATATTTGACAAACTAATCTTCAATGAAAGTGTTTTAGATGATCAAAAAACATGTAAATGACTCACACACACGCACATATGCACGCACGCGTGCGCACACACTCAAGAATGCAAATAGTTTTCAAACATTGAACAATTTTCTCATTTTCAATGTCAATAAAAATATCATTCTCAATATAAGTAATCAAACAATTATTTAATCATTTATCCTTCATCCAATTTCACATCCGATTCTTGATAATACTCATAACAGAGAAAACTATTTCATTAGTTACAGTTACCACATATAATATCAATGACAACTTTAAAAACCAATATACTAATAGATACACACAATATGTTTTTCAGTGGATTGGGATTTACAATTTGAAAATTGAGATATATTTAATTTTTAGTTTATTAAGTGTGGATCTTTTACCATTCCTCTATTTGTTCGGTAGTGGAGTAGTGTATACAAATATTAAGTTTTAAATTTTTAATGAAATTTTTCCGCTTCCAATTTCAACCTTATTTACAATTTTATCATTCTTTATCTAATTAGATATTGAATTTCATCGTAATTTAAAATTGGATCAAATCAAAAAATAGAAATTAGGATTAGATATAAAAACAATAGAATTTCACAAAAAAAAAAACTGGTAATTACGAAAGTTTGATAAAGAATTGTTTTACACGTGAATCAAATAAGGTTCTGCGGAATAAGTCGTTTTTAGGTGTTTAAGTTTCACAAATGTACATACTTCTGATCTAGAATTTATGTCAATGTATTATATATTTAGATTAGTCCATATTTGAGTATACGCAATAGAATCCAAAAAAAATTCAAAGTCTAAATCGAAGTTTAGTTTGACTGTATTATAGCTGCATACAACTTGAAACACATTTGTAGCAATTCAGTGTGAAAGGCTACAATTTCAAATATGTGAAACCTCTTTAATTTTCTGCTTATATATAGAAAGCCAATTTTCATTTTGAAAACACAATATCTGAGAGTATTAATTGTTAGGAAACTATGCAAAATTTCCCCATAGCCAGATTAAATGAAAGTGAAATAAATGTGAAATAATAACACACAAAATTGTTAACGAAGTTCGGCCAATAATGCCTACTCTCTGGACTGCTGCAGATCTCTTTAATAAAATGGGAAATATATGCAATTAGGATTATATGCCTCTTCCTATCAAAAAGTCGAGTTGATTGTGCAGCAAGTTGTGCAAAAGCGGTTCAATCGCGACAAATCCATAATTGCAGCTTTGATTTGCATGCATATTCAACGACTGTTTTGTCAAAGTAAGAACTAACTTGTTAAATATATTTTAAATTCTAGCTTGTGAGTTTGTATAATTAGTTTCTGCTAAGAATATGATTCATATCTAATAAAAAAAAATCATTTTAAGTTTCAACAGTGATACAAAAGTTACATGAGAAAACTTGGTGAAAATGCTAATTGTTACTTGTACAAAAAGTTATAGTCTAAAAAATCAAAGTTTTGATCGTGTATTACTTAATTGGTTTGTCAAACGATCAACCTGACCACAGAGGCATAAGAAGATTAGGATCTATTAAAAAACTATTTTGATTTAATTTTCGATAGTTTTTATTCAAAAGTTTATTTGTATCGATAACATACATTTCCATCAATGTGTAGGGGTTGTGATGCTCATAGCTCAACAAATAGCACGAAATCAGAGAAATAAAATGACGCAAACGAAACTCTTAGAGGCTATGATCTAATAGACGAGCCGAAGGAAATAATCGAAGTTATTTGTCCTTCAACAATATCATGTGCAGACATCATAACACTTGCTAGAACAGATGTTCTGGCCTTATCCGAAGGACCAAAATACAATGTTCCGACTAAGCTTGTGAAGTTGTTTGAATCAGGTAATGATGCTGCATTTTTGGATTAGAATACTTCTTTTATTCTTGATAATGAATTTTACAAACAAATTCTTCTTAAGAGAGGTATATTGCAGATCGATCAGAAACTAACTTTGGATAAATCAACAAGTCCCTTTGTGTCTAATTTTGCTTCAAATGGTGAGATGTTTGTTAAGAATTTTGCAACTGCTATGATAAAGATGGGAACAATTGGATTTTTGGTTGGAAATAAAGGAGAAATTCGGAAGAATTGCAGGGTCTTCAATAAACTCAAGTAGCTAGAGTGGATCGCAGAGACTCTATTTTCTATTTGGGCTGAAATAAGAAATAAAATTATTTAAGTGAAATCGGAAATAGAGTCTTTGCAATCCACTCTAGCTAGTTGAGTTTATTGACGACCCTACAATTCTTCCGAATTTCTCCTTCATTTCCAACCAAAACTCCAATTTTCCACATCTTTATCATAGCAATTGCAACTTGCAAAACTCTTAACAAACTTGTCACCATTTGATGTAAAATTAGACACAAAATGACTTGTTGATTTATCCAAAGCAAGTTGCTGATCAATCTGCAATATACATTTCTTCGGAAGAATCTGTTTGTAAAATTCTGATCCAAAGATGCAACATCATTATCTGATTTGCACAACTTCACAAGCTTAGTATCCAATACAGAAGGATCAAAATTCTTAGAATTGATGTATCTCTGACCAAGCCCTAGAGACTGGAGGGTGTTAATGATCATTATTTAAGTTACAAAATCTTATAATCATATATAAGATAGTTAATTGTAAGGTAATACATATATTGAATTAAGTTACAAAATCTTATAATCACATATAAGATAGTTAATGCATGTGCATAAGTATTTTTATGAACATAGTCAAGAGGTGCCGAACTACATTAATCTGAATATTTTTTTAATCTCTTTCCTACGTGCTTATATGTGTCCCATCAAAGACCTTTAGACATGTGGGCAAAGTTCAATAGTGTGCAAACTTTTCTCTAACACTGCAATATGATAAGTACTTATAACCAAAGCTGGAGAATTGATGTAGATTTCATTAATTTTTTTATTTAACTATTAAAAGGAACACCTTTTATCAAATGGACCATTTGAGCCATTCTTTTGACATGAGTCAAAAAAGCAGACATTCCACCAGTTAATTATTTACGTTACTAAAAAGAAATACCTATACCTAATTGTTTAGTAAAAGGATCTTTTAATCATAAAAAGTAGAGCCATAAAACAAGGCTTTTTAAGACCCTTGGAGACTTTGGTTATAAGTAAATAAGACTAATTGCTCCAAGAAAGATAGGAAAAAGTGATAAAGTAAAAGCACTTATGATCAAAGACTATGAGTCTTTGCCTTGTTAGAACTGCACTTAAAAGAATTTCCAATTATGACTTGCACTTCACTAGACAACAGAAAAATAAAGTAAACGTAAGTAGGGTAGTGTTTTTCCCTAAAGATAAAGGATAATGACTTAACCAGCTTAAAAGAGAGTTCTTACAAGATCAAATGTGACATACTACTAATTTCATCACTTTTCCCGTACAACATAATTCTTTCATGGGAAAAATCACTTTTAGAAAATGTATATTAATTTTCAACACTTTCCCTTGGTGCTCTTTTCTTGAATTGGAAAACGAATCAAAATTAAAGACCAACTAACTTATGCATATGTGTGTCCTATGAAAGTAATAATAATAGTATGTTTAGTAAAAGTAATTTTTGTTCTGAACTTGATAAAAATCCATCCAAAAGAAACTTTACACCCAGGGTCCATCGGTATATTGTGCATCACGAGTATTCATTGCCGGTGAAGATTAGATGGTGTTCCAACAATCACAACGGGTAATCGCTCGATTACCTTATCGGAATTTCCATCCAAAACTCCGGAAAGGTTCCTCTATGAAAGGACATTCACAACTAGGAGAAAGATATACATCATTATAACAACTACCTCTCAATCTCTCATTGACTTGAACGCCTCAATATAGATAGGTACAATACCCCATTGAGAAGCTACATCCGTTGTCATCCATCACGCTCAAGCAAAGCCAACCTTCGTTTGAGATCCATCTCGGATCAATTTTGATTAAAATTGATTGTGTATTGATTTGTTTACAATTAAGTTTGAATGATTTACCAAGTTTGATGTAAACATTAATACACATTTTTCAAACTCATCACCCAAACACTTACATTTTGACAAAAATAATATGAGGCAAAATCAGTTAAACCACCACTGAAATCAAACACATACTAAGTGTGTGTTTGGATAAACATTTGATAGATGTGATTTTGAACATGGTTAATTTTGTATATTGATTTGATCAAGATTAAGTTTGAAATAAGGTGATTTATATTTATATATTATCACTCTTAAAACAAGTTTGATGTAGAAGTTAGTCTCGGAATCAAAATCAATTAGATTCAAAATGATCAAACTATTCTACTAGATTTTACTAAAATCCCATTTGACAGAAAACAAAATCAATCTCAACATATCTTGTGTGAATCCAAAAACACAGATAACTTCCAAAATTCATTCTAATCACATTGGACAATTGAATCATGAACTCACACATCTCAAACCAATATATATTTGCCTACATGCATTAATAACATCCTACACTTTTCTATTTACAATCCCATAAGTGAGTACTGTTGCAGTAGAAATAATCACTGTCAATTATCCTTTATTGTGTCAAATTCAAAAATCATCATTTTCAGAGATTATAGCTCAATATAAATTTAAGTACACAATTGAAATAAAATCTTACAACAAATACCACAAATCAATGCTACCTTAAAAAAACATTGCAAGAGAAACGAAGGCCAGCAATATGTACTAGTTTATTTGACTGAAAATATCAATGAAAAATTTAAAGCTAGAAAATTATTATATGCTTTCCTGGATTGTATGAGCATGAGAAATAGCTCCTGAGCTGGCTTCCAAAATCTGAGAGCCACCCAAAACACCGTCTTTTCCTTCTTCATTAGGCTTCTTGGTAGCTAATGTAGCCCGGATAGGACTTTTCGAGACTGCATCTGTGACATCAGTTCTAATTGTTTTTCGAACCGGAACACACTTGTCTGTTTTATCTTCATCTGCGAAAACTGTATCTCTATTGTGCTTTCCTAGGGTTGGTGAGCCATTTCCTGAGCAGCAACTGTTACTTGTAGAGGAAGGCGGCGAGAGGCAAAGTGATGGTCCACTCCAATGTGATGCTGCTACAAGTTGTAAAGGTATATTTTGTGGCTGAATTCCTGGAATTGCCAACATAGGTGTTGGACACCATTGCATGGATGCCGAAGTCGGATGAACTGCTGCCATTGAAGCAACATTATTCCAACCTGGATTCATTGGTAGTACCCATGGAGAAACAGGATAACACTGCAACCAATTTGATGCATTGTGTTCTGATACTTCATTTCCTTGATTGCCGGTGTTTGTTACAGAAGATCCACACAAGGACGGTTCCTCTCTATGTTGCACAGAACTGTTTGAATTTGCATCGGCACTTCTTTTTTGGTCTCTAAGATGAAGCATTGATTCCATTGATTCGCAAAGAGGGGTATCAGGACCAAATTTCAATACAGTCTCGTTATCCATGGATGTGTGGTGGTGATCGGATGAGTTTGTAGTTTCTAGCCTCGTGGTTGGAACTCCATTCGTGGTTACTATAATTTGCCGGTATTGAGAGGCTAGGTGCTTATTCTTCCGCCTCCCAGCACCTATCGGAACATTTCTCATCGTTCCACCAGCAGTCCAGTACCTTTGGCAGTTCTTGCAGAAATGTCGAGGTTGATTGACGTTATAGTTGTTGAAATAACAAAACTTGGTGTCCCAACTGTTGCATCGCGGACACTGAACAATCTTGTCTGGTTTCTTTAAGAGTTTATCTTGATCCGTATTACCGGTCTCCGTGTTATCTTCGGTGGGCTTGGAATTTACTATTGGCTCCTTTTCTGGTATAGACTCTTGTTTACTATCCATTGAATCAGAAGAATTGTCTTGTTGCTCGGTTTTTTCTGCACAAGGTATTTCCACTTCTGTTTTCCTTGTACTGCTGCAAGTATCCTAAAATTTAAACCACGAATTAGTGATAAACTAAGCAGAATACAAACTGATAACATAACCTAAGAATAGACAGAGAAATGAAATCAAGGAAACACAATTACAATATTAACAAACACAACAAATTCTCACATAACAGGACACAAGTATAACTTTTTGGCACCTCAAATTTTGCAAGCATAACATGCGCTTATTTCACTAGTCCTGATCTTTTACTTCTATTGGATAACAATATCTGCCTCAACTTCTGCTTATCTCAGATAATTAGCAAAGTATTGAACTCAATTCATATACTTGATTTGATGTACAGTAAGACTGACAAAACATCAGAGATTATGTTTATAATGCCAAGAGAAATCATCATAAAAAAAACACCTAGAAATTAAGTGTACAAATGACTCTAAGAAAATGAAGAGGATCAAGACCAAATCCTTTGGTTCACATCAATCCAAGAATTACAAAAATCAATTTGATGAAATCAGTCTAAGTTAAGTTTTTTTATCTTTAGATATAACATCCATCTTCCATCACAATTAAAACATAAAGAGAGAGATGCTACAATTCAAAAATGAAACAAATTCATCAATCATCAATCATTGGTATAACTAGCTTCACCTAAATACCGCCTTTGTTTACATTATATTGGTCTTAACCCTCTACTCTCTAGTAATCCAGAGTTTAGCTGGGAAGTAAGTAAAGTCTGACTAAAGATTGTTATAGTCCGGATTCAAACCCGGGTTCTACGGAACAATTTGTCCTTACCTCAAGCTCATTAAAATGAATCTTAATAGTAACAACACCTCCACTAAGAAACAAAATTATCCTTCAAACTTCAGAAGATTTTGATGCTTAAAATGAACTCAAACAACCAACCAAAAATCTCAACAACCCCATAAGAAAACAAACAAAATAAAAATCCAAAATTTACGTCCAACCCATTTTCATATGCAACATATACAATGAAAGAAAAAAGCATGATACATGAAGAAAGACATAAGCTGAAAGGCTGAAAAACTTGTTATGTTGTTATTATAGTTATATATGTACCATGGGTCCAGAATTGGCCGGAATTGGACATTCCGGCACCGGAATCTTCCAACCAAATAGCATAATACCATGATCCTTCTGAGTCTGAGACATGTTCATATGTTGTTTCAAACTTTGAAGCTAAGCAAAGAACCTTCAAAAAAACATAAAAACAGAAACAGAGGAAGAATCAAACGTGTGAGTGTAAAAAAACAAAGAAAGTGTGTGTGTTTGTTTGTTTTCTTTTTTCTTTTGTGTAACTACTAAAATTTGTTACAAAACAAGACAACTTTTGAAAGGGTAGAAAGAAAGAGTTGAAAGTTGCACTATAAACCCTCTGAAAGTAAAAAGGTTCCCTGCAAAAAGCACAAAGAACATGAGGCATCAAAAACACACACACATTAGTACTCCCTCCGTCCCAATTTATTTGACCCCTTGGCTCATTTCACACAGATTAAGAAAAATGTATAAATAAAGGGGAAAGTGGAATATATTGTATTGGGAATGATGAAAGTTGTATTGAAAATTGAAATGACTCAGTTATTTTGGGACACTTTTTTTTAGAAAATGGGTCAGATATTCCGGGACGGAGGGAGTAATTTTTATTTTTATTTTTATTTTTTCATTTACTTTTTATTAGGTAGATAAAAAAAAGTATTCTTTAATTCTTTCCTTTCCTTTCCTTTTGCAATCACAAAGTGTTTCTTTTCAAAAGATTGCCTTTTTATTTTTAATTTTTTTATTGAAAAGTGTTTTCTTTTCTCTTGATTGTGCCCAAACATGGGACCCTATTTATACATTGAATATAAATGCCTTTATTATCATTATGTTAAAGAGCTAATCTAATTGAAATTAAAAAGTTTTAGTTTTTCTCTCTAAAATCTAATCTATTTTACTTATAACCCAAACTGCTAAACATCTTCCTTTTTGCATTGATGAAAATGTGGAATTTTTTTTACCTAAAAATATAAAATAAGGAAGTTTAGACTTAAAAAGAAAACCTACTTGTATATCACAAAAGAAATAATATTCTAATATTTTCATTCTTATTCTTTTGTTCTTATTCTTTTTTAGAATAATCTCTGTATACCGACATTGTGCATTTGTTAATACATATTCAATTAAGTTAAATTGCAATAGCACTTTATCATGTTAATTCTTAAAATATTTTTATAGACACCTATTTGATAATATATGATTGAATGTATGTGTAACAAAATCATATATAAGATTTGAATTCTTTATAGTTACAAAAATTAAGTCAAATCTTAAAAAAAAAAAAAATCAAATCAAATGTTAATAATAAGTAACATTTAATTAGAGGTTTAGAGTTTGAATTCAACTTTAAAAATGTAGCAATGTTAAATTTTTTAAAAGATGATTATTTTTTCTATTACAAACTTACCAACTTAAAGGATGAATTTTTATCTTGTCAAAAAAAAAGGATGAATTTTTACGACTCTATGCAAATGATATTTAGTTCACACAAAAAATATCATGCAGTAAATAAAATATGTACATGCTTTCTAAAAAAAAGTGAAACATGTATACTTATCATGAAAAAAATAAAGATAATCCTTGAATACATTTTTTAGCTCACATTTTCTAATTGTTGTTGGTTAAAACGCATATCAATCTTATCAATTTTATATGAAACTCACATGATTTAATGAGTTAAAAGAATATACTATAGAATTGAGATATGTATGCATGTATTTGCATTTTGTGCTTTTAGTCACGCTTAATGGAATAGCATATATGTACTGTATATAGAATATTATTATTGGCATTGGAATGGAAAAAAATGAAATAGATGAAAAAAAGGTGGGGATGAGAAAAGGGAGAAAGTAAAAGTGCTAGCTAAGTTGGGGGTGGAGACAGGTGGCAAATGAGTCAGCAAAGAGAGTAAATGATAACCAAGAAATAAATTGGGTATTTCTTTTCTTGAAGATGTGGATGACATAAGAAAGAGAAAAAGAGACAAAAGTGATTCTTGATGCTTTTGCATTGCCGACTTAAACATGGGCCATGCTTCCATGCAATGCAACCCAACAACGCTAAGGACTAAGGAGGCTCACTTTTTACGCCGCCTTCATCATCTTTGCCACATGCTCCTAATATACATGCCAATACTATTGGAGTATACTTATCACATTTTCTATATAATAATACTTTTTTCTGGGAGAATAAGGTTTGAAATTTGGTTGGGAAAAATAATCTTATTTTGTTTCTGGGAGAATAAGGTTTGAAATTTGGTTGGGAAAAATAATCTTATTTTGTGTTTGAGATGTTAAAGTGAGATTACTTCCAACCACAATATTCAAGGGAAAAATAAACTTTCGGTTTTATTCAAGGGAATTTACGGTCAATATGATTTTACAATTTGAATTTTTGTATACGTTTGGTTTCACTTTTAGTAGAGGTAAAATCAACTTTGAGAGTTATTTTTTTTTTTTATAGAGAAATTCAGTTTCAAAGTTGAAGAGTTAATTTTTACATGTTTTGATGATTTCAAGTAAAATTAAAGAGAGGTGTTATTTTCTACGAAGAAGAATAAGCAAACAAAAATTAAGAATCAAACGAATTGATGTTTTATAGAAATGGAAAATTGTTTAGTTTGGATTTGGTGGACATCTTGGCCGTGTATTGGTGAAAATGGATGGTATATAACAAGTCGTGGTTTTCGTAGATTGGGTATTCGTAGGAAGAAGCATTTTTCAAAATTAAATTTATTTTAACTAGAATAGTGAAATAAAAAACTTTTTTGATCAAATATATAGATTTTATATTATGTTATCTTAAAGTTATAAGTGTGGTTATAATTTAAATTTGATATGAAAAAAAATATCATCTTAATTTTGTTAATTTTGTATATATTTTAAAATATATTGCACATAACGATTAAAGTATTTGGATTTATACTTATACTAATTATTTGTAGTATAAGATGCAAAAAAAAAGATGCAATCATTGTTAAACTTAGCATATGTAATATTTTGGCAATAATACGCTGACGTACTGTATATTATTATTTGTTGACATAATGTATTTTATTAATCATAAAAACTAAAAAATTTGTATTTTTTTATATAATAGTCAGTGTCAGATGTATACACCTAGTTTTTGAATGCAAACGTTAAATTTTTTAAAATTAAATTTATTTTAACTGGTTATAATTACTTAAGTTTGAATTTGTAGTTTTTTTTAAAGATCGACCAATGAATTTGTTGTTTTTGTCTTTTACAATTGATTTTTAGTATTGAATTTATTTTTCAACTCCTTATTACATGTATGTATCTTAACATAATTCATTTTAGGTTCAACTTAGTTATAGTCAAAATTAATTTTATGAAATAAATTAATTCAAAATAAATTTGTGTCACCGTATAACAGAACATATACTTTGTGACACATCTCAATTCTCAATCAATCAACTTATTTTACTCAAATTTTACCTATGTTTTGCTACTTTTAATCTTTATTTATGTTTTTGTAGCTTATTTGCTTGACAAGGAGTTAAGAAACTCACAATTGTTGTTGTAATTGTTTAAAAAAAGTTGAGAGCTAATAGCCGAATCCTCGTCTAGCCTTCAAGATTTACAACAACTTAGCAGGCCGTGCAGGACAATACCACCAACAGAAAAATCTACTATTGTCCTGCAGGGCCTGTTTTTCTGTAAAAATCTAGTATTACTTAAGTGCGGGTAAAAATTTAATTTCAATCATCTATAAAAAAAAAATTAATTAGACTCGAACAATTGGACTCAAATAGTTAATGAACTCCATAAAATAACGAATTATTCGGGAGAACCCGAATTCAATTTCTGGATGGAACAATTCTTGGTCAGACTATATTTATCTCACGACTGAATTTCAAATTACCTGAGTTCACTTTCTCTTAGAACCGGATGATTAACAAAAAAAAATTAATTTAGACATTTCGCTCTCTCGATATGTGAACCACCGCATTAAAGGAGAGATTTTTTCCTTCCGTTAACCTAGTTACGTGCATGTTTGGTTCAACTTCTAGAGGGACCATAATTGATAATTGATTCTTGTGGTGTAGAATTGATGTTGACATGTTTGGTTGTTATCGAGTAGAATTGATTCTACTTGAAGCTAGAATTCGTAGTTTTTGATTTTAAAATTGACTTTCACATACAAATTTATAGTTAAACTTGCTTTTACATGAACGATCCAAAGACAAATCACTTTTAATCAAAATCAATTCTACATATATAATCAATTCTATCATAATCAATTATTCCCCCACACAACCAAACACACGCTACAACAACAACAATTAACCATTCAAAAAACTAAAATAATTAAATTGAGTTTGTATTTGTTTTATAAAAAATAAAAAAAAAGTGAGACTAATTCCATGGTGCACGAGTAAGTTTTGAGTCGTACATATTTCCTCGGGTCTAGGATTATTTACAAAAATTTGTTTGTACTTAACTACAAGACCTTCTACTAATTTCAAGATGTATTTATTACTTCTTTTTTCAAATATATCTCTTATTAATGCTATCAATTTATCTTAGAATATAAAAAACAAAAAGTGAATGTAATTATACAGAGTAATTTAATAATAGTCACACATATTTCTAACAAATTTATTGTTCCAATAGTTTTTCTTAATACTCATCTTTTTTGTTACATGTTCCTGTATTAACGCGGAGGGAGTATCGATATGTATTTAATTATTGGATCATTATGTTTCATCATATCTCACTTGATTTGATAGTGATACTTAATGATTTAGTCTCTGTTTGGTTCTGCGTTTCGACGTCCCAAAAACAAGTTTCTTTCCAAACACGATTTCATTATTCGCTTTGATATTTGGATAAAAGCAAACATGAATCCCAACATTGTGCGTTTATCGCCAATCATGTGTTTACTTCATAGTTAGAAATAAGAGCTTTTGCGGCAACTCATAGCGATTTTGAGAATTTAATTTTAGGTGACATACTTCCTATGGAATGAGATATAAGCAAAAGTGGTAATTGAAACATCAATGTATGTGGTTAAACATTTAGCTCATATACATCAACTTTTCAACTATCATTTTTTATTATATTTCATTTTGAATGTAGTATATAATTTCTCCAACTATCCATGAGGTCTCTACAATTTTCCCTAATTACCCATGGCTTCTTTTTCACTTTCCAGTTTCCTCCATTTCAATAAGTTGGTCAAAGTGATGATTTTGTCGAGTTCGGGTATGCTCCATTTAGGCTAAGCTCCATTTACTCCATTTAGGGTTTGGATGCAAGACATGTGGTAAAAAAATATTTAACGGTTGAGATTTTAAATTAAAAAAAAATATTTGTTTAGTAAAAATACATAATAATAACAAACAAATCATGCTCCCTTCTTCTCTCATATCACAACAAACTTTTATTGCTTTTTAATTTAAAATTTTAACCGTTAGATATTTTTTTGCCACATGTCTTGCATCCAAACCCTAAATGGAGTAAATGGAGCTTAGCCTAAATGGAACATACCCGAGCTCGATTTTGTCATTCCTCAAATTTTTTCTTCTCTACCCCGCAAACTTACAACACTCTTTTTCTTTCTATTGGTTAGAGAAGAAGTTGGATTTGGGCTGTCTTTTTGTCAAAAGAATTGGGCTCTTAAAGCCCATCAATTTCTTTTCCTATACAAGCCGATTAAATGACAAATTCTTATTTGATAATTTTTCTTTTTTCTCTTGATTATTTTTTATTTAAAATCATGCCGTTGAATTATTGCTAAATACAGGCCACACCTTTATTTATGATCCAAAAGTACTTTTGTGGTTTTTATCCACAAAAAGGTAGTTTTGTGGATGATTAACCGTGAATACATCAATAAGTTAGGTCAGTGGGCAGATAATAACAAATCAACAAGTTGACTTTTATTGGTTGGTATGGTACATTCATATGTCTATTAAAGTCTCTATAGTCTATATTATTGTGCCACATATATTATTTAAACTCTAAAAGGTTCTTGTTCCCCTTGTCTCATATCCAGCAAGTAATTCAAGATGCAAAGAAATTTCTTGAGCCTGCTTGTGCTACTGCTTTTCTTTTTGAGTTTCTCATATGTTCTCTCTTCCTCTGCTTCCCCTGCAACCAGTAAGCATTTCATAGAATATTTAAATGATTAATGTTCAATATATTAGCTTTATATTTAAACTTCTTTGTAGAATATTCGATTAATATTTGAACTTATTTGTCCTAGGAACCAAAAATTTGGAAGGGGAAGATACATCAGCTATGCCTTCTCTAGCTATGGTCAGTGCTATTCATCTCTATGCATATAATAATATTCTATAATATAGCCTATAAAAAATATTAATGTTGTGATCTCAAAATTTGACATGGGATTATGTTAAAATTATGTATCCTAATCAATATCTTTTGACTGTGCTATTTCTTATATTGTGTATAATTGGCAGGTGGATGGTAATTATGGTGAGGAACTTATGGTAGTTGATAAGGAAGAAGCATTAGTTGAAAGGAGGATGGATTTGGAAACTCAAGACTATGGAGGGACCGGAGCAAATACAGATCATGAGCCAAAACCCCCTAGAAGGATTTAATCTCCCTATTTAAAAATGCCACTAAATTTATGTTTCTTTGTCTTTTTCATGTGTAATATAATGTAATAATATATATATGTATGCATGCATGTTGTTCCCTTTCATTAATTTAATTATAATCTGTTTGCTCTGTCACGCCTTGTCATCTGCTTTTCTATTAAAAGTCACAAATTGTATGTAACTTGAGTTGAGTTGTTATTTTAAATAAACAAGGTTGGCATTCTATATAACAGCATTAGACGAACAATATGTGTTTGTCTATTATTTTATTGTGTTAATACGTGTAAATTTTGAACATTTTTTTATGAAATTTAATTTAGATTCTCATAAGAATTAGTTAGGTTTTGCTTAAAATTATATGTATAAATGTTTGTGACTTTTAAACTCTTTTTTTTTTCAATGACATCACAAATATATCATTGTTATAGAAAATTTTATTGAAGAATGTAATTGGATAAATGAATAATATAATCTAACTCAAAATCTCTCATTCCCCTTATATATTATTGTCATAGTCTCAGATAATATTGTTTCTATTATAATGTGGTGATTTCTTTTTCTTTTGACTAACAGTGAGGTGATTCATATTTTAATGGTATTTAACTATTTTTATAATTAATAATTTAAGTAATATCATAAAAATGATAAAATAGTAAATAAAATACTTTAAAATGAAAGATATATTGGAAAGGGAAAAAAAATTAGCCTAAATTCAAGTATTTTCTTTATATATGTATGTACACACATACACATATTTAAAATGGCATACTATTACTAAAGAGTGACTTGACTTGAGTTTTTCCTCTTCTAGGTTTCCATAGATATTCTCTCCATTGAGAGCAAT
This sequence comes from Medicago sativa, assembly GCF_051527215.1. Classification (NCBI taxonomy): domain Eukaryota; kingdom Viridiplantae; phylum Streptophyta; class Magnoliopsida; order Fabales; family Fabaceae; genus Medicago; species Medicago sativa. The sequence goes on along the minus strand of NC_140755.1, from coordinate 84,087,706 downwards.
CCTATTTGAAACTATTACACCAATAAATATGACACATCTTTCAATTAAAATTCGGATTTTAGTTTGTCAGCTTATAAGAGTCTAACACATTTCGCTGAGCCCAACTTCCATTGGTGATCATTTGACTAATAATTTACACCGAGAATATATGTCCACAAAAGTAAAACAATCACCAAACATGTATCTAGCTATATTTGAGAGCAATCCTATTTGAAACTATTACACCAATAAATATGACACATCTTTCAATTAAAATTCGGATTTTAGTTTGTCAGCTTGTAAGAGTCTAACACATTTCGCTGAGCCCAACTTCCATTGGTGATCATTTGACTAATAATTTACACCGAGAATATATGTCCACAAAAGTAAAACAATCACCAAACATGTATCTAGCTATATATTCTAGCAATAGCCGAAACAATCTCTTGCGTCGTCTAGTCTCTCACATCTGATCTTGTCTCTGATTCATTTCCTACAAACACAATAGTGTATTTAATAAACCAAAAGATTATAAGCTTGAAGTCTAGCAGTATTTTATGCAACATAAATCATATTATGAAGACAAAATAAAACTAGGCATATATAAGGCATAACTATGGGATCTAAACATTCTAGTTGGCCTGTACATTAAAGAATGTTGTCCCATTTGAAACTAGTATAAATGAAAAATGAGTATTAATTTGAGCAGAATATGAATTCAGTTCATTTGCCAAACATGTTACTGCCTTGCAGGGAAAGACACAAGAACATTAATAACTTCAATACATTTGTCAATCGATCATGATAGAAAGTAGGAATAACAATCTGCTTTGTCTAACACTATGAAAACAACAAATAGTAAATAAAATTGTTTGTACCTCATAATACTCTTGGTACTGATTTTCCCATGTTATCTGTCTGTAATGCCTCTCTTCCTCATTTAAAAGGTACCCTTCAACCTATGCAGCATTTTCGCAGCGAGAATAATCAATGTCTTATGCACGACGATGAAATGATAGTAAAATAGTGCGGACACAAATATGTGTTTGTGTGTGTAATACAAAGCAACATCAAGACGGAAGTTTTCAAGGGCCGAACAAAAAGATCATGTCCAAAAAGTTACTTGTAATGAAAGAAAGAAGAAAAAAATTGTATCTATTTGCCATCTATCGAAAAGATTATGTTCAAAATCTGAAAATAGTTTTACCAAAACAATGTAACAGATGAAACATTTCACTTGTTAGTCACCTCTTCGTCATCGATATCAGATAAACTTTCTGATTCATCTTGAGCTTCTGCACTGATGTCATCATCTCTATGTGAGTCATCATTATCATCATCTTTAGAGGATTCACTCTCAAAATCATCCCCTAAAATCATTGAGAAAAGTAAGAATCAATAGCTGTAAACGGAGGAAATCTACATCCCCTAAAGAGAAAATAAGAGCACGCGACAATACTTTCAAACACGGAAGCAAGCAATTCTTCTTTCTGTCTCTTGCGTGCACTATTTGATGCTTTCAACACCTAACCAAAGGAAGTGGAGAAAAGATCTTTGAAAATTGTGTTAGTTTAAGGCCATCATATGCTTATGGAATGAGAAGATGGACTATTCACATTCTTTTATTTGTTACACTAGTTTAAAAGAGACATAGTAGCATGGATACATGTAAAATGAAATGCAAAATAAGCTACTAACATCTAGACAAGAAAGAAACTACTAACATGCTTGAAGCATGTTTCACATAGTCCAAGAGCACAATAGGACACTTTGCTATCTATGTGCTCACACAGTAGATTTTTTGAAGTAGATCCTTTGAATTCACTGTTTTTGTCATGCTCTTTTGCCATTGTACTCAACTCTTCAACCTGTAACCATAATAGATTGATAAAAAATTTCAGTCCAGTTTCAAATCCAAGATTTTGAGTTCAACCAGAAACATACTCTAAATTTAAGAGCCCAAAATTGTATAGAGCTTTGGTAATCCAAAACACACCACATAACAAGATCTGGACATAACTCTGAATGAAGAACCAAATTCATCAAGTGTATAACTAGACTACCGTGAAGGTCAATGCTATATCTTACTGCTAACATGATCATTCTTTCTCCTTAAAAACCAAAAACTTGAAAGGAAACATAATCTAAATAATAATAAATCACAATCACAATCAAAATCATAATAATAAATTTATGGAAAGAAAAACCTAAGGTCTCAAAAAATAGCAGGCAAGCATACTGTCATATATAATCCTGCAATCACATTTTAAATTACATGGCCAAAAGTGTAATAAGCCCCCCATAGCACTGAATAGGAGCCACCACAAAATCCCACATTTACAAAGTAAAAAAATCTACTTAAAATCTTCATTGATCCAATGATCACCTACGCGATGACTGTGTGAATGCACGCGGGTTTTGACTGGGCAGTGAAACAAAGGAAAAAGAAGGGAAAGAAAGGATACCACAGAACCGCCGGCAAACGACTTTGCGAAACTCCTGAGAAAGGAGATTGAGAAATCAGAAAGTGAGATGAAACCCTAATGGCCAGTTTTTTCATATCAAAAACCCTAATGACTAATGATCGTTCTATTTTTTAATTTTAATTATGATGAATTCCCAAAAATACCCTCAAAATGGCATAGTTTATAAACTTTGATGACGGGTACTTTCGGAGTTTCACCTCAGAATAAAAAATTCCCGCCATTTCACGACCAAAATGGGCTAAAATTTTCTGTATCTTGTACTCCAAGATACAGAAATTCCCCTAGTTTATGTTACAGAACCCAAATTCCAAGTCTCGAAATCATCCTCAATCATAACCCTATAAATAAATCATATTTCTTCGGTCCTTCTACCAACTTATTTTAGTTCATTCATTCTTTTCCAAGATACTACTATACTTTGTGTTTCTTAATTCAAAGGGTAGCCTTGAAGATGGAAGGTTCTAGAGTGCTTGAAGGAGTCTAAGTAAGGAATTTGTTTGCTTATCAATTTTCGGTTGGTGATTCGATCATTTGTTTAGGAGGGGTTGGGTATCCGTAACTCCTCGGGTTAACCAATTTTGTGGACAACTTGTTTTGATGGTTCTTACAACCCAAATGTAAAATAATGTTCAATAAATCACTTAAGTGTATGTTAGAAGCGCATGACTTCCGCACGAGTAGAAGCAAGACATAAAATATGGAATGTAATTTCAGCAAAATGCGAATCATTTCTAACTTTGGAGTGAAAGTTGAAGATCATATTACATCACAAATTACATTGTTTAAATATCTTGGGCCTATAGTACAAAACGATGGAAAAATAGAAGCAGATGTAAATTGTTGGATTCAAGTTGATTTGTTGAAATATCTTGGGTCCATATAATATGAAGGATAATTATTGATAAGCGAAAGAAGACCTAGAAAAACTATAAGAGACTATATTTAAAAAGACCTATAGATTATGAATTGGATCAAAATATAATTTAGGGTTAAATATGTTTTTAGTCCCTACAAAATCAAGAGTTTTCAACTTTAGTCCTTATAAAATTTTAATGGTAATTTTAGTCCTCCATAATATTGAAGTTTGTAATAATAGTCCCTATTTTGAAATTTTTTTACAAAAAATTTATACTTTTAGTCCTCCAAAATTGTCCCTATAAAATGTAAATAGGGACTAAAAGTGAATAAATTTTTTATAGGGACTAAAGTTGAAAGTTTGTAATTTTGCAGGGACTAAAAACATATTTAACCCTATAATTTATGATATAACATTATTGCGTAATTTGATCCATGTAACGACCATACTTAATAAGATAAGACTAGATTGTTATTGTTGTTGCAAAATGCGATTATTCCTTTGAAAAAGAATTACTTTTCAGCACAAAGCAATAGAGTAAAGGCTCTAAGAGCATCTCCATCTCAGAGACTTTAGCAGGTACATTAAAAATTAGATATGAAGATGAGGTTTTTTTTATCATTGGAGAGTGTTGTTGAGTTTGAAATTGCTTAAAAAATTATCTAGAGCTTGTCCAAGGGATTATCTCCAGTGACCTTCACCATTAAAATAACATTTTAAGACTCAATCTCAACTGAAAAAGTGACCAAAAACCAGAACTATCACAAAAAGTGGATGTTCAGATATGCAGAATCAACAACCAACAAACTATAAAAATATGTAAAACTAACGGATCTAACTAATGCAAAAAAATAAAAATCAAACTAATAAAAAGACCAACAAATCCATATCCAACAGGAATGTTGGAACAAATAACAAAACATTCCAAACTTCCGACGTCGCATATAGTCTCTCTGTCATGTCTAGTCTCGTCTCTACCATCGTCTCGTCTCGTAGATCTGAGCTCGTCTCTCCTTCATTTCCTACAATAGTGTATTTAACAAACCAAAAAATTATATGTTGAAGTCTAGCAGTACTCTATGCAACATTAATCATACTACGTAGACAAAATAAAACTACGCATAACAATTGGATCCGCACTACTAAACATTTCACTTGGCCTGTACAAGAATATGAATATATAGCGATAATGACCTTTCTTGACTCCTTAGCTTAAACAAAAGAAACACACATTAGGTGTTCTGCTACTACATTACTTAACTTGGGACACTTTCTTTCTTGTTTCATTATCCTTGTTGGCTTTCTATGATTATTCATTTCAACGTGAAAAAACATGGACATAAAGATTGAGCTTTCGAAAACATGGACATTTGGTTTCTGAATTTAGTATCGCCACTAACAGATGATGAAACAAAACAAGAGAACACAACGTGGTAGTTTCATTTCGTACAATTTCCAGGGGCGGTACAAGTCAGCTGGGAGGCAACACCAAATAGCATTGGAGGATGATGTTCGGACATGGTAGAGAAAACGACGGAGGAATGCGAAAAGGAAGAAATCTCTGATATCATGTATGGGTTTCAGTCTTTTAGATAAAAGGAGAAGAGAAAAAACAAAGACTTTGAATATGATCATGGTATAAGATGATTGATAATAATTTGATACAAAAGATTAGTGTTAGGATTGTAGAGTAAATGGAAATTTGAGTAGTTAAAGTAGTTATGAGTTGTTAGAATAATTAGTTGGTTTGTTAGGTGGTTGTTCAGATGGTTAGTTTGGTATGTGATCAGAGATATAGTTCTAAAAATGGATTTGTGATGATCTCAATAAAAATTGATTCAAAAAGTACCTTTCTGAATTTTGCCAAAGCTGCAACAGCAGATTCATAACGCTTTCTTGCTTCATGTACATCCTCCATACATTTATTCACAATGGCGTCATAAAATTCCTTCTTAGCTGCTGCGACTGCTTCCTCGGCTGCTTGCTCCTGCAAGAAATATAAAGTTAAGTGAGATCCAGTGCACATTAACTCCGACAAAATACTAACAATGTTAAATGGAAAACCAGGGGAAAACAGAAGTATAAACTACAAGTATCAAGTTCCATATTGAACAATCATGATAGAAAGTAGAATAACGAACGTCTGTTCGTTATTAAATAAAATTGTCAATACTTTATCCAGCACTACTACAAAAATAAATATTACATAAAATTGTATGTACCTCATACTCTTGGTATTGATCTTCCCAAATTTTATTCTTGTAACGCCTCTCATCCTCGTTTAATAGGTACCCATCAACCTATGCAACATTTTGGCAGCGAGAATAATCAGTGTGTTTTGCATGACAATGATCTGATAGTATAATACCTCTGAGCTGCAGACACAAATATGTGTTTATGTGTATGTAATACAAAGCTACATCAGGATGGAAAAATATCAAGGGCCTTGCAACTAACAAAAATAAATTTGGCCAGGAGAAACATTAAGCTACAAGAATAATAGAATCCCAAATTCTTGAATTGATTTCTGATAACATCTAGCTAGATATAACAATCATTTGAAATAATCAACCAAACAGACTGAAAATAATTAAGGATGGAGTTCATTTCTGTTGGATGTTGGATTTAGACCTCAATCCCTAAAGTTTAGGGATCTGATTGCAAGAAAGGGGAGCAAAACACCTTGGCCGTGTGATATGTGACTTCGAACTAGATAATGAAGAAGACAATTTGAATTTCTGACCATGATATTTCATCTTTTTAGGTTTATGTTAATTAGGATTTTTTGATCAAGATTACTCTACCTTTTCGGTTATCTCTAATAATCTAGCCAGCCAATATCTTCACCAAATCCTTAAGGGAACCTCAAATCGATTATATGAGATACATGCCGAATACATATACATATGATATATATGCTGGCAGCCGGAGAGAAAGTGTTGATTATAGTCATAATGATGACCGTTCTCTCTATTTATTATCATTGATATAGTTTCCTGTTTTTTTTATTTCTTGAGAGATTCTATCTTGTATATAGATTTGTACAACCTCATTTTGACACCAGATTCACAAAGCCTAATCCAAAATTCTAACAGGCACAAAACACTTGGCTCTACATAGACTACTTTGAATGTTAAATGGTTTGTATAGACTAAAATTTTAAATCTGACTGAAGACTTATTGACAACTCTTTACGTACTAAACAAAACATTGCCCTACCAAACTACAAAATATTGAAAAAAAATAGCTGACTTGCAATGAAAGAAGAAAAAAATCTATTTGATCTATCAAAAAGATAAAACATTATACTTGTTAGTCACCTCTTCATCATTGATATCAGGGAAAATTCCCAATCCATCGTTGTAGAATGTGTCACATTGTCCAAGATCATCAAAATAGGGCACTTCACTATCTTTGTTCTCACATGGTAGACCTTGTGAAGTAAATGATTTGAATTCACTGTTTGGCAATGCAGCCGGATCTTTTTCAAGCTCTTTTGACATTGTATTCAACTCCTTAATCTGTAACGCACGCAATAGATTGATGAAAATTTGTAAACTAAAGAGTCCAAAATAAAAGATCACAAAGCAGCAACTAAAACATTATTTAATCTGGAGATAACACTAAGGGAAGAGACAAATTGATCAACAAAGTGCATAACTAGAACTAACAAGAAGGTCGATGACATATGTTACTGCTAACATCAGCATTCTCCCTCTCTTCAAGAACCAAAAGTTTGAAAGGAAACAAAGTCTAATAACCCCTACCCCTCCTACCACTCTTATGAACAACTTTAAAATCAAATGCAGTACAACTAAAATTGTGTTGTCCGATCCCCTCCTTTCTTTTTCAACAAAACAAATAAACCCTAATATTATTTTATTTTGAAACAGCACATATTAAAAACAACAAAATTACAAATGCCGCACATCAGCGGCATCATACCAACACAGCGGCAGAAAATAACAGTCCGCCACACAGAAAAATAACACCAGAGCAGCAGCATAATAAATTGACAAAAACCCAATTATGAGGTTAAAGACCAAACGGCTCAAATCAGCCACATCCCCAAAAGTCCGAAGAGACAAAGAACCGCATCATAGGCTAAAAAGACACCCATCTCTATCAAAAACTACTGCGATCAATATCGCTTTTTAAACGCTTTTTTGGATTCCAACGCCACTAGTAGAAAGAAAAAAAAACCTAATACTGATATCAACTTCTATTAACAATGATATTAAATCATAATAATCAAAAGCATAACAATAGTAATAATAAATTTATGGAAAGAACAACAGCCAAGCATGCTGTCATATATATATAATCCTGCAAATCATATATTAATTATCTCTAAAACAGAAGATCAGAGATAGGTTGTTAAAGAGAAAGAGTAAAAAAATGATACCTACCACCGGAGAAAATAGCCAGAACCGCCGTTATAAGCACAGAGGAACTCTGGAGAAGATAGGAGATTGAAACTCAGAAAGCGAGCATACCAGATATGAGAGAGTGAGGAGAGTGCAACGTAAATGTTTTTTGGTGTCTTTGTAATTTTCTTTAAATTCCAAAAATACCCTAAATAGTCCAGTGTTAAACGTTAATGACGACGGCTATTTTTGGAATTTCGCTAAACAATACAAGATTCCCGCGATTTCAGCTGAAAAAACGGGATTAAATTTTCTTTTCTATCTTGGATTCCAAGATACACAATTGTTCCCCTAATTTATTTTTAAGATAACATGACAGAAATCAACGGATTTTTTAGGATATCGATGTACCTGAGGAGATCATTCTCTCAAGAGCTCACAACAGTATTGAAGTGTACTTCCAAGCAAGCAGCAACAATCGTTGTTCTCATCAGTCACCCTCTTCGTCGTCTCATCCCACAATCAGATCTATCACACATTGGTGTCAGCTTCAGCGGTTGGAAGAGCTCCCAACACGCATACCTAGATCAATGAGGACTGGGATAAACCCAGGGTGGATTGGATTAAAGTTAAAGCAATGGAGTTGGCTAAAGATTGTTGTCCCTTTCGTGTTGTTTTTGGAAGTGATTGTGAAACAATTATCAAGCTTGCATCAAGTTCTCCTGAGTTACCTATTATACTCAATTATTTATTACTCTATTCTTTTAATTTTTTCATTTATCTTTCTTATACTATTAATGAAAGATAATTTTGTAAACAACTTATAATTTCTCTTATACATATAATATACAATATTGATTATACTTTTTAATTTGTGTGAAATGATCAAAACGTCGCATAATTTAGAATAGATGAAGTATTTCGCTTCATTCGTTCTTTTCCAAGATACTAGTTCCTTTTTTTGAATTAAGTGTCACCACACTCTTAGTTCATCTAAGAAAGACACGATGTATCATCCTTCAACAAAAACTATACTCAAGTCACGAATTATTTCTCTCGTTAGAAGCTCTCTTGTTGACAACATTGATGAAGTGCGTCCGCAATTTTTTGGTTGATCAAAGATAACCTCCGCATGCAACTTTGGTGACTAATCCCTTCAATATAACTAAGATCCATTTAAGGGTTTGACATCTTCCAACACATGCTTCTTTATTCGCATCGACAAGGATCAAACCCTAGACCAAATGGTTAAGAGGCCCAAGTATATTTTATTTTCCATAGTTTATCACTATTGTTCTCTTTTTCCATCAAATAGTCTAGTAGCTATATGGTATAAGTGTGAGAAGTATGAAATCCGAAAATAGAACTTCAGTCCCTACATGACACTATTGCTTTAGTAGTAATCAATTTGTATACGTCAACTAATATGAAGTGTTTGCAATCTTTGTGAACAAGTATATTGCCTATGTACATAGAATATTTAGAAGGTGATTTTAGTTCTATTGAACTAATCAAAAGACTATTTAATAAAAAAAAAAATTAACGTTTCTCCATCTATCACACTGGATCGACAACTTTTTTTATGGTGTAAGTTTAAACGAGTTAGTAGAACAATCATGCTTCATTAGAGTCCAGATCGACTTCAATGTTTAAAGAATGTTTAGAGATACACATGTCATCCACTAAAAAATATAAATTGAAAATCTACCGTTAGTTTAAGAGTTTTCTTTTTAATAAAATCTTAAGAGATTTTTTGTTGACATAACTTAACAGAGCATGTTAAAATACATCCATCAGGTAACTTTATATAATTAATAATGGCCATAAATAAAAAAAAAAAAAACTCTATTAATTATAATGGCCATAAATAAAAATAAAAATAACTCTAGAAGCACGGATCGAACCCAAGTCATTTGGATAAAAACATGTGCACTACACCACCGCCAAGCTACACCATAATTATGTGCTACATACGACAATATAAATATAAGACGGATCAAACTAACAAACTTAAAAATTAAATAGTGTTATACTCCTCAATAATTTTTTTACCAAATATATATGTTTGAAAATTGATCACTGGTTGAAAGCTTATACCATGTAGATTTTATCTATAAATTTATTAAAACAATCCGAAATCAATTAATATGTTGTTGAAACACGTCAAGATTAACCTCTTAAAGAAGTATTATTGAACAGTGTTAATCTTGCGTATCAAATAACATCAAATCATTTCAAATTGAAATAAAAATTTAAAGGACAATCCATATGATATAAACTTGCAGTCGGATCAATTTGTAAAAATATATATCCGATAAAAATTATTGAGCAGTATAACACTATCCAAATTTTACACGAGTGTAAGTAAATTTAACCAGACTCGCTGTTTCAAACACTTACCAATACCCCAACCAAATCAATAGCTGATCTGCATTTTAAAACCTTGCTAAAATTTAGTAAGAAAAAAAACCTATCTAAAATGATAGGAAAGACTTTCAGTGTCAACTGTGAGATTTTCTAGCGCTATCATATATATCTAATTTAGCTGTTGACATGGTTAAATATACCACTTTTGTATTTAGGTGAATATTTTTTGGTATGTAACGCAATATTTTAAACATTTTATGTCAAATGGAGTACCCCTACCAGATAACAACTACCAAGATGAATCCTAAATAATGCCTAACCAACAATTTCCTGCTATAGGTTCATGTATGTTACCTATGATTAAAAATGGTGAGGAAAAACCACCTATTCATGCCATCACAAAATAGATGACAATTAAACATCCAAAGACTTCAACAATATCCAGTTCCCCTGCCGGCAGCCATGTTGAATATGGATTGCAATAGAGAAACAGCATCAACCAACTAATCAGTAATAACCCTCATCATAATTATAACCATCTTCTTCAGGGAAATATGATTCATCCATATTTTCATTATTATACCAATCATTGTCACCATCCTCAAAATAATCCGCTGATCCCAGTTCATCATCGTGATTATCAGAAGCTAGATCAAATCGTACTTTCTTGGGATTACGTTCATCTGCCTGTAATATAGATTAATCATCAGAAAGCAATTTCCAAAACAACTAACTGTTGATAATAATGTTGGAAAAAAAAAAAACTTTAAAACATTTAGAGTAAAAAACAAAAGCAATGTCATTAGACATTAACTAGGAGACCTATCTCATGATCATCTCAACTGATTTTAGATCAACGTAATTTTTAAAGATAATACATGTAATAACAACTGTCAAACAAATGATGAGTTGTGTAATACATATCTAGTAAAAAGTTACTGAGCGATGTAACAATACTAAGCATTACATCAATGTAATTGAATCCCTTCTCATTAACTGTCCATTAAATCAAGAGTGAGTTCCCATAAGCTTCAACTTTTAAATGTTGATAACTTTCAAATGACAGAATAGATGGAACAGAATTTATGTTTCAGCTATATCATATAAATATTTGTTTCATTGGCAAAACTCAAGTGTATACAAATATACACGTGTTAAAAGGAAGAGAGTTCTAGAGAGAATTACTGGTTTGTCTTCAAATAATTTTGCAAAGTTATCCATATTGACTTTGTTACTGAGCCCCTGCAAATGATAGAAGTAAACAAATATTGTTTTTAAATTAGTAAAATATATAAACAATTTCAGAAGATCTTATGCGTGTGAGCATCCGCTAATTTGCAAATGCCTAAAAAGACCAGAAGTCTAGAAGCTTTATAGTAATAAGTTTAATAAATAAAACATCAAAATAAAATGCATATATAGTCTACTATTGAGCAAATACCTTTCTTTTCACCATTTGGCAAGCAGCCTCTGCAGCAGATTGAGCAGGCCCTGATTTTTTTGCTTGTTGAGCTCGTCTCTGCTTTTCCTACAATAGTATATATTTAACAAACCAAAAGATTATATGCTTGAAGTCTTGCAGCAATTTGTGCGACATTAATCATACTATGTAGAAAAAATATAACTAAACATAACTATCAGATCGTACTACAGAAGCATTCTAGTTGGGCTATACATCCAAGAATAATTTCACATTTGAAACTAATATAGATGAAAAATGAGTATTAATTTGATCAGAATACAAATTCAGTTCATTTTCCAAACATGTCACTGGGGAATAAACAAGAATATGAACAAGTTCTATACATAGAAAAACACATGTATATATAGCAATAAAGTCCTTTCTTAACTACTTAGTTTAAACAAAAGAAACACATAAGTTGTTTTGTTATTACACTCCTTAGTTTTGACACTTCCTTGTTTCACCTCACTTTTCTACTTTCTATCATTATTCAATTCATCATTAAAAAAACATGGACATAGCTTGGGATGACAGGTAGAAAACCAGCCTGGAATAAAGATGTTGCAAACTTCCAATTAGCCTTGGAAGAAGTTGTTTGAGTTGCAGCATGGAAATGAGCTATATGGTTTCTGAAATTAGTGCCGTACAAACATATGATGAAGCAGCATAATAGACCACATTGGCGGCACAGGCCATCTGAAAGGCCAACTTTAGAAAAAGCAGATACTACGGACGCAGCAAACAGAACTGAAGGATGATGGTCGTCAATGGTAGAGAACACGACTAAGGAACACGGAAAGGAAGAAAATCTAAAAAATAGAGTTCTGGATTTTTATGAAGTTTCATTGTTTAGGATGGTACCACATGAAGTCATGGCTTTTAGTCTTTTAAAAGAAGGAGAAGAGAAAGAATAAAGACTTTGAATATGATTATGGTACAAATATGATTGATAATTATTTGAAACAGATGATTATGAACCAACACTATACTAACTAAGAATTATGGAAGCTAATGTTGAGAGATAATCTAATCTAAGATATATAACAACAGCCAAAGTGCCAAACCTTATCCCACTAAACGGGACCAGCTACAAGGATCAAATTGCCATAATGTTCTATCGTAAACTATATTTCGATCTAACTCATTAATCTTTAGATCTTTCTTAAAGTTTTTCTTAAGATACTCTAACACAATATCCAAATATTTTTTCTAGTGTACCACCCACATTAATAAAGTGTAAACGACATCATAGCGCTAGTCATAAATTTATAACATGGAACCGGATAAATTGATATCAGTGTAAGACTAAGAGTAGCGTAGCAATATCACATTCTTCAGTTCAAGCATTCCATATTTTAATTGAATTGGTTACAGATAGGTCAAAATCTAGTAGAGTAGACAATAGTTTTATATATTGGAAAATCATATGCTAAGAAAGCATAGAATTTTTTTTCCCGGTTATCATGTTATTGGTACGAAGTTTCAACCGCCGTTTATGAGTGACTAATCTCTGTCATGGAACCTGTGCGGCACACAAGGTGGGTTCCACCCTCCCAACCGTTTTTAACGTTGATTAATGTAATCAGAGCTACAAATCTAACACCAGATTTCAAAGATAATTTTATCTCACAGCTGATGATCTCACCAAAAATTGTTCAAAAAGTACCTTTCTTGATTTTGCCACAGAAGCTGAGGTAGATTCATACAGCTCTCTTGATTCCACTGGACAATTTTCCAAATTTGCTTCATAAATTTTCTTCTGAGCTGCTGCAGCTGCTTCCTTGGCTGCTTGCTCCTGAAAGAATATATAAAGTCAAGTGAGATCCAGTGCACATGAACTCCAACAAAATACTAACAATCATGAGAGCATGTGGAATAACTAACAGACTACTTTATCCAGCACTATTAAAACAACAAATATTAAATAAAATTGTCTGTACCTCAAGATACTCGCGGTTCTGATTTTCCCATATTATCTTCCTGTAAGGCTTCTCTTCCTCATTGAAAAGGAATGCATCAACCTAAGCAGCATTTTGGCAGCAAGAATAATCAGTGTGTTATGCATGACAATGATCTGATAGTATAACAGCGCAGAGCCGCAAACGCAAATATGTGTTTGTGTTTGTGTGTGTAATACAAAGCAACATCAAGATGCAAAATTTTCAAGGGCTTAGCAATAAACAGAGAAATAAATTTGGCCAGAAGAAACAATAATCATTTGTGTTTATCAACCAAACTAACTGAGCATAATTAAAGACCCATTTATTACAGATTATCAAAAAAGTGATTTTGATGCTCAATAATTTAGAGATTAATTTTATAGTTTTTTGAAAGAGCAAAAGCTGGTCTGTGTTTGTCTCTGAAGCTTGTATACATGTAAAACGGTAAAACACCCGTATTGAGTACATACCTGATACGGGTACGCATACCGAATTTGTTCGGTACTCTAGTTTTTCTCATTTTTTCGTTGCAAGTGGGATCTGTGGCTTTCTCATATATGAATATAATAATATAATATATTTGTGTATTTGAGTTTCTTTGTTGTAACCAAACATATATTTTGACTTTTAAACTTCTATTGTGATATTTTTGTTGTGAATCGAAAATTTAGCTCTCATGTTATATTATATATAAAAACAACTCGTGTTTTTTTATATTGATGTACCCATACATCAATATAAAAATCAGTACCTGTGCATCCTAGGTGTTTGTTTACCATAATGAAAATCACATTTTTTAAAATGGTTAGTTATAAAAAAATGATGTTCTGGAGAAACTACTCAATCCCACATCGACTATGAATGAGTTAAATGTAGGATATAAAAGAGAGGTGACTCATATAGCTAATGCATTACGGTTTTAGATGGAGATGTGGCGCCTCCATCTCTTGTAGGTCAAATTACCCAACACAATCAAACAGATCATGTTCAAAATCCAAAAATAGTTTTGACTAAACAATGCAACAGTCATTTGCGGTTCTAAAAGCAGAGGTGTATTTAGATAAACCAATAACAGTAAAATATTATATTTGTTAATCACCTCTTGGTCATCAATATCAGAGAAATTTCCTGATTCATCTTGAGCTTCCGTACTAGTGTCATCCCCTCCCTTGCATGCGCTATTTGATGCCTTCACCACCTAACCAAAAGAAGCAGGAGGGAAAATATATTTGAAAAGTGTGTTAGTTTAAGGCCATTGTATGTTGAATGGAAAGAGAAAATGGAGTTGTCATTAAGTAGTTAGATGCCAATATATTCATTGGCTTGAGAAAAGATGGTTTTACATAGGATGAGTACATTAAGAAAGAAAAAGCTTCTACTTGTTCACAAATTTTTAAAAGCTTCCCATCTTGTTTTGTTTATTCGACTTTTCTGATAGTACCAATATACAACTATAAAATTAGAAAAAAGATTTAGCTTCTTTCTAAAAAATGGCAAGCGCTAGTGACTATTCACACTCTTTTATTTATATCAGTTTAAAAAAGACATAGCATGGATACTTATAAATGAAATGAAAAACTACCCGAATTCCCAATTAAGGTATACTTACATCTGCATTTTCCTTAGAATTTGTTTTCTTGACTCTCTCCTGTTCAGCTCGCTGGAATGCAGGAGGGTCCAAACCACCACCGAATCCTCCCGAGACCATATCAAACTGTAAATGTATCAATCAGATCAATAATAAACATTAAAAATCAGCATTGGTTTAAAACATGCAAAACATCTAGACAAGAAAGAAACTACTAACATCCTTGTAGCAAGTTTCACATAGTCCAAGTGCAAAATGGGGCACTTCCATTTCTTTGTGCTCACACACTAGAGGGGTTGAAGTAGATCCATTGAATTTACTGTTTGGCATTACAACCGGATTTTTTTCATGCTCTTTTGCCATTGCATTCAACTCCTCAACCTACAACAGTAACAAATTGATGAAAAATTTGAAAACTGAAGAGTCCAAAACTGTATAGAACTTTGACAATCCGAATATAAGTCAGACACATACTGTCAAGTTAGAAGAGTCTGTCATCTCATATTCTATCAATCGCTTGTTCATCGTTTGCTCGCATATATGGAAGAGTCTTAGCTGCATTGCAAATTAGAAAATCAACAAAAGACGCACATATAAAAAAACTGGAACAGGAAAAACAGAGCATGAAATAGTAGAAATAAAAAATAAAAAAAAATACTTAAAAAGGTGAAAATAAAAAAACAAGAAAACTCATAACTAGAGAAGAAAAGAGAAAGAAGGGGAGAAGAGATTGGCTTCCAAATGTACAGGATGGTGATCAGAACGAAAAACAGAGCATCAGATTAATGTTACGTGAGAGGAGAAAACAAAGATACCGCTGGAAAACGAACCAGGATCGCCGGAGATGAAATTGCGGCGGAAGTTTGAGATGAAAGGCGGTGAGGGACAGAGTGAGAGAGCGCGCGAGAAGAAACGCGAAGTATTAAGCCCTAATGACTAATGGTGTATTTTTAATTACCGAGAAATCCCAATAATACCCTCAAAATGCCACTGTTTAAACTTTGATGATGGCTGTTTTAGGAAATTTGGCTGGAAAATAATAAAAGGTTCCACCTATTTCAAAAAACCAATCTATTTAAAATCCAAAAAACTGATAATTAATCTGGTGAAAGCTCAAAGCATTGAATTGATGGGTCATTGGTTGAACTAAATCACATAATTGTTTAAAAAATTCTAGAAAAAATTATGACCACCTTGATACCTTAAAATTAAAAATGATGCTAAATTTATTTTATATCTTGTCTTGAAAAAGTAAGATATGACAATTTTAAGGGAAAAGTTTATTTTCCGAAAGTTGAATTTTAATATTTTTTTTTAAAGAGGTTAAAATGAAATATATTACCAACATCAAATGACCTTCCTAGTATAAGGTGCACTAAGGAAGACCCAAAAAGTGTGTACACACAATTTACAAAAAAGAAATAGGAAAGAGCACTAAAAACAAAGCAAAAACTACTATTAACCAATGTCCAATAAGGTAGAAGGACTACTCCACCCACCAAGTTGAATTTTAATATTAATTTCTTTTTTAAAAAAATTAATTAATAACATTGCAAATGAAAGAAGAAAATTGGTTTATATAAAAATGTCAAAAAAAAAAAAAAACTGTCAAAAAAATTGGTTCATATAAATTAAAGATAAATCTCATATAATCGGTAAAGAAAAATAATTATTAGCTATTACAAAAATGTAGTAACGTTTATATATTTATATAATTGAAACAATATCATAAGGAGTTTGCTAGTCTAGTGGTTGGGTAAATGTCATGAGAACTCATGGTATGGTCTTAAGTTCGAACCTTGGAGGTGGACAATTTTTTTGAAATAATTTTTAAAAAAAAACTTTAGCACATTGAACAGAACTCTCTCTTCTCAAGTCAATCTAGTCTAGTTTTTACCACTATATTGATTAAATTTTAAGTTTAATTAGGAATTCATTGATAACCTCTTTTTTTTTTTTTCCTTCATGATTATAGTCGGTGGCGGAGCCAAGGAAAGATGAATAGTGGGGGCATCACTATTTATATAATATTGAAAACATAATTATGTATCACACTAAAGTAAAGAACTCGCAAGAAAATGTAATTGCAGTTTTTGATACTTCAGCTATATAGAGGGAGCAACACACTGAATTGAACCGAGACAACACCAGTGTGCAACATTTTTTATCAGTAGAGTCTGGTTTTCAGACATGCCGAACGAAGTGAGCATCTTAAGTTTCACCATTAACACAAATTTAATCTCAACAAATTAATAAAATATGTTCTGTCTAATTATATTAATAAATAACTTATAAATGTATAAGATTGGAAGTTTAAAATTAAAATTTACAATAGGGGTTTAACCCTTAAAAGATCAACAATGGAAGAAACTATAAATGAGTGAGGTTTGTTGTTTGTATTTAGCGTTTGTGTTTCTTTTAATGAAATTTTATTATGGATGTGAGACAACTACAAGTGAGACAAAAACAAGTGTCAGATTAAAATTGTGAAATTTTATCTAGGTAAGACTTTGAGCCCGTTTGTTATAGCTTTTTTAAGAAAAAAAAATCACTTTTTTAAAAAAAATAATCACTTTTAAGAGTTTTGCATCCGTTTGTTACAGATTTTTAAAAAAATCAAAATCTAAAAAAAATTTAAAAACAGCTTCAAATGAGAAGCTGTTAAAAGCAGCTTCTCAAAAATAGATTTTTTTTAGAGGAGAGAGAAAATATGGATCTAAAGATTGAACTAATTTTGTAACAAAAAATCCCTTTTATATAGCTGTATCCAAACAAACTAGATTATTTGTTTAAAAAAAGTGATTTTCATTACGGTAAACAAACGCAAAATAGATTCTGATTTTTCATAAAATCTCTAAAAAATAATCTCTAAATTAATTTATGTCAAAATCACTTTTATTTTAATCCGTAACAAACGGACCCTTTATCCTATGTGAGTGGAATAGAAAGAAAAGCTTCTAACATTTCAATTGGATGATAGATGAGTGTGGGCTGCTTGATCAAAATTTTAACATATAAACAACCAAGTAATTTCCCAAAACTTAGTGCAGGCAAGTGCACCCACTATGCTATACATGCCACCGCCACTGATTATAGTCTTTTCTAAATCGTACATCTTCAACTCAAACAAAATAAAAATGTTTGTGAAATTATAAAATCGTTAGAAAATGTTAAAGTAACTTACAATATCTCGCTTGGAGACTTTATGACCATGTGCATTAGCAGAGGTGTATAATGCAGCAGCAAATAATCCACCAGGTTTCCTCCCTGTCTGTTTTCAAACGTTAGTTAGCAATGCAATGTCTAGTCTAAATGAAGAAAAATAAATCACATTTGGTTTCAAAATTAATGTTTTGTATCGTAAAAAAAAAAAATCAAAAACTGAGTAAAAATATCAGATCAAAAAGCAGTCACCTGCAACCAGTCACGGTTCATTTGCGTAATAATGTTCAGTGCAGTTGCAGAGACAACCCCATTTCTATGGCCAAGCAAATCTACATGTAAACCAATCCAATAAATAATAATGACTCCTTTCTCAACACAGAAAAAGAACAATGCGATAGAAAATTGAAATGAAAAATGATAAAACCTAATTATTATAAATTTCTCATATAAATAAAACTAGAATACTAGATGAAGAGTTTTCCATACTGACATCATACAAGTTAAATTGTCTTTATATATTTCCACTTTTATCAAACGAACACTTAATTTAAAATATTTGATTGTCAAAAAACACTTAATTTAAAATATAAAAGAATTTTCTCGACTAAAAGTAACTTAGGAACATTTTCAAATAAACATGATGATAAAAATGTCTATCTATTTTCTGAAGTGAGAAGAAAATTGCACTGGTCTACTGTATATAACCTGTCCTGCAAGGCAACCAGACTATCCATCCTATGCACCAAAATTCCACTTATCCAATTAAACAAACTGAACTAAAGCTGGATACTTACTACTAGTATATTTATGAAGATAAAGAGAAGGATCAATAGGCTTTTTAACAATTGGATGATTGTCAAGCCTTAACACTTCACAAAGCTGCAAATAAACTCCTCCAAGCTCATAACTGCACAACAAAGCCACACAAACAAGATTCAGAAAAACATTGTCATATAAGTAAACCAATAAGAAATGAGAAAGCTTACTTACACATTTATCCTTAAATTGTTTGAAAATTCAATAAGAAAGTATGGCTTTTTATTTTGCCTGCAAGAAGAAACATAATTTGAGCACGAAAAATAAAATATTAATGTTGAATTTCAAAGTTCAAACACTATTTGTACAGCGCTATCCAATGGAAATTACTAAAAAATCAAAATATTGAACAGATATTGTAAGCAGTGCTTCCCACCAAAAATTTGGATCCTCTAAAAAGTGTAAAATGAGAAAATCAAGGGTTGTTATTTAAACAAAGTAACAAACTCATGATTTGTTATGATGTATCTACAGAATCAACTTATCACCATCATCATTTAAAAATGTTAACTACTTCCCTGTAACAGTTTGCATGTTCTCTGTTTCTGTAACTGCCTCTCTTAAAAAAAAGGGAAATGTTAACGAGTACCCCTGGGGGGCACTCTTTAAGACCTTGAAATGGTAACTTTTTTAAAAAAAAATTGTAATCAATGCATTGGAAATTGAAATATTTGACTTTTTTATGGAATAATTTATTCTTTTAGAATGCTTAAAGAGTGCCCCGGGGGCACTCGTTAACAGGACCCAAAAAAAAAAGGCCTCTCTTGGAAAGTTACCACAGAAGAATTGAACAGTGGCATATTCAGTGTTATCCTCCGTATATATTAGAATTTCTACTTTGATGATTCAGTGAGAATCTTAGACTGAATAATGTAAATCTTTCTCAATTGATTTCAGTTAGTTACACGACGGTGATCAATCTATTTATAGATTGAACTATGTTGCTCCAGAAGGTTCTAGCCAACTGACAGCTGTCCGTTTGTTAGTTACAGCTAGTGACAGCGTATAAAAACAGTTACAAGAGTATTTATCTACTGTGGTAGTCTATGGTAGTATACTGAACAGTAGGAAGACTAATCCTTGAATTTTCTCCCACAAAGCGCTGGGTGTGATGAATTACGCGCAGAGCTTGGAGCCTAAGTCCTCAAACCTTGAAGATGGAAGAGCCTTAATCATATGGCCTTTAATAGTATACAATCTGAATATGGTCTTAACCTATAAAATGGGCCTTAGTTTGCTTCCTCAGCACATTCTGTTATATGGTCTTAACATAATATAACTGACTTGTGTGTGCTGGAAAGTAGAAACTCGTCTATAGCACGGAGAGTTCTTATTTCTCTCGGTCTCTCTCATAATAATTTCTCTCACTTTCCTTTAATTTCTCAACTTGCAGTAGAACTACAACTTGTAGTTCTACTAAGCAACCTCTGACACTTTTCCTACATCAGTACGGAATTCATCCATAGATTGGAATTGGAAGCTCAAGTATTCATTTTGAATGAACTTGACCATAACTATCTAGCTTCAAATTTTCAACTTCTACCTTGACTACATGCACCCTAATCTAAAATATTATCTACTGAATCTAAAAAAATAAATATGAAATATACACAACACAAACATATGACTTATGTCCAAACAAATATACAACTTTGCACCTGCAGGCGGTATATTAAACTAAGAAAATGAGATGCAAGTTTAATATTTGAAGTGAGCAAGTGACAAAAAAGGTTTGAAATTTATATCAAGATTATTATCTGTCTATTTGATCAGATTACGAAAAGGGATCTTCAAAATTTTCACATCATGTAGGCTGTAGTAATTTATTGCCACTAGAACTATAAGATGATAAATGTATGAAGGTTATTACAGATACAGTTTGATGCAAAACCGATGCATAAAAGATTCCATACCGGAATGCAAGATAAAGACACGCAGCCCGTACTTGCTCTGATTTACGTCCTCGGGTGAAATTTTTTGCAAGTGCTATCTTCAATAGAAAAACTAAAGGATTAGTTAAATAAAAAGAAAACCATTTGATTTGATATTACATAGAAAGCAAGGACATGGATGAAATGGAAAATATTAACATACTTCATAGAAGGCCCTAGCTTGGCGGACCACATCTCCCTCACTTACTCCAAGGCTGAGACTTAAATATTCCATTTCTTTAGAAGCTGTAAGCCAAAGAAAACTGGCACATGTGAATATAAATAGTCGCATGTATGAAATTATCTGTGGTAACTACTTAAAGATAAGATATAAAAGGACAACTATCCAAACTTCCTTTTTATTGCATTGGCTACTGCGAGCATTATTGGAGTATACCTTACTTGACTAATCTTAATATGGATATTAAACACTAAACTTATTATTGGACGACAGCTTCGAAATTTTTGAGGAATGGCCAGAAGAAAAGTAGCAGAACTTGACATATTCAACACTAACACAGTAACAAGTTCAATGACTCTCACGTAAGTTATATCATGCCAAATAAAAAAATCAATTGATATTAAACAACACAACATTTTGGAAACCATCACATCAATTACATCCTGTATGTGGAATCAGTAATGAGGTTTAACAAATATATACCTCTATATAAAGTCCTTTTACGTGAAGCATCTAACTCCTCAACTGCTTTTATCAAATTTCCCGATATTTTGCTCTATTAAACACAAATAAGGAAAACCATAATAAAATACGTAACAAAAACTGGAATGTAGGGTGGCAAAAAAAGCAAAAGACAAAAATGCTCATAGAAAACACAATCAAACTCGTCCTTCAAATGGGTAACCAATAACCCGGAAACCTCAATTGAAAACACCAGACATAGTAATAAAGTTATAACATTCTCTTTTGATATAATAAAGTGCAACAAGAAATGTTATGTTGCATTTCTGAGAAACTCTACTATGAACTTCAAGGAACTTGGATATCCCTATTTTCCTTAAGCACGCGACAGCGTCGTGTTCACAAGAGAAACACATTTCCCTATTTAAAAGACCTGGCATCACATGTGCAGAAGCACATCAACCTAGATTTGGATCCCCTGCATGTGTAGCATAGTGGTGACTATCTAGCTTCGCAATCCAAAGGAACAGGCTTTGTATCCCTACCCGGGAATATATGACCTAGTGCTTTCCCCTCCTCCTAAATAAACGAAGAAAAAAAAATATAATCCCTCCTCTACTTAAAAAAAAAAGAGTTTAATTTTCACACAATGCTGGTGTAAAATAGTTTACACTGTCAGCACATCATTCACTATCATGTCCATGACGACATTGGATATGGTTATGATAAAATTCAAACGTTTCTAATAATCTGATAGTTGTGATTGACTGACAGGGTAAAAAATCTTTAATCTGATGCATCAACAGTGTAAAAGAGTTATACACAGTCATCCATTAAGAAACCATCAATCTATCATGTCATACAACTTACTTCAACATGAATCTAATTTATATAAATTAAACTTATTTCAAAATATCTGTGTGATTTGACAGAATACAAGAGGATCATTGGTATAAAACTATTTTACACTGAAAATGAATCTTCTGTTTTCTCTAAAACTACATTTCCTTTCACTCTAACCATACCCGCAAATTGAACTTAAACCACAAGCAATTAAAATCCCCAATATCCCTTTACACTAGCAACTTATACCTCCTTCCTATAACACTACATCATCAATTTTAACCTCAAATTCCTCTACCCTAAAAAACAAACAAAAAAACACCATACCCTAAAAAACTTCAATTACCTGTCCGGCGGAGTTTTTAGTAAAAGTCGGCTCCTCAGTTAAAATCTGATCTTCCAACACCTTCCCACAAGATGTACAAACCCTGACAACCAAAAAACAAAGGAAAAAAAAACCAATACGCATAAGAAATTTTCAGTTTCGCTACACATTCGAAATTGAACAAGCATAATAAGTAATAACAGTAACATAATGTAGAAATTGAATTAAAAAAAGGTGAATTGTTGGTTGAATTAGTGTGAAAGAGTGATAGTTACAAATAACATTCTTCGTGTAGCTCAGCGCGAACGTTTTTGACGCAATGATCGCAGTAAACCATTGTGCTCTGAGTGAGTTGAAGAAAACGAATCTAAAGAGTGAGTGGGAGGGAGAATTTGAAGAAAATCAAAGAGAGAGTTGAAATTGTGGATTGTGGAGGAGTTTCAAGTTTGGTTTGAATTGTTTGTTAGTTAGGGTTCATCGTTGGGCGTGCATAAATAAGCCGCCAAATTAATTAATTTATTAATTATAATTTTCAACTATCACGCCGAAAATTAACGGAAATGAAATTATTTACACAAAATTGCACAAATTATAAATAGACTTGGGGTGCAAGATACGTTTTTTATCTTTAATTTAATATTCATATATTTAATTAATATTTTTTGTGACGTTTTTAATTTAATTAATATTTAATGGAAATAACTTTTTACTTATAATTTTTTTTCTCATTTTTTTAGTCGGTAGATAATGTGATAAACAAACATTAAACACTACTAAAACTCACACTATTGTGTTGTAAGGTATCTGGTTGAAACCGAATGAAGACGTTTAACATAACAATTTCAATGTTATCATTTGTGTTGGATTTTATGGACTTTTTCTATGTCAATTTTACTCATCATATGATGTACTAAAGAAAATTACCCATATAATATAAATTGAAAATTTTAAATATATTTTTTATGTTATTTCATATTTACAAATTTAACAAATATTAAATAAAAAATGTTAACCAATGTCTCTAAGACCGGTTAAAGATTCAAATATAATGGTATTTGCATTGGAAGTTGTGAAGTTTATACCTCAAAGATTTAAGAAGTGTCATTTTCAATTATAAACTTCCTTTTTTGGTTTCATTAACTAATTTAAATAATATTATAAAATAGATAAAATAGTAAATAAAATTGTTTTAGTGAACTATACATTCGAAATTAAAAAAAAAAACTCAAAAAGAAGTATTTCGTTTATAAAGTGTTATATATATAAATTGGATTTCTTATAATATAGTACCATCAGATTTTACTGGCTTTATAGTCTATTTAGTCCAATCTTATTTTAAAGTTAGTCTCCAAAAATTTGAGCAAAAGTATCATAATTGCACGATCGGTCTTTTAAAGGCTTATTCGGACAACAAAGACGTGTTGAATCTCGTTGCCAAACCTCATTAGTAGATAATACATAAATATTATGTCCGCAATTTTGAGTCATCTAATAAGTTGAGCTCGGAGAAACTTATTGAACTGATTGGCATCTTGAACACCCCTGCATGAACAAATTATCTTCAGCTGGAATGCAATTGATAATATTAATAAAATTGATTTACTTATAAAAAAATCTTACAAGCTTAACCACCAAAAATTAGAGGGTTGATCTTGCCAAAAACACACTATGATTCTTACAACCGTTAACTTTCGTTGGTCAAAAGTTATTTTAAATAAACTTATTTTGACAAGCTGATTTGGATTAAAAATAAATTGAATGTAAAGTAAGTTATATTTTAATGCAGTTAAGTAAAAAGTAAAAATGGCAAATTTTTCTAATAAGTTGAACTCCTTAATTACAGAAAAAGTTGGTTGAACAATAAACTAGTAGATGCTAAGGTTTCAACTTTCAAATCACATTTTAAAACTCGAGAAGGCCTAATGATATCAAAATCATTAAGTCTAAAAACGTTTTAATCTCGCAATCTCTTACAAATTTATATCCAAACATGCACAGGAACTAGTCAGAAATCTTCAAATAAACTTGGCAGAATTTGTTTCGACCTTACAGATTGTTTAGAATTTGGAATGAAAGAGCTCGATGCTAATGTCCAAATCAATATAGTCTCTTTGGTTTCATGACTGTTTTCATTGTTCCCACCCATAATTGTACATCAAATTAAACAAAGTCAAAACTGCCAAAAAAAACTGTTTCAACCTAATTTTTTGTATATTGTCTTTACAAGTGATCCATTAAATGGAAATCAAATGGTTACCTACACTTGCAAAAAAAGTGCTTGAACCTGACGAGACAATAATGATCTCAACCAGCTTAATCAAAGGTCTCAAGTTCGAAAACGGAAAATGAAGCATGTTAAAACTCTTGTAGAGCTTTCTCCTCCATGTGATCCTACAAACTTGAGCGGTGTGATACCCGATTTATATCAAAAAACTGTTTACCTACACTGCATTTGGCGAAAAAATTTATCCATAAGGATTTTGTTTAACAAATTTTTGAGCCTTCTTGAGCCAGGACCAGGTTTAAGCAAACCATAATTCTCAGTTCTCAAACCTGAGCATGCTTTGTTCTTTCCACCTTGAGAACACCACCCTCCAAAAGAAAATCCCCCCTTATACCTCTTCAAAAGATCTCTATCAATTTTATCGAGAACAATATCATTTCTCTTGAATTTTCTAGCGAAAGGACGGCTACTTAGAACCATTTTCCTATAATCTTTAAGTCCTAGAGACCTAGGATGTTGTTTTGGAGGATTGTCCCAAGTAATGTAGTGAAGATCATGGTTGGCAGTGGTGTTCTTGTAGTCTTGTGAGTTGCATATTACTGTTTGGAAATATCCTTCTGGTGATGAGACAAAGTTAGTGTAGTAGAGGAGTAGAGTCCTTGGCAGATTTTCCCATCCCACGATGCAATACTCAGAAAATGATCTTGATACTATTGTCCATGCTGAACCTGAATTTTGTGAATATTGATCATGATGTTAGCTGATGCAATCTGTTAACATTGCAGATGCAATTTTAGAGGTCTAGTATAATATATTGTAATGCGATGATATATAATATAATGTCAATAGTCTATTCCATTGCCTTGGCACAAAATCAAGCAAACTGTTAAGAGTCCACATCGGAAGTAGAGGCAATCCCCACCTCACAAGTCGGTTTTGTGGGGTTGTGTTAGGCCCAATCACGATTTCTAAGATGGTATCAGAGCCTCTTCAAGATTCAATGGGCCACCTGCTATCAGGTTTCTGCTATCGGGCCACCCACCGCTTATGTCAACGAACCAAGCCCAATAGTGCTGGTCGTGAGGGGGGGTGTTAAGAGTCTCACATCGGAAGTGGGGACAATCATTACCTCACAAACCAGTTTTGTGGGATTGTGTTAGGTCCAACCACGATTTCTAAGACTAACATAATATTTCAGAAGTATACTTTCACCCTCACATTTTTATAAAAATCATAATGTGTGGGAGGGAAAAGAAATTCACAATATAGATAATAACTTTATTGTTTGTTTATACACACGTGTAGCTCATCAAAAATGCTTTTGTTTCCCCTTCTTTTGTTTCCCCTTATCATGTAATATGTTCCCAGTTTTGATGGACAAGCCATAAGTTCCTCTTTTTGCACCCCACTACTTGTCTAATAATACTTACAACACACGTTGGATTTTACTTAATATATATATATATATATATATATATATATATATATATATATATATCAAGAATTTGGCAATTCTTTTTAACAAAGTTTGAATCAAAATAATTGGTTCTTGTGGATTTAACCGTATAACACCACTTATATATGATAATATTTAAAATTTGTGACTGTGTATCACTTAAGTGAATCGCCAAGCCACTTGACTCAAGTAACCTTTGTTAAGAGTAAGAAATTATGCAAAGTTAATAATTTGGAATAGATTCCTTTACTGGTTTCGAGTTTAAAAAATTTAGAAAAATAAAATGATTACCAGAAAAGTTTTTTTTATTCTGTGTTTGAAATTGAGACTGACCTAGTAAACATAAACAAAAGAAAACAAAGGGAAAAAGGTAGTATTCATTATTAAGACATTATTATGTATGCACCGTTTATGTATGTACCATGTTCCTCTACAAGTATGAAGGCACGTGAATTGCTAGAATCAATCAAGAAATTAACTAAAATAATTGCATCAGCCATCAGGCATGTGCATCCACTAGAAATAGACACTGCACACTGCACAATACCATCACCATATGTACATGGATTATCATCTACTTTATCTTCAAGTAAGTCACATGTGTATTTTCCAATTTAAGGAGGCACTTATGTTGGAACAAAATGTGTTTAACAATAAACCTTAAAGAGTTTTGATGATAACAAGGTATTAAAAATTGTAAATTGGATTAGCTAATATTTGTTCAAGTGTACAGGACCATAATTATAAAGTTACATCATCATTGGTTCTGAATGAGCAAATAAAGAGCTATGGAAACAACAAAAATTTGAAGCTTGGACGCTCCTGAAGGCAACTTGCTCCTAAAGAAAAAGCGCTCCTGAAGTCAAGCTGCTCCTGAAGAAATAGCGCTCCTGAAGTAAGCTGCTCCTGAAGAATAGTGCTCCTGAAGACAAGAGGTCCAGAAGTCACATCATCAGAAGCTGCATCATCAGAAGCTGCAGAAGTCATCTCATCAGAAGCTGCATCATCAGAAGCTGCCTCATCAGAAGCCATTTCACCAGAAGCTGAATATCAACTGGATTTGCAAAGAATCAAGAATTGAAGAATCATCAATGCAAAAGCTGTCTATTGGATTCGAAAACACAAACAAAGGATTAGTGGAGTTTGCAACGGTCATTTCAAAGGTGTTTGAAGGCATGTGTTTGCAATTTGGACGAAAGCGTTGACATTGTACTTTGTACGAATTGTACAACCACGTTCTCCACTACTCTGTTTTGTGTCTGCACTTCAAGACAAGAAAACAGCTCCAGAATACGGTCTCGCCTGCATAGATGTTCCTTTGGATAAGGAATGGATTTCAAATTGGTTCTTCATAGGACAACAACCAAATCAGGCAAAAGATCATTGGTGAAAGATCAAGCTTCAACAACGACTCTTTGGTGTGCTGGCAATTTCACAACGTCTCTTTCACACCTCTATATAAAGGAGTGAAGACCTAGAGAATTGGTAATGCAAGAACGCTGAACGAAAGACTCACAAAGATTTTCACAAGTACCAAACCTCTGCTGAAATTGTTCTGCATTCACTTAGAATTTCTGTGTCTCAAAGTCATATCTTAGAAATTCTTAAGTCCATTGAGTCTGTATCTGATTTGTATTGTGAGCACCTCTGATTGTATATCAAGTGTTCAACCTTAAACAATTTTCTGTGTAATTTTGTTTAGTTAGGAAGTCTCTTGCAGTTGTGCTTGAGCAGGAAGTCTCTTGATTGTGTTCTTGAGCAAAGGAAGTCTCTTGCTTGTGTGCTTGAGCATTGGAAGTCTCTTGCTTGTGTGCTTGAGCATTTGTAATCAGATATTACTCATAGTGAAATCTCCTTGGAAGTGCAAGGGGGACTGGACTACTTCCGGATTGTGGAAGGAACCAGTATAATTGCTTTGTGTCGTTCTTCTTCTCTCTCTCTGATTTATTCCGCTGCATTTAGATTCTGATTATCACTTCAGAAGCTGTCTCACTTAGCTTCTGATCAGTGTGTTCAGTTTTTAGGAGAAACGAAGAATTTTCCAAAAACACAATTCAACCCCCCTTCTTGTGTTTTTTCTCACCTTCAATTGGTATCTAGAGCCTTGGTCTGTTGTGTATCACTTAACCGTGCAACAGTCAAAGATCTGAGAAAAACATGACTACTCCTCCTCCTGATGGTGATACTAGCTATAAAAATGTCTCACATGATTATAGTGATAGTAAGAAAACCAGTGTTGGAAAAATTCCAAAGTTCAATGGAGATGCTGAAGAGTTCTCTTGGTGGAAGACCAATTTTTACAGTTACATCATGAGCCTAGATGAAGAATTGTGGGATATTCTGGAAGACGGCGTTGGTAGTTTAGTCCTTGATGAAGAAGGAGCTGCTGTGGATAGAAAGAAACATACTCCAGAACTGAGGAAACTTTACAAGAAGCATCATATTATCAGAGGAGCTCTTGTCACTGCCATACCCAAAGCAGAATACATGAAGATGAGTGACAAATCCACTGCTAAAGCTATGTTTGCTTCTCTCTGTTCAAATTATGAAGGGAGCAAGAAGGTCAAAGAAGCAAAGGCTCTCCTGCTTGTACATCAGTATGAGTTATTCAAAATGAAGGATGATGAAACTATTGAGGAGATGTACTCAAGGTTTCAAACCTTAGTTTCTGGTCTACAGATTCTAAAGAAGAGCTATGTTGCTTCTGATCATGTAAGCAAGATACTCAGAAGCTTACCTGCCAGATGGAGACCAAAAGTGACTGCCATTGAGGAAGCTAAAGATTTAAACACTTTAAGTGTCGAAGATCTTGTTAGTTCTCTCAAAGTTCATGAGTTAAGTCTTAATGAACATGAGTCTACTAAGAAGAGTAAATCAATAGCTCTTCCATCCAAAGGCAAGTCATCAAAAGCTCTCAAAGTGGTTGAATCTGAAGAGGAAGAACAGTCAAGTTCAGATTCTGAACCAGATGCTGCAGAAATGGCCATGCTCTCAAACAGACTTCAATATCTGGCCAAGAAGAACAGAAAGTTTCTCTCCAGAAGGGGTAACTCCAGAAGCTCAAGGAAAGAAGATCAGAAGGGATGCTTCAACTGTAAGAAGCCAGGTCACTTCATTGCTGAATGCCCTGATCTTCAAAGAGAAAAGTCAAAGGACAAGTCAAAGAGGTCTACCTTCAAACCAAGCAAACTCAAGAAGCAGATTAAGCAGAGTTTAATGGCAACCTGGGATGATTTGGGTAGTGAATCTGGATCTGATAAAGAGGAAGCTGATGAAGATGCAAAGGTAGCTGTTGGGTTGGTAGCAACAGCAACTTCAGAAGCTGGATCAGATTCAGACTCAGAAGATGAAAATGAGGTATATTCCAAAATTCCCAGAGATGAACTTGTTGAGTCACTTAAAGAACTTCTTACACATTTTGAAGTAAGAACCAATGAGTTGAAGGATTTAAAAGAAAAATATGCTGATTTGGTACAACAGCAAAAATCAACTCTATTGGATCTGAAAGCTTCTGAACAGGGACTTAGGGGCTTTGACTTCATGTGTAAAACATATGAAGACCAGCTCAGGTTCTTATGTCAGAAGCTACAAGAAAAGTGTAATGAAAAACCTTTAAGTAATCATGAAATTGCTCTTGAAGACTTCATTATATCTGGCATTGACAGAAGCAGAGTGGCTTCTATGATTTATAGCATTTACAAGAACAATGGCAGAGGAATTGGTTTTCCAGAAGTGAAACTGGAGAAAACCAATCTAAAGTCTTGTTGTGAATGCATCAAGGAAGGTCTGAAAACATTCTTTGTACCAGAAGGGGCTGAGTTGGAAACTGTTGTTCAATCAGAACCTGAAGCTTCCAGTTTTAAGGCTAAGATTACTTCAAAGCCAAAGAACTCTAAGTCAAAGGCTATGATCAAATCTGATTCCAAAACTTCAAAGGTTAGGATCCTGAAAAGATCAGAACCTATTCCTCAGAGTCTGGTGAAACCAAAATCTGGGGTTCTGAAGTCTAAGTTTCAGAAGAAGACAGTTGCTGCTTCTGAAGTACCAAAACCTAAGGTGATGATTAATCAGAAGCAACCCAACTCACAGCACAAGGTACAAGAAGTGAAGAGTAAAGCCTTAAGTACTAACCTTCCAGGACCCATAGAACAATGGGTACCTAAATCTAAAAATGTCAATGATGCAGGTATGTCTAAGAGCAGTGCCAAAGCAAAGATCATGGTACCTAGACAGCGGTTGCTCAAGACACATGACAGGAGACAAGTCCATGTTCCTCAGCCTAACAATGAAAGAGGGAGGAAATGTGAAATTTGGAGGCAACCAGTCAGGCAGGATCATAGGTACAGGAACTATTGGTAATTCCTCTACCTCAATTAATAATGTATGGTTGGTAGATGGTCTTGAACATAACCTTTTGAGTATAAGTCAATTTTGTGATAATGGTTATGATGTGCTTTTTGAAAAACCCAACTGTACAGTAATCAACAAGAAAGACAAATCCATTGTGTTCAAGGGAAAGAGAGTTGACAATGTCTATAAAATCAATTTTTCTGAACTGGCTGATCAGAAGGTGATCTGCCTACTATCAGTGAATGATAAGAAATGGATGTGGCACAGAAGGTTGGGACATGCTAACTGGAGGTTAATCTCTAAGCTTAGTAAGTTACAACTTGTGAAAGGGCTACCAGACATTGACTATCATTCAGATGCACTTTGTGGTGCATGTCAGAGAGGGAAAATTGTGAAATCATCTTTTAAAACCAAAGACATTGTCTCAACCTCAAGACCTTTAGAATTACTCCATATTGATTTATTTGGACCAGTAAGTACTGCATCCTTATATGGAAGTAGATATGGATTAGTCATTGTTGATGATTACAGCAGATGGACTTGGGTGAAATTCATAAAGAGTAAAGATGTTGCGTGTGATGTATTCAGTAGCTTCTGCACTCAAATTCAATCTGAAAAAGAATCAAAAATTTTGAAAGTCAGAAGTGATCATGGTGGAGAATTTGAAAATGAGCCATTTGAAGCTTTTTGTGAAAAACATGGAATTTTCCATGAATTCTCTTCTCCTAGAACACCACAACAAAATGGAGTTGTAGAGAGAAAGAATAGAACTTTACAAGAAATGGCCAGAACCATGATTCATGAAAACCATTTACCAAAACATTTTTGGGCAGAAGCAGTGAATACAGCATGCTATGTTCAAAACAGGATCTATATTAGACCTATTTTGGAGAAAACAGCATATGAACTCTTTAAAGGAAGAAAACCCAATATCTCTTACTTTCATCAATTTGGATGTACTTGTTACATTCTGAACAACAAGCTCTACCTAAAGAAATTTGATGCCAAGGCCCAAAGAGGAATCTTTTTAGGTTACTCTGAAAGGTCAAAGGCATACAGAGTGTATAATTCAGAAACACTCTGTGTTGAAGAATCTATGCACGTTAAATTTGATGACAAGGAGCTTGAAGATAAAACTTCAAAGCAGGGTGAAAGTTTTGCAGAGATACAGGTTCCTGAAGCTACTCCAGAACCTGATCAGATAGCTGAGTCTGAAGATAGTCCAGAAGCTGAACCCACATCAGAAGCGCAAGATGAAACTGCTTCTGATAAAGCACAAGATGGCTCACATCAAGAAGATCCTCCCAGAAACACATTCAAACACAAGTCTTCACATCCTGAGGAGCTAATCATTGGAAACAAAGATAGTCCAAGAAGAACAAGATCACATTTCAGACAAGAAGAGTCAATGATTGGACTAATCTCAATGATTGAACCTACAACAGTTGATGAAGCACTCTCAGATGATGGATGGATCCTAGCTATGCAAGAAGAGTTGAATCAATTTCAAAGAAATGATGTGTGGGATCTGGTACCCAAACCTCAGCACAAGAACATTATTGGAACAAAATGGGTATTCAGAAACAAGCTGAATGAGCAAGGTGAAGTAACAAGAAACAAAGCCAGACTTGTTGCACAAGGGTATAGTCAACAAGAAGGCATTGATTACACTGAAACGTTTGCTCCAGTTGCAAGATTGGAAGCAATCAGGTTACTTCTTTCCTATGCAGTTAATCATGGCATAATATTATATCAGATGGATGTCAAGAGTGCATTTCTCAATGGTGTCATAGAAGAAGAAGTGTATGTTAAGCAACCTCCTGGATTTGAGGATATTAAATATCCTGACCATGTTTTTAAATTGAAGAAATCACTATATGGCTTGAAACAAGCTCCCAGAGCTTGGTATGATAGACTAAGTAATTTCTTAATCAAAAATGATTTTAAGAGAGGACAGGTTGACACTACACTCTTCAGAAGGACCCTTGGGAAAGATATTCTTGTTGTGCAAATATATGTTGATGATATAATATTTGGTTCTACTAATGCATCTCTTTGCAAGGAATTTTCTGAGTTAATGCAGGATGAATTTGAAATGAGCATGATGGGAGAGCTGAAGTTCTTCCTTGGCATTCAAATCAATCAATGCAAAGATGGAGTCTATGTTCATCAATCAAAGTACACAAAGGAGCTTCTGAAGAAGTTCAAACTTGAAGATTGTAAAGTGATGAACACTCCAATGCATCCTACGTGCAACCTGAGCAAAGAAGATGAAGGAGCTAAAGTAGATCAGAAGCTGTATAGAGGTATGATTGGTTCTTTGTTATACCTCACTGCATCTAGGCCAGATATTTTATTCAGTGTATGCTTGTGTGCAAGATTCCAATCAGATCCTAGAGAATCTCATATGACTGCTGTCAAGAGAATCTTCAGGTATTTGAAGGGAACAACTAATCTTGGACTCCTTTATAGGAAATCCTTAGATTATAAGCTAATTGGATTCTGTGATGCTGATTATGCTGGTGATAGGATTGAAAGAAAATCAACCAGTGGCAATTGTCAATTTCTGGGTGATAATCTTATATCCTGGGCTAGCAAAAGACAAACAACTATTGCTATGTCTACAGCAGAAGCAGAATACATTTCAGCTGCAAGTTGTTGTACACAACTACTTTGGATGAAACATCAGTTGGAAGATTATCAGATAACTGCTAACAGTATTCCCATTTATTGTGATAATACTGCTGCTATTTGTTTGTCTAAAAATCCAATTTTGCATTCAAGAGCTAAGCACATTGAAATCAAACACCATTTTATCAGAGATTATGTTCAAAAAGGAATTTTAGATATACAATTCATTGATACTGAAAATCAATGGGCTGATATATTTACTAAGCCTTTAACTGTTGAAAGATTTGATTTTATAAAGAAAAATTTGAACATGCACTTCGTGTCTGATTAAATGTTTGCTTGCTCCTGAATAGGATTTTAGGTTCTGAAGTTAGTTCAGAAGCAGTAGTCCATCAGAAGCTCTTTATTGAGGTTCTGAGGAAAACTCGCTTCTGATGATGACATCAGCATCTGAAGTCCAGAAGCTGGATTTGTTGCTTCTGAATAGTTGGATTAGTGGAAACGTTAGGAGTTACTTTTTAAAGTAACTTCTGGCCCACTAACTTGGTAGTTACTCTGTGAACTTCTTACGTGGCCTGTATGTGTTGGTGTATAACTAAAAGGGCAATGATGATTTAAAAGCTTTGAAAGTACTTTTCACGCGCCCCCAATTTTGTCATTAATGTTATGTTTGTTTGTCTCTTTTGAATTGCAATCGTTTTACTTTTAACACTTTGTCAATTCACACACTACTCACTCACAACAAACACATTTGCTCTCAAACCGTTTGCGAAGTAAGCGCATTCTCTCAACCTTGGAACCCTAAAAATCTTCATCTTCTTCAAATCTTCGTCAATCATCAAATGGCATCATCAAGCTCAAAAGTTTCAGAATCTACTTCAAACAAGCAAAGCGTATCAGAATCATGGTCCATCTACAAAGAAAAGACTATGGATATTCCATGGGAATCCTTGATAGTCCAAATAGAGTCACCAGTGGATTTTACTTCACTCAAGAAGTACGAAGTAAACATGGAAGGCTTAATAGAAACACAGGAGCTGTCTGAGTATTTCAGAATGCTAAATGGGCCAACATATGTGAATTTGGTCAAGGACTTTTGGTTAAAAGCTGAAGTGTACAATGAAAAGCCTGCAAAAGTTGTAAGCAAACAAGCTGGGTCAAAGAAAGGGAAAATGGTCATGGATATGAATCCTACATCATTTGACAGCTTAGAAATAAGGTCTGAAGTGATGGGCATTCCTATAACCATCACTGAGGAAGTTATAGCTAAAGCTTGTAGAAGGCATGCAGAGGGAAGATTCCAAGAAATAGTCAGGAAGGAAGATGTCCTGCTACAAGGTTACTACAACACTCTTTTGGGTGGGAAGAAGGATGCAAAGCCTTCTGAAATGGAGATTCACAACAGGATGTTGGTGAAATTCAGTAATGATTGCTTCTTTCAAAGAGCAGGAGGATCTGACCAACCCAACAATCAACAGAAGCTAGCAATTTACTTCATGGCTATTTTGGAAAAGATAAACTTCCCAAGATATGTAATGGATCATCTCTGCTGGGCCATAAATGAAAGCACTATCAGAGGAAGAAAACAAGTACCCTATGGAAGATTGCTGTCTGAAATCTTTCATCAAGGAAGGGTGCTGGAGTTCTTAAAAAGGACAAGGAGTGCTTCTGATAAATGTTTCAAAGTCTCTACTGCTGAAAGGACTATCAGTAGCAGGAGCTTACACTCTATGAAGTTCTTCAAAGAAGCTCCTAAAGATGAGAAATGGTTGGAGTTGACCACAGAAGAATCTGAGATTATCAGAGACTTTCCTTCCATAGTTAAGGAAAGTAATCCTGAACACTTAGCTAGATTAGTAGCTGAGTACGTCTTGGAGGAAGATGCGAGGTCTCAGGAGGAAGCTGCTCTTGCTAAAGGAAAAGGCAAGAAGGCCAAAGCAGTTGCTGTGTCAGAAGCTGCTGTTTCTGATGCACCTAAAGGGAAAAGGGCCAGAACTAGTTCTGAATCTGATGCTGCTCCTACTAAAGGAAAGAAGGCCAGAACCAGTACTGAGTCAGAAGCTGCTATTGCTAAAGCTGCTAAGTCTGAAGCTAAACCTGTTTCTATCAAGGATAAAGGAAAGATGCAGAAGATTGGTGCTGCTTCTATTCCTCAGAAGAGAAGAAAAGGTAAGGCAGACTTGGTAATCACTCAAGAGCAGCTGGAGGAAGCTCTTGAAGAAATGGAAAAAGAAGAGGCTGATCCCAAGCTGAAGAAGAAGAAGGCTCCCCTTCAACTTGTGAGTCCTATGGTTGAGATGACTCCAATAAGGAAAAGGATGGCAGATGAACGTGCTTCTGAACTTATTGCAGACAAAAAGGATCTAAAAGCACAATACACTCATCAAAGAGATGAAAAGCTCAAGGCCTTGGGATTGGAAGATTGTGATAGGTTCTACAAAGATAAATTGGCTGAAGTAAGAGCCATTGCTGGTAAGCCCACTGAAGACAATGAGGAAGACGATATGATGCTCATGTTTGAAAATGCTCCAGAAGAGGGAACTTCAGAAGTAGTTCCTCAAGCTGCTGATCCACAAGAGATCACTTCTGAAGCTGGCCCTGCAGATCAGGTAATTCAGATTCCAGTCACCTCTATCCCCATTTCACCTTCTTCAACATCTGTACCTGAACCAATAGAAGACACTTCTGTCTTAGACAATCTTGCTCTCCATTACTCAGGTGAGTTACCCATAGACAAATCCACCTCAGAAAAAGCCTCTGAAACAACTCCAGAAGCAGCTGCTTCTGAAAATGTTGTTTCAGAAAACCCTCATCAACAAACACCTGAACCACATAAACCCACAACACCCCCACAATCACCAACAGCTACCATTGACCCCCAACTCAACACTCAAACATCAACTTCACCACAACAACCACCATCTGAAACTGAATTTCAACCTTTACCTGAACACTCTCCTGAACCAACTCCCATGGATGTTGACATCTCTCTAGTCAATGTTCAAGCCTCAACCTCCACCACACACATTGATTCTGACCAGCCCTCATCTTCTAACACACAAACACACCTTACCATTCCAGTTCCTAACCCTATTCAAGACTTAGAAATCAGTGATTCTGATCTTGAAATCCTTGAACATCCACCCACAAACATCCTGGAATCTGGATATATCAATTCTGAGCTTCAGACAATCCTTAGTCAATTGCTTAATCTTGTGGATCAACGAAGGACAATTGATCTCACAAGTGCATATGAAGACTCCTGGGCATCACTTCAGAACCGGGCAACTGAGCTAATTGAAAGCTTAAGGGCTAAGTGCATCAGAAGCAAGGAAGCTTCTGTCAGGAAGTTAATGGAGCATCTGAATCAGAGTCTCAGAATAAGAAGTTCTACACTGCTCCTGGCAAACCAGCCTTTCTTTTTAGAAACGGATTACTTGACCAGAGAAGCAAGGTTGTGTAAGCTTCTGAAGAAACAGATGGCACAGCAGCAGCAAGAAGCTAAGGAAAGGGAACAGGCTCTTCTCCAGAGGCAACAACAGCTTGAAGAACTGTTGCAGAAGAAGATTGAAGAAATGGAGGAGATGAAGAAACAACATCAAACCAACACTTAGTTGC
This sequence comes from Medicago sativa, assembly GCF_051527215.1. NCBI lineage: Eukaryota > Viridiplantae > Streptophyta > Magnoliopsida > Fabales > Fabaceae > Medicago > Medicago sativa. Next base: position 84,050,659 of record NC_140755.1, on the reverse strand, counting down.
ACACCCTTGTGTTTTTCTTTTTGTTTGTTGTTTGTTTTGAATTCCTAGTCCTTGCTTCTGAAACCATTCTGTTTTAATTCTCTTTGCTTCTGAATGCTTACTGATTCTGACTGTTTAGCTGCTTCTGACAATTGAATATACATGATTTTTGCTCTGATTTATTTAGTTCATTGCTTAGTATACTCTCTCACGTTTGAGTTTTTCTCATATCTTTTTGTCTTTTGTGCTTAGATTTATTTTAATTTTTTTTGATAATGACAAAAGGGGGAGTATATGTGACAAGTATTTAAAGGCTCTGAGCCCCATTAATGGCATTTGAAATTTTTGAAAAACTTCTATCTTTTTACCTTATTGGTATAAGCTATGAATGAACGAAGGAGTATCAAAATTCAAGTAAAGTTAATTGAACCATTCTTCTTATCTATAAGTAAATTCTTTCATTGATTCAGTTTTGCTTTTAAGCTCTGATAATAATTATTGCGCGCAAAATGAATTTAATTAACCTGGATAGAACTTAGGGGGAGCTTACAAACCTCACCTTAAAGACTATCAGACTCAGGGGGAGTTTGAGCTTACAAACCTCAGATTCTGAGCTTACAAACCTCAGAACCCCAAAGTCAACTTGTTAATTAGATTAACAACAATTGATCAATTTTAAATACTTTTGTTTGTCATCATCAAAAAGGGGGAGATTGTTGGAACAAAATGTGTTTAACAATAAACCTTAAAGAGTTTTGATGATAACAAGGTATTAAAAATTGTAAATTGGATTAGCTAATATTTGTTCAAGTGTACAGGACCATAATTATAAAGTTACATCATCATTGGTTCTGAATGAGCAAATAAAGAGCTATGGAAACAACAAAAATTTGAAGCTTGGACGCTCCTGAAGGCAACTTGCTCCTAAAGAAAAAGCGCTCCTGAAGTCAAGCTGCTCCTGAAGAAATAGCGCTCCTGAAGTAAGCTGCTCCTGAAGAATAGTGCTCCTGAAGACAAGAGGTCCAGAAGTCACATCATCAGAAGCTGCATCATCAGAAGCTGCAGAAGTCATCTCATCAGAAGCTGCATCATCAGAAGCTGCCTCATCAGAAGCCATTTCACCAGAAGCTGAATATCAACTGGATTTGCAAAGAATCAAGAATTGAAGAATCATCAATGCAAAAGCTGTCTATTGGATTCGAAAACACAAACAAAGGATTAGTGGAGTTTGCAACGGTCATTTCAAAGGTGTTTGAAGGCATGTGTTTGCAATTTGGACGAAAGCGTTGACATTGTACTTTGTACGAATTGTACAACCACGTTCTCCACTACTCTGTTTTGTGTCTGCACTTCAAGACAAGAAAACAGCTCCAGAATACGGTCTCGCCTGCATAGATGTTCCTTTGGATAAGGAATGGATTTCAAATTGGTTCTTCATAGGACAACAACCAAATCAGGCAAAAGATCATTGGTGAAAGATCAAGCTTCAACAACGACTCTTTGGTGTGCTGGCAATTTCACAACGTCTCTTTCACACCTCTATATAAAGGAGTGAAGACCTAGAGAATTGGTAATGCAAGAACGCTGAACGAAAGACTCACAAAGATTTTCACAAGTACCAAACCTCTGCTGAAATTGTTCTGCATTCACTTAGAATTTCTGTGTCTCAAAGTCATATCTTAGAAATTCTTAAGTCCATTGAGTCTGTATCTGATTTGTATTGTGAGCACCTCTGATTGTATATCAAGTGTTCAACCTTAAACAATTTTCTGTGTAATTTTGTTTAGTTAGGAAGTCTCTTGCAGTTGTGCTTGAGCAGGAAGTCTCTTGATTGTGTTCTTGAGCAAAGGAAGTCTCTTGCTTGTGTGCTTGAGCATTGGAAGTCTCTTGCTTGTGTGCTTGAGCATTTGTAATCAGATATTACTCATAGTGAAATCTCCTTGGAAGTGCAAGGGGGACTGGACTACTTCCGGATTGTGGAAGGAACCAGTATAATTGCTTTGTGTCGTTCTTCTTCTCTCTCTCTGATTTATTCCGCTGCATTTAGATTCTGATTATCACTTCAGAAGCTGTCTCACTTAGCTTCTGATCAGTGTGTTCAGTTTTTAGGAGAAACGAAGAATTTTCCAAAAACACAATTCAACCCCCCTTCTTGTGTTTTTTCTCACCTTCAACTTATACTTATTATATACCATCATTGTGGGGAAAAAATTGAATATTTAATAAGTTTGTAGGTCTCAAATAAATCTCATTTATTTGCGGATCTCACATATCTTTAATATTTAAAAAAAAAATGTAATGATATAGAGATTGATAGGTGATTAGTGGATCTTGTTTAAAAAATTTATGTGATGTACTGGGTTTTAGAGATTGAGTACTTATTAGGTACCACTATTAAAAAATTATAATGAGTTATATATACATGTTGAACTCAATTAAGTACTAAAAATGAATTTCTCTATTGTGAATGTTATTACATCCTAACTATAAAAAAAATTCTTTATTCTCCCCATATAAGGACAGAATTGATCAAAACAATATAAGGACGACAAATTCTACACAATATATTGTATTTGTGTAACTAAATGTGCTATTTTTTATGTATCCTTCCTTTCGATTTTCTTGGGAAATAATCCTAATAATTTGAAGGTTATATTTCATCCCAATTTTCTATTCAATTAATAATTTATATGTAAATGTGCTTATATAGTGCCCACACCACATTTTCCATAAAATTCATCATGCAGGAGTTGATGAAAATAGATAAATACTAATCTTGGTGGGTAAGAGGAGGTTGTGGGGTTCAAGGCACTCAACTACATAGTTAGGTAAAATTTCTTGATACCACATTATACACATGAATGCTCAACAGCTACCACCTAGCTACCATTAAATTACCTTCCATGACTAACGAACAAATTGTTGAAAGTGACATTTTCTTTTGCATCCAGAACAGTATTGATAGTTTAATCCTTAAATCTCTAAATCCAACCATAACACGCAACTTCTGAACAATATCATATTTAAATGTTCTAATCTAAGTGACATAAATGTTAAACTAATCTATAGACTATACCAATAGACAAGATGTCGAATATGTTCTAATAAGGACATTAACCAATTAACCAAATGACAATAAACTATGACATTTGATTCATTGCCATGTATTTTGTGACAACTCATGGTCACCCTAATCATATTTTATAGAATCACATGGTCCACATATATATCCCCTTAAATTACTTAGCAAAAAAGATAAGATAACATGCGTGTAATGAAGGGAACAAGAGGAAAAGCACTTGCAAACACACAAACACATACATTAGCAAAGTCCAAAATAAGCTAAGAGATTGAAGGGAAATTAAACCTGTGTATAGTTTAAAAGATGTTGGCAAATTCCTTTGCTTAATGATCCACCAAATATCTGATTTATTGAGGCTATAAAGTCCCGGATCTATAATCATTGGCTTCCCTCTCTTATTGCTAAAATTGGTTATAAAAAAAATAAAAAAAAATAAATAAAAGTCATGAAATTAGTACAAATCACAATGCATATGAAAATAGAAAATCACATGAATGAACAATATTCCACTCACAATTTCCAACCCAAGCGACTACTATGTTGTATGAAATTAATATCCCTTGGCACCTCAGAAAAAACTTGGATCAGATCTGAAAATTCAAAAAAGGTTCATACCAATTTAAATCAATCATTAACAAATGCAATCAAATCACCATAGTTAAGATCATTTCACAAATCCAATAAAACAATGCATAAGCAACAAATATGTAGCATCTTAAAAAAACGTTACACCTTGTATATAATTGCAATCTAGATTTAAAATCTTGTAACAAGTAAACTATGCTAACTTGAAATTAAACACACACACATAGATTGATTTATTCAAATGTCATATAGTAATTAAGGACACTCACCATACCATCTTGTGTAACCAAGGGATAATCAGAAGCACTAAGATTAATAAACCAATCCCAATGACATGTCTTAAGAAGCATTGCCATAGCATGAAGAGTAGTTGCAAGCATAGTTGGTCCTCTATAAGTTACCAAATTAGGCTTCCCAACAATCCAAACATTTCCAACTTGACTAAAAACAGGATCATTAGCAACATATTCTGCCACATCTTTATGTTCTGCATCTGGAGCACCATAATCCATGTGAATCAAATAGTAGTTATTTGGATGATACAACACTTTAAGCAACCTTTTGAGCTTCACAGTATCTCCTTTGGATGCAGAGATCAAGTAAGCAAAAGTAATTGGGTATGTTATGTTGGCTTTTAGGACATTGAAGTAGTCCATAGTACTAGGTTTCAAGGTTGAAATTTGAAGGGTTAGTCTTGTAGGGATGAAGAGAAAAAAGAATATTATTGAGGTTACCATGAAGGTAAACATGAATATTTTGATAACCATTTGAGAGAAAATTGCAAAAATAAAGAGAGAGAAAAATTGTGGGAGAGAGAATGAGGTGGTGGAAGAAGATGTTGTGTAAATAAAGGGTGAGAGTGTTGTATTTTCAATGGTTAATGATGCAAATTTTGTTGGGGTGAGGATATTATAGTGTGAGTGGAATTAGGAATAGTGTGCTTTACATATTGTGCGTTTTTCTCTTTGAACACAAGGACTCCATTTGTCAGTAAAATGTCGGTTGAGACAAGAAGTGGTAGATTCTGGTGAGGTGCAACTTGCATTGCACTTATAATTATTACCACTATTATTATTATTATTAAATCATTATAATCTTGTCCCTGTTATTGAAATTTCAATAAAGTTGAGTTTTTTTTTTCTTTTTTCCTTTCTTTCTATTTCCGTTTTTCTCATTAGGGTGATGATTAAGTAGTTCTTCCTTGCCTTAGAATTATGGAAAGTAGTTTAATGTCAACTTTTTATAATTTCAATTCTTAATTTTTGAAATGGAATTTCAAAGCGATCTAATTCAATTTTATTATATTCGAACATTATTTTAGACATCAACTATGATAACGAAAGTTGAAGGTTGATGTTGAAACTAGACTTTAATATGTCATTGGTCCCTGCAGTTTGTTAAAAATTTGTCAATGGTCCTTCAGTTAACTTCAAGTTAAAAAAAATGTTAAAACTAACAGTGTGCCACGTGGACCACTTATTTCACGCCACGTGGCACACTAAAAGACAAATTTTTCATAATTAGAATTAATGAAATAAAATAATTGATTTTTTAATGGTTTTTAATTGATTTAATTTCTTTCTTTTCTTTTCTAAATAAAAACTATTTAAAAATCAATAATTTTATTTCAAATTTGTGAAAGATCCTTCAAACTTGAAACCTTCACCAGATGCAGTTGTCGACGCAGGGGCGGACCCGAACAGGTCCTGGTGTGGCAAGTGCCACACCAAAGCAATCTAATTTTTTTAGGTGCAGGTAAGAAAGGAAAAGTCTTTGTAGGTGCAGGTTTGTGTTTGCTGATATCTGCCATCAGCTGCTTTAAGCAGTAGACCTTGTCTGTGAGTTTAGTTCGGCTACTGTTGCTGTTTTGGGGCTGCTGGTGGGATGGGTAGTCGCGTTTAGCGCTTTTGCTGCAGCAGCTTGGGTGCTGTGGCTTTGGTGTATGACCAGCTGCGGCTGTTATTGCTGGTTCTGGTGTTGTATGGGGGGTTCCAGCAGCACAGCCACTCTTGTTCATTTAGTTCCTTTACATGTGTTTGTTGTTATGGGCTTGGGCCTCATATTTGCATATGTTATTGAAAATTAATCTTCTCATTATGAAAATTGCTCATTTACACCCAAAATTTACTCTAATAACCCTGATTCAAGTTATTTGGCACTCGTTGCAAGCGGTAGTTAACTCATGCTCGGTATTTAATTATTTGATAAAAAGTTGTGCCTCGCCAATATTGGGAGTCCAGGTCCGCCCCTGTGTCGACATGAAGCTCTTTGATGTGTAGAGGAACCTCCGTGAGACAACCAAGCTTCTTGCAGTTGTCTAAGTACAAAATTTGAAGGCTTTCAAGTTTCTTAATGCTTGAAGGCAACATCTTCACATTGCTTCCATCTAGTCTTAATTCATTCAAGGAATCGATATTTATAGGGAGTTCAAGCAAGTTGCCACAACCCTTCAAGTATAGTATTTTCAACGATTTTAAACCACCAAATATGGCTTCTAACTTTGATTTAGTTTCTACATCTATAAACTAAATTAGAAAAATAATGTCCGTGGAAATTACCATTTTGCCCTTCTGAGGGGTATTTTGGTAAATTACAAATTGGACTCCCCTTGCCTATATATATGTGAAAAGAAAAAAAAAAGGGGAGAGAGAAACGGGAACGGGAGAAAGAAGGGGGACGAAAGAAAGAACGGGAGAGGACGGGAACGAGAGAAAGAGGGGGTTGAGGGGGAGCGGGGGAGAGAGAGAGGGAGGGAGTACCGGAGAAGAAGTCGCCGGCGGTGGAAGGGAGTACCGGAGAAGAAGTAGCCGGCGGTGGGAGGGAGTACCGGAGAAGAATTCGCCGGTGGTGGGATTGGATTGAAGATGTGGTGTTAAAGAAATGTTTGTTCTTCTTCTTCTTCTTCATCAAAGGTGATATATTTATGTTTTCTTCAATCTAAAATCATGCATGTCTTACACTGAATCAGTTTTATGCATTTTGTGTTTTATTTTTGGTTTTGTCATCCGATTGCATATTAAGGGTTTGTTCTTTCCCGTTTTTTTTTTTTGGATTCTGATGGGGTTTTTGTTGCATGTGTGTAGAAATCTGTTAGTTTGATCTTAAGGTTTTAATTTTTCAGTTTTGGTTTGTTTCTTTGCAATTTTGTGTTTAATTCATCTATGTGTGCAAAATTTTGGTTTTTGCTTTTGTTGTTTGGTAATTCTGGGTGGATTGGTTTGTTTGGTGATTTTGGGTGCAAAATTTTTCAAGAAAGATGTTATTTATTCCCTAAGGTTATCATCTTGGCATGTTTTTTGGTTATACTTTATATAATTTAAAGCCTACTCTTTTTGAAGTTAATTAAACTAATTATGTTTATTTGCAATCGCTTTGTTTCATTTCAGGAGTTTTTTTGGGATTGCTTCTGAGAATCGACAGGTAATTTGAATTGTTGTTTTATTACTAGCTGATGATGTCAACACCTTTTATTGTGTTAACTAATTGTTGTTTGTTTTAATTTCAGACTTCCAACTTCCAGTTTGAATATCTGAGCTTTTATCTTGCGGAAATTCAAAGCTGTGGTGGAGACGCCGGTGGTTTTGGCTAACGTGGAGAGGGATTTCTTATCGGAATTCAAGGCTGATTGCATGAAATTTTTTGAGAATCGACGATTTGATAAGGTTTTTTCAATTTTCACTATGTTTTTGTTCTTGTGTTTATTTATGGTGATTTGAATGTGAATTGAGATTGTGTTTGTTTTGGTTTAGGTGAAATTAGTTCGTGAAGTTATGAATCAGATGTTGGAAGCATGTCCCTGATGTTTCTGATGATTTTTCGCCACCTCTGAAATCGCAATCTTCTTTTAAAGGTAGCATTAAATTTTGGTATCTGGTGTATGATTGATTTTGCAGTTGAGAATCTGATGTGAATAAGTATTAGATCTCTTTTACAGAAATATAAATCTAGATTGTGTTTGTTTCGTGTCGACTATTAAAATAGAAATTATGATAAATAGAGGGTGAAGACAAAAACAAATGTTTGATCTTAAATAAATTTATGATCTCCAATGTGTCTGTTTGTGATCTATTGCATTGATTGTCTATGATTGTAGATTTTTCTGGGTTTGTGTTTTTGGCTCAGAGAATGCAAGTGATGGATGGTATCCTCCGGTGTCTCAAAATTCATGTAATCCTGGTTCAGTAATGGCGAATCTAAGGACGAGATCAGCTCCTGTTCGCACATTACTTGGAAGCAATGAGAATTTGGCCTAATAATGGTACAACAGGGATGCCAGAATTATTGATTCGCCATTATTCTATGTCCAAGTTTGCCATTCTACCTCTAATCTAATAATACTTTTTCCTATTTCACCAGAAAGTTTGCAGAAGATGAAGGAAAGAACACGCCTCGCTATGCAGAATCCAAAGGTGATGTCATGTAAGCATATTTTATTAACTATCTATTCTTAAATCTTAAAAGGATGAGGACATGGAACAATGATTCCTCCTGTTTTCATCTTTTACTCATACACTTTCATTAACTGATTTATGTTTAAGATTCAAACAAAGAAAAGTGTCAGTTAGACAATAAGTACCAAGTAGTTTGAGTTTGAGTTTGAGGGGGGTATCATGCATGATATATAGGAAAAATAAAATAGAGGGAATCATCCAACACAGCTGATACATTCTTCTTTTCTTTTCATTCCTAACAAATCCTTTCCTATCATGCAGGTCAAAATGAAGTTGACTAATCTTGGACATGCTCAAACGTAACTATAAGCCTTTCCATCACCATTTTTCTTACTTTTAAATCTTGCTTCTTTCTTTATTATTCCTTTTACCCCATACAATCTCCTTCTTTATGGATTGTACAGTACAGAAACAAAAATGAAGATTAGTGCTGGAGTGAGAAAGCTATGGGAAATGAGGCGTGGAAGGAAGATGGTGCAGGAGAGTTGCTGCTTTGAGTGGAATTCAATTGCAGGAGCATCTAGGCCAGGCTTTTTTGGTCAGTAAGAGCTGCAATGGAATTCCTATGAAACCTTGGATCAACAACTTAAGTAGGAGTGGTTGGCCAGTGTTGAAGAAAGGAAACAAATGGCCAGGGCACCAATTAGCAACAGAGCACCCAAGTCCCCTGAACAGAGAAGGAAAATTGCAGAAGCTATTGCTGCAAAATGGGCTTATCCCGTAAGTGTATATGTTAACATCTTGAGTGTTTGGTAGATCTTTTGCTCAGTTAGCATGCTATTAGAGTCTCATAAATTAGTTGTCTGTCATTGACTTTAAAGAAGGTAACATTTTTTTAAAATAATTGTTGTGAATTCGGACAAAATCACACCAATGAATAACAAAGATGTGTGGAGCAAAGGAAGTGGTAATCAATAGATAAAGTGTCTCCAAGCAACAACAACAAAAAACAGATCTAAACCTAAGTGTAGAGCAACACCACAAGCATAATCAAAGCAATAAAGATAAGCAATGAAAGAAAGGAACAAACACACCAAGATGGTAACCCAGTTCGGTCCAATATGACCTACTCTGGGGGAGAGAGCAGCCCTCCAATCCACTAAGATGAAAGTGATACAAATGGGTTACAAGAAATTAGCTTAAAAGCTCACAAAAGAACAAGACCTAATTTCTACCCATTTTCATGTCACCAACACTCACAATGAATCCTAAGAGAAAACACAAAAGGAAGCTTTTGATCCTTCCAATGGTGAAATCTCACTACCCAAGGTGTTTACAATGTTTCCCAACCCAAGAGATCCTCACTACAAAGACACTCAACCCTAAAGTTACCTCCTTTGTAATCCAAGTTTCTCTCTCTTTTAGCTCTCCTTCAAAATCTGCAAAGAAACACTTATATAGCAGTCTTCAGCTGTCAAAATCGTGTCACGTTTGTCCAAATCGTGACACGTTTGATACGTACGACCCAAGGTACGACCAACCTTATCCTGAAAACGTGCCCAGCAAGCCGAAAATCGTGTCACGTTTTCCCAAAATCGTGCCACGATTATACACCAGCAAAACATGCTTTCGGCATAGCCAAAATCGTGACACGTTGATGAAATCGTGTCACGATTTCTCTGTTTCTCAAAACCACAAATTTGAAGCCAAAACAACATTCTCCACCTTGACTTCTAATTTGGTGATGATGTCAGTTTAACCATCAACCACCATGCTGCTCTCTCCAAAAGGGAATTACTCTTCAACAAACTTGATCAAGTCCAAGCAATGCTTGAACCTTGATCTAGGCAATGACTTGGTAAACACATCCGCCGGATTCTCTTCCGATGCCACTTTTTCCACCACAATCTCTTTTGCTTCAATCATGTCTCTAACAAAGTGCAAGCGAATGTCAATGTGCTTTGTCCTCTCATGATACACTTGATGATTCGCCAAGTGAATGGCGCTTTGGCTATCACAATGTATTTTCACACATTCTTGAGTAATTCCTAACTCACCAATCATCCCTTTCAACCATATGGCCTCTTTCACCCCTTCAACAAGGGCAATGTACTCCGCTTGAGTGGTAGATAATGCCACCACGGATTGTTGATTTGCCTTCCAACTAATAGCCGTGCCATAAAGAGTAAACACAAAACCCGATAGAGATTTTCTTGTGTCCACATTGCCCGCATAGTCCGCATCAACATACCCCTCCAAAGCATCTTCATCTTGAGCTGCTCTTGTGTATTTCAAACCGCACTTCAAAGACCCGTTTAAATACCTCAACACCCACTTCAAAGCTTGCCAATGCACAATACCCGGATTTGCCATAAACCGACTCACAATGCTAACCGCATAAGCTAAGTCCGGCCTACTACAAACCATTCCATACATGATGCTTCCAACCCCACTTGCATAGGGAGTACTTTCCATCGCTTGCTTCTCATCCTCGGATTGAGGACATTGTTTTATGGACAACTTTGTGTGGTGACCCAAGGGAGTGCTCACGGTTTTAGAGTTTGTCATTCTAAAACGCTCCACCACCTTCTTCAAATAACTAAGTTGAGATAAGAAAAGTTCACCTTTGTCACGATTCCTCAAGATATCAATTCCAAGAACTCTCTTTGCCGGACCAAGATCTTTCATCTCAAATTCACCATTTAACTTTTCTTTGAGCTTCACAATCTCATCCTTGCTAGAGCTTGCCATCAAGATATCATCCACATATAGAAGAAGGTAGAGAATGACTTTCTCACCCCTCTTCAACATGTACACACAAGAATCATACCCGCTTCTCACAAAGCCGGTCTTCAAAAGAAATTCATCAAACCGACGATACCATTGCCTTGGGCTTTGCTTCAACCCATACAAAGATTTCTTCAAAAGACATACCTTAGACTTGTCCTCCACAAAACCTTCCGGTTGCTCCATGTAGATTGTCTCTTCAAGGTCACCATGTAAGAAAGCGGTCTTTACATCCATTTGTTCCAACTCAAGATTGAATTGATTCACAATAGCCATAAGTATCCTTATGGAACAATGTTTCACCACCGGTGAGAAGATCTCATTGTAGTCGATCCCCTCCACTTGAGTAAAACCCTTGGCCACAAGTCTTGCTTTGTACCTAGGACCTTCAACTCCCGGAATACCTTCCTTTTTCTTGAAGATCCACTTGCATCCAACTACCCTTTGGTGTTTAGGTAGCTTCACAAGTTTCCAAGTTTGGTTCTTTTCCAATGAATCCATCTCTTCATTCACCGCCTTCAACCAATACTTGCTTTCTTTGCTCTCAAATGCCTCCTTGAAGTTTCTAGGCTCCGAGTCTTGCACATCTTCAGCCGCATTTAGAGCAAAACACACCAAGTCCGCATAACCATATCTTCTAGGTGCCGTAATGGTCCTCCTCTCTCTATCTCTAGCCAAAAGATAATCGGGATCCACTACCGGTTGAGTTCCACTTGTATCCGATGTTGAAGCTTCATCTTCCACATCATCTTTCTCTTCATTTGGAAGCTCCACCTCAAACTGAGTTTCCTCCACCATTGTTTCCGGTTCTAAAATCTCTAGGTCTTTACACTTCATCCCCATACGGGTCTCATCAAAGGTAACATCCCTACTAATCAAGACTTTTGATCCTCCACTAGAGTCCAATTTCCACAACTTGTAACCCTTCACACCTTCCGGATAACCAATGAAGACACATTTCAAAGCTCTAGGCTCAAGCTTGTCTTGCTTGATATGCGCATATGCCAAAGCTCCGAAAACCTTCAAAGAGGAGTAATCTGCCGGTTTCCCACTCCATACCTCCATAGGTGTCTTGAAGTCTATTCCCGTTGATGGACATCTATTGATCAAATAAGCAGCAGTTGTCACTGCTTCACCCCAGAAACTCTTAGGTAACCCAGCTCCTAGAAGCATGCACCTCACCCGCTCCAAAAGGGTCCTATTCATCCGTTCAGCAAGACCATTTTGTTGCGGTGTTCTCGGTACGGTTCTATGCCTCTTGATTCCTTTTAACCTGCAAAACTCATTAAATTGCTCTGAAACAAACTCCAGGCCATTGTCAGTTCTCAAACCTTTTAGTTTAGTTCCCATTTGATTTTCTATGAGAGTGTGCCATTCCTTAAACTTCTCAAAGGTGTCACTTTTGTTTTTCAAAACAAAGACCCACACTCTCCTAGAATAATCATCAATGATGGAAAGAAAATAGGAACCCCCTCCATGAGTAAGAGTCTTGGAAGGACCCCAAAGGTCCGAATGCACATACTCAAAAGGTCTACTAGAATGATGCATACCACTACCAAACTTCACTCTATGTTGCTTGCCTAGTATGCAATGCTCACAAAATTCTAGCTTGTCCAATTTATCTTTTCCTAGCAAACCTTGTTTAGCTAGTTCAACTAAACCTCTTTCACTAACATGCCCCAATCTCAAATGCCACAATTCAGAATTATTATGAGGTACAACACTAGCTACCGATGCATTACCAATTACTATGGAACCATCTAAAATGTATAAGCCATTCATTTTAGACCCTTTAACCGTAATCAATGCACCATGCGAAATTTTACAAACCCCATGCTCAATTCTAGTGCTATAACCTAGACTATCAAACATGCTAAGGGAAATTAAATTTCGCTTAAGTTCGGGAACAAACCTCACATCCTTTAAAAGGAATTCACGGCCATCAAACATCTTTAGACGAACGGTGCCCATGCCTTGGACTTTGCACGCTTTGTTATTTCCGAGTCGAACAACTCCTCCTTCTTTTAGAGCCAAAGTCTCAAAATATTCCTTCCTAGGACACATGTGATAAGAGCATCCCGAGTCCAAAACCCAACTCTTCTCCGGTTCCCAACTTGTGACCACTAGTGCACCCGCACTCTCATAACCATCTTCATCGGACGCCACCGCAACTTGAACGGAAGAACTACCATTGCCCCCTTTATCCGGGCAATCCTTCTTGTAGTGACCTTGCTTATGACAAAGAAAGCATTTATACTTTGATTTGTCAAAGCCCTTGGACTTAGACTTGGACCTCGACTTCCCCTTGCCTTTTCCTCTTTGCTCACTTCTCCCTCTTGTAACATTCAAGCCTTCACCACCATCATCAACCTTCAAGTCCTTGAACTTGGTCAATTCCTTGGTTCTCAAAGCCGATTGGACCTCCTCCAAAGTAGTGGTGCCCTCCTTACCATAAAGGATGGTATCCTTGAAATGCTCAAAAGACTTTGGTAATGAACAAAGTAACAACAAAGCCTTATCCTCATCTTCCATATTAACTTCAATGTTGGCCAAATCATCAAGAATTTTGTTAAATTCCGCCAATTGCTCCGAGATTGTTTTAGACTCCACCATCCTAAATGAATAGAGTTGTTGTTTCAAGAGTTGCCTATGAGCCAACGATTTCGTCATGTACAATGACTCCAACTTAGCCCACATCGACGCCGCGGTAGCCTCCCTCGCGACATCCCTTAAAACCTTATCTCCGAGACATAAAACAATGGCACTCTTTGCCTTGTCTATCATCTCACGCTTCTCCGCTTGTGTCAAATGTGCCGGCATCGCCGCTTCACCCTTCAATGCTTCTACACACTTTTGTTGTGTCAAAACCGCTTGCATCTTAACCTTCCACAACCCGAAATCATTACTTCCGGTGAACTTCTCGATGTCCCACTTTGAACCCATGATACCAACTTTACCAATTCACGCCTATGCCCCACGGTGGGCGCCAATTGTTGTGAATTCGGACAAAATCACACCAATGAATAACAAAGATGTGTGGAGCAAAGGAAGTGGTAATCAATAGATAAAGTGTCTCCAAGCAACAACAACAAAAAACAGATCTAAACCTAAGTGTAGAGCAACACCACAAGCATAATCAAAGCAATAAAGATAAGCAATGAAAGAAAGGAACAAACACACCAAGATGGTAACCCAGTTCGGTCCAATATGACCTACTCTGGGGGAGAGAGCAGCCCTCCAATCCACTAAGATGAAAGTGATACAAATGGGTTACAAGAAATTAGCTTAAAAGCTCACAAAAGAACAAGACCTAATTTCTACCCATTTTCATGTCACCAACACTCACAATGAATCCTAAGAGAAAACACAAAAGGAAGCTTTTGATCCTTCCAATGGTGAAATCTCACTACCCAAGGTGTTTACAATGTTTCCCAACCCAAGAGATCCTCACTACAAAGACACTCAACCCTAAAGTTACCTCCTTTGTAATCCAAGTTTCTCTCTCTTTTAGCTCTCCTTCAAAATCTGCAAAGAAACACTTATATAGCAGTCTTCAGCTGTCAAAATCGTGTCACGTTTGTCCAAATCGTGACACGTTTGATACGTACGACCCAAGGTACGACCAACCTTATCCTGAAAACGTGCCCAGCAAGCCGAAAATCGTGTCACGTTTTCCCAAAATCGTGCCACGATTATACACCAGCAAAACATGCTTTCGGCATAGCCAAAATCGTGACACGTTGATGAAATCGTGTCACGATTTCTCTGTTTCTCAAAACCACAAATTTGAAGCCAAAACAACAATAATTTTGATGCTTTGAATACTCAACATTTATCCGTGATTGTAGTAATGTCATAAGTGTGTAAATTGTGGTAAAGCAGTATCAAATGTCATATTTAGCAATTTTCTTTGACAGGAGGCTTGCAGATTTTACATGATAGAAAGTGCCTTTGCTCTTATGGTGGCTTCCTCATAAATGTTTCTGTTATTTCTGTAAGTGGTGCCATTTGCAATTCTTCGAATATAAATGAAGAAGATCAAAGGAGCTGTCAGGATTTACATCTCAACAAAGCTTCCTTCCTACTTAGAGTATGTGAAACCTGTTACTTGTGTATGTTGTAAACTTTATTTACAGTTGTTATTCGCAAGGGGATTATAAAATTTTAGATAATAATTTCTGACACGTGCCATTACTAGGATTTCTTGGGGAAATGGAGTTCGAAATTGTTTGGAGTTGCTTTGCTTGCATCAGGTCAAAGTTATACGATAACAGGAACCTATGCAGGGAAGTATGTTATGCAGGTAGACTGTTTCATGTTTTTTTTACCGTATTTTGTGTACACTTTGAAGCATTGATAATCTTTTGATGTTTCATTTGCCGGATGATCTAACAGAGGTGTGTGGTGCTTGTGAGAACTCTGTTGATTATTCCTTTCATGTTCAGTTTTCATTTTTCACACATAATTTTGATCCAGGAAGAGAAGTTAGAGCCTCTGAAAAATACAACTGATGACCCGAGGATAAGGCTCTTGAACCTGTTGTATGCAAAAAAAAAGGAAAGAGCTAAAAGAACGTGGGAGGTTAAAGGTACTACAATGTTCTCTCTTTATTTAATATTACAGCATACACCATTGTCCAATGTTGTCTTTATTTCCAAATGCTGAGAGATTTTGCTTGCATATTTTTATTATGTTCGAAACTGTCGACTGTTGACTTTAATAAGAATTGGTCTCTCGCATGTTTCAGAATGTTGAATTAGAAGATTCAAAGTTTTAAACTTAGGTAGGAACTAACAATGCCATATTAATATACAAACCTCATAAACATTTAATCTTTTAATTTTCTGAGTGTGGCATCTTAATCTTCTAACTATGGTATATGGCAATGTTTTTTTTTCTATATGTATATAGTGAGGGAAGACATCAAATCTACCACTGTGCCTCTATTGGCAGAAGGGGATGATATAAACGACGGTTCAAGCAAATTAACCCCAACATTTACAAGAGGCAATAAGTTCTTTGGAATTCCACTATCAGATTCAACAAACAACAGTCCTAGATGGTCTTACAAGTTTAACAAGAAATCACCATTAGAAAAGACAAAATTTGCCTCTGACTCCAACGAGGTAATGAATTCTGTTCAAATTGATTTCGATGATGCCATTGTAAACAATTTGAAGAGACAAGTTCGTTTGGACCGAAAATCACTCATGGCTTTGTACATGGAGTTGGACGAAGAAAGAAGTGCTTCAGCTGTTGCTGCAAACAACGCAATGGCAATGATCACACGGTTACAGGCTGAGAAAGCAGCAGTGCAGTGGAAGCATTGCAGTATCGGAGAATGATGGAAGAACAGGCGGAGTATGATGAGGAAGCATTAGAGGAAACTAATGACATGCTTCTCAAAAGAGAGGAAGAGATTAGAGCTTTAGAAGCTAAATTGGAGTTTTATAGAAACAAATATGGATGTTTAATAGAAGAAAGTGGTGGTAATAATAGTCCTTCATTCAGGCTCAATGAAGCAAGAGGAGAGGATTTTAAAGATATTAAAGCAGATAAAACATATTTGCTTGGTCGCATGAAGAAGATAGAAAATAGATCACACTTTTCAGAAAATGGAGCTTACTCCTTACACTCTGACTTTGACAGTGTTAATAATATAGACAATGAGACAGATAATTAACTAAATATGTTTTCACTTAGTTTATTTTAATACAAACTATTCATTGTTTGTTGTGTACTATGAAGCACGGATACGAACACGGACACCAGACACGACACAGACACGCCGACACTGTTAATAATTTGAGAAAATCACATAAGTCGGTATAATTATATGTGTCGGTGTCAGACACCTAATCCGAGGAGTATTCGTGCTTCATAGGTTGTGTACAGTGGTGGTTTTTTGAATATAAATTTTACATGGATAGTATTTATTATGAGTGATGAAATTGTGAGAGAGAACTTGCAAACAAGATAGAACGATTCATTGATTTTCCCTACTTTATTGAATAAAGACTACAAAGTATGTATACAAGATGTAAGTTGCACCATAAGCTAGGCAATGTCTAACAAAGAGTACAACTGTCATTAACTTCCTCTGATTGTCATCAACAACTTTGGAGTCTTCTCTTCACTTGAATTAAGTTCATATAATGGTATTGAAATTTGAAAATATGACCTTATACATGTAACTTTAAAATTTGGATCATCCAGCAGGTGCACTAATAGATCAAAATTAGTACATAATATTTACTTTGTTACTTGAATTTAAAGGAGGAGTGAACATAGATTTTGCTGCTTGAATGTGCGAGGTATTATCATTATAGTTTCTAAATGTATCAAAATTATAAAATCATTTCTAAATGTGTTTTTTCTTTCAGTAGTAAGTTTAGTCATCGTATATATATTTCGTTAGTTTCTTCTTTAAATGTGTTTTTTGTTAGTCAGTTTTATCTTTGAATGGAAATGATGCACATGACAAAAATCTTTTATTCCAACTTTTCACCAAATTACTTCCTGTGTTCTGCCTTTAGATTGGTGAACCGTGTAGCAGCCCATCCCTGATTGAAGTCTTATCCTTAAAATTTAAATGGAAAATAGTTCTGCACATAAACCCTAGCCATAACCTAAGCATACTCAGACATTTTGAACTGATTTATGGCCTGGCGGTAAAACCCTAGGGTTTAAATTTGTGGTAATGACGTTTTAGCCCTTAGTTAGTACTAGGGCGCCAAAACTTGGATTCAAATGTTGACTGTAATGACTAGAGCATTGCATGTGTGTTTGTCTTATGATTCGGTGTGTGTTTGGGCGGCAATGTGAATTGGTTGTGAAACTGCAAAATAATAGCCACACAATTAGCCAATAGGATGATGCTTCACGTGACAAAACAGAAAATTGAGCAATTAAGGCATAAGGTCGGTTTCAGAGGTCGGTTTCAGAACAGAAGAACAGCTTCTTCCTTCTCTCTCCCATACGGAAGCTTATTCTTCCTCTCCTCCCAATCCATTTTCAATTTTCTCCTCACAAACCTAAACTCTCTCCCCACCTCTCTCTCCTTACGGTTTAAATCTCCAATTTCAACTCACAATCAAACAAAATCATTACAATTTGTTTTTCATTTTATGAATCGATTCTTATGGGTGGTAACTGGTAAGTTTTAAGCATTTGGGGTTCCATTTCTCTCTAATTCGCTCGCTGGGTTCTATTTTCAAATTCATTTCAGCTATCTACAATCTTCTTTCACAATTGTGTTGCTTGATTTGTGATCCATCTGTTACAGTGATAAGTTCGAAGGAGAATGGTGAGATTGAGAGCAAGAAGAGAATCCCGCATCAAAGGAAGTAGTTAAGGTAATGATTGATTAATAATTCGTTATATTTTCCTTGCTATAGATACATAGATGAATAAATTCGGTGGCTTGCCTCTATTTGATTTTGCTTGCTGTTGAAATTTTGGATCAAGAATTTGAAAATTATCTTCATATGTCTTACACCTACACACTTACTTTGAGTATAACTTTCATTTGTTTCAATAGAGAAATAAATCAGATTAGGTTGTTTTTATGATAATTAAGTTTTTTTTTTTTTTGGGCATGTGTATGGACTGCAGAAAAATTGTGGGCGCTTGATGTACAAGAGTATTTACTGCTGCTGGTGTTCTCTTAATAAATTGAGAAGGATCATGGAAACTAGGTGATATACAAGAGTATTTACTGCTGTCTTTTTTCTTCTGGTTTTTACCTCTGGTGTGCAAAGTTTTCCTGCTGATTATGTTTCATTGTTTGGCTATTTTAGAGCTCTGATTAGTCGAGTGGGGGGCCTTGCTGTTAAATCTCATTGCTTGAAGCAATAGGTAGTTCATTGCATTGGGTGTTTTGCAAGATCATTATAGACTTATAGGCTATAGCATTAGATTGTTTTGTTTTTCCTATTGATCTATTTTGTATGATTTTTATGGGCCATAAGATGTTCCTTGACCACTGTTAGATGTGTGATGCTATTTAATGAAACTCCTAATTATCGGCGAAAAAAATGAAATATTCTCAAACCACTTCAAAAGGTAGGAAGTAAAATGGTACATCTTTTTGTATGTTTTTACACAGTATATGGACTTATAGCATGTAACGATTTAGATTGCATTAAGTTTATGTAGGCTTATTTGATGCTTTTGACATATTCGAATTTCTCATCTTACCCTTCCTCTTCTATTTTTTATTTTGTAGAATGGAAAGCAATGATAAGTTGATTTGAGTTTTTTCTGGTCTTTGGAATGGATACCAATGTTGATGGTGAAGTTATTATTCTTCTATTCTTTTTATCCAAGTCATTCTTCAATACCGATGGTAAAGTTATTATTCTTCTATTCTCTTTATCCAAGTCATTCTTCTATTGGATGAAAAATCAGTGTTTGAAGATTACCGATATCGTTAATTGTTAAGTGAACTCCCCTGCTAAATCGATTCACTAATGAGAAGTTTGCAATGATTACTGGATACATACTTCAGAAGTGTGTTGCTTTTATCCTAAAGGCAGCAAGGCCTTTTTCTTGATTAATTCTTGAATCTATCTTTTTAATGATGAATCCCTCTGCTGCAACCCTTTTCTTTTCCTCTGCTGCTACCTTTTAGTCCTGTAATTAACTCAATGAAAATGGAAAACACTCCTCCTTTTAAAAATATTAACTCAATGAGTTAGGAATCCTTTAGATCTTTTGTTGCATTGATAGATAAGTTGTAATAAGCCTTTTGGGTAAGAGTGATTTGAAAAGCAACGATTGGGTAAGATGGATTGCACTTTGATGTGAGTTCTACATAACTAACTAACCTTTGTTTATTACAAACAAAATGGACTATAATCTTGATGGATATATAATAATTATGAATTCTTGATCCACTTTGTAGAATAAATTTGGAAAGGGATATATTTATGGTTTTTATTAAGAGCTTTAATGTCATGCAATTCATTTTGTTTTAGATTGGTTTATGCTTTGTGAACAATTTCATGGCTTTTTAGTTTTTGAAGTCTCTATGATGCAATTTCGTACTTCTCTTTATGCTTCTCTTCATTGCAATTTCATACTTCTCTTTATATTCTATCAATTGGTTCAAGCTTTAATTTGAGTCATACTTCTCTTTATGCTTCTCTCCACTACCATTTCATAGTGAATGGGAATGTACTCTTACTTTCTTTTTCTTATCAGTCAAGTTTATAATAAAAAAATACGAAACAAAGAAATTATTCATCACCATGTGCTTCATTGCCACCTAACTAAGTATACTCTGATATACAATTCTAACTAAGAAGTTTTGGTGTGTATTAAGTGATTTCTAACTCGAGCAGCATTGCAAAAACGATGCATGCCAATAATCAAAGTGATCATGTCTATGTTCAATGGTATTAATGCCATTCATGTATCCTGTTTTGATTATGGAGAACTGTCATAAAAGAGGTTGTTGATGGTGTATCTGTCCATTAGCTTTTTCAGCATGCGCTCTCACATTTTGCCACTCATTTTGTATTTATTGATGAAAGGTTTGTAATGGCCCTGCAAACTTCAATGGAAGGTTGACTCACAAATGCTTTCCATTTATCTCATTTTGGTTCAATTTCACCTCCTATGTTGAAGTAATTTTCTCAAATGCTTCTTAGTCTCCCTACATGCTTCTCAAGTTTTAAAATTGAATATTGATAAATTTCATTTGAAGACTAATCAGTAGAATTTTCTATTTAGATAACTTACAATACAATACAATGCTAATTTAAAAAAACTTGGCTACACTACATTTACTTTACTTTCATATATTTGAATATCATTGTAAATCTCCACTGCATTCGTTGTAGAAGTCTTGGCTTTCATAGGGTATACTTAATATATATATAGTAACTAAATTTGATTATTTGTTAAGCACTTTGGTATCAATTAATCTATAATTCAACTTTGTTAAGCTTGCCAATTCTGGATGTTAATTGGAATATCCCCATGTATCTGATACAAAAGTCTGAAGAGTTAACAAAGCAAATTCTCACGGTTGCCCTCTTTATCGATGATTCCCGCGATAGGTTGAATTGGAGGGCCTTTGATGATGGAGAACTTACTAGCAAAATTGCCTATAACACCTTGCACATCTCTGGTCCTAAGGTGAGGTGGTGTAAGTTAGTTTGGAACAATTTCATACCTCCCTCTAGGTCTTTCATTTTCTGGAGATTAGCTCACAACAAGTTGCCGACGATGAGAATCTTAGGAAAAAGGGCTGCAAGATTGTGTCAATCTGCTGTTTCTGTCATCAACATGAAGAAACATCCACTCATCTTTTCTTCTGTTGCCCAGAAACGCATAAGCTTTGGCATAGGTTGTGCACCGGGATTGACCAAGACCTGCACTGCTCAGGATGGCTGAATGTGATTGACAATTGTGTTGGTAACTGGAGCAAACAGGTTCAGCAGGTTTTGATAGCAGCAGTTCTGCACATTATCTGGAGGATTTAAATAAAACATAATGATAGATATTTCAATAATAATGCGCATTCGATCGAACATATGTTTCGGAGTGTTATTGTGGAAGTAGGATGTAACTTCAACATAATTCAAGCTTCTAAATATGCTATACTGGATACCAAATTATCACATATGTTTCATATTCCTTTAAGGCCAAAAACACTAAGTGCTGTTGAGAATATCTACTGGCACTCTCCGAATATTGGTTGGACTAAGGTTAACATTGATGGATCCTGCTTTGGAGCTCTTGCATCTGGACTAAGGTCAGTTGGCTGATCAAGCCCCATTTGTATATATTTTTTTATTTAAATTTATTTGCTGGCATATAGTCGAGATTTATTTAACTAATTTACTTTGACTAATTATTTGTTCAATTAATCATTCAGGAAACCTTAAGGATGACTTGATTGTTGCTGATTCAACAAATACTCCAACTAGAAAGGCATTATGAAAGAAGACGGTGCATCCACCGCAAAAAAGCCAAACGTGTTGTGTATGAAAATTGAAGATGTCAAGTAATTTTCTTGCAAGAATTAGTAGTTTTAGCAGTGATGCTAATTCTTATGTTATGTTCTCTGTTTTTTTAACTCATTTGACTTTCAGTTGTATTATGTTATGTGAAACGTGAATGCGCCATATATGGCTTATGTGAAACGTGAATCTTGGCTGGATTTCAAAGCTACTGGCATCAAAACATTTATGATAAAGAATTGTAGTAATATCAATGTTAAGATCCTTTATCAAAAGTAATAATATCATTTTCAAATTGCAGCAAATCAATCAAAACAAATCATTCAAATTGTGATATTACTATTACCACTTTTTATCAGAAGTAGTAATGTCATTTTCAAATTGGCTGGATATATAGTTCTGTTATAGAAGATGCTTCTATATGCTTCATACGATGCTTCTATATGCTTCATACGATGCTTCTATATGATTCTCATCATTAACCCGCGCGACAGCGCGGGTCGGCGACTAGTTATCATTAATATTACTTACAGTTTTGTTCTAAACCCACGTGATGAGCCAACCAGTTGATTTTTGGCCGTGACCATATAATCAAAATTTGAATTGCTCATTTACTTTGACCTTCTCATTTAGTAGACAGCACTAACCAAATTGGTCATTTCCAAAAGGTATTTAACTCTTACTCTTCTGACTTCAATAATGTTGCAAAATTTGTTCATTAATATATGCTGATCACTACTAAAAGCAACGAAATTTGTGTAGCTGTGTCAAAACTTCAAAAAACTTTCTATATCACTACTAAAAGCAACTCTTAAAACTTTTATTGATAGGATAACAAAACTTAAATTGGCATATGCATATGAACCTGGTGACGATGGTAGAAGTCATAAAAAAAATTACACACGTAGCGCCACGTCAGCATTGACTTGGTCAAAATTGGCCTAGGGGGCCAAAAGTGCAAAGGGTGCAAAACATAGAGGGCCAAAATCGAATTATTTTAGTTAGGGGGTCAAAATCGCAACTTCTTGAAACATAGGGTTTGTAAGTAGCATTTGATTTTATTTTTTCTTACAATTATTCTTTTTTTGTCAATTCTGTTGTGCTTGGTTTTGATAAAAAGTTTAGCTAAATTATGATGCGCGTTAGAAATTTCACTACTCTGTGTGAGGAAAACCATTGACTTTAATCTCTTTTCAAAATTACTTTTAGAAGGCTAGAAATCAGAATGTAACGAGACCTTTGTGCAGAATAATGTTTTGTTCTTTTCACTGGTCAGATATAAGTTTCTTTTCACTGGTCAGATATAAGTTTCTTTTATAGACAAACAGGTATTAGTATGTACTCCCTCCGTCTCTAAATTATAGTCGTTTAAAGTTTGTGCACGATTATTAAGGAAATGATTAATTTTGTTGATTTCAATGGTAAAATTAATATTATTTACTAAAATACCCTTATTAATTGTAGTTAGTGGAGTAGTTATGTTGGATGAAATTCAACAAATAAGGGTATAATAATGGAAAAAAAATAATAAATGCTGCATTAGTATTGTAAAGTGATAATTATTTTGAGAAAAAGAAAAAAATGCTAAAAAGACTATTATTGTGAGACGGAGGGAGTATTAGGCATATTATATTTCTTAGATTTTAATAATTGGGTTATGATTTGCCAGAAGTTGTGGATCAATAGCACACATTGTTCAATATTTTTCTGCGATCCCTGACTTTACAATACTGTGCAAGTTTAACTTTATATCAAATAAGTCACAATATATAGAAATAACCGGTTCTTAGGTTACAACATCACTTTCCCCTTTATATAATATATTAATATCAATTGATTCTTTCTTTGCAGATCCCACAAAACTCAGCTGGCCTCATTGAGTATAGAGCACATCCTTTATGGCTACAAAAATATTGTCCATCAAACACAATGCGGGTTCGCCACCAAGAAGACTCGATTTAAGAAATGCTATTGAAGTTGGTAAGTTTGTGGATGTTTACAAATTTATCCAAAATGATATGTGCTTCGATCATAGTACAATACTGATATTTTTCAGAACCAGGACTGTTGCTTTAAAGGGCAGTGGGACATTTTGAAAATCAACTAACATGCTCAATGTGATGCAAATTGCAGGTTTTGATGGTGTTGAAATTCATGGAGCTCAGGGCTACCTACTTGAACAATTCATGAAAGATAAAGTGAATGAGAACAGATGAATATGTGTTTTAGCAACATAATTGTTTTTTTTTCAATTATCTTTCTTTTCGAGATGTTGAGCATATGAACACATTCACATTTTACCAGCATATATCAACACACAACACATTCACATCCCAGGATGCTGAAACAATAAATCTTCTAAGGTCAATTAGTTTTAAAGTGTAAGTGTTCAATTTTTTCTGTGAATGGATCATTTCATTTGGTGAACTTCTAATATTTATTCCTAGGGAGATTGTCTAAGTTCTATAACAAGTTTGGCTAATCTGAAAAGAAATAATGTAACAGTTATAAGTTGATAGCAATGAATTTAAAGAAACCAATTTGAACTTAAATGAAGGAACTGAAAACAAATCATGCAAAATCAATTTGACAAGAACATGTGTAGCAATACCACAACTTAAAATATGAAGTGTGTCTTTGGTTGGTAAAGTGACAAACATATTTGGGCAGAGATATTAAAAATTTGGTAAAATGATGCATTGAAAAATAAATAGAATTGGTTGTTGCAACAATTAGGACCAAGAAAGGAGACTGTGCTGATAAAATCAACAAATAGGACTAAATTTATTCCAGTGATTTACATTCTGGTCTGTTTAAGGCATTGTTTATGTTTTAATCAATACTGTTACTCATGCACAAGTAGCTAAGAACATAAGATGAAGAGGGAAGAAGGATCGACTCTCCTTCCAGCACCACATCTACCATGTTTTCCTATGAACTTACTTCTGTCATAACATTACCTTATTCAGTATTGATGGTAAAGCCGCAAAGAGCTTGTGCTGAATCTTTGATAGCCAAAACCAAGAGATTGTGGAATCAATGCTTCTCCTATTGGCAAGATGATATCAATTTCTAATCCTCAATGTGAAATTGAAGTTGAATCATCTCATACTCACAGTAGTGGCAGAAACTCGATTGTGGGAGACATATATTGTACTAATAATTAAGTTATTCAATGTTTGCCAGAATCTGGCCTACTTCCCGAATATGTTGCACCCTCACAATGGCTACTGTAACTGGAGTAAATTGTAGTGAAATAGTTCCAATGAAAACCAAACTTTCATTAATATTTTGATAAAGATTTATAATATTTGTGCAATATTCGTTCATTTGCTCAATTTTTCTTTGGAACAATTTTTTTGCAATGGTTTCATTTTTGGTAGACCTATCTAAGATTTGATATGTTATGGATCATGGTTTTTTATATTTATATGCATGTAATATCTAAATTTCGAATCAGTTTACTTTTAAGCGTATTAACAAATATGTGTTTGCCAACAAAATTATCCGAAAAAAAAAGAAGCAATCCACCCCGTGCGAAGCACGGGTTTGTAACTAGTTGCAATTAGAAAGATCAAGCTTAGTAAGCGATCTTATGCAAGACATTTCTTTCAGTATATTCTCAAGTGGTAATCCTTTTATTTCATTTCATTGGTGGCCCCAGCCCTTTGTTTCATTTCTTTTCTTTCTATATAAAAATTATTTAAAAATCAATAATTTTATTTCATTAATTCTAATTATGAAATTTTTGTTTTTTAGTGTGCCACGTGGCGTGAAATAACTGGTCCACGTGGCACACCGTTAGTTTTAACATTTTTTTTAACTTGAAGTTAACAGAAGGACCAATGACAAATTTTTAACAAACTGCAGAGACTGAAGCCAAACAAAAAAAAGTGCAAGGACCAAAGCCAAAAAATGATGAAACTGCACGGACCAATGACATATTTAAGCCTTGAAACTATAAGACTAAATAAGAGTTTTGAAACATGAATAGTCTAAATTCTATTGAGGTTGTATAAGGTATTTGAACTTCATGGATTTTAGCTTAATGGATTTTAGAAAATAAGAGACCATATTGGTTTAAAGTACACTTTTAAAACCTCACAAGCTGACAAGCAAGCATTAATTAATTTAGTATATCTCACATTTAGACTTTGATTACCATAACAATAGGAAGAATTGGGATTGAATTGGCTATTATTGTGATGAAACATCTTTTCAAGGCGTTTCTTTTATTGCATACTTTCTTCGAAACATCAAACTTTCAAATACCAAATATTTTTTAGCTAAACAACTTAGAAAAATGCATTTGGTAATGGACAAGTCTTTACAGAATCGAAACTTTATATCATGCAATAAAAATGTGCACTTGCAGGCTTATCACAAATCATCAACAAATAACCAAATTTTGTGTTTTGTTGATGATTTGGGGCATGTAAAAGAGACATGTGCTTTTCATAATGACGTGTCTCTTGCTACGTATTGCACACATCACAAGTCTCATCAAGAGTCACATCTTTACGTCGAAGTTGGGTGATGAGTACCTGTCCTTTTCAAAACCTCATAATTGACCATTTCATCATTATCATCCTTTAGAATGCAACTTTATAAAAATCTTCCTTCTAAACACTAGTCCTCTGATATACCTTCTCTCTTGTTGTTTTGCTCAAACATTTGGTTTGTCTCTGTACATGTGTATGCGCAACAACAATTCCTTGTGTTAAAATTTGAGGATAGTAGAAAGGGTATATGTCTTACTTTGACTAGGGAGTGATATATGCAGGCTTACCTTGTAAGGGACATGGATAGAGGCATTTGTAGATACTAGTTACTAGACATCAAGATAGGTTATCAATTTCACAGAATATCAGAGTGTAATGCCACTCTAGTATCCAAGTGAATGAAACATCAAAGGTTAGAAATATAGTGGATCTCTCGTTATCTGCGAGACATCAAGATGCACGAAGGGAGATATATGAATGTATAATTTAAATAGGAGGAGTATATAATCGATCAAAAAATTCATTAGAATGCTAACAATTGAAGCTTAATCACAACACAACTTGTCCATTGACTGTTTCACCCCTCACTCATATTTTGTCAATAGACTAACAACCATTTATCTATTACCACAATTTTTAACGACCAAAGTAATTGAACGGTTAATTAATATACTTTGATACCGCAAAAAGTGACTCTTGAGTAACAATGGAACAATTCTAATGAACCACAAGAGAGGAAGACGTCGCATCTCTACCAAAAACCTTAAGACGTTGAGAATATGAATCACCTTTCTTATATATCTACCATTGAACTCACTCAAGTCTATGTGAAACTACCATTTACAATTGAATACCAACAATCTTCCCTTAAATGTGATATAAAGCTCTCGTATTACTCCTACTCCTCCACAAAGCCGATCTAGGACTTTGAAATCACTTATCGGGGAGAAGATGTATGAAGAATATTAATGGTTTCGTGGTGGAAGAAGGTGGATGGATCGGATTTTATCAACAACAAAAAATTGTTTTCTTTTAATTTTACATAATTTTTGTTTCTATTTCTTTTAATAACATAAATACCACGTCGAAATAAAATATAGCGAAAATAGTTATAAAAAAAATACACACACAATGTCCACATAAACTAAGTTACACAATCAAATGAAAATAGATAAAGCAGAATTCACTCATATGACGGTGGAAAGACACCATTTAACCCCTAACATACAGAGTGAACATGTTTCTCTAACGTCCGGTCATCGATAAATGCTCGAAGAACAAAACACATAACTGTATTTTAACAATATTATCGATAACATTTAAATGAAAGCAAACTACACACAATTCATCAAAATACATCTTACTGGATGGTTAATTTCTATGATTTTCACCTAAATATAAAAAGATAATTTGATTTCCAAGGTAACCTGTTAACATATTAGATTACCTTAGTTCAAATGAAAACTTTTTTACTTTGATGAAAATCAGATAGAATCAATATACAATAAAAGGTAAGATGATGAGATGTATGCGTTTATCTTTATTAAAATATTAATGAAACTATTACAAAATGCAATCCCGTAGCTTATCGATTACTAGGCGTTAGAGAAACATGTCCATTGTGCAAATCTTCACTCCTTCCTCTTGATGTTACATTTTTTATGTTTAAGATGTTCTACGTGTTAACACGGGTAACACAACTTTAATAGTTGACATGTTTTTAAATCGGTAGTTCTTTCAAATTCTAGACTACCCTCGTCTTGAAACTTCGAGCACTAATAAGATTGGACTTTGATTTAGTATTGCCACAACCTCAATTTTGATGGTTCTCGAAAACAATGAAGTTGAACCAAAGTTTAATTAAAAAGAAAAAACATTGGAAGCTCTTAAAAACAGAAAATGGTATTTGAAACCAAATTTCAAATGAGTTAATTTAAAATATTTTTCTTCTAATGTTAGATACAATGCAAATTACATTTTTACAATGAAAATGTTTGTTTAGTATTTTGTATTATTTTCTTACAAAGATGTATTTAAATAAAGAATAAAATATAATTTTATCATTATTTTGATTGACAAGAGTGGTTTCGATGTATATTTCTCTAGTGCGATAGACAATTCAAAGTTGCATGATCATAAGGCAAACAATATTTGTGTGTTGGTTAATTTTTTTTTTAAAGAAGAAAAAGAAAAAAAAAAGACTTTTATTTTTGTATATTTAGATAAAAGACAGTGGTTTCTAAAAGAAAAAAGATATTGAATGGAAAAAATATATTATGATGAGCTTGTATCTTTTTTTTTTTACGTGATTTTATAATTGTTGGTTAATATACTTTAAATATTTGTTTTTTTAGTAATATATTTAAAATATTATAAATGTGAGTTTTTGAACCATAAGTACACAATTGGTATCATAACAACTTTAATGATTAATGCCATATGTAAACCATATTAAAATATGTTTTCTTTGGATTAAGTTATTTATTTAAACAAGATTTAGAAATGATTAAGTATGTTAATTGTTAATTTGTCGGAATTTGTTGAAATATGAATTGAACTTGAGATCATCTTTATCACTCTACTTTTTAACTCTTATCTCATACAACAAACCAACCTTACATCTCCTAAATCATTTAGTATTATTAGCATATATTTAGTTTTAATTAATGGCAGCATAGATTTAACTTAATGATGATCGAAACTGAGTCAAATAAAATAAAACTTAATGATCGATAGAAAATAGAAAAACAATATGCATGAGTTGAATTCCATAATAAGAACCAAAGAACAGACACAAAAACTGAAATAAATTAGTAGATAAAAGAATTTAAAAAAAAATATTATTGAAAAAAAGGAACAAATAGATGGTTATTATATAAATGACATGATAAATAATTAAATTCCCTATTTATTAAAAAAAAACTATAAATGATAAATTATAATAAATTAGGTCACTATTTATATATTTAAAAAATATAAAGGGAAGAAGAAGACAACAAAGAGAGAAACAGAACAAATGCAAGAGAGACAGATTTGAAAAGTGAACGAAGAAATGAATTTATGATCTTATGTCCCTCTTTTTCTATCTTGTATTCATATTTATATACTCATAAAGTAGGTTAAGTTCTTTGTTAGACTAGGAAGATGCCAAAAGAGAAAAAGTTTGAGGTTGTTGCTTGCATGACATACACTACGTAAATGTATGCAGAAAAATGGAAAGAGGAAAAAACAATCGCGAAAGAATAGATTGGATTATGCTCAAAATGTTAAAAATCATTTGGATGCTTGTAATCATTTTAGAAAAAAAATGTTATTTGGCAAGTATGCGAACAAGTCTTCCATAATCACAAGACTATGGACACAAGTCTTACGTGCATTCACATAAAAACAAAACATTGATTTTTTTAATTACTTTTGAAATAATTAAAAGAATAAAATGTGGAATTAATATTTTGTGAGTATCCATAAAAAAAATTATATTTGGTCTTGTGATTATAGAGGAATAATCCAATATATTAAGCATGTATATTGAGAGACAGCTCTTTTGAACATCAATACGGACAACTACATTGTTCATCCTTTTTTTTAACTTTTTTTTTTTTTCAAATATAGAGGAGGATTTGTGTAACACAAAATTTAGGTTGTATCATTGATCAATTTTGCTCAAACATATTTTTTAATTAACGGATGATCTTGCATTAAAACAATGATTCAAAAGCATCTAATGCATCAAGCTCCATTCTTAGTAACAAGATTCATTGGGTGGTTTAATTCAAATACAGACTTTGAGAATATTTTTCAATCAACTTCTAAATCAAAATCAAGATATGAGTGATCAAAAATATCAATCATTAAGAATATAATAGAATCACTAACATTAACAAATAGTCGTATTAACTGAAATCAAAGTTTGGCACATTACATCCAATACCCAACAAAAGAGATTTCGCCACTCATTCCCATTAGAGAAGATAAGAAATAGAATCAAGATAAAAGAACAAGAACAAATCCTCCTTAATCCGCTCTGGCGGTGATATTCCCTCTGTTCCCTCTTTATTCTTTTTTCTCTCTATTGTTTTTGCCCAATAAGAAGATGGAACAACAAGGTTGTCCCAAAAGTTGTCAAAAATGATTGTACAAATATGATTACTCTTCTGGAAAATGAGTGTGAAATTTTGTTTGTTATTTGTTATACTTAAGGGTAAGTTGGAAAGTTTAGGGTGTTAATGGGGTAGAAACATAAGCAAAGGGGTATGAGGTAAAGTTTTCTAAAGTATAAGGTCTTGGTGCTAGATAGCAAATCATAGCCATAAAGTATGACAATTGATCTTTAGGCAATTGCTCACAAGAAGCAGCAACTCAAACTTTCATAAATACTTCTCAACGGTAGTTAAACAGTAGTTACAAACCGCTCGCCCTTGGGCCGATGTATTTTCCTTCTGACTTGAATCCTCTACCTTGGTTGGCATCCATAATGCTCATTTTGGCGTTAAACTGAATCTTACTTCGTAAATGCAAAAAAAAAACTGAATCTTACGCATAATATATTTGTTAATATGTTGCAACGGAGATTCATTCATTCAAACACAATGAATAAATCAACTTGGTCAGCACGAAAAAAGAATCATAACAGTTTGTCACCCCGTTCTTGGAAACAGTTTGTAAGTCTACCGTTGATGGTATTTTTAGATTTTCGAGGTGCTTGTAAACTATTCTATGTGACTAAAGAACAATTTTTATAAAGTAGAGTGAGACTTGGATCGTGTTTGGCCAAATGTCCCGTTACAAATATCATATTAAACTTGATCAATTATTTGGACAAAAAACTTGTTCATTATGTTTTGTTGATAAAAACTTGTTCATTTTTATTCTTATCAGAAGCAAGCAGCATAATCTCTTTCAACATTTATTTTTAATGAAGAAATTTTCCCATCTCCATATTTTTAAAAAGTCACGCCTATTTTTGAAAATGTACTTCTAAACAACATAAAATTTGCATTTTTTAGTTGTGCAAGTCCAAAATCATGTTAAGAATCAAAATAAAATCTCCCTTTAGTTTATGCTACATTGGACATTTCAGGGATTACAAATATTCGAGTATATCCATGTTCATAGGGCATGGAATCTCTTTTTTCTTTAGGGACATGGAATCTCTTAATGCCTTCTTTTTCTTTGTTTTAACCATTTTTAACATATTGTACCTCTGTCAAAAAACATACTGTACCATGACTATGTAAATTGCAGACCTACATTTGTTTTAACTTTTAACCAACCAAGGCCACACACTGCCATCAAAATGTCTTAATCTCATCTTTGTTTTGCCTTTCAAGTTTGATGGAATCACTCAAAAGTCCAATGCAATGCATATACTTTTTTTTTTTTTTATCTTATACAAGTCTTTTGTTTCAATCAATAAGGGAGTGTTTGAGTTGTTAGCTTCGATGTCTTAATCTCTTTCTTGGTAACAAGTCATAACAAATTAAAGAGGATAACGTGAGTAGTAGCCAAAAATACGAGGATAAGGAAAAATATTAAAATATTTGATGCCAAATTGTATAGACAATAGTTAATTTATTTATTTTTTATAAAATGTTAACTGATTTTAGTGTTTTTTAAAAACAAAACCCAATTTGATCTAAAGAATCACCGGTTCACCGATTTTTTTTTTTCCGTAAAATCTTCGGTTCACATCAGCTTGTACCAGTTTAGTTACACGCTGATCCAATACTTGGCTTGAATCCGTCGTACCACTTGTTGCTTGTTTGACCGAACCGGTCCGACCGGTAATTTCAAGATGGATTTTAAAAATTTGCTTAAAAGCACTTACCAATTGAATTGTTGAAATTAAATCTATAACTATGTTTTTTCAACGATGAGAATGACATTTTCTGTTTGAATAAGAAATTGTTTGAATCTATATATGTAGTCACATTTTGACTACTTCTAGTTCATATTAAATTAATTTTTATAGTTTCCTTTGTTCATATAAGTACTGGACAAGAAGTGAAAATTAGTTAGTAGTTGGTTGGACAACTCCTTTTTTTTTTCCCTTTAAAAAAACATATTTTTAAAGTTGCTTAATTCGTGTCACTTTATGATTATTATCCTTAGAAAAGAACCAATTTTCCAGGGAAAATTCACCTAACAGGGCCACTTGGACCATGTGTATAATAGAGGCAGAAGGACCTTTTGGATGTTCAGCATATCTCAGTTTTTTTTTGAACAAATCAAAATGGGAATATATTACTAAACCAACGATGATCACCCCGCACAAGGTGTGCAAAAAGTAATCATCGAAGAAATAATTACAAAGTTAAGATGCCAAAAACAAGGCACCAGAAAACTAAACTAATTACAACAGTACACCCATACAAGGAATAGGGTGTTTCCACCAATCGTGATATGAGTACGCAAAAGCCACCTGTTTAGACCTCAACCATAAATAAGAATTACACTTAACTAATTCTATAAGATTTGTAGGATCGGAAATGGTATTCTGGAAAACCCGTTGATTCCTATCCTTCCAAATTACCCAAACAGTAGCATACCATATAATTCTGTAATATAAATGAGTAAAAAGAGGCATTCCCGCCATCTTAGTGAACTGAATACAGTGATGTCGAAGTTCACCAGCATGCACAAAAGAAATACCTAACCATTTGCAGACAAGAGCCCACATGTTATCGGCCATAGTACAATGAAGAAAAAGATGCTCCGCCGACTCACTGGAAGCACAGCCGTACACACATGACGTGTCAGCAACAGATAGTACACCCCGATGCTCCAAGTTATCTTTAGTTGGAATGCGATTACGGAGTAGGCGCCAAACCAACAAAGACACCTTTGAGGAGCATATCTCAGTTAAGTCTCTAGATTTAACTTTAAAGTATTGTAATTTCTCTAAAAAAAATATTGAAACTAAAAATGTTATTTGCACAACTAAATAGTTGTCCAACAATATATTATTATTTAGTGATGTATTTTTATATGGTGTCAATTTTTTAATCATTCAAGAAACATTCCTCCAACAAAACTTACGAAAGAGCTTTATCTCTTAAAACAGTTTTGCCCACCTTAATTCAAATAAATTATTCAAGATATAATGCGATTTATGCATATCAAGAAGGATAAAATTTAGATGCATTTATTTCTATGTTTTTGTATGATTCTTCACATAAAATACTTATAAACTATCAATTATTGTTTACATCCACAATTTTTTCAAAGTTTGTTATAACCAAAAAAAGTGAATTTATATCAAGAACAATACAAAAAACTCAATAAATACACCTAAGTTTTTTCTTATCGAGAATATCATAAATATAAAAATAATTTAGTTAGATATATATGGTAATTAGAAATATTTTTAGACTCACAGGTTGTCACATCGTTAAAAATAGTTGATTTTTTTACAAGTATCGTAAATTAAAATCATACTTTAAATAATTTATGATATTTTACGAGACAATGAATCAAGACTAGACTTTTTATAAAATGTGATCAAACGTTACTGATTAAATCATGCATCAATAGAAAATATTTATTGAAAATCACAATATCACTTAATTTGTTAAATATTTATGAGATTTACATAAATCAAAAGTCACAAATTAAGAAAAAAATAAAAAATAAAAAGTGCCATCAAAATTCATCGATTAAAGATTTATACGTTATAGAAAACTGTTGCATAAAAACAATATTAAATGCTCATGTAAAAAATAATATTTGACCTATACCAGTACTCCACGTCATCATCACATACATCCTCTTCTACTCTTCATTTTATAGTAAAAAAATACTATATAATTGCATAGCTTTCAGAATATGATAGAAAAATGAATTTAGAGAAGACTGAAGTTTTGGTCAATGGCTTGTAAAGCAAAGAAAGTGTGTGATGTGAAATGTGACATTGATTCAATCATACATATTTGAAGCTTTTGAGTCTTGGAAATTGAGATTTTTTTCCTACTGGTTTTGCCTCATTGGTAGGGAGCAAGAAAGTGAAAGAACAATCCAAGAAACTGCTTTTAGTGTTTGAATTCTTCTTGAGTTGAGTGCAGTTTTGAATTCAACATGGCCACCTTGAATAACCATCATGACAGAAACACACAACCACAGGTTCAACAACAAACTCTTCACATTGAGGTCTTTTTCTCTTTCTTTCTTTCTCTTTGTTCCTTTAATCTTTTCTTCTTTACTTTTTCTTTCAACTGTGGAATTTTCTTTTTGCTTCTAATCTTCTTTAAACTTTACTCCCTCAACAAGCTTGCTTGTTGCAGAGTGAAGATATAATCCATTTCTTTCAATATTCTTGAGTTTATTCCTGTGTTGTCGATCACGGATTGCAGAAAATAGCCGTTTCTTCAAATTCGGCTATGTAACAGTGCTATAGCGCGCTATTTGACCACATTTTGTACAAACAGCGTATTGCGCGGAACAATAGCGATTTGTTCAGATTCCGATTCGTTATAGTATATTGATTGTTTAATCTATAGAAGGCTAAAGTCAACTTGGTTGTTTCAAGTGCAGGCACAAGATTCAAGCTTTGTCAACACACCAACAGTGGCAGGAAAAACAGTCAGAAAGCTATTTCAGATTCTTTTCTACTTGTATCTGGTTCTGATTTCAATCTTGGTGATTTTCATCATCATCTATGGTCTTACCATGGACTCTTCCTCCCACCATTTCCACCCTGAGAAGTGGTACCCTCCACTTCTTGCATCAACAGTATGTGGGGGAATTCTTGGTTTGACGTGGCAATGGATCATTGCACGCCACCCGGAAAAGGCGCTCAGGGCAGCATTTTGGTTGAGTCCATTGTTAACGTGTGCAATGGGAATTCTGTTTGTGTTAATTGGTTCTGCATTGAGTTTGGTAGTTGGTATAGTTTCTTTGATTTCTGCAGTGATTCAATCCCTCTATGGTTGTTGGGTCGGTAAGAGATTCGTCTACGCCACTGAAATCTTATTGGTTTCTAAAGCTTCTCCTCCTGCTAAAACCAAGCGCTTAGCATGTTCTTTAACTGTCATCGGTATCATTTACTGCTGTTTTCTTGTGTCTGGAATTGGCGGCGCAAAAGCTATCCAAAACAGAACCAAACTAGCAGACATTTGCATCTTAGTGATCATACTGAGCCTTGGATGGACTATGCAGGTTCTAAAGAATGCAATACAAGTCACAGTTTCAAGGGTTAAGTATATGCATTTTTCTGGAGGAGGTGACATAGACCTCAGAGTTGCATTTTGTGACACAGTCAAGCACTTAATTGGAAGTGTTTGTATAGGCTCCATCCTAGTCCCTACCATTGGACTCTTCCGAGGCTTTGCGCGATCAACGAGTCTGATTGGAGGTGAAACAAATGAGTGCATGTTTTCTTGTGTTAGTTGTTCGATGGGAATTGCGTCGCTTCTTGTGACAAAGGGGAATAGATGGGGTTTTGTGCATGTTGGAGTTTATAACAAAGGGTTTGTGCAAGCATCTTCTGATACTTGGGACATGTTCATTAGAGTTGGATTAGAGGAATTGATAGATTTGGATCTCACTGGTGCATTCTGTTTTCTTAGTGGTGTTGCAGTGGGTGCAATTTGTTGTCTTGTGAGTGGAATCTGGAGTCTTGTAGTGTACAAGAACTATGCCATGGAATTATCCATTTATGCTTTCCTCATTGGCTATTTCCTGGTAAGAACTCAGTTCCAATTCAAATATTTTAAATTCAATCTTTTTTTATTTATATTATAATAATAAAGGTTTGTTTGGATTGATTTATTTGAGCCTATACCGGCTACCTACTAGCATATGTATTTGCGTAATTGTTTGGACGAGCTTATGGAAGCGGCTTATGACATGTCCATAAACTAATTTCAACTTATTTTCATAAAGTCTCTAGAATAACTTATGAAAACAGTTTATAGCTTATATGAAGATAGTTTGATTTTATTTTATCTTTTTATTAAAGCAATAGCTTATACATAAGCACCTCTATGATAAGCATTTACGCCATACGCACTTAATTATTTTTTTTTATCCAAACATAGCCTGATTATCAAACCTCAATTCAAATAGTAAATTCTCAAACTAATTTACTATTGTGTCAAATTCTCAGATTAATTATTTGAATTATTCTCAGACTAGTTATATCTTCAAATAGTAAATTTTCATACTAAATAGTCAAACATTAACATAAACAAAATGGCCCTATTTTTCTTAATAATGAAGATAACTTGAAATATACTATTGTTGACAATTTGACACATTATCCTCTGTATTACTTCTGTGACTAAGATAAAACATTGTTCCAATGAGTTTTGCAGTGTAGGTTGGCTATTGCATGGCCACAAGCATGTGTTTCGGCTTAC
The DNA here is from genome assembly GCF_051527215.1 of Medicago sativa. Taxonomy (NCBI): domain Eukaryota; kingdom Viridiplantae; phylum Streptophyta; class Magnoliopsida; order Fabales; family Fabaceae; genus Medicago; species Medicago sativa. The sequence continues at coordinate 84,014,008 of NC_140755.1, read as the reverse complement.
TATGTGGCCTATGCAGAGAACCCACAGAGCACTCAATTTGACTCAACTATTCCAGTACGTTTGGAGCAGCTTCACAGATCTCAAGCTATACAAAGATCTTCCAGAGCTTAAACACTGAAGATAATAGAATAGGATAATGGTCACTTGATTTAGTTTTGATGAATTCTTCAAGTATGATAAATTCTTGAGATAATAGCATAGGATACTGATTACTTGATTTAGTTTTGATGTATTCTTCAAGTATGATAAATTCTTTGATAATGTTGGTACTTTACTCATCTACATGAATAGAGAATAGAAATTATTTTTTGACATCAAAATTATGTTCTTTGGTTTTTGTGTGTATATTGAAATGTGTGTAAACTTGCATTATATAAGTTGTTGGGAGGAGCTTATAAAGACAAGCTAAAAACAACTTATGAAAATATCATAAACTATTTTAATGAGCTCTTCTAATTTTCTAAACATTCGCACACAAGCTTATGTCATAAGATAAGTTCAAATAAACTCCTTCAAATTCCTTTTTAGTTAATTGAAGCAGTGGCTCATGTGAAAACTTCATTAAATTCAAGTATTCAACTATAACTTTCATGTAAGTTTATTTAAGGTAATCAATCTCTATAACAAAAGAATATTGTGAGTACACATAATCCAGAACTGTAAGACTGATCTGGTTGGTATTGGTAGATATCGTTGACATAACAAAAAAAAATTAAAAAAAAATAATGACTTACAAGCAATGCCAATTGCCAACCAAAACAATACATATAGGTGGTACAACAGAATTCCAAAAAGTCGGACTTAGATCATTTGGATCCCAGATGACCTCGCCCCCCACATTCTGTACACATTATATTACCAGTTCCCCCACAACCTACATGCGCAACAATATCAAATCGAAAACATCGTCATCAAAAAAAGAAATGCTGCAAGTATAGTTCAAACACAAGCAAGGTGCATGAGATTGAACAGGAAAGAGAATATACCTAGGCAACGAACTTTGACAATTATGCCCTGGCTTTCCATTATGGAGTCAACATATAGACCTGAACCTGCACAGGTGGCACAAAGCACGGCACCTTTGGCATGGCAATCAGTACATCGGGGATTGTTACCAATAGCTTTCTCAGCCAAAGATAACCCAACAGGCTTCTCAATTATTTCTTCGGGGATGGCTTTATCATAACAAAACAGAGATTCAAGATTACTTCTGCGTTCGTTCTCATCTTTCTTTAAACTTGATGCAGTCTGAAACATAAGGAAATAGTTAGCTGTGACATTTCTTAGATAAACAACAATCTTCTGCATAAGTATTATGTAAAAAGCTCTCCGATCTCATTGTAAATCCATCATAAGACCACAACCGCTTATAATAGCTCATCACAAAAATTATCTAACTTTTATGGCGTGTTACCTATTTCTGTATTTTTATCTACATGTAAGAAAATTTTATCTTAATTCTTAAATGTACACAAAACCTTGAGACTTCTTCACATCTGTTTAGAAGGCAGCAAAGGCACTGAAACTGATGAACATAACTCTAGTGTGAAAGCAAATGTACATGTAAAATCCATTGAGTTATCTAAATTGTCCAAAACCGAGGAACATGACCCCAAATGTCGCAATATAAAAAGGAGTAAATTGTTATTTCCAAAATGATTCTTTTATCCCCCTAAAATGTCCAGACCATACCAGTTCAAAACTGAAACTGACATTAAAAAATCACAACAAAGTATACAGCACACAAGAGGATAAAAAGTTCAAAATCGATGCATAAATAGATAAATAAAGGTTCAAAATTACTAAAGAGCAAGTATCAGACCATATCTGACCCGAGTAACCAGAATTTCAAATTAATGAATAAATTGACAAATCATGGATAGGATCAGTACTCGGCACGCGAAAAGGGTGTAACAAGTTCAAAATTGATGCACAAATTGACTAGTTTTCCTACGTTGGAGCTAGAGTCAGATTGGTAAAGTTAGGTTCCAGCTCATCAGGGCTGGAGTCATTCACCTCATTGGCCTATTAAGTTTATCGCAAATTCACAATGATATATCTATTCATGTCTTTTAGCTGATGAATTTATCAATGTTTCCATAAAATATCATTTATCTCCTCTTCAGATGGGTTCACATTGGGATGATAGATGCATCAACGGAACCCAGTTCTGCAACGGTTGAGGTTAGTTATTTCTTTGTGAAGTACAAGGCCTTACAAATCACAATCATTTTATGCATTTACAGGGAAAATTAACCATGATGTTGTAGACCCACTCAATCTTCCTCCAACCCATGATTCTATGCAAGTCTATGGAGGAACGATTTTGTAAGCAAGTTAACTCCAATTTGATTCCTAGAGTCCTAATTCCATATGATTCAATAATATCTTTTTGTTCTTTACCAGCATTTAGAAACACCTTAAATTGGTGTATCCCCAAAATCCAATGAAGTTGAGAGAATCAAAGATATTATTGAAAGAACAAAAAGCAACTTCAGCCCAAGTATCTATCTACCACTTATATCTGTTTATCAAATCTGCGCTAAGCTAGGCCCAGCTTTAACAATGAAAAAACAGTATGCAGTGCGGTAGGTGTTACAAATGCTCATCAGAACGAACTTTCCTAATCAAGATCCATCTGCTATCGTTGATTCCTTGCATTTTAAGAACAGCTTATATATGATAATGGGAAACTAAAGTCTAAACTGTTCACAAACGCCTATCTCTCGAGATTTTTAATTTTTTTTTTTCTTCTTCCAGAATTCTATAGATTATTGAATCATTTATCACATTATGCAAAAGAGTATTTCTCAAAGTAGAAACATACATATTCCTTACAAAGTTAAGTTCTTATCATTGAGCCGACACAAATCAACTACATGAAATGATGTAGCGGAGGATACTAAGTAATACATAATAAGGCGTATATTTATAACCAAACATTGGCATCTTAAATTTGTTCAATCCTAAAGACGTCTAAACATTTAAATAAATTCAACACTACAATAGTTGTTTGTTTCTAAACAATAATAATTCTAACAAAACAAAAAGTAATATAGTAAGATAAAATAACTGACCCCATTAGAAGAGCAGCTAGAAGCTGCACCATTGTTGTTAGAGGAAAGAACACGAACTTTGACATTGGACCCAAAAGTGATTGGTTTATTGGGATGATTCGAAATCTTAAACGATGAAGAGTTTGTGTGAATAACGAATTTTGAGGTTGCCATTTGAATTTGAATAGTAGGTGAAGCTATTGGTGCTGGATTAACATGTATTATTATTGCTTCAAAACAACCTCGTACTCATCGCTTGTTTCAGTAACCGGGTTCTCGTATTTCACGATGAATATCCATGGGTACCCGGATTATGAATCCGAATAGGAATTCGGGTGCAGTTTATGGACTTTAGAAAAAATGGGCTTTTCTAAAAATTAAATGTAAAGTGTGATGCTATCTACACCCCTCCCATTCACTATTGGGATAACCCACCAATAATTTGCTAATTTGAGATTTTCAAATTCATAAAACCTTAACTATCTAACACTCACCACTATTCAATATGGTCATCACACACATTTAAAATTATATTTAAGGGTTTACGTGTATTGAGTTGAGTCGACTTTGATCAAATCAGTTACTCAACCTAATTAAATTTAATCGGATTTGATTTGGCTAAAAATACATAGTTTCTTCTACCAAACTACACCCTCCGGTCACTAATATAAGCAAAAATCCACTTTCTAGGTTCATTTAATAAATGATGTATGTAGCCTATAATAAAGACTACATACATCATTAATTGAATGAACGTAGAAATTGAATTTTTGCTTATATTAGTGACCGGATGGTGTAAAACCTAGTGATGAGTGGGTTGGTTCAGGCCTAGTAGTAAGACCTACCTTTTTTAAATGAAAAATTTAATACTTAGACTAAATTCTACAATTTTAAATTATAACATTTCAAATAATTTTAAACACTTCTAAATCAACATATAAAAATCTTAACATAATTGACAAATTATAAAATTAAATATTACGAATTTTTGAAAGGGTCGGTTGCGGATTTAAAATTATAAATTAATTACTAGAATCAAACCACTTTAGACTAAATCAAACTAGATTGTCCTCGTAAATTTAGCTCAATTATTATATATAATGTATAATATATACAAGGTCCGGGGTTCGAACCTCGGACAAAAAAAATCAAACTGGTTCGAATTCAAACTAAACAAAACACTTTGAGCTATGTTGCATCACTAAATTTAAGAACACTCTCATCCTCAAAACACCTGGTCATTCTAATAGTATACATTTTTTATACGTGAGAGCATCCAAATTCTTTGTAGGGTTTATATTTACCCCAACCCGTAATTTTAAATGTCTTGCTTCCTCCACGTTATGTCTCTATATTTGAGCTCCCAATGTCCAATGACAACCACAACACAATTCATCCTCATTCAAAATACTTGAAGCCAAATTCATTAAATCATCTCAATCTCAAGTGATAAATACCAACAAAATATTAGGCGGTTAAACGATCTTACTTAATTAAAAAAGTAGCTTATCTTTTAAGCAAAGAACATTTGTAAAAGAGAAAAGTGTGTGGATCGATAAGAAAGTGGAGGTTGCGGTAGTAGGTTTCAATTCCAACTCCAAGTGTGAAATGAAGAACGGTGACATCATCTTAAAGTGCTTATGGATATTATAATCTTTGTAGTTGACACATGCACGTCGAGTAGAAGGCCGGCCTCGGTGTTGTTAATCACAAGTTACCACGCAAATTTTAGAATACGTGTTGCTGTTTCATTGTTGACGTGTTTTTTTATTTTTAGTACATAAAGTAAAAAGTCTTATGAGTTTGTGTATTTAGTGTATCAGTCAGTGCTTGTTTGGTTCTATTATAGAAAGTCCTAAAGTTTACAAGGGTCAAACGGTTTGACCATGTTTTTTTATGTCTGGTTTTCATTTTTGAAGGTTAATTTTTAATTAGTTTTAGAATAAATTATGAGCTGAAATAACTAGTAGTATCTGTTAAAAGAAACATTTAATTCTTATCATGTATGAGCTATGCTTAAATTATGATCGCGGTGTGTACCAACTTTCATGTATTAAATTAGAATCAATCTCTTTATTTCATTTTAAAAAGAGTTAATTTATTTTATCAAAAAATAACACAAAGATCATACACATAATATAATATTTTAATTTCTATTAAAAAATGTCATTGGAATTTCAGGTGAAATCACAATCTCTCATAAAGGAAAAGATCGCAATCAAGACTTGTTTTTCAAACGCGTAAACGTAAAAGTGAAACACAAAAAAGCAGCAGGGTGTGCAATAACTAAGAGACTTAATTAGTCAGCGGTTTATCCCGATTGCCGACATGAAGAAGAAGAAGAACAAAAAATATCAATTTAGTTGTTGAGATATCCACTTTAATTTTCTATCTATTCATGTACAAACTTTGTTCTACAATATTCAATATATTGCAGCTTTTGATTTTTTATTTGAGTTTGAAGCCGTTATTGATACAAATTAGCTTGGAACAAAAAAAATGTCAAGTAGCTTAGTCGTTAGAGCTTATGCATTTTAAACGTGGATAAGTGAGTGTTCGGAGTTCGAAACCCAACCTGTACATATAATATGCAATGTCTCTAACAACTGAGTTAAAGTCAAGAAACTCGCAATATCTTCGTAATAAATGAAGAAAATACACGAATTCTTCGAAATTAAAAATAAAGCACAAAACCTACAATTTTGAATAAGAAATAAAACAAGTTAAAAACAGATCGGTATAACCCATCTGAAGAATCACTTTAAAAGAAAACATAACCCACCAAAGTCGCTTTTTATCCTTAGGTATATGGTTGCAATCACACGAGCACTTTACACCACTCAATCAAACCTAATGGGAAATGATAGTTTACTTTGGCCAACAATTTATTTGGAAAAAAAGATAGATTAACTACTCACTAATTAAGAAAAGAAAATATCAAACTATATCGTTGTAATTCTTTGATGACATTACATATTGCTCAATAACTTTTTATGAGATTCTTTTTTTGAAGAGAAACTTTTTATGAAATACTTTTTTTTAGGGCTTTCTTATGAAATACTTATATCAAATATTCATCGGTGGCTTGATATGTTCTCTTTTAATTTTGGGTTAAATATGTTTTTGGTCCCTATAAATATGACAACTTTTCGTTTTAGTCCCTCTAAAAATTTTCTTCAACTTTTAGTCCCTATAAAATATTCAATCACTACTTTTGGTCCCTATTTTTAATTTAATTTTTGTATTTTTTAATGAAATTGTGCAGAAATGTGTAAAATATTCTAAAACAATTTCTTGAAAAAAATTAGAATTTTTTAACAAAACACAAATTAAATATGAATTTTTAACCCTAAAAAATATAAAAAATCATATTAAATTCATGTTTTGTTAAAAAATTCTAAATTTTTTTTGGAGTGATTCTTATAATATTTTGAATTTTTCTAGAAAATTTTATTAAAAAAATATTAATTCTACATATGAGTTTACTTTAAAAGAGGGACCAAAAGTAAAGATTGAAAATTTTATAGGGACTAAAAGTTGAAGGAAAATTTTAGAGGGACTAAAACAAAAAGTTGACATATTTATAGGGACCAAAAACATATTTAACCCTTTAATTTTTCATCTAAATATGAAATTAGTTTATACTTCATTGAGTTCGTCAAGAATAACGTCGTTTGATACCAATGCACTACCTCCGTCCTTAATTATAGGGCATTTTTGTGAAAAATACAGGAATTAAGAAAGTTGATTGTTGAATTAATTTTGTTGATAATTGTAATTGTTTTACTTGTTTGTCCTTTATGAAAGATAATTACAGTTAAAACTCTTTAAATTAATAATGTCAGGACCGGAGAAATTTATTAATTTAGAGAGTTATAAATTTATCGATAAATTAATAATTATTAATTTAAAGAGTTTTTAAGTAATTATACTATACATACCAAACAAAAAGGCAAATTAGTCTATGCCTCTTAAAATTACGTTGCAGTGAACCTTGGGACTCAACGTAAATTAGTAAACAAGAAGAACAAATGTGTTCAATGTATTCTTGATATATTTTTTTCAGTTTCTATGAATTATTAATTTATGATTTTCTTGGGACCGAAAATTATAAAGGGATCTCCAGAAAAATTATTATCTTATTATTTTATCGAGTTTTTCAATTTTTTACATTGGCCCAAGTCGGGACCGGACAAATTTATTATTTTAGAGAGTTTATTAATTTACCGAGTATTGATTCAAAGAGTTTCTACTGTAGTTGATGTTTTTATAGACTATATATTGCAGAAAAATATGCAACATGAATAGGGATATAGTGGTAAGAAAAAATTAATGTACATTGAAATTTGAAAGAGATCTTATAAAAAGAGACAAATAAAAAACACAAAAGGGGCTTATAATTAGGTACGGAGGTAGTATAAGACTGTTTTTTAAGGACCAATTTATTAGATTTGATTCTCGATGTATAGCTCAATAAAGTTAAGGGTTGAATATGATTTTGATCCTTATAAATATATCAATTTTTTGTTTTAGTGCTTTTAAAAATGATTGACTTTGTCACTAAAACAATTTTCATCGCCTCTTTTGGTCTTTATTTTAAGTCAACTATTATGTAACATTTCTCTTTTTGAATAAAATTTCCAATAAATGTTTATGATATTATAAGAATCTATTGAAAAATATATTTTTTTAACAAAATATGAATCAAATATGTTTTTTTTTATGTTTTTAGCGTTTAAAAATTCATATTAATTCATGGTTTTGTTTAAAAATTCTATTTTTTCGGGAGAGATTCTTATAATATTCTAAACATTCATGAAAATTTTCATTAAAAAAATAAACGTTACACATGAGTTAACTTAAAAGTAAAGACTCAAAGCGGTGATTGAAAACTTTTTGATGACTAAAAAGAAAAGTTGATATATTTTTAGGGACCGAAAACATATTTAACCATAAATTTAAATGTTTTAAGATTCACAAATTTATCACAAATTAAATGTCTAAGATATTGTTGTAAAACTAGAGATTTAGTTGAGCTATTAATAGTTCTCAACCGTGATTCTCTTTCTTTAAGCAATTAACACTTAGGAATGAACTATGTTCTTCAAATGTAAGTTACATCAATGAGAAATTTTATTAATGACGACGACACAAACGATCATATTACAAATTTTTGATAAAAAAAAAAATCATCGATCTAGCAATATTTAAGTAATACATCAGTGTATTTTGATCACTCATCGGTATACTCCAACCCCCTTTCAAAAAAAAAAAAAAGGTATACTCCAACCCATAATTTATTTTTATTTATTTATTTTCATAATTTTTTATCCTTTAAAAAATATTATTTTTATAAATTAAAGCTAATATGTAGAAAATTATAACATTATATTGGCAAAATTAGTTATGTTTTTTTAACCAAAAAAGTTATGCTATGGTTATATTATTGGCTACCAAATATGACCCTATTTGTCTTCCATTGTTATTGTTACTCATACATAAAAAATAAAAAAAATAAAAAAACTTATATCCGCCCCAAAAAAAAAAAAACTGCTTTATCGTAAATACGTTGTAGATGATGAGCTCGATGTCAAAACCAATCAAACATAATATAGCTCTATTATTCGAGCTTGTAAAGCTATCTATACTAAATAACTACCATAACACCAATAATGGATTGGTGTGCCCCTTGGTCACTGCTAAATTTTGTTTGTTAGGAGACAAACTAATCACAACATTTTGACAATGGTGTAATGTGTTGTTATTTATTTTATATAGTATATGGTAACATTATATTAGTAAAATTAGTTATGTTTTGTTTATATTTTTGTTTTTTGTTATATTATAAACTACAAAATATGATTTTTTTTTTCTCATATAAAGTTAACGTTATATATCAACATTACATTGGTCTGAGTATAATTAAATTTGGTTTTTTTAAATAAGATTTTGAGTTTAAATTTTGCGAATGAAAAATTATGTTTGAGAAACCTTACTAGTAGAGATGATCTCTCAGATTTTCTCATAAACATCAAATACCGACCAAACCGTTAAATACTTCGTATCAGTAATTATAAAAAGATATTTCATTTTCACTTGCATATAAGAAAAACCAATAGAAATATAAGCTATCCTCATTTTTTTTTAATATAATTAAACCTATCATTTCTTTTCATTTAACTTTGTCAAAAAAATAATAATTCTTTTCATTTAACTTTTTACGATAACTTGTTTTACGATATCATTAATTGAATGATATTATTGGAATTATATCAAATATAGAATAAGTTAAAATTTACTTGTCAACAAAAAAAGAAGTTAAATTTCCTTATATTAAAATATCAAAGGTAACCTTTTTCTCCCCTTATATTTAAATCCATTATAACTATATCCTTTAAAATGAAAAATTAAAATTAAAATTAAGGAACGAATCTAAAGAACATTCTATTTATTGCACTTAAAAGGTGAAACATTACTTATGCTCTAATTCCAACTGTGCAAAAAAAAAAGTTATTTCCAATTTCACAAAAAATAAATTATTACCAGAAGTGCAAAAGGACAAAAATAAGAAAACATGAGTGCTAAATCGGTTATTAGGGTTTAGTATCTATTTAGATCATACCTTGAGAATAATCTCTAGGTGGGTATTTATAGTCCTTTTAGGCTTATGTTTTTCTGACTTAGGCTCTAAATAATTTAAACCCTAAGTCAAGAAGCGTACATGCTAGATGCTTCTAGATACTTTGACCGAATATTTAGCCCCAAGATATTAGAAAGGCGGTTTCGGTGCTAAAGGCAAGGGCACACCCTAGAAAAAGGCCAATAAACCTTTGTAGAGGGCTAGCAAGCCCTTGATAGAATATTGATGGTCCATATATTTTATTAATTAAAATTCATATAAATTTTAGAAAATTTATTCGAGACTCGTATAATTTGGTTGGATATATATGAAATTTAACGTGAGTGTAATAAAATGTGTGTTTGTGAGTGTGTACTTAACAACAATAACAAAATGGGTTTACTTCAAAAAAAATAACAAAATGGGTTGACACTAACAATAACAATAATGAAAATACTTATACGATAAATGCTTCTATAATCACACACTAACAATACATCTCATTTATTCATGTAAAAAATCCTAATTATTAAATTATTTTTTATTTTATTATACCTTTGTCAATTTATTAAGCGTGTTTAAATAAATTATATTTACAGTTGTAAGGACACAAGTGTTCTTCATACTCATATTTAATGTCCGGCATGATTGTCTAAACTAAACTTAAGCGATGCATGGAAAACAATTAAAAAATTATTATTTTAGCTAAAAGAGAATCTATGGAAAACAATTAAAAAAAATGACAAAAAGAAAAAGGAAAACATGTTGCTCATGTCATGGATGAAATGAAATACCATCCATTCAACCATACATGAATGAATCCAGCACTAACGTGATATGATATATGAAACTTCGATAGGAACTGTTTGTTTCTTCATTCTCTCTCTCTCTCTCTCTACTTCCTCACTACTACTACTCCCATGAATATGCAACTTCTCTTCCACCGACACGTGTCTATATATGTGTGAGTGTTATACCCTTTCTTTTCCCTTTCATTTCATTTCACTCTTTCTTATTCGGTTGCTGTATCTTTCAATTTCATCATCACAATCACATCTCAAATTTTTTCCACTTTTTCTTTGCCTAATTATCTCTCTTAATCTCTTCTTTCATTCCAAAAATCTCATCCAAATTTTGAGTTTAAAGGTTGGTTTTTTCTTTTGTTCTGTTCTGTTGCGGTACTATAAAAAAAAAACTCTGTTTTTTTTTTCTTAATTCAGAGTTTTCTTAATAACCAAGTTTCCATCTTTATCATGATCATGCAACTGGGTTTTGTTGTTTATTAATCTCTCAAACCAAAAGGGTTTTGTTTTCTTAACACAACCAAACCAATATGTCACAAATGTCACAATCCAAACGCATGTTTTTCACTTTGTTCTTAAACACATCTTTCCTTTTGTTGTTTTGTGTTTTTCTTGTTCTTCACTTTCAATCCTATGAACACGTTTTTCTCAGAAACAAAAGCAAAACCAACAATAATAACAGAAACTTTGTCTCTGGTGTCACTGATGATGAGGATTGTAAAAGTTTTCATAGCTTAAGTGATTATAAAGCTAAGTGCTTTTACCTTAAATCAAACAACCCTTGTGTCACACAAGGCTATGTTGATTACCTTTACATTTTCTATTGCAAAATTGGAAATTTCCCTTTATTGGGTCATACCCTTTTGTTTCTATGGTTATTGGTTCTCTTCTATCTTTTGGCTAATACAGCTTCTGAGTATTTTTGTCCTTCTCTTGATAATCTCTCCAAAGTTTTGAGGCTTTCACCAACTATTGCTGGTGTCACTCTTCTCTCTCTTGGGAATGGTGCTAATGATGTTTTTGCCACACTTGTTTCTTTCAAAGGTAATGGGACACAAGGCATTGGATTCAACACTGTTCTTGGTGGTGCTTCCTTTATTTCTTGTGTTGTTGTGGGAGTTATAAGTATTTCAGTTAGACATAGAGAGATTCGTGTTCAAAAATCTGCTTTGATAAGAGATGTTTGTTTTCTTCTGTTTGTTCTTGTTTGTTTGTTCAGTGTCTTCATCAATGGTGAAATCAATGTTGTTGTGGCAGTTGGTTTTTGTTTGATGTATGTGGTTTATGTTGCTATTGTTTATGTCACATCTAGCAAAAGAAAAGGTGTTTGTGATGAAGATGATGTTGATGAAGTTGAAAGTGATTATGGTGATTCAAGAAGTCATGGCAATGGCAATGATTTAGATGTTCCTCTACTTGGTTTTATGGAGAAGGGAATGGTTCAGATTCATAGCAATTCAAATGGACTTCAAGAATGTGAGTTCAAAATTGAGAAGAATATTTCTTGCTGTGAAAAATCTTCAATATGTAGAATGTTACTTTATGTTTTGGATATGCCTCTTTACCTTCCTAGGAGATTAACAATTCCTGTTGTTTGTGAAGAAAAATGGTCTAAAGCATATGCAGTTTCTTCAGCTATACTTTCACCACTTTTATTAGCTTTCCTTTGGATTCCATACAAGGAAAACAGTTTCTCCAATTCATCAAGCCTATTAGTTTATGGAATTGGGTTATTGGTTGGAATTATATTAGGAGTAATAGCAATTTTCACAACTGAGGCATCAAATCCTCCAAGAAAATTCTTGTTACCATGGCTAGCTGCAGGGTTTGTGATGAGTGTGACATGGAGTTACATTTCAGCTCAAGAATTAGTAGGGTTGTTAGTTTCACTTGGTTTCATATGTGGTGTTAATCCTTCAATACTTGGATTAACAGTACTTGCTTGGGGGAATTCAATTGGTGATTTAGTGACTAATTTAACAATGGCTTTAAATGGTGGGCCAGAGGGGGCTCAAATAGCAATTTCAGGTTGTTATGCTGGTCCTATCTTCAATACAGTTGTTGGATTGGGATTATCTCTTGTTACATCTACTTGGAGTGAGTACCCTTCATCTATTGTGATACCTAGAGATCCATATTTGTGGGAGACATTGGCATTTTTGGTTGTTGGATTGATTTGGGCACTTGTTGTTTTGATTAGAAGAGATATGAAGCTTGATGCAATGTTAGGTGGAGGACTATTAGCTATTTACTTCATTTCTCTTATTCTTAGGCTTACTCAAACACTTGGTTCTCTTCAATTTAAGGATATGTTAGTGTGACTCTTCAAAAGATAATAAGAATTATCTATTAGCAACTGACATAGTTTGTGTCTATGAATGAATTATGTTTATGTAACTATATGATAGATAGGAGTTATTTCTTAGGGCCTAGTAGAGGTATACAAGTACTCGCATAACTTCCACTTCAACTTGTATCTATCTTTCCTTTGCTAATACCATTATTACTGCGATATTTTACTGATGCATCAAGATGGTGTTACTTAGTTTTGCTAATACCAAAAAAATGTTTAATATTTGCTTGCTTTATTGATGTGAAGATGATGTTAATTAGTGAGATCCTAATACTACTATAAAAGTGTAGTAGTGTTCTTAGCTTCACCCAATTGCATTTAATCTGTCTTATTCACATTTGAGTGCATTGAGGTCAGTTAAAAAAAAAAGTTTGGATTAGCTGACTTCTCAATGAGAGTTGTATTATTATCCATTCATATTTTTAAAGGATATGTTTGGTTGAGGGGATAAAATCAAAATGTAAAGAGAGAGGCCAAGAATGTGAGATGAAGGAAATATGAATAATTTATAGTATTTTCTTTTTTGAAGGAAAATGTTAATTTGAGGTATTGTTTTGTACTCATTCTGTTTTTAAATATTAGACCTTTTTTGACAACTTTCTTACTTTTTATAAGACACTCTTGAATTTCGAGTTGCATTAGTTATTTTTTTACTAACTTGTCCATAATAAGTTTATATATTTTTCTAGAACCAACAGTAAATATTAGGATAAAAATATTAACTAATTCTTTGGATAAATTTGTAAGAATAGTATCAATTGATAACAAATTTATTACTAAGATCAATTTTTTCAATTTTCGTGGTGTAACATAAGAGAAATAGAACCTAAAGAAATAGGTGTTTATTAATAAAAATATATACCGACCAATGTATATATCCATCAAAACTAAACTTCTCGTGAGGTTTATCCTAAACCGTCAATGGTGGGAACTATAGTCAATAATTAGAAGTATAGAACATTTGTTGACGGTTAGAAGTATAGAACATAACATAGTATATTCTTGACAAATTGAAGACGCCTTGTCCGGTGGCTTGGACGAATCGGACTTGATTTCTTTCCAGTGATAAATGCATTTTGAATATTATTCAATTAAATGTGTTTCTAATTTCTCTAAATATGTGGTCGGGATTTCATTTCTAACTTGTCCATATGAAAAGAAATTTGGTTGGGGAACAAGACATTATGTGTGTCTAAGAGATTAGTCATTGTTAAACGTTGGTGAAAACTTTGTACTAATATCACAGTATTTAAAAAATAATTTTAAACATAGTTTCTACTTTCTTCAAAATTTTAGATTTTTTTTTTGGTGGAATGTTAGAACTTATTTTAGTCTTCGATGTTTACCAAAAGTTGACGCCACATGTTCCAATTGACTTTTTTTATGACATTTTATTGATGCTATTTTAAAATATCATTGGTGTAATAATTTAAATCATTTAATATTTGCTAATTTATCTGAAACTTCAAATTAAAGATTAAATTATTAAATTAAAAAAGAAATAGTTACACTTATTGAGTTAATGATATTTTCATATCTTAACGATGATAATAAATTTGGGGTTGGTCTACAAGTTGGCTTAAAGCCTTGAAGCGTGCTTCTCTCAAAGTTTAAAGTTTGATCCCCTTTGCAGCAATTTCGATGGGTTAAGTCCATGCATACTTTAAGTGAGGCCCCCGTAAGTGGACGGTAGGATTGAATCCTTCGGATTGAATGGTGGTAGCTGGATATCTAGTTTTTTTTTTTTTTAAAAAAAAAAAAAAAAACATCTTAACAATGATATGCTAAAAAAAGTCATTTGAAAAATATGACATGATGTTTAATTAAACAACGTGGTACGTGAACTAAAATTGATAACCGAAAATTTAGAGATAACATAGTTCAAAAGAATTTTTAATAATGAATAAAAATAAAAGTTGTGAGTCACAAATGATATCTCTAAAACTATGATTCCAAGAGATATGCAATCCATAAGAAATAACACTAAACTCAACATTAATATTAATAGTGTAACCTTCTTCAAAAAAAAATATTAATAGTGTAACCATAGCTCCATGTGAAATCAGCGATTCAACCACCCATAGAATTCATCATAAGACCCTCAAATAATGATCTACTATGATTACCAATCAAACTACCATCAACATTAACTTTAATCACATTATGTGGTGAGGGTGCCAAGAAATCAACCGGTGTGTAGATATGGGAGAAGAGCCGCAAAAATCTTCTTGGTTGAATTATAAAGAGAGTGAATTTCGCTAAGAATAAATCAGAGAGGGTGACTACTGTAGGAAAAAGATTCGTCATTTCGAGACTTTTAAATAAACTAACATCCAATAAGAAAAATAGTACTATGTTGTCCGGTTGCATGCATTGTGAATCATAAATGAAGATCACCTTCATTAGGGTCATTATGTAAATCAAATTTGAGTTTATGCCAAACCGGTATCGTCTTGGGGCAATCCCACAACATATGTAAAAGTTTCTGAGGAAGTACTACATCTTTAACAAGAAACAATTAAAAGACATATGATAAGTGCACCAAACTTAATTGGTAGGCAACTTCTCGTACATAACAATTCACATAAAATGACGAAATTGAGGTTTTATTATTACTACAATAATTTTAATGTGCAAAGATATCAATAAGTTTAGAAAGTTTCTTGAGTTTACAAAACTAAGTTATCACCATTGAGTTAAATCTCAAGTGTGAGTTTAGAATTGTAACTTCAAGTACATAGTCTCTTTAATTAACAAAAATTTCTCTCTTTCTCAATTTTTTTAACAAAATAATTTTAAAAATGCATTTTAATATTTTTCATGCACTATAATTATAGTTTTACCAACAATGAAATTGTCAAATAAGAAGAGTTTTGAATCCTTAAACAAGTGACAGAGGTTGGATCTTTGCCTCTTGTCAACATTGTTTATAACCTTATCAAAATGATTAAAGTTTACTCATGTTTTTTTGTTTTTTGAAAGTAAAGTTTACTCATGTTATTCACTAATCTCATTAATTAGAGAGGGAAATAAATGCCGTCTTCTAATAGTTTTCCCTTCAATTATGTAGATAATACACAGCTGATTGTCCGAAAGAAGAAAAAAGAAATCAATCAACATTATGGATGGGTGAAATGGACCACAGTACCATGATTTAGATGTATGAATTGGACTTGTATGAAACACATTGGTCCTATTAAAATGATTCGTCCTCCCACTTGATAGGAACTTGTTCGATTAAGATTGGGTTCAGGCAACCTCTTCCAATTTGTCAATTATTACTCCCCCCAAGTTGATGTTCTAGCTCACGAGTGTTTTTCATTTCTTTTTATTTATTTATTTATTTTATTACGTACCAAGTAACTTGATCCTCAATCAAGTAAACCAAATACTATTTAAGTACACGTACGTGTCATGCAAATAATATATTTTACAATTTGTTTTCGTGAAAGTAATTGAACCCACACGATTCATTTGGTATAAACAAGCAAGTAAATATTGCCAAAATATAAAAAAATAAACAAAGAAGTAATTTGCATCAAAGGGACGTAACTGTAAATATCATCTTAATTATATATACTACTAAAACCAAAGTTTAGGTTTTCACCTTTAAGTTTACCTATATACTATGTTGTTGTTTATGTCATTCTCTTCAATAAATGCTTGCGTGCGTTTGAAAACATCAATGGCAGCGATGTATGATTTTGACTTATTATTGATGATTATATTTATAACTCATGTGACAATTAGCTCCAAATAAGACAGAAACGTGACCTTGCATTGCTAAGCCAAAAAAAGGAAAAGACATTTTATGTGAACTTTCCTCTCAAAAAATTATGTGAACTAATTAATTTGAATGTTAGATAATGATTTTGACAGAAAGTACGTAACTCTTATCCAAATCTCTGAACCTTCAAGATTTACTCTTAGGGCGGTATGTTTTTTAGTTAGGCTATTAACGTTGTACAATTTGATTGGCACAAAAACACACATGATTGGGGGGGAAGAAATCTTAGTTAAAAATGGGTGAAACATGCATGAATCCAATTTTCAAGATTTGTTTGTTGAAGGCTTTTCAAATACGAGTATTCATTGCTCTATTCTCTTAATTATATATATTTAAGATTATTTTGGCTGTCTTTTGTGTGATCAATTTGGCTCCATAGGACATATGCATTGGTGTTTGAATCTTTTTTGTTGTATTTCTGATTAACTCTAATTAGGGCTAGATTTGTTGCTTTACATGTGGGTTAGAATGTCCTTATAATTCAGGGTCTAACCCATCCTTAGAAGACCGGCTTGTATGTTGAGGAGTGCCTCCTTCGGGGTTGCTAACACACCTCATCACACTTCAACCTGGTTCAATGGGTCTGAAGCGTGGACAATGCAGATAGCCCAACGATAGACCCGATAGACTTTGATACCATGTCACGAATTATGCGGCCTAACTCATTCTTACAAAACTGGTTTGTATGGTGAGAAGTGACTCATCTTTATAATCTCTTCTCAAGAATCCTATCTATCCGACTAAATCCACCGAGTGTTGGCTGCTAACCATTCATTAGCAGCGAGTTCAATTGAAGGTAAAACAGAACCTTGTATGACATCTGAAGGATTCAAATCCAAGACCTAGAGAGAGGCGCACTACTAAATCCCATGTCTTCACACCGAGCCAACTTGGGTTCAATTTTAATTTGCTTTACATTTTGGTTGAATTTATTCTTCCTAGTAAGGTAAAAGACATAAAATGTGACAAGACACATCACCACAACACACACCTATATATGATCCTTATTTGTCTTTGCTAAAGGTAGAGCTGGGCAGGGGTTCCACTCCCATTCCAAATGGCCTACCATGCCTTGATTACGAATTAACAATACGTATGAAAATGGGAAAAATGTGACAAGACTGTAGAAGAAGATGGATAAGAGGTTATATGCCTCATAATTGGTTAAAGTAGTTTTGGCCAGTCCTAACCCACATGTAACCGGCCAGTAATTTTTGGGAGTAATCCTTTACTATTTACTAAGAAGGTTGTAATAAATCCAACTATTTAACTCAAATTTTTCTTGTGTTTGATAAGTATTCATTTAAGTCCCATATGAAGTGGTATCAAGAAATAAGTAAAATGTTACTATAAATAAATATACATAGAGTTGGTTTAATTTTTTTTCTCATCACGGCAACTCTAAATCGTTTGATGTATTGAAGGCTTGAATAGGTGTGTGTCTTTGAGAACTCTTACAAATTTTCCATGCAAAATTGTGTGAATTTGCCATTTTCTCATTGTGAAAAATTGCAAGTTGAGTAATAAAATATTTTACTGTGAGATTGTATTTATATAAGTACGAAGTGCCAAACCACATTAAATTTGTGAGTTGTCTTTTGCTTCTTTTTCTTGTGTGGTTGTGCTTCTCAATGTTTTACAAATCGAGAGTTTACCTCAACTCGTTTTACCTAGGTAAACTCGACTCGTAAACTCGAATCGTAAACTCGTACGAGTTTACCTAAAATTGAAATTTTATATAATTCATTATACGCATGACATTGGTAAGCTAATATAATATTGTAAAAAGATCAATATTGCAAAATATGACTTAATTATAAATGCAAAGTATACCAAAAAGTGGTATACTTAACTTAGTATCAAAATAAAAAAGTTAGCACACTAAAGCATAAGTTTTATAAGTCCACCACCATTACCATCCTCAGAAGCCATGGTTGTGAACCTAGAAAACAAAACATAACCTAATTTAAATAACAAACTTTAACAAGCTTCTGATATTAACAAACAGTAATAAGCTATTTAGAAAAAGTGAAAAACACTACAAGCAGTAGCACAATAACACCGCTATTTAGAAAAAATGCACATTCACCAATTCATGAGATGCCTAAACCAGTAACAGTGTAACACACTAACACAGCTATTTAGAAAAAAAAATGCGATCTATGATTCTATGTTAATTAAAACCTTAACAACTATTTACAAAAGATGCCTTTTGAAGCTTTGATGATAAAAGAAACAATAAAGGAAAGGAAAAAGAGAGTCTGAATTTGAAGTACCTTTTGAAGTTTGAAATCGGAGTTTCAACGGTTGGAATCGGAATTTCTTTGTTTTCCACCGGAAACCTAAGGTTTCATGCGCCGCTCCCCTGTTCTTGAGGACTGAGAAAATGATATGAAACTTTCACTTCAGAAGTAGGTTGAAACGCGTTGTAGAAATGTTTCATTTGGGCTTCAAAATAATGGGCCAAACAAATGGGCCATTTTAAAAAAAAAAAAAAGTAGGAGTAAACTCGCAAAAACGGTAAACTCGCCCGATTTTACACGAGTTAACTCGGAGTAAACTCGGTCAAACTCGTCAAACTTTCCGATTTTACCAGAAATCGAGTTTACCTCCGAGTTAACACGTTTTGGACACCTAAGCACGTAAACTCGGTAAACTCGCCGAGTTGACACGCGATTTGTAAAACATTGGTGCTTCTTGTGTAGAGAAATTTACCAAAATTATTTTGTACGGGAAGTAAACCAAAATGACACGGGATAAACATCATTTACATCTTTTTTTTTTTAAGGAAGTCCCTCTTTAATTATTAAAAAAGATGTAATTTTGCATTTTTATCAAGGGATAAATCCTTTACCAATAGGCGGATCTTGTTAAAATAATCCTTCATATATATCAAGTGGGTGTATTCTTGTAGGCTAAGCTATATCGAAGATGTAGAATATAGGCCATAAAAACAATAGTTTGAAATGAATATTTTGTTTTAAAATGTTCGATTAAGGCATATACACAACACCTAGTTTTTAATCATATATATGAAAAATTACACATGAATAGAAAACAAACGAACAATGAGATGTGTCGTTATACCTCTCTAAATGGCAAAATCAATCATGATACACACAACATTCATACACCTATAAGACATGACATTTCAAAAATATCCACCATGAGATCTCAACTGAAAACCAAAACAAATGCTAGGTGAATCGGTCGATCACTTTACTATATATACATGACTTATGAGATTAGTAAAAGATTATGGTACAAATTTATTTATTTGAAAGTTGCAGCGTTTATATTGCATCGTTGTGATTGTCTAATCCAATTGTTCTAAAACTGTTTACAATGGGTCACTTGCAGCAATGATTCACGGTAGAATGCACATTTTTATATGTTAACATCAATTTTATTTCCTTCCAATGAAAGCTTTAATGAGAAACTCTTTACTAAGTTAGATCATATGCTATAACACTGGCTCATTCTATGGACGAGTTTCTTATCAGAGTTGAAGCTAACGGTTTCTCTAGTGGAATTTGGTGCCTCTGAACAAATAGTTGTCCAAACATTATTGTAGCTTCCACGTGATTTTTAACCATCGTTTATGCGACTCCAAATGCAGATCTTAGAGAAAATGGTACGCAAGAAATTTTGTTGCAAGTATGAGAGTATATAGCGTCATCATCCACTCACACTTTTTAAAAGGAAATACTTGACATACCAAGTTTGTTCTTAAGACATGATAAAAGAACTACTACATGGAAAATATTGTTTGAAATCGTTGACTTATATTACTTTTTATTTTATCTAACAAACGATGCCAAAGATGATGTTTTACTAAAATCTTGATGATAGTAGTTTATCCTTTGTATTTCTACTCCCTTTTTCCGCACACACTTAAGACTTATATGCTTCATTGCTTTACACATTTTCAAACTTAATACGTCACATTCCAAGTGATTTGATTCAAGGATAATGAGCTCTATCAAAGGACAAATCGTTTCGAAGAACCCAAATTTAATTCTTAAGTAAAATATTTTTTTACCAAACTTTACTTATCTCGCAGCTAAACTCTAAATTACTATGGTCTCTTTTCTATCGAACTGGAGTGTTAATAAAAAAATAATTTTGGTATGTCACCAGATTTATAAAAATAACTTCATTTTAAAACAACATAGTCTATAAAAGTTTTATCTATATGTCACACTACTAAACACAACTTCCAAGTGTAACAAAAAAAAAAAACACAACTTCCAAGTCAAGATAGATTTTAGATTCTTTTTTCTCCTGATTCTCATTTTTTTTAATAGGTTGTAACCAGCAGATGAAAACTTTCAAAAATTATTATTTTTTAAAATAAAGTATTGTTTTTCTATAAAAATCACAACATTAAGCATAAATTGGGCGTCAATAATTATATACTAGTACTTTGCAACAAGACATCCACAATATTTTCAACTTAGAATGCAGTAGTCATAGCTATACCAAGAACATAAAAAACAAAAACGTCACAAAACAAAAGACATCACCTTAGCAGAGAACCCATATTGAGGATCAAACTTTTTTAAGAAAATTGCTGTTGACACATTAGAGAAGGCTGGGACACACATGTAAAATACGTTTTTGCCCCCTCGGCAGTTAACTGCCGAGGAATTAAAAATCCGGCTGCAGTTAACTGCCGAGGAATTCCTCGGTAAGTTTTCTGCTACAAGTCTGGCAGAAGCTCTCTCATCTCCATTATTCATCACATCTTCAAATTTTTTTTCTCAAATCTCTCTCACCAATCTCTCTAAAAAACCCAACCAAATCCAACCAAATTTATTCAACAAAATCACAAGTAAGTAATTATAATGCTATTAACTTAAATTTTAGTTGTTATAAATGTTTTTATTTTTTAGTTTTTGAGTATATTTATTTTATTTTAGTTTTTGAGTAGATTTACATAGTATAATTCATTTTTAGAGTAAAATGTTTGTATGATGTTTATGTTATAGTTTAAAGTTTATTGGTTATATTTTAATTTGGTGTTTTAAATTAATTTTTCATTTTAGTTTTTAATTAGATTTACATGTTATAAATCATTTTTAGATTAGATGTTAGTTGATTAATTTTGTTAAAATGTTTGCATGATGATTATGTTATATTTTAAAAATTTTAGGGTTATTTTTTAATTTGGTGTTTTATATTTTTTATTTTATTTTAGTAAGACTATATGATTTATTTTAAGAGTAAATATAATTTGAATAATTTTGCTATATTTTACGTTAATTTTTTTTTAATTTATGATTTTTAGAGTCTATGTATAATTTGCAATGTTTGAATGAGTTTTTCATTGATTCTTTTAAATTTCTATGTGTGTAGATTTGAAACAATGGCCGGATGGATCGACGTTCATGCAACATTCAACGGCGGAGAAACTCATAGGTTGAAGGTTCGGTGCCTTGATGTAGCGTTAAGAGGTCTCAAGGATCAACTGAATGAATTCTACCAAGGAGTCAACCCCAGAGACACAAGGAGGGTGCAAAATATTTTGTATAAACGTCCAAAGCTCGACGAGGGGAGCGTATCATTCACTTGGGTGGAGTTAAAGAACGACGAAAACGTGACGAGCATGTTTTGGGAGCACACCAAGTTCCAGTGGATCGATATGCAGGTGACGTTGCTGAGATCAACTGAAGATATCATCAACAGCTTGATTCCACCAGAAGATCGTCATTAGTTAGGGTAAGGTGCATTCAAGCTACAACATTTGTCTCACCTCTGAAATGGGGTAATTCAAACTTGCCAAACAGCGAGGACTCAAGCATTTCGCTCGCTATTCATGTTTTTCCTTTGAAAAGATTAAATTCTTGTTAGGATGGTTTAGATGAAGGTATTAGGTGTCAAGGAATGGACCTCATTTCGGTGGCATTTGAATACCTTCATCTAAATCAAGCCTGACAAAAATTTATTCTTTTCAAAGGAAAGCATGAATAGCGAGCGAAATGCTTGAGTCCTCGCCGTTTGGCAAGTTTGAATTTACCCCATTTCAGAGGTAAGACAGTTGTTGTAGTTGGAATGCCCCATTTATGTAATGTAACGAAACCTGTATCGCAATATTTATTGTAATATTTATTCGAATTCACGCTATCGCAATATTTATTCGAATTCACTCTATCGCAATATTTTAAATAACATAAAATAATTTTTAAAGAATTTCTAATAATTTTCTAACAAAATTCTAAGTAAACAAAATAAATCAAAAAAAAAAATTAAAAAACAAACTTCGGTAGTTTAGTACTGTTTTATCTTGGTTTTCGGGTGTCAAACATTGATTACGTTTGAACCTTTTAAACCGGTGATATCTTATTTTTTTCTTGGGAAGGGAAAAAGTAAGCAAAACCCTTGAGAATCGAGGTCCGGGAGTTGTTTTCGCTACGGGAAGGTGTTAGGCACCCATAACGACTATAGTATCCTATAGGAACCGTCTTTAATTTCTACGCGTGCGCTTTATTTTTAAATGCTATTTTGAAAGATGTTATTTAAACCTAAAAGTATTCTAAGTGAAGAATTGGAGGGAGAAGAATGTTTTTGGATTTTTATTTTAGTTGAATTGAAGGAATTTTGTTCCTTGCCTACGTACCCGATTAAGGGATCAAATCCACCGTAGTTCTCTTCCAAAAATGTTTTTGTTTTTGTTGGTTGATTTTAAGTTTGAAAATGGAATTTGAAGAATAGAAAGAGGCCTCAAGGGCATGAGATTTAGAAAAGGTGAGGTGGGATTAGTTATTTGCGAAATATGGTCAAAGTATGATTATTTTCATTTGGAATTTGATTAAGAAAATGAAAAGGAAAATTCAATGGGATTTTGATCCCAAGGTTTATTTAGAAAAAGGGTTTGAGTGATGTTGTTCATATTTGTTTGGAAAATTGGTTTTTTCTAAGTATAAGTCCTAGGCATTCATCTAAACATACAATCCTAAACATACATCTAAACATGCATATTCTAACTATATAGTGATGTGTGTGCATGTGTCGGTGCTTGTGTCGGTGTACATCATTAGAGTCCATTGTCCTTTACATCATACCCTAGATACATTCTATGGCCTCTTTGCCAAGAAAATTAAAAGTGCACAAAGGAAAAATATTACAAAACTCCTAAGTGTTTACATTCTAATTTTGATACAAATTCAATTGCAAGAAAAAAATAGAGATGAATATGGGATGAAATGGAGATGCTTATGAAATGATGAAACATGAAATGAAAAGATTTAGTAGCACATGACAATATCAAAGGAAATAAAGCAAGAGAAACACTAGAACATAAAGGATAGAAAATGAGTGCAAACATGGCTAAAATTTATTCATAGAATGCAAGAACCATATGACCTATAATTCTCACATTCCAATGCATTTTTAAAGGTTTAGAAACAAGTCTTGGAATGGGAATTTAGGCAACATGATTTACTTGGCATTTTAGAACAAATTTTAAGCATATTTACATTATTTAACTACACAATTAACTTGTAAGCTAAGTAACTAATCAAGATTCCTACTCATGCATTAATATCAACACAAACAGTAGCTAAAACTCCCTCAAATCAAGTGGTAGAGGTCATCAACATTCATCAAGCAACTTGGATTAAAATCAAGCAAATTTTCATTCATTTTCAGCACAAAATGCCACAAAATAGTAGGAAAATTAACACCTTATTTTTTGACTAATTTTAACGTGTGAAAATTATCACAAAATGCTACAAAAATATCAAGAGACCTATATGAATTTTTTTTAGAAGTTTTTAAAGGTTTTTTGGACTAAAAAAAAAAATGCAAGAAAATTACTAATTCTAACAAAAAAATGGGAAAAAAATGCTTCACACACTTTTCTCAATTTTTAGCACAAAAAAAGCCACAAACATGGTAAAAGAAATATTAAGAACACATAGAAAATTTTTTAGGATTTTTCATGAAAAGATTAAGTGGACAGGGGTGCAAATAGCGAAAATCAACAAGAACAGCAGATACAAAGGGGGTGCGCATATCAAACGTGCAGGAAAGGGCTCAGGCATGGAATTGGGCCCTAAGAGGTGGGCCAGGGTTGAACCATGGGTTGAACCGGTTCATTGGCCTATATAAGGCCTTGAACCGGTTCAGGTTCATTTCCCCCTTTCTACTTCTCTCTCTAAAACACAGACTAGAGAGAGAGAGTCTGCAAATGACTCTCTCTTCTCCGATGAGGCCTCCTTCCTCCGACGTGGTGGCCCAGGGTGGCGCCGCCGCGTCGGAGCTTCAACCAACTCCGATCTAAAATCTAAACACATCATCCTGAAGCTCTTTCTCTCCTCTTTATGATTCTTGCACTCGTTTTTCAAAATAAGGCACGGATTCGAACAGATCTACACTTGTTTCTACGACCTAGGGTTTCGAAAATTTCTTCTGATTTCTTTGAACCTAAACCCTATCCTGGCTTATTTTACATGCTGATGATGAATTTATGCTTTAAATTGAAAAACAAACGGTGAACTTCATGATTTTCATTTTTAGGGTTCGGTCTTCGATCTTTTTCAAATCTTTTCGAATTTCCATTTCAATTCACCGTTTAATCTTTCAATTAGAATCTTCGATGATGATTACAAACTGAATGAGAAGGTTTTCGTGTACTTACCTGAGTTGATTTGGAGATTCGAACGAAATTCTTCAGAAAACCTTGAAGCTTGGATGTTCTTGATGCTTCTGGTAAGTTCTTGCACAGAAACTGAAAATAAATCAGTTCTTCACTCTCTTCTTCTTCACTGATCGAACTCAATCTTCGATTTCTTCGTCTTCTCCACTGTGATCGTGTGGATTTGCTGCTTTGGTGGCAAATTCACGCTGGAATTGCAGTGTTTCAAGTTCGATGATGAAGATTCAGTGATGAATCTCTGAGAACTTCATTGAATTCACTTCAATTCTTCATTCTGGTGAAGCTAGGGTTCATCAATGTTCTTCGTGTTCTTGTTATTTCTGACTTTTTGATCGTAACTGAATAGAGAGAGAAAGAGGAATTCTGTTTCTGTGTGTTTGATGTGTTGGCAAATTGTGAATGGTATCCCCTGTGCATTGATGACTTGGTCCCTTATATAGGCTGCCATGTGGCCTTGGTGGCCAATGGTAGCCTGCCACCTGTCTGGACGTGACCCTTGCTGAGTTTGGGACTTGGGGGTCTTTCTGCAATTGTTGAAAATTTCATGGACCATTCTGTAATTCGAAAAAAAAAGACTGGACTGCAAGTAAAAAGGACCAAAAAAAATTGGACATAAAAAAGGACTTAAATGTAATTGACCACAAAACAAAAGTTTGACCTAACAAGGAAAAAGGACTAAAGTGCAATTTTAAAAAGTTTTTAAAGGACTGAAATGTAATTTTTAACAGTTTTAGGGACTAAAATAAAAATAAAAATAAAATTGGAATAAAATTGGTAACTTGGAAAAAACGTAAAGTGAAACGATTAAAATTGACAAAACGGACTAAAACGAACCAATGGCCTAAATGAGGTACTTTAAAGTACCTCTCTGCCGAAATTTCGTGTGAAATGACCAAAATGCCCCTGGGGCTAAAACGACTGAAAATGACTCAGATGCAAATTTAAAATGGATTTTTAACAGAGAAATGAAACAACAGTTTATTTAAACCAACTTGAAAAACTCAAAGACAATTTTTAAGATTTGAACAGAGTCTTGACACTTGAAAAGACTAAAATGCCCTTAGGGGCAAAACTGACTCGAAATGACTTCAAATGCAATTTTTGAAAGAAATTTTGACATAGGAAATGACTAAAATGCCCTTTTATGTGAATTTTGCAAGTAATATTGAAATAAAATGCAGAGAAAGATGCAATTGATCAGAGACAGTTCAAAAGGCTTGTAATGCAAGAAAAGAAGAATTGAACAAGTATTTTTAGGTCCAAAATTAGGGTATAACAGCTGCCCCTATTTAAGTTTCTTTGTCCGGAGAGTCAAGAGACGAAGTCTTAGAGTTGACGGGACGAAGATACTTAAATATTAACATTTGCACTGTTTTTGGACATAAAAATACGCTTTCAGAGTTTCAAAGATATGAATGCCATGCAAGACTTTGATTATGAATGCAAGACAAACAACTGGAGTCTATGGAACCTGTCATGTCACTGGGGATTCAGATAGACACTGACAGGGTAGACAAACCAGGGATGGAAAATAGGGTACAAGTTGTTCTTTGGGTCGAACCAGCCACTTGACCAAGGAATACAAAACAAGAGATGGGTGCAAGCTGTTCTTGGGATTGAACTTGGCACTTGACCGGAAACATAGACATATAGGCAGATACGAGCTGTTCTTTGGATCGAACTTGACGCTTGGTTGAAGATACAAACAGATAGGCAGACACAAACTGTTCTTTGGATTGAACTGGCCGTTTGGCTGGGGATATAGACAAAAGGGTTGATACAAGCTGTTTCTTTGGATCGAACTTGCTTGTGGGATTATCACCACGTCATGTGGGAAGGTGCAAACTGTTCTTTTAGATCGAACTTGTCGTTTGACCGATAACAAAGCATAAGCTGGGTACAAACTGTTCTTTTTAGATCGAACTTGTTGTTTGTCCGGAAGCATGGGTATAAGCAGGTACAAGTGGTTCTTTTTTTGGATCGAACCTGGCACTTGACCCGTAACAAGATACAAATTGAAAGTCTGGTTTAACAAGATACCAATTGAGGGTAAATTGTCATTGACTTGATTTGAGGGTAGACATGACCATTTTTGTTGGCCCAAGAGTAAATTGAGAGTGAATTGACATTGATTTGAATTGAAAATTGACATTTGAAAGAGAGATTGAAAGTTGAGATTGAGCAGAGACATAGACATAGGCATTGGATTGAGAGTTGCAATTGAAAGAGACATTGGAAATTGGAATTGGATTGAGACATAGACATTGACATTGGATTGGAGAGTTGCAATTGACATTGAAATTGGATTGAAATTAGATTGAAAATTGACATTGACATTGGATATTGACATTGACATTGACATTGGCATTGACATTGACATTGACATTGATATCGACATTGGAAATTGTCATTGAAATTGGAATTGAAATTGGAGATTGGAAATTGCTTCGAATTGACATTGAATTGGAATTGGAATTGAGATTGCTTCGAATTTGACAGTTGACATGGTTTGGAATTGAGATTGGAAAGTTGAGATTGCATCGAATTTGACAGTTGAAATTGAATTGAATTTGACATTTGGAATTGAAATTGAAATTGAAGCTTGACAGTTGAAATTTGGATTGAATTTGACAGTTGAGAGTTGGATATGCAACATGTATGTATGGTATAGCAAGATTATTGGATGTATGAGCACATAAAATGCATGATTATACATGTATGAATGCTTGGAATACATGATTGGCTTGTAATTTGACAGAGAAAGTTTCACAAAGGCAGATGAGACATTGGAAGATTGGGCACGTAGTGGCTCGTGCTGCAACATATTCACAGGGGAAAACCTCTTTGGAGAGACCGTCGTTGAGAGACGTATCAAAACCATGGCTGAGGGCAATATAAACTTGTAGAGGAGGGGAACCTTGGAAGATCCTTGGATACAGGTCGCCGTTGCTAGGCGTGTCAGTGCTGGGTAAACTTCGGACGTTCGCATCTGTGGTCAATGCTTTTCAATATTTCATTTTTCATTTTTTCATTCTCAAACCCCATTTTTGCCTGAACCGCCCTTTCGGGTTTTCGATTCACCGGGGAATAGATTCTTTTTATTGCCCCATTTTTGCCTGAATTGCCTTCATAGGTTGTCAATCAGCGGGGTGCTCATTTTTGCCTAAGCCGCCCTTTCGGGTTTTCAACTTAGCGAGCTTTTCATTTTCATTTTTCAATTTTTCATTCTGTTTTTTCATTCTTGCCATTGACCACAGATCATCCTGGGGAGTAACCTGCTTGTAACATGTATTTGGAAGAGACATTGACACTCATTCATTCATGCATGTTTCATTGAAATGTACCCTATTGCTCAGGTTTGCTCTCAAAATAGACAGAAAAAGATTTTTTCAATTTTCAAAGATGTTTGTTTCAGACATTGACATTATCAAATAGAAAGAAAATGTTTTGTATAAAGCATTGAAAGTAGAAAGAAAAATAGAGTTTCAAACAGTAGAAAGGCTCAAATTGATGTAGAAGAGTGAGGGTCAGCCAAAGGCATGACTTCACGGATTTACAAAGCTTGGAAAATGGTAATTTTATTGGTTGGTGATACATTGAACACGATGACCGCTACATTTCATAGAAATTTTGAATTCACAAGTACAGAAGCCTCCGATGAAGACGATCATTGACAGTTGCAGATGCCCCAAGGGGTGATGGTGATTTGCCAGATATAGTTACTTGTCTTTTATTTTCAACCTCATTTTTGCATGAACCGCCCTTTCGGGTTTTCGGCTCATCGAGGCGCTCATTTTTGCCTGAGTTGCGTACAATCTCAGCGAGCTCTTCCATATTCATCATTTTTTTGTCCCTAACTTTTGCCTGGATCGCCCTTTCGGGTTTTCGATCCACCGGGAAGCGCATTTTTGCCTAGGCCGCCCTTTCGGGTTTTCGACCTACCACGCTGTTCTTTTCTTTTTAGACAAAGTATTTCTTGACTATATCGGCATTAACAGGATTTGGGAGTTCAACACCATCCATGTGTGTAAGAATCAAAGCACCACCAGAGAAAGCCTTCTTGACAACATAAGGACCTTCATAGTTAGGTGTCCACTTGCCCCTTGGGTCGGGTTGCTGTCTTATCCTTCTTTTCAATACAAGTTCGCCTTCCTTGAACTCTCGAGGTCGGACTTTCTTGTCAAAAGCATTCTTCATCCGCACTTGATACAACTGTCCATGAGTCATAGCATCCATACGTTTCTCTTCAATCAGATTCAATTGATCATACCGACTTTGACACCATTCAGCCTCAGTTAACTTTGCTTCCATGATCACTCGAAGAGATGGAATCTCCACTTCCAGAGGGAGAACTGCTTCCATGCCATATACCAAAGAGAAAGGAGTTGCCCCGGTTGAACTGCGCACTGCAGTACGGTAACCATGCAAGGCAAAAGGTAGCATTTCATGCCAGTCTTTGTAAGTAGCGACCATCTTCTGAACAATCTTCTCGATGTTCTTGTTAGCGGCCTCAACTGCACCATTCATCTGAGGTCTATAAGGAGAAGAGTTGTGATGTTCGATTTTGAATTCTTCACATAAAGCTTGCATCATACTATTGTTCAGATTGGAACCATTGTCAGTGATGATCTTGTTGGGAACACCATATCGACAGATGATGTTATTCTTGATAAACTTGACAACCACTTGCTTGGTCACATTTGCATAGGAAGCAGCTTCAACCCACTTGGTGAAATAGTCAATTGCCACTAGAATGAAACGATGTCCATTGGAAGCCTTCGGTTCGATTCTTCCGATCATGTCAATGCCCCACATAGAGAAAGGCCATGGGGAAGAGATAACATTGAGAGCATGTGGAGGCACATGAATCTTGTCAGCATAAACTTGACATTTGTGGCATCTCTTAGCATGTTTGTGGCAGTCACGCTCCATAGTTATCCAGTAATAACCGGCTCTTAACAGTTTTCTTGACATGGCGTGACCCGAAGCATGGGTCCCAAAGGTACCATCATGTACATCATGCATCAATTTCTCAGCTTCTTGCTTGTCAACACATCTCAGCAAGACCATGTCATAGTTCCTCTTGTATAGGATTTCTCCGTCCAGAAGGAATCTACTAGCCCATCGTCTCAAGGTCTTTTTATCCCTGTTGGAAGCACCAGGTGGATATTCACGATTTTGCAAGAATTGTTTGATGTTGTAGTACCAGGGCTTTTTGTCATTCACATCTTTGTCAGCTTGATCTGGCATATTTTCAATGGTAAACACATGAGCGGGTCTATCAAGACGCTGCACTTTGATTACGGGCACATCATTCCAGTGATTCACACGAAACATGGAAGACAAAGTAGCGAGAGCATCAGCCATCTGATTTTCATCCCGAGGGATGTGGTGCAGCTCAACCTTTGTAAAGTATGTCAACAGACGTCTTGCATAGTCACGGTATGGGATCAGCTTCTCATGATGAGTCTCCCATTCACCCTTTATCTGATTAATAACAAGTGCAGAATCTCCATAGATGTCAAGGTGTTTAATTCTCAGATCAAGGGCTTCTTCAATGCCCAAGATGCATGCTTCATATTCAGCTATGTTGTTTGTGCATTCAAACGTTATTCGAGCGGTGAAAGGAATGTGGTGCCCCTGCGGAGTTACAATAATGGCTCCAATCCCTTTACCGTAAGCATTAACAGCACCATCAAACACCAATCCCCATTTGCTATTGGGATCCGGCCCTTCATTGATCAGGGGTTCTTCACAGTCTTTTGCTTTCAGATACATGATCTCTTCATCAGGGAAATCAAACTTAATTGGCTGGTAATCATCAAGAGGTTGACAAGCAAGATGCTCAGCAAGGACACTTCCTTTGATTGCTTTCTGAGCTTTGTACACAATATCATATTCAGACAACAACATTTGCCAACGTGCAATCTTTCCAGTAACAGCAGGCTTTTCAAAGATATACTTGATTGGATCCATTCGAGATATTAACCAAGTTGTATGATTCACCATGTAATGACGCAGGCGTTTGGCGGCCCAAGATAAGGCACAACATGTCTTTTCAAGCATTGTATACCGAGTCTCACAGTCGGTGAACTTCTTGCTCAGATAGTAAATAGCATGCTCTTTCTTACCAGTCTCATCTTGTTGACCGAGAACACAGCCCACTGAATCCTCTAACACTGACAGGTACATAATCAAAGGCCTTCCTTCCACTGGTGGGACAAGGATAGGTGGCTCTAACAGGTATTCTTTAATGCTATCGAAAGCTTCCTGACATTCATCATTCCATACAACAGGCTGATTCTTTCTGAGCAATTTGAAAATTGGACCACAAGTAGTAGTCATGTGAGATATGAATCTTGAAATATAATTCAGACGTCCGAGGAAACCTCTGACTTGCTTCTCGGTTTGAGGGGCCGGCATCTCTCTGATGGCTCGGACTTTGTCAGGATCAACTTCAATGCCTCTCTGGCTGACAATGAAGCCTAGCAACTTTCCAGATCGTACACCAAATGTGCACTTGTTAGGATTCAACCGCAGCTTGTACCTTCTCAATCTTTCAAACATCTTTTTCAAATACACAACATGTTGCTCTTCATCACTTGACTTTACAATCATATCATCAACATATACTTCAATTTCTTTGTGAATCATATCATGAAACAGAGTTGTCATGCCTCTTTGATAGGTAGCACCAGCATTTATCAAGCCAAACGGCATTACTTTATAACAGAACGTTCCCCATGGAGTGATGAAGGACGTCTTTTCTCTATCTTCAGGAGACATTCGTATTTGATTATAACCAGAGAAACCATCCATAAAGGAGAACACTTTGGATTGAGCGGTACTGTCAACAAGCACATCAATATGAGGCAATGGAAAGTTATCTTTTGGACTGGCTTTGTTCAGATCTCTGTAATCAGGCTCTTCTTTCTTGCTCAAGCAGTCGAGTGATCTCATACGGTATCTCTTCATCATCATCCTCATCTTCAGCTTCATATACAGGGAATTCAAAATTTGGAGGAACCATAGGGTCACTGTGTTCAACGGGTTTATTATGGTTCAATCTGCATAATATGATTGGGATGATTTTAGAAAAAGTTTTTCATGCAGATTTTTGAAATTAATAAGAAAAATACAGATGTTTTGGTTTTTTCTGGCATTACCATTATTTCCAAGAAAAAGGCACTAAAAAGTAAAAAGATAAAGAGTCGTGAGATAAACGACAACTTTTATTGATAACGGCAATGCCGAAACAAACACGCCCTTACAATGATATCACTTTCGCCTTGGGCAGAGCGAAAGGATTGTTATTTTGAAAACAAAAAACATGAGCAACAAGACACATTACATGGAAGCATGCATGACTAAAGGAACATCAATGGCTTCCCAATTCCTCACAGTTCCTCCTGGTATAACAGATGCAGGCACATGACCTCTTTTAGCAGCATCTTCAGTAATAGCATTGATGAACCCAGCACTGTAAAAGGTTCCCTTTGAAACAGCAGATGTCGGGGAGAATCCAAGGCCTTCTTTACGCTTGTTTTCCAAGATCTGAATCACTTTGCCCCAACCAGCAGCTTGCCCTTCTTGAACAGCCTTCTGGGCGTCTTTCAGTGAAGCCATGCTAGCACCAGCCCTCCGGGGCTCTGCACCCTCAACAGTCAGGCCTTGAAACGACGTCCCTTCCGCGGACCCTGCTTCAACACAAGAGAATGATGATACCTGGCTAACTAGATATGTTTCTTCACCATGCACAGTGACAATCTTACCGTTCCTCATGAACTTGAGCTTCTGATGCAAAGTGGACGTGACTGCTCCAGCGTCATGAATCCACGGTCTTCCGAGGAGACAGCTGTACGAAGCATTGATGTCCATGACTTGGAAAGTAATCTGAAATGTCTCGGGACCAATGGTAATTGGCAAGTCTACTTCCCCAAGAACATCTTTGCGGGATCCATCGAAAGCCTTAACCAGATAGCTGCTACCCCTGAGAGAAATTCCATGATGGCTCAATTGCCTTAGTGTGGATTCAGGCATTACATTCAGAGACGATCCAGTGTCCACCAATACGTTGGATATCATATCAGACCCACAGTGCACTGAGATATGTAGAGCCAAGTTGTGGTGCTTCCCTGCTTCGGGGAGCTCATCGTCACCGAACCCTAAGTTGTTGCAAGCAGTAATGTTACCCACTATTCCATCAAACTGATCCACAGAGACTTCATGATCAACACAGGCTTGTTCCAGTACTTTCATCAACACTTTCCTGTGAGCCTCTGAGCTCATGAGCAGAGACAAGATGGATATCTTTGACGGAGTTTGCAGCAGCTGGTCAACAAGCTTATAATCGCTCCTTTTAATAAGCCTTAAAATCTCGTCCAGATTAGACCCTTCAATGGGCTGGCCCGAGGGGCTGGCATTCTCTTCCTCAAGGTTAGCCATGTTTCTTCTCTTGTACAATCTTGTCTGATGAACTCTATCTGGTTGGTGAATCTTGCGAGCACGAGCCACTTTTCAGACTGCGGCAGAAGAACCAGGAGACAATGAGCACGGGAAGCCATTTGTGACCGATGAATGATGCATATGATGCATGATATGCAAATGCAAAAAGACTCTTTTTTTTTTGTCAGAGGACTTTGTCAAAGTGGTTGTGAACATCACGGAGAAACACGGTTTTATTTGAAATTCTTGAGCAAAACTAAAAGTTTAGTTGAGATGGTATCACTTGGTGTTCACATCCGTGATGTTCAAAACATGACTTGTCTAAGTCCTCGATAAATGCATGGGAAAAAGTTTATGCATGTATGCATGTATGCATGAATGCATGATTATGTTCAAGTTCGGAGAAAACATGGTGGGTTGAGATTCAAAGTCAAGGAGTCATGGGCGGACACGGTGTCCGGTGAATCTAGGGTTTTAGGATAATAGTAACCGGGTTCTAAAAAGGTTCCCAAGTTGCAACCTCTCCGACGTATATCACGGTGTCACGAGACAACACTCGCTCCATGATTATACGTGGAAGGTCTAACTTGAGTGTAGTATCGCGTGACGACTAAAACTCGAGACAACACTCGGTTTAGCCTCCGCACTACATCCTAGAAAATGGCCATGGATGGGTTTGGTTATCTACGGTTCATAGCGTCATAGAACAATTAGAAGTAAAGTGCCTAAACGCGACAATATGCGCCGACAACATCACCCCCAAAATGCCTCAGCTATGTGGGATTGATCGCATAATCCAAAACACGAGGCAACCCCCGGAATGAATTGTCGATTATATCCCTCCTAAATCCTAAGTTCACTCAGCCCGGGTGCAGGACTTTTGATATTCTCACCCCACACGTTTGCAAGAATTTAAACATTTATTCACATAGGAAAGCAAGTAAAAGAAACAAGTAAAAATACAAGCGCAAACGTGGAAATAAAGACTAGGCGTAACTCTCGAATCTCCCCAGTGAAGTCGCCAGCTGTTTTATCTTGGTTTTCGGGTGTCAAACATTGATTACGTTTGAACCTTTTAAACCGGTGATATCTTATTTTTTTCTTGGGAAGGGAAAAAGTAAGCAAAACCCTTGAGAATCGAGGTCCGGGAGTTGTTTTCGCTACGGGAAGGTGTTAGGCACCCATAACGACTATAGTATCCTATAGGAACCGTCTTTAATTTCTACGCGTGCGCTTTATTTTTAAATGCTATTTTGAAAGATGTTATTTAAACCTAAAAGTATTCTAAGTGAAGAATTGGAGGGAGAAGAATGTTTTTGGATTTTTATTTTAGTTGAATTGAAGGAATTTTGTTCCTTGCCTACGTACCCGATTAAGGGATCAAATCCACCGTAGTTCTCTTCCAAAAATGTTTTTGTTTTTGTTGGTTGATTTTAAGTTTGAAAATGGAATTTGAAGAATAGAAAGAGGCCTCAAGGGCATGAGATTTAGAAAAGGTGAGGTGGGATTAGTTATTTGCGAAATATGGTCAAAGTATGATTATTTTCATTTGGAATTTGATTAAGAAAATGAAAAGGAAAATTCAATGGGATTTTGATCCCAAGGTTTATTTAGAAAAAGGGTTTGAGTGATGTTGTTCATATTTGTTTGGAAAATTGGTTTTTTCTAAGTATAAGTCCTAGGCATTCATCTAAACATACAATCCTAAACATACATCTAAACATGCATATTCTAACTATATAGTGATGTGTGTGCATGTGTCGGTGCTTGTGTCGGTGTACATCATTAGAGTCCATTGTCCTTTACATCATACCCTAGATACATTCTATGGCCTCTTTGCCAAGAAAATTAAAAGTGCACAAAGGAAAAATATTACAAAACTCCTAAGTGTTTACATTCTAATTTTGATACAAATTCAATTGCAAGAAAGAAATAGAGATGAATATGGGATGAAATGGAGATGCTTATGAAATGATGAAACATGAAATGAAAAGATTTAGTAGCACATGACAATATCAAAGGAAATAAAGCAAGAGAAACACTAGAACATAAAGGATAGAAAATGAGTGCAAACATGGCTAAAATTTATTCATAGAATGCAAGAACCATATGACCTATAATTCTCACATTCCAATGCATTTTTAAAGGTTTAGAAACAAGTCTTGGAATGGGAATTTAGGCAACATGATTTACTTGGCATTTTAGAACAAATTTTAAGCATATTTACATTATTTAACTACACAATTAACTTGTAAGCTAAGTAACTAATCAAGATTCCTACTCATGCATTAATATCAACACAAACAGTAGCTAAAACTCCCTCAAATCAAGTGGTAGAGGTCATCAACATTCATCAAGCAACTTGGATTAAAATCAAGCAAATTTTCATTCATTTTCAGCACAAAATGCCACAAAATAGTAGGAAAATTAACACCTTATTTTTTGACTAATTTTAACGTGTGAAAATTATCACAAAATGCTACAAAAATATCAAGAGACCTATATGAATTTTTTTTAGAAGTTTTTAAAGGTTTTTTGGACTAAAAAAAAAATGCAAGAAAATTACTAATTCTAACAAAAAAATGGGAAAAAATGCTTCACACACTTTTCTCAATTTTTAGCACAAAAAAAGCCACAAACATGTTAAAAGAAATATTAAGAACACATAGAAAAATTTTTAGGATTTTTCATGAAAAGATTAAGTGGACAGGGGTGCAAATAGCGAAAATCAACAAGAACAGCAGATACAAAGGGGGTGCGCATATCAAACGTGCAGGAAAGGGCTCAGGCATGGAATTGGGCCCTAAGAGGTGGGCCAGGGTTGAACCATGGGTTGAACCGGTTCATTGGCCTATATAAGGCCTTGAACCGGTTCAGGTTCATTTCCCCCTTTCTACTTCTCTCTCTAAAACACAGACTAGAGAGAGAGAGTCTGCAAATGACTCTCTCTTCTCCGATGAGGCCTCCTTCCTCCGACGTGGTGGCCCAGGGTGGCGCCGCCGCGTCGGAGCTTCAACCAACTCCGATCTAAAATCTAAACACATCATCCTGAAGCTCTTTCTCTCCTCTTTATGATTCTTGCACTCGTTTTTCAAAATAAGGCACGGATTCGAACAGATCTACACTTGTTTCTACGACCTAGGGTTTCGAAAATTTCTTCTGATTTCTTTGAACCTAAACCCTATCCTGGCTTATTTTACATGCTGATGATGAATTTATGCTTTAAATTGAAAAACAAACGGTGAACTTCATGATTTTCATTTTTAGGGTTCGGTCTTCGATCTTTTTCAAATCTTTTCGAATTTCCATTTCAATTCACCGTTTAATCTTTCAATTAGAATCTTCGATGATGATTACAAACTGAATGAGAAGGTTTTCGTGTACTTACCTGAGTTGATTTGGAGATTCGAACGAAATTCTTCAGAAAACCTTGAAGCTTGGATGTTCTTGATGCTTCTGGTAAGTTCTTGCACAGAAACTGAAAATAAATCAGTTCTTCACTCTCTTCTTCTTCACTGATCGAACTCAATCTTCGATTTCTTCGTCTTCTCCACTGTGATCGTGTGGATTTGCTGCTTTGGTGGCAAATTCACGCTGGAATTGCAGTGTTTCAAGTTCGATGATGAAGATTCAGTGATGAATCTCTGAGAACTTCATTGAATTCACTTCAATTCTTCATTCTGGTGAAGCTAGGGTTCATCAATGTTCTTCGTGTTCTTGTTATTTCTGACTTTTTGATCGTAACTGAATAGAGAGAGAAAGAGGAATTCTGTTTCTGTGTGTTTGATGTGTTGGCAAATTGTGAATGGTATCCCCTGTGCATTGATGACTTGGTCCCTTATATAGGCTGCCATGTGGCCTTGGTGGCCAATGGTAGCCTGCCACCTGTCTGGACGTGACCCTTGCTGAGTTTGGGACTTGGGGGTCTTTCTGCAATTGTTGAAAATTTCATGGACCATTCTGTAATTCGAAAAAAAAAGACTGGACTGCAAGTAAAAAGGACCAAAAAAAATTGGACATAAAAAAGGACTTAAATGTAATTGACCACAAAACAAAAGTTTGACCTAACAAGGAAAAAGGACTAAAGTGCAATTTTAAAAAGTTTTTAAAGGACTGAAATGTAATTTTTAACAGTTTTAGGGACTAAAATAAAAATAAAAATAAAATTGGAATAAAATTGGTAACTTGGAAAAAACGTAAAGTGAAACGATTAAAATTGACAAAACGGACTAAAACGAACCAATGGCCTAAATGAGGTACTTTAAAGTACCTCTCTGCCGAAATTTTGTGTGAAATGACCAAAATGCCCCTGGGGCTAAAACGACTGAAAATGACTCAGATGCAAATTTAAAATGGATTTTTAACAGAGAAATGAAACAACAGTTTATTTAAACCAACTTGAAAAACTCAAAGACAATTTTTAAGATTTGAACAGAGTCTTGACACTTGAAAAGACTAAAATGCCCTTAGGGGCAAAACTGACTCGAAATGACTTCAAATGCAATTTTTGAAAGAAATTTTGACATAGGAAATGACTAAAATGCCCTTTTATGTGAATTTTGCAAGTAATATTGAAATAAAATGCAGAGAAAGATGCAATTGATCAGAGACAGTTCAAAAGGCTTGTAATGCAAGAAAAGAAGAATTGAACAAGTATTTTTAGGTCCAAAATTAGGGTATAACAGCTGCCCCTATTTAAGTTTCTTTGTCCGGAGAGTCAAGAGACGAAGTCTTAGAGTTGACGGGACGAAGATACTTAAATATTAACATTTGCACTGTTTTTGGACATAAAAATACGCTTTCAGAGTTTCAAAGATATGAATGCCATGCAAGACTTTGATTATGAATGCAAGACAAACAACTGGAGTCTATGGAACCTGTCATGTCACTGGGGATTCAGATAGACACTGACAGGGTAGACAAACCAGGGATGGAAAATAGGGTACAAGTTGTTCTTTGGGTCGAACCAGCCACTTGACCAAGGAATACAAAACAAGAGATGGGTGCAAGCTGTTCTTGGGATTGAACTTGGCACTTGACCGGAAACATAGACATATAGGCAGATACGAGCTGTTCTTTGGATCGAACTTGACGCTTGGTTGAAGATACAAACAGATAGGCAGACACAAACTGTTCTTTGGATTGAACTGGCCGTTTGGCTGGGGATATAGACAAAAGGGTTGATACAAGCTGTTTCTTTGGATCGAACTTGCTTGTGGGATTATCACCACGTCATGTGGGAAGGTGCAAACTGTTCTTTTAGATCGAACTTGTTGTTTGACCGATAACAAAGCATAAGCTGGGTACAAACTGTTCTTTTTAGATCGAACTTGTTGTTTGTCCGGAAGCATGGGTATAAGCAGGTACAAGTGGTTCTTTTTTTGGATCGAACCTGGCACTTGACCCGTAACAAGATACAAATTGAAAGTCTGGTTTAACAAGATACCAATTGAGGGTAAATTGTCATTGACTTGATTTGAGGGTAGACATGACCATTTTTGTTGGCCCAAGAGTAAATTGAGAGTGAATTGACATTGATTTGAATTGAAAATTGACATTTGAAAGAGAGATTGAAAGTTGAGATTGAGCAGAGACATAGACATAGGCATTGGATTGAGAGTTGCAATTGAAAGAGACATTGGAAATTGGAATTGGATTGAGACATAGACATTGACATTGGATTGGAGAGTTGCAATTGACATTGAAATTGGATTGAAATTAGATTGAAAATTGACATTGACATTGGATATTGACATTGACATTGACATTGGCATTGACATTGACATTGACATTGATATCGACATTGGAAATTGTCATTGAAATTGGAATTGAAATTGGAGATTGGAAATTGCTTCGAATTGACATTGAATTGGAATTGGAATTGAGATTGCTTCGAATTTGACAGTTGACATGGTTTGGAATTGAGATTGGAAAGTTGAGATTGCATCGAATTTGACAGTTGAAATTGAATTGAATTTGACATTTGGAATTGAAATTGAAATTGAAGCTTGACAGTTGAAATTTGGATTGAATTTGACAGTTGAGAGTTGGATATGCAACATGTATGTATGGTATAGCAAGATTATTGGATGTATGAGCACATAAAATGCATGATTATACATGTATGAATGCTTGGAATACATGATTGGCTTGTAATTTGACAGAGAAAGTTTCACAAAGGCAGATGAGACATTGGAAGATTGGGCACGTAGTGGCTCGTGCTGCAACATATTCACAGGGGAAAACCTCTTTGGAGAGACCGTCGTTGAGAGACGTATCAAAACCATGGCTGAGGGCAATATAAACTTGTAGAGGAGGGGAACCTTGGAAGATCCTTGGATACAGGTCGCCGTTGCTAGGCGTGTCAGTGCTGGGTAAACTTCGGACGTTCGCATCTGTGGTCAATGCTTTTCAATATTTCATTTTTCATTTTTTCATTCTCAAACCCCATTTTTGCCTGAACCGCCCTTTCGGGTTTTCGATTCACCGGGGAATAGATTCTTTTTATTGCCCCATTTTTGCCTGAATTGCCTTCATAGGTTGTCAATCAGCGGGGTGCTCATTTTTGCCTAAGCCGCCCTTTCGGGTTTTCAACTTAGCGAGCTTTTCATTTTCATTTTTCAATTTTTCATTCTGTTTTTTCATTCTTGCCATTGACCACAGATCATCCTGGGGAGTAACCTGCTTGTAACATGTATTTGGAAGAGACATTGACACTCATTCATTCATGCATGTTTCATTGAAATGTACCCTATTGCTCAGGTTTGCTCTCAAAATAGACAGAAAAAGATTTTTTCAATTTTCAAAGATGTTTGTTTCAGACATTGACATTATCAAATAGAAAGAAAATGTTTTGTATAAAGCATTGAAAGTAGAAAGAAAAATAGAGTTTCAAACAGTAGAAAGGCTCAAATTGATGTAGAAGAGTGAGGGTCAGCCAAAGGCATGACTTCACGGATTTACAAAGCTTGGAAAATGGTAATTTTATTGGTTGGTGATACATTGAACACGATGACCGCTACATTTCATAGAAATTTTGAATTCACAAGTACAGAAGCCTCCGATGAAGACGATCATTGACAGTTGCAGATGCCCCAAGGGATGATGGTGATTTGCCAGATATAGTTACTTGTCTTTTATTTTCAACCTCATTTTTGCATGAACCGCCCTTTCGGGTTTTCGGCTCATCGAGGCGCTCATTTTTGCCTGAGTTGCGTACAATCTCAGCGAGCTCTTCCATATTCATCATTTTTTTGTCCCTAACTTTTGCCTGGATCGCCCTTTTGGGTTTTCGATCCACCGGGAAGCGCATTTTTGCCTAGGCCGCCCTTTCGGGTTTTCGACCTACCACGCTGTTCTTTTCTTTTTAGACAAAGTATTTCTTGACTATATCGGCATTAACAGGATTTGGGAGTTCAACACCATCCATGTGTGTAAGAATCAAAGCACCACCAGAGAAAGCCTTCTTGACAACATAAGGACCTTCATAGTTAGGTGTCCACTTGCCCCTTGGGTCGGGTTGCTGTCTTATCCTTCTTTTCAATACAAGTTCGCCTTCCTTGAACTCTCGAGGTCGGACTTTCTTGTCAAAAGCATTCTTCATCCGCACTTGATACAACTGTCCATGAGTCATAGCATCCATACGTTTCTCTTCAATCAGATTCAATTGATCATACCGACTTTGACACCATTCAGCCTCAGTTAACTTTGCTTCCATGATCACTCGAAGAGATGGAATCTCCACTTCCAGAGGGAGAACTGCTTCCATGCCATATACCAAAGAGAAAGGAGTTGCCCCGGTTGAACTGCGCACTGCAGTACGGTAACCATGCAAGGCAAAAGGTAGCATTTCATGCCAGTCTTTGTAAGTAGCGACCATCTTCTGAACAATCTTCTCGATGTTCTTGTTAGCGGCCTCAACTGCACCATTCATCTGAGGTCTATAAGGAGAAGAGTTGTGATGTTCGATTTTGAATTCTTCACATAAAGCTTGCATCATACTATTGTTCAGATTGGAACCATTGTCAGTGATGATCTTGTTGGGAACACCATATCGACAGATGATGTTATTCTTGATAAACTTGACAACCACTTGCTTGGTCACATTTTCATAGGAAGCAGCTTCAACCCACTTGGTGAAATAGTCAATTGCCACTAGAATGAAACGATGTCCATTGGAAGCCTTCGGTTCGATTCTTCCGATCATGTCAATGCCCCACATAGAGAAAGGCCATGGGGAAGAGATAACATTGAGAGCATGTGGAGGCACATGAATCTTGTCAGCATAAACTTGACATTTGTGGCATCTCTTAGCATGTTTGTGGCAGTCACGCTCCATAGTTATCCAGTAATAACCGGCTCTTAACAGTTTTCTTGACATGGCGTGACCCGAAGCATGGGTCCCAAAGGTACCATCATGTACATCATGCATCAATTTCTCAGCTTCTTGCTTGTCAACACATCTCAGCAAGACCATGTCATAGTTCCTCTTGTATAGGATTTCTCCGTCCAGAAGGAATCTACTAGCCCATCGTCTCAAGGTCTTTTTATCCCTGTTGGAAGCACCAGGTGGATATTCACGATTTTGCAAGAATTGTTTGATGTTGTAGTACCAGGGCTTTTTGTCATTCACATCTTTGTCAGCTTGATCTGGCATATTTTCAATGGTAAACACATGAGCGGGTCTATCAAGACGCTGCACTTTGATTACGGGCACATCATTCCAGTGATTCACACGAAACATGGAAGACAAAGTAGCGAGAGCATCAGCCATCTGATTTTCATCCCGAGGGATGTGGTGCAGCTCAACCTTTGTAAAGTATGTCAACAGACGTCTTGCATAGTCACGGTATGGGATCAGCTTCTCATGATGAGTCTCCCAT
This sequence comes from Medicago sativa, assembly GCF_051527215.1. Classification (NCBI taxonomy): domain Eukaryota; kingdom Viridiplantae; phylum Streptophyta; class Magnoliopsida; order Fabales; family Fabaceae; genus Medicago; species Medicago sativa. The sequence continues at coordinate 83,971,404 of NC_140755.1, read as the reverse complement.
TCACCCTTTATCTGATTAATAACAAGTGCAGAATCTCCATAGATGTCAAGGTGTTTAATTCTCAGATCAAGGGCTTCTTCAATGCCCAAGATGCATGCTTCATATTCAGCTATGTTGTTTGTGCATTCAAACGTTATTCGAGCGGTGAAAGGAATGTGGTGCCCCTGCGGAGTTACAATAATGGCTCCAATCCCTTTACCGTAAGCATTAACAGCACCATCAAACACCAATCCCCATTTGCTATTGGGATCCGGCCCTTCATTGATCAGGGGTTCTTCACAGTCTTTTGCTTTCAGATACATGATCTCTTCATCAGGGAAATCAAACTTAATTGGCTGGTAATCATCAAGAGGTTGACAAGCAAGATGCTCAGCAAGGACACTTCCTTTGATTGCTTTCTGAGCTTTGTACACAATATCATATTCAGACAACAACATTTGCCAACGTGCAATCTTTCCAGTAACAGCAGGCTTTTCAAAGATATACTTGATTGGATCCATTCGAGATATTAACCAAGTTGTATGATTCACCATGTAATGACGCAGGCGTTTGGCGGCCCAAGATAAGGCACAACATGTCTTTTCAAGCATTGTATACCGAGTCTCACAGTCGGTGAACTTCTTGCTCAGATAGTAAATAGCATGCTCTTTCTTACCAGTCTCATCTTGTTGACCGAGAACACAGCCCACTGAATCCTCTAACACTGACAGGTACATAATCAAAGGCCTTCCTTCCACTGGTGGGACAAGGATAGGTGGCTCTAACAGGTATTCTTTAATGCTATCGAAAGCTTCCTGACATTCATCATTCCATACAACAGGCTGATTCTTTCTGAGCAATTTGAAAATTGGACCACAAGTAGTAGTCATGTGAGATATGAATCTTGAAATATAATTCAGACGTCCGAGGAAACCTCTGACTTGCTTCTCGGTTTGAGGGGCCGGCATCTCTCTGATGGCTCGGACTTTGTCAGGATCAACTTCAATGCCTCTCTGGCTGACAATGAAGCCTAGCAACTTTCCAGATCGTACACCAAATGTGCACTTGTTAGGATTCAACCGCAGCTTGTACCTTCTCAATCTTTCAAACATCTTTTTCAAATACACAACATGTTGCTCTTCATCACTTGACTTTACAATCATATCATCAACATATACTTCAATTTCTTTGTGAATCATATCATGAAACAGAGTTGTCATGCCTCTTTGATAGGTAGCACCAGCATTTATCAAGCCAAACGGCATTACTTTATAACAGAACGTTCCCCATGGAGTGATGAAGGACGTCTTTTCTCTATCTTCAGGAGACATTCGTATTTGATTATAACCAGAGAAACCATCCATAAAGGAGAACACTTTGGATTGAGCGGTACTGTCAACAAGCACATCAATATGAGGCAATGGAAAGTTATCTTTTGGACTGGCTTTGTTCAGATCTCTGTAATCAGGCTCTTCTTTCTTGCTCAAGCAGTCGAGTGATCTCATACGGTATCTCTTCATCATCATCCTCATCTTCAGCTTCATATACAGGGAATTCAAAATTTGGAGGAACCATAGGGTCACTGTGTTCAACGGGTTTATTATGGTTCAATCTGCATAATATGATTGGGATGATTTTAGAAAAAGTTTTTCATGCAGATTTTTGAAATTAATAAGAAAAATACAGATGTTTTGGTTTTTTCTGGCATTACCATTATTTCCAAGAAAAAGGCACTAAAAAGTAAAAAGATAAAGAGTCGTGAGATAAACGACAACTTTTATTGATAACGGCAATGCCGAAACAAACACGCCCTTACAATGATATCACTTTCGCCTTGGGCAGAGCGAAAGGATTGTTATTTTGAAAACAAAAAACATGAGCAACAAGACACATTACATGGAAGCATGCATGACTAAAGGAACATCAATGGCTTCCCAATTCCTCACAGTGCCTCCTGGTATAACAGATGCAGGCACATGACCTCTTTTAGCAGCATCTTCAGTAATAGCATTGATGAACCCAGCACTGTAAAAGGTTCCCTTTGAAACAGCAGATGTCGGGGAGAATCCAAGGCCTTCTTTACGCTTGTTTTCCAAGATCTGAATCACTTTGCCCCAACCAGCAGCTTGCCCTTCTTGAACAGCCTTCTGGGCGTCTTTCAGTGAAGCCATGCTAGCACCAGCCCTCCGGGGCTCTGCACCCTCAACAGTCAGGCCTTGAAACGACGTCCCTTCCGCGGACCCTGCTTCAACACAAGAGAATGATGATACCTGGCTAACTAGATATGCTTCTTCACCATGCACAGTGACAATCTTACCGTTCCTCATGAACTTGAGCTTCTGATGCAAAGTGGACGTGACTGCTCCAGCGTCATGAATCCACGGTCTTCCGAGGAGACAGCTGTACGAAGCATTGATGTCCATGACTTGGAAAGTAATCTGAAATGTCTCGGGACCAATGGTAATTGGCAAGTCTACTTCCCCAAGAACATCTTTGCGGGATCCATCGAAAGCCTTAACCAGATAGCTGCTACCCCTGAGAGAAATTCCATGATGGCTCAATTGCCTTAGTGTGGATTCAGGCATTACATTCAGAGACGATCCAGTGTCCACCAATACGTTGGATATCATATCAGACCCACAGTGCACTGAGATATGTAGAGCCAAGTTGTGGTGCTTCCCTGCTTCGGGGAGCTCATCGTCACCGAACCCTAAGTTGTTGCAAGCAGTAATGTTACCCACTATTCCATCAAACTGATCCACAGAGACTTCATGATCAACACAGGCTTGTTCCAGTACTTTCATCAACACTTTCCTGTGAGCCTCTGAGCTCATGAGCAGAGACAAGATGGATATCTTTGACGGAGTTTGCAGCAGCTGGTCAACAAGCTTATAATCGCTCCTTTTAATAAGCCTTAAAATCTCGTCCAGATTAGACCCTTCAATGGGCTGGCCCGAGGGGCTGGCATTCTCTTCCTCAAGGTTAGCCATGTTTCTTCTCTTGTACAATCTTGTCTGATGAACTCTATCTGGTTGGTGAATCTTGCGAGCACGAGCCACTTTTCAGACTGCGGCAGAAGAACCAGGAGACAATGAGCACGGGAAGCCATTTGTGACCGATGAATGATGCATATGATGCATGATATGCAAATGCAAAAAGACTCTTTTTTTTTTGTCAGAGGACTTTGTCAAAGTGGTTGTGAACATCACGGAGAAACACGGTTTTATTTGAAATTCTTGAGCAAAACTAAAAGTTTAGTTGAGATGGTATCACTTGGTGTTCACATCCGTGATGTTCAAAACATGACTTGTCTAAGTCCTCGATAAATGCATGGGAAAAAGTTTATGCATGTATGCATGAATGCATGATTATGTTCAAGTTCGGAGAAAACATGGTGGGTTGAGATTCAAAGTCAAGGAGTCATGGGCGGACACGGTGTCCGGTGAATCTAGGGTTTTAGGATAATAGTAACCGGGTTCTAAAAAGGTTCCCAAGTTGCAACCTCTCCGACGTATATCACGGTGTCACGAGACAACACTCGCTCCATGATTATACGTGGAAGGTCTAACTTGAGTGTAGTATCGCGTGACGACTAAAACTCGAGACAACACTCGGTTTAGCCTCCGCACTACATCCTAGAAAATGGCCATGGATGGGTTTGGTTATCTACGGTTCATAGCGTCATAGAACAATTAGAAGTAAAGTGCCTAAACGCGACAATATGCGCCGACAACATCACCCCCAAAATGCCTCAGCTATGTGGGATTGATCGCATAATCCAAAACACGAGGCAACCCCCGGAATGAATTGTCGATTATATCCCTCCTAAATCCTAAGTTCACTCAGCCCGGGTGCAGGACTTTTGATATTCTCACCCCACACGTTTGCAAGAATTTAAACATTTATTCACATAGGAAAGCAAGTAAAAGAAACAAGTAAAAATACAAGCGCAAACGTGGAAATAAAGACTAGGCGTAACTCTCGAATCTCCCCAGTGAAGTCGCCAGCTGTTTTATCTTGGTTTTCGGGTGTCAAACATTGATTACGTTTGAACCTTTTAAACCGGTGATATCTTATTTTTTTTCTTGGGAAGGGAAAAAGTAAGCAAAACCCTTGAGAATCGAGGTCCGGGAGTTGTTTTCGCTACGGGAAGGTGTTAGGCACCCATAACGACTATAGTATCCTATAGGAACCGTCTTTAATTTCTACGCGTGCGCTTTATTTTTAAATGCTATTTTGAAAGATGTTATTTAAACCTAAAAGTATTCTAAGTGAAGAATTGGAGGGAGAAGAATGTTTTTGGATTTTTATTTTAGTTGAATTGAAGGAATTTTGTTCCTTGCCTACGTACCCGATTAAGGGATCAAATCCACCGTAGTTCTCTTCCAAAAATGTTTTTGTTTTTGTTGGTTGATTTTAAGTTTGAAAATGGAATTTGAAGAATAGAAAGAGGCCTCAAGGGCATGAGATTTAGAAAAGGTGAGGTGGGATTAGTTATTTGCGAAATATGGTCAAAGTATGATTATTTTCATTTGGAATTTGATTAAGAAAATGAAAAGGAAAATTCAATGGGATTTTGATCCCAAGGTTTATTTAGAAAAAGGGTTTGAGTGATGTTGTTCTTATTTGTTTGGAAAATTGGTTTTTTCTAAGTATAAGTCCTAGGCATTCATCTAAACATACAATCCTAAACATACATCTAAACATGCATATTCTAACTATATAGTGATGTGTGTGCATGTGTCGGTGCTTGTGTCGGTGTACATCATTAGAGTCCATTGTCCTTTACATCATACCCTAGATACATTCTATGGCCTCTTTGCCAAGAAAATTAAAAGTGCACAAAGGAAAAATATTACAAAACTCCTAAGTGTTTACATTCTAATTTTGATACAAATTCAATTGCAAGAAAGAAATAGAGATGAATATGGGATGAAATGGAGATGCTTATGAAATGATGAAACATGAAATGAAAAGATTTAGTAGCACATGACAATATCAAAGGAAATAAAGCAAGAGAAACACTAGAACATAAAGGATAGAAAATGAGTGCAAACATGGCTAAAATTTATTCATAGAATGCAAGAACCATATGACCTATAATTCTCACATTCCAATGCATTTTTAAAGGTTTAGAAACAAGTCTTGGAATGGGAATTTAGGCAACATGATTTACTTGGCATTTTAGAACAAATTTTAAGCATATTTACATTATTTAACTACACAATTAACTTGTAAGCTAAGTAACTAATCAAGATTCCTACTCATGCATTAATATCAACACAAACAGTAGCTAAAACTCCCTCAAATCAAGTGGTAGAGGTCATCAACATTCATCAAGCAACTTGGATTAAAATCAAGCAAATTTTCATTCATTTTCAGCACAAAATGCCACAAAATAGTAGGAAAATTAACACCTTATTTTTTGACTAATTTTAACGTGTGAAAATTATCACAAAATGCTACAAAAATATCAAGAGACCTATATGAATTTTTTTTAGAAGTTTTTAAAGGTTTTTTGGACTAAAAAAAAAATGCAAGAAAATTACTAATTCTAACAAAAAAATGGGAAAAAATGCTTCACACACTTTTCTCAATTTTTAGCACAAAAAAAGCCACAAACATGTTAAAAGAAATATTAAGAACACATAGAAAAATTTTTAGGATTTTTCATGAAAAGATTAAGTGGACAGGGGTGCAAATAGCGAAAATCAACAAGAACAGCAGATACAAAGGGGGTGCGCATATCAAACGTGCAGGAAAGGGCTCAGGCATGGAATTGGGCCCTAAGAGGTGGGCCAGGGTTGAACCATGGGTTGAACCATGGGTTGAACCGGTTCATTGGCCTATATAAGGCCTTGAACCGGTTCAGGTTCATTTCCCCCTTTCTACTTCTCTCTCTAAAACACAGACTAGAGAGAGAGAGTCTGCAAATGACTCTCTCTTCTCCGATGAGGCCTCCTTCCTCCGACGTGGTGGCCCAGGGTGGCGCCGCCGCGTCGGAGCTTCAACCAACTCCGATCTAAAATCTAAACACATCATCCTGAAGCTCTTTCTCTCCTCTTTATGATTCTTGCACTCGTTTTTCAAAATAAGGCACGGATTCGAACAGATCTACACTTGTTTCTACGACCTAGGGTTTCGAAAATTTCTTCTGATTTCTTTGAACCTAAACCCTATCCTGGCTTATTTTACATGCTGATGATGAATTTATGCTTTAAATTGAAAAACAAACGGTGAACTTCATGATTTTCATTTTTAGGGTTCGGTCTTCGATCTTTTTCAAATCTTTTCGAATTTCCATTTCAATTCACCGTTTAATCTTTCAATTAGAATCTTCGATGATGATTACAAACTGAATGAGAAGGTTTTCGTGTACTTACCTGAGTTGATTTGGAGATTCGAACGAAATTCTTCAGAAAACCTTGAAGCTTGGATGTTCTTGATGCTTCTGGTAAGTTCTTGCACAGAAACTGAAAATAAATCAGTTCTTCACTCTCTTCTTCTTCACTGATCGAACTCAATCTTCGATTTCTTCGTCTTCTCCACTGTGATCGTGTGGATTTGCTGCTTTGGTGGCAAATTCACGCTGGAATTGCAGTGTTTCAAGTTCGATGATGAAGATTCAGTGATGAATCTCTGAGAACTTCATTGAATTCACTTCAATTCTTCATTCTGGTGAAGCTAGGGTTCATCAATGTTCTTCGTGTTCTTGTTATTTCTGACTTTTTGATCGTAACTGAATAGAGAGAGAAAGAGGAATTCTGTTTCTGTGTGTTTGATGTGTTGGCAAATTGTGAATGGTATCCCCTGTGCATTGATGACTTGGTCCCTTATATAGGCTGCCATGTGGCCTTGGTGGCCAATGGTAGCCTGCCACCTGTCTGGACGTGACCCTTGCTGAGTTTGGGACTTGGGGGTCTTTCTGCAATTGTTGAAAATTTCATGGACCATTCTGTAATTCGAAAAAAAAAGACTGGACTGCAAGTAAAAAGGACCAAAAAAAATTGGACATAAAAAAGGACTTAAATGTAATTGACCACAAAACAAAAGTTTGACCTAACAAGGAAAAAGGACTAAAGTGCAATTTTAAAAAGTTTTTAAAGGACTGAAATGTAATTTTTAACAGTTTTAGGGACTAAAATAAAAATAAAAATAAAATTGGAATAAAATTGGTAACTTGGAAAAAACGTAAAGTGAAACGATTAAAATTGACAAAACGGACTAAAACGAACCAATGGCCTAAATGAGGTACTTTAAAGTACCTCTCTGCCGAAATTTCGTGTGAAATGACCAAAATGCCCCTGGGGCTAAAACGACTGAAAATGACTCAGATGCAAATTTAAAATGGATTTTTAACAGAGAAATGAAACAACAGTTTATTTAAACCAACTTGAAAAACTCAAAGACAATTTTTAAGATTTGAACAGAGTCTTGACACTTGAAAAGACTAAAATGCCCTTAGGGGCAAAACTGACTCGAAATGACTTCAAATGCAATTTTTGAAAGAAATTTTGACATAGGAAATGACTAAAATGCCCTTTTATGTGAATTTTGCAAGTAATATTGAAATAAAATGCAGAGAAAGATGCAATTGATCAGAGACAGTTCAAAAGGCTTGTAATGCAAGAAAAGAAGAATTGAACAAGTATTTTTAGGTCCAAAATTAGGGTATAACAAGTACCGAGGAAAACCTCGGCAGTGTAGAACCAAGGAAAACCTCGGCAGTTAACTACCGCCAGTTTCATCTTTTCCTCGGCAGTTAACTGCCGAGTAATCCTGAAGCCAGTATTTGCAGAACCTGTTGAAGGCAGAACCTGTTACATGTGTTTTTACACATTGTAAACACATTGTTTCGATGCCAAACCATAAAGCTAGTCAAATCAAATTACATACATAACTGAAATTGAAAATATAATACGGAAACGAGCAATTGTCATAAAAAAATGTCATCCAAACAAAGTAACAACAAATGTACTGTACTAACAAAACGGCCAAATGTCATGAAAATACACCAAAGTCCTAAAAATAAATCCTAAAAATAGTAGCAGTCCTAATCCTACTGCTGGTCCTGGTCATGCTGGTGCTGCTGGTGTCTCCTCCTCGGTCTCTGGGCTCTCCTCCTGGTAATGATCGGCGCGATCTGCTGCCTAACATCCTGCAAGGCCGCATACAACTGCTGAGGGGTCATGCTCATCACCTCCTGACCCAAAAACTCATCAGCATGGGCAACAGCGCCGCTAACCATGTCATAGGTGTCAGGGGAGCTTCTCCCCTCGTACCGCTCCCACTGCTCTGCAACGATCTGCTCCTCGTTTGGAGGCCTCGGAACATCTCCCGGAAGAAGTGGCAAAATCTGAGGGTGAGACATAAGCGTGTACCATCGTACATAGCCCTCTGCCATACGCCATGGTTGCTCTCCTGCCTGCTCACCCCAATCATCCGCCTTAAGCGTGTGAGTGCGGAAGTCCGTGAAGGCCTGCACAATCTCAGCCGGTGTCAGCGCTGGAACATCCGTCGGAGGTCTAGGTACGGACTGGACGTGTCCGTACTGCCTCAATACCCTCTCCGGCAGGTGACGGTACACCCTACGGTCGCCGCACATGATCCAACCAGAATACCAAAATACCTCCTCGAAAGGCTGGAACTCCCTGTGCCCTTCGTACGGCCTCCAGCATACGTCATCAAACGTAATGCGATCAAGCAATGACCGATACGTGGCCCCCTCTCCATGACCCTTCTGAAGAGTCCACCTCGCCGCAACCGGTAAATTTTCAATGTAGTCCGGGTTTGGATCAACAGTGTAAAACTTAGGGAAGTGCGACAAAAACCATGCCTGCATAAACCATACAAATCACATATAAATAAATTAAAGTTAACTAAAAAAATAAAATTTACAATTAACAAAAAAAATATAACAAAATATAACAAAATAATAATAGTTAACAAAAAAAATTAAAGTTAACGAAAAAATATAACAAAATATAACAAAATAATAATAGTTAACAAAAAAATTAAAGTTAACGAAAAAATATAACAAAATATAACAAAATAATAATAGTTAACAAAAAAAATTAAATTTAAATTTAATTTTTACTTACAGTGAGCAGTGTCACGCTTCCCCCAAGCTGCCTGTCTCCGGGCAAACAAGCCTGAGCTAACTCATCGTACAGGTATGCAAGTGCCATCCCTCCCCATGAATAAGCACGCATCCCCGCGTAGCCGTCCGCCATAGCCGTCAAATAAATCAACTGGATGCGCTTGTTGCTTCTATCCCCAAACAACAGGCATCCAACCAAGTATAGAAGGTAGGACTTCACACAATAAGTCCTAACCCTCTCCAACTCCTCCAGCTCCTCTGGATCCTGTGTATCCGCCAAAAGGTTGGCTCTACCAAGGTGCGTCGTATAAAACTCCCTCAGCTTAGGATAACTAATGTATCCACCATACTCAGTATTGCAGATTTTCTCTGCCTGCGACCTCGACGCACCCAAGTGAGTCATCAGTAGTGCCTCTCCCTCATGTCTCAGCATCTTCTTCCGGTGGCCCAACATCCGCCCTTCAATCGGGACATGCATAAGACATGCGACATCATCCAAAGTCACAGTCATCTCCCCCATAGGCATGTGAAAAGTGCTGGTCTCGGAATGCCACCTCTCGCATAGAGTCATCAGCAAAGCGTGAGGCACAGTGGCGTACCCCAAGAAAACCAAGTCATGTAAGCCACTCTCCCTAAGCGGATCCCAAAACCATCTCTGATTGTCGTTTGGACGTCCGAGACTCAAAATCTTAGGGCCGTGATTAATAGGCTTTACAACACGCTTCTTGCGGCACTGAAAACAATGTAAACATTTAACTAATAAATATTAAACTTGATAAATGCTAAAATAAAAATAAAGAAAACATATAAAGAAAATCACATATAAAGAAAACATATAAAGAAAACATATAAATAAAACAATTTAAAGAAAATCACATATAAATAATATAAATAAAACATATTTAAAGAAAGTCACATATAAATAAAACATATAAATAAAACATATCAATAAAACATATAAATAAAACATATAATCAAAACATATAAATAAAACAATTTAAATCAAGAAAGAAAAAATAAAGAAAATAATTAAACATAAAGAAAGGAATTAAAAAAAACATATATAAAAGTTAACTAAAAGAAAGAACACATAATTGTTTTTACTTACGTCATCCATATAAAAAAACACATATAAAAAACACGTAATTAAACATAAAGAAAGAACATTTAAAAAAAAAAAAAATACTTACGTCATCCTTATTATACCAAAGCGGCAATGCCACATGACTGGCATAAGAGTGAAGCAAAGATATGTCCTGCGGTCCTCCAGGAAAGGGAGCGTCCGTAGGCAACACCTCCGGGGCAGCCGCTGCTGCAATGTCATCCTCGTCTGGCTCCTCTGGCATATGCGGCTGCTCTGGCATATACTGCTCGTCGTACCCACCGTCGGTCACATCATGGTGATCCTGATAATTCAGGTACTCCACCGCCTGGGTCGGGTCAACCACCTGCGACTCTTCAGGCGGTGCCTGAGAAGCCTCAGAAGGCTGAGAACTCCCTGAACCATCCCCCCCCCCCCCCCTCCGACCTCTTCCCCTCTTTGGGATATGTGCGTTTCTCCTCTCCTTCTCCTTCCGGTAGCTTTGTGTCTGAGCACGCCTACCACCTATCATCTTAGATGGATCAATGGGCTCCTGATCGGCCATATCTACACAAATTTTTAATAAATTAACATCATTTTCCATAACATAATCAAACACATTAAACACACTAGTCATAACTTAATCATTAACATTAACAACAATCAACATTCTAAAAACCATTGACATCACATTCTAAAACCACATTCGACTTAAACATAATCTAAACATCATTTCCATCAACTACATTTATCTCTAAGTACATAACTAACTAAAAAATCAATACAATTCTCATTTGGGCATTTTTTCAAACACTTTGTGTGCAAAGTTTCAAACAAACTCAAATTGTGTTAATTTGACATCATTCAAAACCACATTGTACTTAAAACTCATTCAAACAACATTCACAACACCTACATTCAATTATAAAGTACATGCAATCATCTAAATATCAATTCCAACATCAACCCTAACCACATGCAAACTACCAATTTTATTTTAAAAAAAACTACACAAACTAACATTATGATTAAAAATGAGTCAAGATACTTACTTGTGATTAAATGGAGATGATGCACTTGATTTTGCTCAAAAATCGAAATTGGATGGGCACTTGGGGTGGTTTTGGATGTGTTTGAAAGCAATTTTCGAAACTGGAACTGATTCTGTTTCGTTTTGTTTAAGTTCAGAAAACTTCGGCAGTTAACTACCGAGGAATTCCTCGGCAGTTAACTGCAGCCGGATTTTTAATTCCTCGGCAGTTAACTGCCGAGGGGGCAAAAACGTATTTTACATGTGTGTCCCAGCCTTCTCTAATGTGTGAACAGCAATTTTCCTTTTTTAAAGTCTGCAACAATATATCAAGGATCTGAATGGATTGGCTTACTCGAACTTATCTACTTGCATAAGTTTTGTGAGACAGTTTGGGAACACTAATGGAAACAACTTATAATATTGTTCATAAGCTGTTTTCAGCTTATTTTCATAAGTTCTCCAAGATAGCTTATGAAAACAGCTTATAGCTTATACAAAAACCATTTAACTATTTTATCTTTTGCCATGGGAAGAGCTTATACATAAGCGCTTATCATGATAATCACTTGTGCTATAAGATGAAAATAAGCTGTTTAATAACTCATACAAAAAAATAAAAATGCTTTTAATAACTTATACCAGAAAATCAATGATCATATGATTTAAAATATGATGCAACTAACAAGAAAATACGAGCTTTTTTCCTCAAGAACAAAAAGGGATTGGATTTTCCTTTACACTATACATTTAACTAAATGGTTAGCAGGAGTATCAGTCAACAAGTATTGAAAAAAGTCATATGGAAGTGTTCAGCTCGCATCAGTCACATGCTAGCTTTAGCATCATCATATATTTTGTCTACTTAAAGTGTAGAGTAACCTCCATAATTGGATTCAGTAACTAAAGTAAGCATCATATCTACATAATGATATAGACACCCTAATTTCAAGGATCAGAATAAATTCCCCAAGTCCAATCAGCCTACCAAATAGTCCACTGAAATTACCATGGACCGCCATCGCTTGTCCTCCATGAGTAGTTTTGAATATTTCCCAGCACCCCATCTTCTAGAAAACCAATGTACGTTCATAAAAACAAGCTGTTGAGGAAGTGATCATTACCATCCTCTAAGACATCTGCCAGTTTACCGAGTGCTTCAAGTAGAGCTCCTTCTTGCTCCTGGATCAAATTATACATTCATATAACACATTTTGTTAGAATTGCCTAAAGACAAATATGTAAGGTAATTCAATTCATCTCAAAAGGCAGGAATTACTTTAAGAGTCTGTTTCGCTTTCTCAATATCGGCTGGACCAGGCTTCTCTCTACTGAAAAGTATCTTCTCAACCTGCCAAATGTAATAATTAAGGAATCAACAACACATTGTGGAATGAGAACTAAAGAAAGAACACCTGAAAAGTAACATTTATGATTTGTTACCTTATTGTAATAAAATATAAAGAAATGTGGAAATCAATACTAAGAAAATTAAGATGCTTCATTCCCTCTACCATCCAAACCCTGTGATTTAAACATGGAATTAGAAAAGTACCATTCTCTGTTGGCTTCTGTCCTAGATGTGCCCTTATTGGTTTCTACCCCAAATATATCCTATATATGGTATGGCCCCGCCGAGGATAGAGTTTCGATTTTTTTCAAGGTCTTACTTGCAATTAGCTTAAAACTTACACTAAGACTTAGTTTGCGGGAAGTGTTTGAATATGAAAAATATTCTATAGTATCTCGATTGTATCATATATTAACATTAATACAAATAGGAGGAAGATCCTCCAAGAGCAAACATTGAGTGCACCAAATCATGAACCAACATATGGAACAATAAAAAAGAAAACAAGCAAAATAAAAAATTAAATAATGCTAGCAACACATTTTTTTCCTATTAGATGAAATTCATGGGGATCACATCAATTAAGAACTGAGACCCACATGACTTAATGGGACATGTGCACTTAACCCAATAATAAATAGTGCGACAGAAAATGTATTTTTAGCCTTTCGTCAAATAATTTAGTCCATGAATGAATGCAATTCAATATTTTAGGCAGTGAAGGAGTACTGTTCGATAACTAAAAAAAATATATGACAACTATTTTAGTTTTACCGCTTACAAGATTTAGATGCTAAAATACTTCCTTTGAAAATTCAGATCATCTTAACTATCTCTCCTCCACCTTTAGGCCCACAACCATTCACCCATTATATAATCAACTCAACATTCAAAAACATATTCCATGATACTGACAAAGTTATTAAGTACCAAGATAAGTTTAATATGATAGATAATGATCATCAACATTTAAGCATATTAACATCTACAACTACTAGGTGCATTTCCTTGTCATCACTTCATATCTACAAGTTCCATATATTGCTACTAGTTTTATTTAACTGGTAGTTTAATTTCAGTCAAAATGTAACTAGCATAAAACCAATCCAAAATAGATATGAAATAAGAACTTTCTTACATCTTGGATAACCCTATCTGTTGCACGGATCTGAATTAAATCAGATCTGTTGTTTAACATGAGAGACTCGGATGGGGGAAAGTGCTGCTTAGATTGATGATTTTGTTTCGGCACATTCCCTCTTCCAATAGGCAGTAACTGAGCATCATAATTGAACATTTCCTTGGTTTGATCAGCATTCCCACGGACGAACTCCGCAGTTAACAGGTTGTCATTAAATTTTGGCTGGCACGGGCAAAATTCAATTAATAAGCCAGATTCAACTATTACTAATAAAATTGTGTAATTAAAAAAATGATAGATAGAGTTACCAAAAAAATAATGATAGATATAAAATGAAAGCAGGTTGTGAACTGTCCCATAACTGCGGTCTATCTGTAGATGGAAGAAAAGGTTGGTACAGATCTTAAGAATGTCCATCTAAGGAAAAACAATGTTATCCTAATAAGATAAACAGCTCAAGTGTTTCCTTTTAAACAGTCTCCATTCACATGTGTTTGGAAAAAACAATCATGTGATAACCGATAACCTAATCATAGTGTTGCCTCTTTTAAACGTACTTTGTTTAATAAACAAGGGCTGGTAGAATTATCCTCAAAGTTCCATAAAGAAACAGCAGCAGAATGAGTGACACAGGTTCTGAGCAACCACCACACTTGACACATTAGACATATATCAGTGGAACAAGCCTTATGCATCTTACGAACCTACAATATTATTATTATACTATTAATTCTATTAAGTACCATAGATCAAATAGAAGAGTTGACTTCTGAGGGAGCTTCTGATTTCCGAAGTGATTAATCAAGAAGAAAAATAACCAAACTCAATTCAAAGAATGTGTAAGGAATTTTATAAAACGGCGAGTTTTGCAACAAACAAAAAAAAAGCCCTGAAAAAAAAAAGGACCAAATCCTTTTATTCATGTTACAAGATAAATGAATAGAATCAAACTTATCATGTATGTAAGAATTGGCTGGTCTTAGAAAAGCAAAAGAACTTTGGATATTCTTAGACAAAATTATTTTCCATGAGGCATATTACCCAAAGACTGTTTATGTTAAAATTCAAACTATTAATTTTTCCTCCAATGCGGTTTTGAATATCCAGAACACATCTAAGACCTAAACCAAACAAGCTCTGCAGCAAGAGTGCAAGATAAACAATTTTCACAGTTGTATTGAACCGATTTTACTTACAGGCAATGAAGCAGGAATATGAATAGAACTATGAGAAGCTTTACTGCGTGATAAGTTATTCTGAGGATAAAATGCAGCCGAGGATGGGGCTTTCAGTCTTATAACTGAATTTCCAATTGAAGCAGAAGGACATCCAGTAGTATTAGCTTTAATATAATCCTGAGCATGTGAATGAGTTTGCAAGCTTACAGTAGAATTTCCAATTGAAGCAGAAGGACACACAGAAGTATTAGCTTTGATATAATCATAAGCATGAGTATTAGCTTTAATATAATCCTGAGCATGCGAATGAGTTTGCAATTTTACAGTAGAATTTCCAAGTGAAGCAGAAGGACACCCATAAGTATTAGCTTTGATATAATCATGAGCTTGAGTATTAGCTTTAATATATTCCTGAGCATGCGAATGAGTTTGCAATCTTACAGTAGAATTTCCAATTGAAGCAGAAGGATGCCCAGAAGTATTAGCTTTGATATAATCATGAGCTTGAGTATTAGCTTTAATATAATCCTGAGCATGCGAATGAGTTTGCAATTTTACAGTAGAATTTCCAAGTGAAGCAGAAGGACACCCAGAAGTATTTGCTTTGATATAATCATGAGCTTGAGAATGATATGCCATTTTCCTTTGCTCCCTGCAACATAAAATGTTAAAAAAGAAGTGAAGCTTCTGCATTTCACAATACAATATCATAATAATCCAAACAACTGTGCATAATAATAGCACAAAACATTTGCAAACACCTTATCCATTTAATTGAGTCATCTGAGTTTATTTTAGCCAGAATTTCTCCATGTTCAGAATCTGCGATATTTAGTTCCTTTCGTAGTTCAGTCAAGAGCTCCTCTTTTCCCTACAGCCACAAACAAATTTTCAGCATATACCTTGCATAAAAGGATGAAGGATTTGCAAGAGCATATTTAATGAGACAAACTCAGTCAGAGATGACAAATTTAGAATAAATATTTACCCAAGTAAGAAGTTCTGATTGAGCAATAAAAGCCTTCAACATGGAACTGTAAGCCTGAATTTCCATTGAGTGAATATGATGCTCCCAGTTCATCCCATCCCTTGTCCCATTAGGATCTGTAATCAATGAACTCAAGAGGTCAGTCATCAATCTGCATTTATATCATCTGTAAGATCTATTGATATTACTTCACATGATGCATCAAACCTTTATTTGCATTGAGAAAATCTAAAGAAACAACAATAATTACTCAAAGAAAAGAGGCAAAAGTTATTAGAAAATGGAAAGGTCATAATTTCTTATTTTTCCAGGTGACCAACCAAACTGTAGAAGTGTTTACTGACAAAACATGTGCAGCAGCAGCTAAGAACCATGTACATAAAAAAACACAATTAATGACATAAAATTGGTGGCATTTAAGATAACTGCTATTGAATCCCGAGTATAATGAGACAACTTAACAGCATATATCAATCAATTGTACTGCAAACCACATAGTAACAAAACTTGGTGTATTACAAAACTCGCTTGTATTCAAAGTGAGAACTAAGCATTGACTACAAGCTCATTTGTATTCGATAAGTGTAAGTATCCATACCAGATATGTACAGGGCATGCGTATGTTCACCATTTAAAAGTATGCATCATAGAAATTTACTTTTGATTAAAGTCCACAAGTATCCTTCTACTGAAAGCAATCATGTTTAAGATCGATAGAACAAGCAGAATAAGACTTCTTCCCCAAGTAATTTACTTTTAACAATGAATCAAATCAGAAGTATTCACCTCCAAGAAATGCACATTTTCAAAAGTATTTTACCTCTAGCTAATAAGTATTGTGCACATTCTATCAAAGATGTGGAACTAGGGCCTTTTTGGATTGACTCATTTGAGCTTATCCACTGACATAAGTTTTGTGAGACTGTTTGGGAGAACTTTTGAAAACAACTTATGGCATGTTTATAAGCTGTTTTCAGCTTATTTTTATAAATTCTCCAATATAGCTTATGAAAACAGCTTATAGCTTATACAAATATAATTTAACTTTATTTTATCTTTTGCTATAGAAGTAGCTTATACATAAGCCCTTATCATAATAAGTACTTGTGTTATAAGCTGCAAATAAATTGTCGATCCAAACAAGGCCCTAGTATACTTCAACAAGGTAAACCTCATTATGGATCTCATACATCATAGATAACACAAAAATATCATGAAGAATCAATGTCAATGACCCAGTGGGGCATAACAAAAAAACAACAACTATGATCATGTTATAAAATGTCTAATGGGTCCCATTTTTTCAATAAATAACAACACCAACCATAAATTAAACTATAAAATTTTAAAAAATGAAAATATGTCTCCCCTTTGTAGCATCGACACTTCTATTCGAAGGTGTGTTGTGTCCGACACTGAAACACATGATTTCATTCAAATTTGTCATTTTCTTAAATAATTACTGGTGTCGATGTTTCATACCTTTTTCCTCTTTTCATTCCCAAAAACAAAACCATGGGAATAATAAAAAAAATTGAAAAGGTTGACGAAAAGGGTCAAAATGAAACATGTCACTAAAAAACCTAGGCAGCACACAAGTACTGTCGACCATTGTTATTAACTGTTAAAATATTAAATATCATGCACAAGATCAAATTTTTAGTTGAAAACAAAACTGTATATTTGTTTAATCACACTTCAGTTCCATAAAATAAAGAAAAAAAGTAGAACAAGTGGGAAATGTGACAATGCAAATTGCTGCTATAAAAAGAAAAGGTCTTTTGGGTTGTGATTTTTGCATTTCAGTTTTTTGGGGTCTAAAGAAAGAGAAAGTAACAGATGAAGTTAACGTTAAAAAGAGAGTGAGAAAGAGAAAGTTTACCGGTGATGCGGTGGTTGGTGGCGTGAGAGTGAGTATAGTTCATGATGATGAGTAAACCACCCTTTCCTGCTCTGCTCAAAAAATGGTAGTATGGGGAGAGTTTTTAGCAATGTTTTGTGCCACTTTTTTATTTACAAGCAAAATGTTTTCGTTTTTATTTATTTATTTTTTGCTTTTTTTTCCTTCATTTTTGTGTTACTACTACTTTATGTGAGAAAAACAAACAAATATATAATCAGTTTTTTTTTTACACCAAAAGATATAATTAGTTAGTTAAGTTAGACTAATTAGTTGTTCTTATTAAGGAAACTAGGGTAGGAACGTTTAGGAAGAAATAAGTTATGTTGTAAAATATTTGATGGAGATTATATAATTAGAATTATTTGTATTTATATTTGATGGAAACTAACATTAACAAATAATATTGTATCTATTTGTAAAAAAAATATATATATATTGTATCGAAACAATATTTGTGATTTATTCTTTTATTCAATTGGTGTGAACAATGCATATTATATGTACTAAGATGGAGAGCGCTAAAGGTTAGACTTCGAGTATCCTATCTTTCACTTATTTATTTTAAATGTGAATTTCTAAACATTGGATTACTTAATATATAAAATCTCGTACGATAACAAAAGCATTGGAAAAAAAAACTTTATCCTTACTAAAATATACTAAACATTGTCGAATGTTTTACTACAAACTACAATTTTTGTAACACCCCGTTTTCCTAAAGCAAAAATTTTCATAAATAAAATCAGAGTTTTTAATCACAAAACGGAATGTCACATTTCTTAAAAGTCATAAATGGAATAAATTAATATTTATCCTTCAAAATTCAATCAACAATTAATTAATATTTTGCAGCGGAATTATTCATCATCTAAAATAGTCTTTGGCATGCAGGTCTCATCATAAAAGTCTCATAAATCTTAGTTCAAAAATAATTCTTAAACTTCAAAAGCAATACGTAAAGGAACAGAAAATAGTATTAAAATTCCCATCCCGTTACGTATCAGAGCACCTAAGGACACAGTGAGAGATAGTCACCCACGACCGCAGCTAATCTTGATTACCTGCAAGTTATGTAACACCCCGTTCTCCCAACAACGTAATATTAATAAATAAAATCAGAGTAATCACACAACGGAGTGTCACACTACTTTTCTAAAATTCATAAATAGAAAATATCTATTTATTTAAATACCAACATTTAGAATATCTTAATAAACTGCAGCGGAATAATTCTTTAAAATATAAATTCAACCAAATTCAACATCAATAAAAGTCTTGGCATAAGGCCACAACATAATTCAACTTTATTCTAATAGCAAGTCTTTTCCAAAATATGTGATACATAAAAGAAATGAGAAGACACTCGCGACGATCCCCATCCTAATATGTATCAGAGCCCTAGACACTTGAGCCAATCAACCTACAAGCCATCATTACCTGCACATTACCCACGGTCGAGCCAACATATACGTAGAAGGGGTGAGAAACTTATCCAATAATAATAATATATAATTCATCGAATTAATGAAAACAACAACATATCACAACATGCATCATTAATAATGTATATAAATAAATACATAAGCAACAACATAATTATTTTCAGCAACGAGGTTCAGCAACAACAACAACAACAACGTTATCCACAACGACACCGACAACTCGATAATTCGACAACGACAACAACTCGACAATGCTACAACGACAACAACTCGACAATGCTACAACGACAACAACAACCTAACAAATGCTACGACAACAACAACTAATGCATCATGCAGGTGGTACCAATCTACGCGCGTTGAATGCTAAGCATTCCAGGGCATAAGCCCCCAACACAATGGATGGTTAAAGCATCCCAGGGCATAAGCCCCCAACAAGTGAATGATAAACATTCCAGGGCCAACGGGTGAATGATGAACATTCCAGGGCATAAGCCCCCAACAGATGTGAGTATGCAAATGGACTCAACTTGTGTATATCAACATACAACTTCAACAACGACTACAACAACAACATATGTGCCTAAAACAATTATGACACACTCCCCAACTTCGACATCGGATGATACAACGACATCAACAACGGAAATCAACAACATAGCATATATATAAATCAATTACATTCATCTCAAAGTCTAAAACATCCCCCAAAAGCAATTAAGTTTTGATCAATAGAACATAAGCCAAATATCCATAAAACACCTCAACTAAATCCCTAACGCTTAAGTTTGAAGTTGGGAAACCAACCATAAGTTTTTGGACTAACTTGGGATTAGTTATTCTAAGCTTTCTTAAAATTTTCTGAAGACCCACCTGGACTATTTTATCATAAATCAAAATCTACATATCTTTTCCACTCCAAACCAGGGCCATTTTAAAGCTAACTTAATTATCTACAACTTTCATGTTTACACCGAAAGCTAATTCAAAACAGAAACGGGTGAAAAAGACGCAAGAACGCGAAACAGAAAATGCTGTCACTGGACAATTTCGCTAATAGCGAAAAGTGAGCTAATAGCGAAAATGTTCCAGAGAGTTTCGCTAATAGCGAATTTCTGGCGAGTTTTTCATCTACTGTTACGATTTTAACACCATTTTCACCCCAAAAACCCAATTTCTGATCCCCTAATCACCCAAAATGAATTAGAACAATGTTTACAGGTTCTATATACAACATAGCAACCAAAACAACATAGGAACATGCATCAAACAACACAATTCATCATATTTTCCTCAATTAACATAAAACTTCTAACCCTAAAACCAAGAACAACAATTCATCAAATTTCAGAATTATATACCATGATTATTGAAAGGAATCCCACCCTTACCTTATCTCAGCAAATTCTACAGCAAAAATTGGTTGGATCCTCTCTTCCTAGCTCTTCTCCTAGCTTTCTCTTCCTTCTCTCCAAAACCAGTTTTTCTAGAGTTTTCACGTGAAAATATTTTTTTTTCTGACTTTCTGTTTTTACTGTAAACTAAAACCTCTCTTTTCTCTTAGCTCCCTTAATTTCTATTAATTCCTCATTATTCCCCTTAAACCAAAATAAACACTATTTCTATATTATTTCTATTTCTCTTACTATCTTATCATATAATAAAACAATATTCATTCAAATAAAACACAACTCCATACATCATATAATAAAATAGCATCACAACATATATCACATAAAAATCATATAAAATATATATTTCACATAAAATCATATATATAACAAATAAAGTCATATAAAAATATTCACACATCTACTAAAAATAATAGAATTAAAATGGGGCGTTACAACTCTCCCCAACTTAGAGAATTTCGTCCTCGAAATATTACCTCAAGCAAACAACTCAGGATATGACTCCTGCATCTTACTCTCCAACTCCCAAGTAAGACTTTCACCAGTTGCTCCTCCCCAAGCAACCCTCACTAGAGGTATCTCTTTGCCTCTCAACGTCTTCACCTTGCGATCATCAATCCTCAAAGGTAAAGTCTCCACCGTAAGGTTGTCTATAACTTGCACATCATCTCTAGGAATAACATGTGAAGGATCCTCTACATACTTCCGAAGTTGCGACACATGAAACACATCATGCAAGTTCGAAAGATGTGGTGGCAAACTAACTCTATAAGCCACCGTGCCAATTCTCTCAGATATCTGATAAGGACCAATAAATTTTGGAGTCAACTTCTTGGACTTCAATGCACGACCCACACCGGTCATAGGAGTGACTCTCAAGAACACATGGTCACCCTCTTGAAACTCAAGGTCTTTCCTACGCTTGTCATGATAACTCTTCTGTCGACTCTGCGACGCTTTCATATGCTCTCTTATCATCTTGACCTTCTCCGTAGTCTGCTGAACTATTTCAGGTCCCAACACAACACTTTCACCCGACTCAAACCAACATAAAGGAGTTCTACACCTTCGACCATATAAAGCTTCGAAAGGTGTCATACCAATACTCGAATGGTAACTATTGTTGTACGTGAACTCTATCAATGGTAGGTGACTGTCCCAAGCTCCACCTTGCTCAAGTACACACACCCTCAACAAATCTTCTAATGATAGAATCGTCCTTTCCGACTGACCATCTGTTTACGGATGATAAGCTGAACTCAACTTCAGCTGAGAGCCCAAAGCTTCTTGCAAGCTCTTCCAAAATCTCGAAGCAAACCTCGGATCTCTATCCGACACAATACTCGACGGGACACCATGCAACTTCACAATATTATGAATATAAATCTCCGCCAACTGAGCTACCGAATAAGTGATATTAATTGGAATAAAGTGTGCCGACTTCGTCAATCTATCGACAACGACCCAAATGGCATCATGCCCTCTTTGAGTGGTTGGCAAACTCGTCACAAAATCCATGGAGATGCTATCCCATTTCCATTCCGACACATCTAATGGTGTCAACAAACCAGCAGGCTTCTGATATTCAACTTTCAATTTCTGACAAGTCAAACACGCATAAATAAATTGTGCGACATCACGCTTCAACCCAGTCCACCAAAACAGTTTCTTCAAGTCATGATACATCTTTGTAGCTCCGGATGGATACTCAAGCTACTTCTGTGACTTTCTTCTAAAATCAACTTTTTCAACTCATTATTATCAGGAATACAAATCCTCCCTCGGAATCTCAACACTCCTTGATCATCAACCTGAAAATCATCATCTGCATTCTGATTACTAGCAACCATCAAGTCTACAAATTTCACATCAACCTCCTGGGCTTCTTTGATACTCTTCAAGAAATCATTATTAATTTTCAACATGCCCAACTGCACACTCTGAGGTGCCAATTCACAAACAAGACTTAAGTCTCTAAATTGTTCCAGCAATTCAAATTTTTTCACCATCATAGCCGACATGTGCAACGTTTTCCTACTCAAGGCATCTGCAACCACATTAGTTTTACCCGGATGATAATTCAAACCAAAATCATAATCTTTCAACAACTCTAGCCACCTTCTCTGCCTCATATTCAACTCCTTTTGATCAAATAAATATTTCAAACTTTTATGATCACTAAACACTTCAAATCTGGAACCATATAAATAATGTCTCCAAATTTTTAACATAAAAACCACAGCAGCCAACTCCAAATCATGTGTAGGATAATTCTTCTCATGAATTCTCAACTGTCTAGAAGCATAAGCCACTACCTTACCATCTTGCATCAGCACACCACCCAAGCCCAACTTGGACGCATCACAATAAACAACAAAAGGTTTATCTGGCTCTGGCAGAATCAAAATTGGAGCCGTCGTCAATCTTCGCTTCAACTCATTGAAATTACTCTCACAGTGAGCATCCCACACAAAAGCTTTACCTTTACAGGTCAATTGAGTCAATGGAAGTGCCAACCTCGAAAATCCTTCGATAAATCTACGGTAATAACCAGCCAAACCAAGAAAACTTCTAATCTCTGTAATTGACTTAGGAGTCTCCCATTGTGATACCGCTTCAACCTTCGACGGGTCGACTGCAATACCACTACCAGAAATAATATGGCCAAGGGAACTTACTTCACTTAACCAGAACTCACACTTTGACAACTTTGCATACAACTTCTTTTCTTTCAGCACCTGCAAAACAATCCTCAAATGCTCTGCATGCTCCTCTTCAGTCTTAGAATAAATCAAGATATCATCAATAAACACAACAACAAACTTATCCAGAAAAGCATGAAAAATCCTGTTCATATATTCCATAAATACTCCAGGCGCATTAGTAACACCGAAAGGCATCACTTTATATTCATAGTGTCCATATCGCGTCGTAAACGCCGTCTTCAGCATATCTTCATCCTTCACCTTAACCTGATGGTAACCTGGCCTTAAGTCAATCTTGCCAAACACGCGAGCACCCACTAATTAATCCATCAAGTCGTCAATTCTCGGAAGTGGATACCTATTCTTTATTGTCACTTTATTCAACTGACGATAATCTATACATAATCTCATGCTACCATCCTTCTTCTTTACCAACAACACCGGCGCTCCCCAAGGTGAAACACTCGGTCTTACAAACTTCTTATCAAGCAAGTCTTCTAACTGCTTCTTCAACTCTGCCAACTCTGAAGCTGACATACGTAAGGAGCCATCGACACAGGCTTCGTACCCGAAACAAGGTCAATTGAAAATTCGACCTCTCTTTCTGGTGGCACAACCGGAATCTCATCAGGAAAAACTTCAGGAAATTCATTCTCAACGGGCCATCTATCAATTACCGACTGATTTTCCACATACAAATATGCCATTAAAGAAAACATCAAGTCTCCATCATGTTCTAACTGCTTCAGCCGCTTGGTAGATAAAAATTATGCTCCACTCTCTTCTTCAGCAGAAGAAAAGTACACCGTCTTTCTAAAACAATTAATATGAACATGGTTGTTCTCCAACCAGTTCATACGAAGGGTTACACAACAACAACAAACAGGACAATACAAAATTGTCACACAACACTACTAGGCTCGACACGACTCTACTAATTGGCCGGACGGACCGACTTGCTCTGATACCAATTGTAACACCCCGTTCTCCCAACAAATTAATATTAATAAATAAAATCAGAGTAATCACACAACGGAGTGTCACACTACTTTTCAAAATTTCATAATAGAAAATTGTCTATTTATTTAAAAACCGACATTTAAATTATCTTACAAACTGCAGCGGAATAATTCTTTAAAATATAAATTCAACCAAATTCAACATCAATAAAAGTCTTGGCATAAGGCCACAACATAATTCAACTTTATTCTAATAGCAAGTCTTTTCCAAAATATGTGATACATAAAAGAAATGAGAAGACACTCGCGACGATCCCCATCCTAATATGTATCAGAGCCCTAGACACTTGAGCCAATCAACCTACAAGCCATCATTACCTGCACATTACCCACGGTCGAGCCAACATATACGCAGAAGGGGTGAGAAACTTATCCAATAATAATAATATATAATTCATCGAATTAATGAAAACAACAACATATCACAACATGCATCATTAATAATGTATATAAATAAATACATAAGCAACAACATAATTATTTTCAGCAACGAGGTTCAGCAACAACAACAACAACAACGTTATCCACAACGACACCGACAACTCGATAATTCGACAACGACAACAGCTCGACAATGCTACAACGACAACAGCTCGACAATGCTACAACGACAACAACAACCTAACAAATGCTACGACAACAACAACTAATGCATCATGCAGGTGGTACCAATCTACGCGCGTTGAATGCTAAGCATTCCAGGGCCTAAGCCCCCAACACAATGGATGGTTAAAGCATCCCAGGGCATAAGCCCCCAACAAGTGAATGATAAACATTCCAGGGCATGAGCCCCCAACGGGTGAATGATGAACATTCCAGGGCATAAGCCCCCAACAGATGTGAGTATGCAAATGGACTCAACTTGTGTATATCAACATACAACTTCAACAACGACTACAACAACAACATATGTGCCTAAAACAATTATGACACACTCCCCAACTTCGACATCGGATGATACAACGACATCAACAACGGAAATCAACAACATAGCATATATATAAATCAATTACATTTATCTCAAAGTCTAAAACATCCCCCAAAAGCAATTAAGTTTTGATCAATAGAACATAAGCCAAATATCCATAAAACACCTCAACTAAATCCCTAACACTTAAGTTTGAAGTTGGGAAACCAACCATAAGTTTTTGGACTAACTTGGGATTAGTTATTCTAAGCTTTCTTAAAATTTTCTGAAGACCCACCTGGACTATTTTTATCATAAATCAAAATCTACAAATCTTTTCCACTCCAAACCAGGGCCATTTTAAAGCTAACTTAATTATCTACAACTTTCATGTTTACACTGAAAGCTAAT
Organism: Medicago sativa; assembly: GCF_051527215.1. Lineage (NCBI taxonomy): Eukaryota > Viridiplantae > Streptophyta > Magnoliopsida > Fabales > Fabaceae > Medicago > Medicago sativa. Next base: position 83,945,757 of record NC_140755.1, on the reverse strand, counting down.
TCAAAACAGAAACGGGTGAAAAAGACGCAAGAACGCGAAACAGAAAATGCTGTCACTGGACAATTTCGCTAATAGCGAAAACTGAGCTAATAGCGAAAATGTTCCAGAGAGTTTCGCTAATAGCGAATTTCTGGCGAGTTTTTCATCTACTGTTACGATTTTAACACCATTTTCACCCCAAAAACCCAATTTCTGATCCCCTAATCACCCAAAATGAATTAGAACAATGTTTACAGGTTCTATATACAACATAGCAACCAAAACAACATAGGAACATGCATCAAACAACACAATTCATCATATTTTCCTCAATTAACATAAAACTTCTAACCCTAAAACCAAGAACAACAATTCATCAAATTTCAGAATTATATACCATGATTATTGAAAGGAATCCCACCCTTACCTTATCTCAGCAAATTCTACAGCAAAAATTGGTTGGATCCTCTCTTCCTAGCTCTTCTCCTAGCTTTCTCTTCCTTCTCTCCAAAACCAGTTTTTCTAGAGTTTTCACGTGAAAATATTTTTTTTTCTGACTTTCTGTTTTTACTGTAAACTAAAACCTCTCTTTTCTCTTAGCTCCCTTAATTTCTATTAATTCCTCATTATTCCCCTTAAACCAAAATAAACACTATTTCTATATTATTTCTATTTCTCTTACTATCTTATCATATAATAAAACAATATTCATTCAAATAAAACACAACTCCATACATCATATAATAAAATAGCATCACAACATATATCACATAAAAATCATATAAAATATATATTTCACATAAAATCATTTATAACAAATAAAGTCATATAAAAATATTCACACATCTACTAAAAATAATAGAATTAAAATGGGGCGTTACAACTCTCCCCAACTTAGAGAATTTCGTCCTCGAAATATTACCTCAAGCAAACAACTCAGGATATGACTCCTGCATCTTACTCTCCAACTCCCAAGTAAGACTTTCACCAGTTGCTCCTCCCCAAGCAACCCTCACTAGAGGTATCTCTTTGCCTCTCAACGTCTTCACCTTGCGATCATCAATCCTCAAAGGTAAAGTCTCCACCGTAAGGTTGTCTATAACTTGCACATCATCTCTAGGAATAACATGTGAAGGATCCTCTACATACTTCCGAAGTTGCGACACATGAAACACATCATGCAAGTTCGAAAGATGTGGTGGCAAACCAACTCTATAAGCCACCGTGCCAATTCTCTCAGATATCTGATAAGGACCAATAAATTTTGGAGTCAACTTCTTGGACTTCAATGCACGACCCACACCGGTCATAGGAGTGACCCTCTTGAGCATAAAGCTGTCGGGCCTAAAGCCCCCAACGTATTTGAGCATAAAGCTGCCGGGCCTAAAGCCCCCAACGTATTTGAGCATAAAGCTGCCGGGCCTAAAGCCCCCAACATAGTTTGAGCATAAAGTTGCCGGGCCTAAAGCCCACATCTTTAATGAGTATGCAATGGACTCAATCTTCCTACAACTTAGACAACAACGTGAACATCTTATACAATTCCATAATCATGGACAACTTCTTAATTCTTGCAACTTAGATCGACTCAACATCTTACGTCTTAGAACTTCATGAACATCTTATAACTCCTTGACTTCTTAACAACTCGACAACATAACATCTTGAACTTCTTATTCATAACGACTTGACGACTTAACAACTTCATAACTTAACACATATAGTGCATAAATAACAAGATCACATCTTTATATAACCCATCTTTAAATCACACATCTTCAAATAACACATTTTTATATAACACATCGTCAAATATTTTATCTTCTAAAACATCATATTTTCAAACACGTTTAAATAATAATCTAAAAGAAATTCAATATTCCTATCATACCTATAAAAATCACTATGAAATTATGATATCATTATTTTAATTAATACAATTGCAATCCTTCACATGATAACCTGTAGTCCATTATCATATGCACACTTAATATGAAGTCGCAACAATCTCTAAGAAAATTAAATATGAGGTAGCAACAAGTCAAAACCATATTAATTTATTTAGAAGCTTGACTATCAACGCTAATGAATATTATTTGCAACTAGCATGCTCATCCTATTAGTATATGTTGCTGTTCATAACTAGCATGTATATAGATAGATGGAATCTCTAAAAGAAAAGGTCAGCCACGGCAACTACAACTTCTCAATTTAAATTGAATAGAACGACATCAAGGGGGCATTAGATATGAACAATATCGGCGATATAAATATATGGACATCACAGTAGTAGTTCTCAATTGTAATAGTTATGGCAGCAACATACAGTAAGGTAATTCAAATTGAAACGTCCTGAACAAATCATGCATAGTACGACAACGATAATTTAATCATGAATTCAACATATTAAAATCATTAATCTAAAAATAATCAAATACTCAAATTCACAACAACAATTTAGAGCACGAATTTAACACCAATTCATTCAAATATCATGGAAAACAATGAAAAACAAAACCCTTCCCTATGCATATGTTCATACGACCTTTATGGTGAATAGAGACTCCCCCATACAAACTCATCCTAAAGCATGTTAGATGCAATCTAATGATCTACAGACTTAATATTAGTGAAAGATAGTCTCACCCTTACCTTAGATTGTTTTTCTGAAATCAAAAGCAGCGTTCTTCGTTCCTAGGTTCTCTCTCTCTCTCTCTCTCTTTCTGAGTTCTCCTCTCTCTCCTCTTTCTCCAAAAAGCGGTCTAAAATAAAAACTCTTTCTAACCTAAGCTTCCTTATTTATAATACTAATCACTCTTCCTAAATCTATTTAGGCCAACTAACTTATTCTTCTTTCTATTCTAACCTCCAATTTTACTTACACTAATAATTCTCATATTCTAATAAACAATATAATAATGCCACATAATAAAATACTAACACCTCATATATATAAATAAATCACATATATAAATTCTAACTTAATAAAAATAATTAACTAAAAGGAGGGCGTTACAATTTTGGTCTCTAATGTTACACAAGCTTCGTCTTCTGATATTTGCATCTTCGATCCCTTGCTAAATGCCACACGAGAAACAACAACATACAAAGTGTAAAAAAAAGGTCTTGGAAGATATATACCAACACAAGAAAGTGATTGACGTTTATATTTTTTTTTTTTTTGTAACAAAAAGTTTAGGTGGGTTCGGCTCCGGTCACCACCAGGTCAGGGCACGCCTCCGGGCCCAAAAGACACTTATAAAGGTACTTACAGATCACCCATCAACACTGCCCTCACATCGGCAGAGGGTCACATCGGCAGAGGGAATCGAACACATAACCTTCTGCAAGAAAGTGGCCCGTTCCTTACCAACTGAGCCAACGTGTGTTGGTGATTGACATTTATATAAGTTCTCTTTATCTTTTTTCATATTTCTTAAAAAAAAAGTTGTTATTTCAATTATTGTGTCTATTTGGTGTATAAGTTTTACCAAATTATCATTTGTTTGTATATGTGTTAAATTTGACTTTTCATACTTCAAGACAAGTTAATAGTATTAATTAGGGTAAATATATATATTTATTCTTGTGTTTTGAGTCTTATGATTTTTTGAATTTATATTTAACTTGGTTAGTTACGCGTAAAGTGTTATAGTTATGTAACTTGCAAACTGATTTTACAGTTTCTTACGCATCTAAATGTATATATCGGGTAAACTACACATTGAAATTTTAAAATTCAAACACATAAAAATTACATAATAAAAAATTTGTATTTTATACATCCAAATTTTAAAATCCATACATAAGAATTTTGTACAATGCATATCCAAATTTAAAATTCGAACATATAAGACACAATAAAGTATACAATGCATCGACAGTTTGTGTGTCCTAAAACGCACTGTCAAATTCTAGGGTCTACAATGCACTGAAATTTGCATAAAATTGATGTCTTGGTTCATTATCATTCACAAACCTTTTTTTTTTGAGAGAACACAAACCTTACCCAATTGAAATGAATTCGAACCAAGTTGTAGTATACTATAACATCGACGAGCATAATTTATTTAGGATCAATGATAATGTTACACTCTCTGATTTGAAGAGTCAACTGAATCTTCATCCCAACTATGGTAATATCAGAAGGGTGATCTATGTTGAGTATCATCATTCATTAATCGATTCAACAAAATGAAGTTTTAAAATAACGAGCATGTGAAAATCATGTTCTCTATATTTAGAGTGACCAATCAAATTAGACGTTGAGTTGGTCAAATCATCTCGTACTGTTATGGATAGTTTGGTTCCTCCTAGAGTGCATAGTTGAACGAGATGAATAAAACAAGTGACTTAAGAAAACGGTGCCAATAGTAAACCACAACGTAAAGCCCAATAAAAAGCCCAAAACTCTGCGCGCGTGCGTATGAACCAAATAGCAGAATTCGGATAACGGAACTTCTTCTTCTCTCTTCTACTTCATTTCCACAACCACCAGCTTCAACAAAATCATTTCCACAACCACCAGCTTCAACAAAAACTCGCGAAGATGCTAGCATGTCCTAGCACCACCTTCCATGGCCCTACCACATTCCACCGCCATTCTCAACCTTCGAAGTTCCTACTCTCCGAGTCCAAGCCTCTCATCTTCCCTCCCCGTTCTAGCTTCCCCGCGTTTGGGAAATTAAAGCTCTGTTCGCTTTTTTCCGGGAAGAATTGTCGCAGGTTCGATGTCAAAGCTTCAATTGATTCGTCGTCGGAGGTTTTGGAGTCGGCTGACGGCGGTAGCTCGCACATTGCCCCGCATTCCGTCAAGATTCCCGTTGGTGACCGATATGTAAGTTTTATTCATTTTGAATATATGCATTTTACTTCAGCTTTGTGTGTTTCGTATTTTTACATAAATAATGATAGTGGATGCAAGCACGGATACGGACACGGACACCGGACACGACACGGACACTGACACGCCGACACAGCTAATAATTTGAAAAAATCATATAATTCAGTGTAATTACGAGTGTCGGTGTCGTGTCGGTGTCGGACACGACACGTGTCTGACACCGGGACACACCTAATCCAAGGAGTGTCCGTGCTTCATAGAAAATGTTAGATAATTTAATTTAGATATCTGCAGCCATTTAATCTCTTATTTAATAGCAGACATTATATTTTAAAATAATGACGTGTCACCTATAAAGCAAGACACGTCAACAGTACTAATAATTTGAGAAAATGACATAATTTAACGTCTAGTGTCTCGGTGTTGGACACCGGAGACACCTTCCATAAGGAGTGTCACCCTTGCAATCTTGTTTGGGTTTGATTGAGAATTGGGAGCCTTTTTGTGATTTAAGAAAAATCACATGCTATTTCTTGTTGTAATCATGAGAAGGAGGAGAAACCTTGGGTTCACTAGTATTTTGTTTAAATACAAATCTCTTTTGGGAAAATGGTTTTAACAGTTGTTGCCACCATAGTGGCCACCGAAAGGATAATTGTTGCATAGTTTGGTTTGTATTAGGTCTTTTAGGATTGCTTCTTTGAGGTCAATGTGAGTAAAAACTAGAAAAAATTGATTGTAAAGAGTTGTCATAACCTTCACCTTGTTTATGTAACAAAGTTTGTATTTGCGGGAAAAGTAGGGCATTGGTCAAGAGCTATTTACTATGTAGAACTAGCACATCAGATTGAAGACATGTTTGGTCTCCAACACGACATTGACACATGTGATTACATTCAATTGTTTTCTTTGTCAAATGATTATTGGTGTCTACATGTCAGTGTTACTGTCACATAAGTTACACATTAAATTGGCCGCTTTGCAGATCTAGACTCATATTTAGCTCTAGTTTGTGTCACTATGTTTCCTCTTGATTCTGTATGATATATCAAAATGCTAAAGTTGTGATACTTGTGGTATGATATAGTGAAACATGATCATACCGGGTCATGCATGTAATGCACAATTCAATCCATTTTTTATTTGGCACATGATATGAATCAATAGCTTGCCAAATAGAATTAAATCACGCGCTTGGAACTGCATGTTGTGCAATTCTAATAATTTTTGTTCTTAAGGGATTCCTAACTAAAAAAATGTTGAGACAGAACAATTTAGTTTTTTTTCTTTCTATTATTGTGGTAAAGTTTGTTTCTATTGCTTCCCAAGACTATGCCTTTGACTTGTTAGAGTGATTTTGTTCGAAAATGGCAAATATTCATAATGTTTTTTATTTTACATTATTTTTGTAGCTGGGGTGTGATTGATGAAAAAAGTATCTTTATAGAGTAAGAGAGGCATAAATATTAAATAATAGGTTTTGTGGCATTCTACAGATTTTGGTTGAGACTGGTCATATGGGAAGGCAAGCAAGTGGTTCTGTTGCAGTTACGGATGGAGAGACTGTAAGTTTTCATATTTATTTTGATTGGTATTCATGATTGTGAACATTGTCATATGGATCAAAATTGTGTTAAAAAGAAAACAATTTATTACTCTATAAAGGCCCTTGTTTAAGTTTAAAAAACGGATTTTACGATCAGTGTTATTACAGTCATATTTGTCAATGCTAACAATGTTCAGTTCTAAGTGTGAGTGTGTGTGTTGAGATCCTTGCCATTTCACCCACATTATTAGTTCAGACTTTAAATGTCTTCTCCTGACTGCAAGGGGGTGTATTAGATTTTTGAGTTCCACACGGACTATATATATTGCTTAATTATTTGCTTATAAGTCTCTGACAATACTCACCTTACAAGTTGGTTTTGCGGGGTTGAGTTATGTCCCAGTTCCAGATTGTAAGATTCCTCACAGATCACTGTATCACATTCATCCTCTCTGATTTAGATGAATAGTCACCAATTTCTGTTTTTGATCTGTATTCATTTCCTTCAACTCATTTCCTTCAACTGCTCAAGAGTCACCAAAACTATAAGCACGAAAGGGAGAAAATACTGAACTATAGAGTTACATTGATAGGCCGATGATGTATTGGTATGATAATGAAGTGAAATTGGGTCCATGAGTTAGGGTATGTGAGTTTATGGAAGAGGAATTGAACAAGTTGGTTGGATGGGAAAGAGGGAATGCAAGAAAGAAGGGAAATAACAGAAGTGGTAATTTTCATTTGTTCATCAGCGTTGCTCCATGTCATTGTCATCTTCCTTTTGATTTGATCTACTTTTATATTGAAGTTTTGGTTTCTTCTCAATTTCAATGTCACTATCAGATTCTGGCCCCTATCATTTACGTCGGGCAATTTATATTGATACTGAAAGTTGGTACATGCCAAATGCATCCACACTCCATTGTCCAGTCCTATGTCCAATCCAAACTCTAAAAGAAACAATAAACACAAATATCATAAGATGCACGACATTTATAGTGGGTGTGTGACTGTGTGGTATCAAACATAAAACTGGTTGTGCTTTCACCTAATAGCTTAATTTTTGAGATAGTTGATTAATGACAAAAAAGCATAACATTTACATTGTTTTATTTCAGATTGTGTACACCACTGTTTGTTTGGATGATATTCCTAGTGAGCCATCCGATTTTTTCCCCCTTTCTGTGAATTATCAAGAGCGCTTTTCTGCCGCTGGTCGCACTAGGTATGCCTTACATACTTTTCTGATTATTCTGTTATTTTTTCTGATTTTCAATTGCATTTTGCAGTGGAGGTTTTTTTAAACGAGAAGGAAAGACAAAGGATCATGAGGTACTTTTTTGTATTTTATTCTAACTTCTCTAATTCAATTGACGATGTCCATTTTTTTTTTCAAGGGAGGGTTTTCCTTGTTTCATCTGAATAGCTCTTTTTGGATAAAAGAAGAAATCTTACTCAAATAAAATTTTGCTATCTGGAAAAGGCTTTTGTTTTTAATTATTTTCCTTATGTTTTGATTGTCATCTATTGCCTGCAGGTTCTTATTTGTAGATTGATTGACAGGCCTCTGCGTCCTACTATGCCTAAGGGCTTCTACCATGAAACTCAAATATTGTCTTGGGTATGGTCCTTACAATTGCCTTCATAAAGTTATTTTAGTTGGTCTTTGCTAAGTCTTTTATTTTACGTTGTAGTGATGGTCAAATTTCATTGTATTGGGGTTGAACTGATGTAGCGCTGACATTGTCTTATAATTATATGATTAAATATATGAAATTGAAAAATTTAACAGATTAAATTAGTTGTCAAGCAAAATATTTTTTATAATATATATATATTTTTTTTTAATTTTAAAACTTTTATAAGCTTCATCTTCATATTAGAAATTTCTATACTTCTCCGTAATTAGTTGTATGAGACTTGAGAAAATATGTAATTAGCCAAAAATCAGTTAATCAAGAATATTTTTGAACTTATTAAAACAACATTTGCTCATTATTTATTAAATTAAACCTTTATCTTTCCATTGTTTAAAATAATTATGGATTCATAGTTATAGAGAATCTTTTTCCTTTTTCTTGTGGGCCCTTATTATATGTCAGAAACTATGCTTTATAGTTAATAAATTAGTTTCTAAATAACTTAGTAGGTGCTGTGAATATATAGATTTCTGTTAAAAATTCCAGTGGCGGAAATAACCAGGAGTACAGGAGATATAACAACTTAACATTTTTTTCCATTTCTCCGCTGTACTAGCTTAAAGGATTTATGTATTTTGCCTCATTCTTTATTCTATTATTTTTATGCTTTAAAATACCTGTACGTTGTGGAAAATTTACCTGATGCTGTCTGGTGTGGATTTACTCTTCCAGGTTTTAAGTTATGATGGATTGCATATCCCCGATTCCTTGGCTGTCACTGCAGCTGGTATAGCACTGTAAGTGGGTCATTCTATTTTGCTGCCAACCCTGGGCATTTAGACCCCGTGCACAGAGCTATCTATTTCTTCTAAAATATTAACAAAACTCCTCATGCTCTGTACTTTTGTTTACTGAAATATAAAATTAAAGAGAGTCGAGTAAACGGAGGAAATAAGTACAAGTAGAAAGGAGAATAAGATATCTTGTAAAAGATGGGGAAATAAAGTACTTACATACGCGATGCTATTCTCATAGGCACTCTATGCGTAACCATTATTCTTAATAATTTCCACAGTGCACTTTCAGAAGTGCCCACGTCAAAAGCAGTTGCTGGAGTTCGAGTTGGCCTTGTTGGTGACAAGTATATAGTAAATCCTACTTCTGAGGAGATGGAAAACTCTGAGTTGGACCTCATGCTGGCTGGCACGGATAGTGCAATATTGATGATAGAGGTAATAACAGCACTTGCTTGTGGCCAATAACATGTTAGGGATATGATAATAGAACCGAAGCTGGCAATCATTGGTTTTTGTAATTCAAAAGCAAATCATGCACATATATCAGTATATGCCTTGGTACAGTACTGTGGAAATGCTGAAAAGTGGAAACCCAAAAAGACTGTTTTTAATTTCCAAGATTTAACATGAGATTTGGATTTGCAATAGGACCTTAATTTTGAAGTAATTCTTTTTGTGCAACCGAATATAAGAAGTTTACACATAAAGATCCAATATTTGAAACCCAGCGTTTATGTGTTTCTATTATTTATCTACATCAAGTACATGCTATCCCAGCTACCAAATTTTGTCACTGAACTAGCACCTGTCAGCAGGGCAAACAGATTCCCAGATTTCCCCACTCTGAATACTACGTATTTTGCAAAAGAAGGACCATCCCCACATACTTCCAGCCTTGTTAAAGACAAGTTGCTGGAATTTGCGTTGACCTTGGTACATAAAGTGTGGGCGAAATAATAGCTTTCCAGAATCTAATATATTTCCAGTCTTGATTCTTCAATCTCTTATAGTTGTACTTCCATACTAAATGAACTAATATAAAATTTTATTGCAGGGTTATGGCAATTTTCTCCCAGAAGAGAAGCTACTTAAAGCTGTAGAAGTTGGTCAGGTTGTTACTTTATCATAGTGCTGTCTAATATAGTTAGTAGAGATTTGTTTCCATAATTAGGAAAAATTTGATGTGATGCGATATGTAATTCCTTAATTATGCTAGAAGTAGTCTATATTTATAATCATTTTCTGAATTAAAAAAAAATCAGACTTTTTCATCTTGTAGTTTCTAGACAAACCTTAATAATGATCAGGAATTTCCTTTTCCTCCTCTAAAATCATATGGACGTGTTCTTAATATACTATTGTCTATGCAAATGTACCATAGTAAATAAATCATTTTACGACATTCTTTCAACCCACCACTCTTTGGTATAAATCTAGATAAATTATTAAGACATAAAATAACTCCTATTTTTAAAAATTATTATGTTATTAGGCATTGGAAATGTTCATTAGAAAAAGGTGATCATATGTACAAAAGTAAGACATTTGCCTCCCTAAGGAATTTAGTTTTAGGTGTAGCGGGTTTGGTATAGGTTATGTTGTTGATGTTCTTATTTTTATGTGTGATTTGTTTTTTTATTTTATTATTTATGAACAACTCTGCATTGATGCTTAATTTTTTTCCTGTTGTCCGTTATTAGGATGCAGTGCGAGCAATCTGTAATGAGGTAGAAGCCTTGGTTAAGAAATGTGGGAAGCCAAAAATGATTGATGCCATCAAGTTGCCTCCTCCTGAGCTTTATAAACATGTTGAGGTATACGCTTTGCTATCCTATATCATCTTTGGTTGGTTTTATGATAAAATTTTTTAAAATGTCCCCGATTCATTAATTTCTCTATGCGAGAAATTGTTCTCTCCCCCATAGTTCCTGTATTACTTGCAATTTATTTCCTTTGTTTGCACATCCGTACTTAACAGGATGTGTACTATTGACTTTATCAAGGACATGGCTAAGATAATCCTGCTATACAGATCAATATAGGGCCTTCTGAGTTTGGACAATCTCCCAGTTATCATCCAGTTCATTTTCTGACAAGATTGTAACCGTTGCACTTTTTTCTGTGCGCATTTGCATGTTTTTAAATGGTCTGTCATATTGAACACATCTATTCTACCCTCTCCCCTTCTGATAAATTTCTAATATGGCAGCTGCCTTACTTCTTGATTCCTGTATGGATTTGTACTGTTTGCACTGAAATTTTTAGTTGAGTATATTGGAGCTCTATCCCCTCTTTTGTACCTATTTGATAATTGGTTGGACTGGTGGTATTCCCGACTTGGCTTAAAGATGACTGTCTTTGAATCAAGTTGGTCAATGGACATTCAAGAGATAATTTATGGAGGGAAAGCACACACTGGTCCTATTCCATTTCTAACCAGATTTATGGCTTTCATGATGATGATGACGACGTTGTGGTTGTGTAACTTCTTCACTCTCATTTCCCCAAGAAACACCGCAAAAGCTGTTCCTCTAAAATTTCAGAAACTTGCCATGATACACCCCAAGTCATTTTGGCTCATCTGTTGATATTGTTAGTTTGTTGCATGTGAATATTTATGAAATAAATTGGCACTGGCTTGTTTGACTATCATGTTCAACAAAGTGATTAAAGGCTTTATTAAATAGTTTTGTTGAATATGGTGGTTACGATGAAAACTGAAGTGAGTGTTAATATGCAGGAAATCGCTGGTGATGAGTTGGTCAAAGTTCTTCAAATTAGAAAGAAAATACCAAGAAGGAAAGCCCTTTCATCATTAGAAGAAAAGGTTCTTAAGATTCTTTCAGAGAATGGGTTTGTCACAAATGATACTGCTCCAAGGAATAATGCTGAAACCATCGCAGAGATTCTTGAGGACGAGGATGAAGATGAAGACGTAATTGTTGATGGTGAAGTTGATGAAGGTGATGTTCATATAAAGCCAACCCCACGGAAACCAACGCGTTTAGTAAGCACCACTCATGTAGTTATGTAGTCTTTATATATATTTTTTTCTGACTATGAGGTGAAACATAAATTTTCTGACTATGAGGTGAAACATAATATTGGCATCATAGGCTCATTGTTATGTTTCATTGGCATGTTTAGGTCAGATGTGCTAATATATTGTGTTTCTTGAATGACCTATATTTTTTTTCCTTCATTTCTTTTTCAATGTAGTTTCTTTGTAGGCTTACAAGGATTACTAAGAGCATCCACAATGGTGGGTGTTTCACCTATGTAGCACTAAGCTAAATAGACATCCACATTGTGGTGCCTATTTAGAAGGGTCCCTATTGAAGGCTCCCCCCCCCCCCCCCTCTCTTCACTTTTTTTTTTGGGGGCCCACTCAATAAATTGTATTGAAATAAACGAGTAATGTTGAAATGTAAAGATATAAAGTTATTGGTGAGACCTATTTAGTGAACTGTTTTGAAGGGCTGGGTTTGAGGAATTGGGTGCTTATTATTAGGTACTAACATTAAAAAATTATAAATGAGTGATGTGTACATGCTGGACCCACTTAAGCATCGAAATGGGAGGAGCTCCATTGTGGATGCTCTAACTGTTCTGTGTTACTCATTTTTTTTCCTTAATAAATAATTTGTAAGAAGACATGATACATGTAGTTGATAGACTCTTAGAACTGCAGCATTATCTGTGGTCTCTTTGGAAACACTGGCTTGCTTTGCTATAATTTTCTGCCCCTCCCGCTTTGTTTAGATGGATATTTGATAGAACAAGAGGTGCTTGACCTATAAGATAAGATGAATGGGGCATGGATAAGGACCAGGTGTTGGACAATATCTTACCTTCTTCCTAGTAATTTTAGCCTCTCAGTCTCCCCTGACCCAAGGACTGTGGCAAACAGATGTTCATAAGTTTTTCTTTTCCCATTTTGTGCATCTATTGGTCAATATTTGCTGGCAATAGACATTATGTTCTTTCTAAATTTATTTTTATGTATTCGAGCTAGTATACTATCTTCCTTTATTCTTGGAACTACTTGATTGATCATTGATGTACAGGCTATGCCCTGCCCTCTTAAGTGCCCGTTGTTCTGAATTCATTTTATTTTACCTTAACTTGTGTTATTTTTTTATTTTTATTTTTTATTTCCTCACAGTTTTCTGAGGTAGATGTGAAGTTGGTATTTAAAGATGTTACGTCCAAGTTTTTGAGAAAACGTATAGTAGAGGTATGGACACTTAACATAAAATACTATCATAAATTATATACATGATTTATTGTCTTAGTGGGTCTCTATCAAACAGTCTTTTAGCACAAATGGAACAATTATTCCACCAAAAGAGTCTTCATGGAGTTATTGTTCTTAACTATTGAACCTACCTTGCAGAAAGGGTGTTTGTTTATCAATTTCTTTTCTATGCATGTGACAGGGTGGGAAAAGGAGCGATGGGAGAACCCCAAATGAAATTCGTCCAATTAACTCAAGCTGTGGCTTATTACCTAGAGCACATGGAAGTGCTCTTTTTACGAGGGGCGAGACACAGGTTTGTGGTGACTTTTCTTTGTCTCCAAATTTATGCTTTGATGTTTCATGGTACTGTCTTTATATGCTCATGCAACTATGAAGCTTCGATCCTCCAAACAAGGAAAAGTGTTGGTGTCACACATACCCGTATCAGGCACCAACACTCCTCGGATACTTTGTTATGCGTCTCAAACGTATCCCAATTTTTTTATTTGTTTTAAAATTATTATTTTGGATACTCTTGGATACTTTACAGTAGACCAATTCTTCCAGATACTTCTCCATACTCGTTTGACATTGACAAATTTTTCATATTCCTTGTTTGAAGTTATACTGGAGATGCTTTTGTTGATATCCAGACATAAGGGTTAAAATATATTATGTGTAGAAACTGTATTTTTTTTTGTTACGGTCAGAACTGTTTCTTTTTACAAATTGTGATCATCATAATTATAAATTAATGTGGAATGATCAATGTCTCTTTCTTTACAATTATTATGCATCTATATAAATTTTCTCTCGTATCCTAAATTTCTAAAGTTTCTCATGTCCTTGTATCGTGTCTATCATGTCCTATGTATCCAGGCTTTATACTCATGCAGTCATACAACTGTTCTCTTTTACTTTTTTCAATTATTTTGTTGGAGAAAAACTGATTACAAATACAAAGGAGGATGAAAACCTATAATACATGGGCTCTTCTTCACACTAACACACTTTGTTTCACATTTATAGATCCACCCATTACTCGAGTTGTTCACTTATGCCCTCTTCTTCACATTTTTATGCTGTTCTGTTTTTACTTAGAGTTAGTTCTTTGCCAGTGATATTAATATCTGCATCTTAACTTGAGTAGTAAATCTGCTTTGTCTGTTTGGCAGTCGCTAGCTGTTGCTACGCTTGGAGATAACAAGATGGCACAACGAATAGACAATCTTATGGACGTTGATGATTACAAGAGGTTCTATCTGCAGGTCTCTTTAGAACTTTGACTGCTGTTATCATCTTATAATATTCACCTGGTTGTCATCTATACTGAGCTATAGTTAAAAAACCCAAGTGGATTGGTTTGACTTGTGAACAATTCATTCGTTAAGTATAGTTCTTGGTTAGAGCTTTAGATGCCATTAAGCAAGATAAAAACACACTGCACTGTGATTCAGCAGGTCTGACCATATCTCGGTTGATAGCATAACACCATCAAAATAAAAATCTAGGGGATAGGGGAGCCCAGATGAGGAATGGAACCTTGTCCACTTCAGTTAACTGACAATGATGGGAACTGCTAAGCCCATCTAGTGCTGCTGGAACAACTAAATCAATTCTTTAATTTGTTTTATACTGAACTTTTAAAAAACCATTTCTATATTTTATTGAAATAAATTATTAGTTTATATTACAACATTTGTTTAAAGAAGATAATTTTTTCAGCATAATAAATATATAGAAAATCTTAAAATTTTGATTTAGAATTTTATTGATGAACTTCTATGTAATTTAATAACAACAATGCCTCATCGTTTTGAAGGAGTTGTTTTCCATAATTTAGTTAAATTATTTACTAAGGAACTTTTTCACAAAAAAGAACTTCTTCATTTATAACATGCTCTGGCATTGCTGTTTCTTTTTTGTGATATGAAAGCAAGCAACTCATAAGCTCACAGTTTCCCCAAAATATACAATTTGAAACTAAACCTTTTTGTTTTCTTATGATCTTCCATGACTTGATTATTCATCACAACTAAGCTTATAATGAAGATCTTCAATGACCTGTATTTATGTACGCATAGCTATATTTTATCCTGGTGATTGGTTCAATGCATAGCTTTCTTCGTTCATCTTCCATATTGTGATTGTTTGTACATGAAGAAAATTGTTGGGATGTATAAGTTTATTATAAATTTTATCGCAAAATTTTCAGAATGAAATTATTGGCACTAACTCGACAAAATTGGCAGTATTCCTTTCCTCCTTCATGTGTTGGGGAGGTTGGCCGGATTGGTGCACCGAGTAGAAGAGAAATTGGTCACGGGATGCTTGCTGAGAGATCCCTTGAAACAATTTTGCCTTCTGATAGTGATTTCCCCTACACTATTCGTGTTGAGAGTACTATCACAGAAAGCAATGGCTCTTCGAGGTAAGTGTATGTATATATAAAGATCCACATGAAGCCACACTCCTTAATTATTCGTTATAGATATTCTCCTACAAACAATAAATTGTATGTGTTTGGCGACAAACATGTTCCGCATCATATAACATAATAATTTACAATTGTAAAGAAGCTATTAGGGTTGTAAGAATTGTGTTTTAACACACCATTGTTATTTAACACGATTTTCTTTTGATCACAGCATGGCATCTGTTTGTGGAGGTTGCTTAGCATTGCAAGATGCTGGGGTTCCTATCAAGTCCTCGATTGCTGGAATTGCAATGGGTTTGGTTCTTGATACCAAGGAATTTGGTGGAGATGGAACTCCGCTTATTCTGTCCGACATAACTGGATCTGAAGATGCATCTGGAGATATGGACTTTAAGGTTTTTATTTACATAATTGAATAACTGAACTTGTGATACCTATTTGTTCATAATTTTATTTGGTTGAATAAGTGATTCAAAGAGTTCAGTTTGATTTCCTTTAAATCTTTTGTTTCTTACTCACTACAGTTATGCTCAGCCTTTTGTGTAACTGAAGTTTGATTCCTAACTAAGGATATGACAGAATCTACACAGTTTATTTAGTTTTGTTCTTGACGGTACCCTCTTCACACAATAGCAATTTACACAGAAACTAGATCAATAATGGAAAAACAAGGAATATATTATTTCTGAAAGAAAAAGAAAAGAAAACAGAAGGATGAGGATTCTACTGTCCACAGAGCCGAGCTCCTGTAGAGAACAATGCTCTTTGCCCATAGCTAACCCCAAAATGATTCTCCAAAATAACCTTGCACTCTCCCTCAATCTCAATATGACATAATTCATCGCTTCATTAAGCCACCCCCTCTCTCTCTTCAATGTCAACATTCTATCCTTTCCTCTTATTTTTCCTGACATAACTTCCCCACACCATGGGCTTGGGCAGCTGATGCGCTTGCTCTTCATTTAAGCCCACATTCTCATTTAGGTCCTAACAGTTCTGTTAACAGTTTTTAGGAATACAAAGTGGCTGGCTTTGTTTCTCTAACTACCCCTCATTTGCTTTTGCTTTCTTGCCGTTCCTTGGTTTCTGGGATGGTATCAAGAGCATTGCTTCAATCCTAGGCTAGAGCTTCCTCTCTTAATCAATTTCAGGCCTCAAATTCTTGTGTGAATTCCGTCTCCGCTCCTGTTGCATCTATCACTCGTTTCATGCGTCTAGATGAGAGCTTTTTGCTTTGGAAACAACAATTTGGGGGATCTATCAAGGCTTATGAGCTTCATATTGTTGAATAAGAGAAAACAGGCATGAGACAGTGAAACTGTATGTTTCAACTACACAGCATATTGTTGAATAAGAGAAAACAGGCATGAGATGGTGAAACTGTATGTTTCAACTACACAGCAGAGTCGGTTTTATTTTGGTTCAAGACAATAAATACAAAATGAATATGGGAGATAAGATTAGAGTCAATATCATGTGAGAAACAAGCACCATACTATAAGTTCTCACAATTCACTAATGCCGTGGCCATCTATTCTACTTCTACACTGAATCTTGCAACTGCATTTTGTTTCTTGCTCTTCAAGGATATCAAGTTGCCTCCAGTAAGCACACAATATCTAGAAATGGACTGCCTATCAATGGGCCGCATATGTGTAACAACTACTTGAGTATGCCCTTTTTCTTCACAGATAAGCCGTTTTTCCATATCACATCATCTCAATGGTTCTGACAAGGGGAGTTTAAGAACTAGCTTACTAGTGACTGCAAAAAAAGTCTAGACGGGTGACTATGAGATAGTTTAATTTCCCAACTACTCTCCTATATCTCCTTTAATCTGATAATGGCTCCCCATGTACCCGTCATCTGAAATAGAAAAGTGAGGCCCAAAATGGAAGCAGGCCGGGCTGGTGACTCGAGCTGCGAAAAAGTGGGCCGGAAAGCCACCAAAATCTCCTTCTTGTACAAGTGAGGTTGGCTGCTACTTTAAATTATAGCAATTGTATCGGCGCATGAGGAGGCGGTTGGATATGCAAGATGGGACTGGTTACAGTGATGTCTGAATTTGAGAAGATGGCCTATGTTGTACATTTGCTGACAGAATCCCTCTTTTGTGACTCACATGGGAGGGCGCATCTGAAAGGACGATTGGATGGCTGGGTATGAAACTTTGGATTTCAACTGCTTTCAAGGCAGGGACCCTGTGCTCTGGGCGTGGTCAATTACTTGGTTGTCACCGGGCTCCATGAATTGCTTGACAAATTTAGGGTGTTTTGCCAGTTCTCAATGCCACATCCACCTTTAGTTTGAGGGGTAAATGTTAGAGTAATACTTGGGAGTTGGGTCAGTTATTTTCAGCTGTTATATTTTCGTGTGATGCAGATGATGCTTGCGTTCCATTTTCTTTTATCAAAAAAGTTATGTTCAGCTGTTAGTCTATCCGGCCTTGCTGTTTATAGTTAGGGATCTGAGTTTGATACCTGATCATAAATATAACAGACAGTTTTGTTAGTTTTATCAGCTAAAAGTTCTCAGAAACTGAAAGTTTCGCTGATTCTCTATATTGCTACTTCATCTTTGTTTCACTTATTTTTTGGTTTCTGTCATTCTTGCTGCTTTTTTATTTCAAACCATATTTATCAATAAGATGATGATATTGATTGATATAATAATGTTAAAAGGGATGTTCTGACAATGATATAATGCAGGTTGCTGGAAATGAAGATGGTATAACTGCATTTCAGATGGACATTAAGGTTAAGTAGTATAAACATTTTTATACTAATAGTAATGTCTTGATATGCTTATTTCCTTTTTTCTTGTATGTTTGGATTACAACAAACAACTTATTTTCTTTTAGGGTGTGTTTTTTTGGTTACAATTAGGGTGTGTTTGGATTGAGGGTTTAGGAGGGGAAGGGAGGGGAGGGTTTACCTTTCTTTTTTAAATTACGGGCTATATAACATGTTTTTCTAAAATAAATTAAGTGTGATTGAAGTATTATATGATCATTTATCATGTTAATATGTTAACTTTTTAAAAAACATTTCATAGTGTCCGTAATTTAAAAATGAAAAGTAAACCCTCACCTCCCTTCCCCTCCTAAACCCTCCATCCAAACGCACGGTATACTCCCTCCGTCCCGGAATAACTGACCCATTTTCTAAAAAAAAGTGTCCCAAAATAACTGACCCATTTCAATTTTCAATACAACTTTCATCATTCCCAATACAATATAACACTAAATAATACTACTTTTATCATTCCCAATACAATATATTCCACTTTCCCCTTTATTTATACATTTTTCTTAATATGTGTGAAAAACAAAATTGTGTCAATTAAATTGGGATGGAGGTAGTATCATTTATTAATTGGCTTCTAGAAGTTATTATCTCCTGAATAAGTAAATAATAATTTATAGTGTTTGATATTTATTTTTTAGATAATATTGTTCTCTAGTGGCTATTAATGTATCAGTATTACAGGTGGGTGGAATTACTTTGGCCATCATGAGAGAAGCACTGCTGCAGGCAAAAGACGGAAGGAAACATATACTCGGTAAGCAGGGGCGTATACTTTCATTATGAAGGGGTAGCCTTGGCTACCCCAAAAAAATTATTATTCTTTAATTAGCTGGTATGTATTTATATCCGGCTACCCTAAATAATAAACATTGCTACCCTAAACAAGTTTAGTTATCGAAAAATAGCATAAATAAAAAAGTAAAAAAAAAAATATTATATGATTGATAGATTTATTTGTATTGGTTTGGTACTTCACTCTCAATAACAATTATAGAGAGAACCTTTTCAACAATAAAAAAAACTAGCACAACAATAGTCATAATTAAACATAACCTATTTGTGTACATTGGAAAATATATTTTTAATCTATTTTGTAAATAGTCATTTATAGATAAAATTGGCTTCTTGAAACACATTTTGTCCAACTTTTTAAATAGCTATTGTCAATTTTTATCATTTGAGTTAACTTTCATGTATTGGTTAATTTTCCTTTCAAAAAAAAATGTATTGGTTAATTTTCAGATTATTTTGATTTTAGTCTACAAAACTTGCGATTTTTATAGTTAAGTTCCTAAGATTTTGTTTAATTTTAGTTCTTAATTTTTTGTTATAAAGATGAAATCCATGACTAAAAACACCTTCCTTTTTTTTTTTGTAAAATTTAAAAAATCGAGACAGAAATTGAATAAATTTGTTTGCAAGGACCAAACCTAAAAAATTATAATTTATAAGACTAAAAATATATTTTATCTTTAAATTTAATACGTTGGTTTTAATTATTTTTTTTATAGTTGGCCCCTGCGTAAAATTTTTCCTAGCTTCGCCGCTGTCGGTAAGTTCAAAGTTGAAACACGTTAGGTGTGTATTTCGGTGAATGTTTAATAAAGATGATTATGAATTAATTAATATTGTAAAAGTGATTTGTTTATGATTGAGTTTGAAGTGAACTGATTTATGTTTGAATGTTTGTACTCTAAAAGCAAGTTTGAAGCAAAACCTGGTATAAGTTTTTCAAACCAATCAAAAGCTACTTCTTATCATTTCTAGTTAAACTAAGGTCTAGAGGCAATCAATTATGCACTAGGACCTATAGGAAGAGGGAAAATCAGAAGAGAATTGACCGAAAAATGTGTGAATTTTGCTAATTTGATTTTGTTCCGTTCAGTGAAGCCTGGGTACATAGTATTAGTGTGTGTCGGATGCGATACGAATACGTGGATTCATGAATTTTTGTAAATTTAGTATATGATATGGCCTAGAAACGTTAACAATTTTTTTTATAATAAACAACATATACATGTAAAATAGTTATTAAAAATTTGCATTGGTCATTTTCATTAATAAATAATTATAATGATCACAATTTACGAAAAAGAAATACTTGTGATGAAAACAGAAAGTGCAGAGTTTTCGTCTAATATAATATATCCTATGTTAGGATATCATCAAAAGAATTCAAAACAAGTTTTGTCTAATGTTAACCTATTCATTCTCTTCTCCCCTATAACAATCATTCGTAAAACGCATGACTTCTATCAACTTGGTTTGACTATTTAGATCATCTTTCCTAGGAGACATATCTGTGTGTAACAGTGAAGTATCTCATGTATCCAGTAAAATATTTTGTAAAAGTTTTAAAAAAATAATTCTAATACTTCTAGGGTATGTATCCGCGGATTATCGGTATCCGATATGGATATTTCCCCAATTTTGGAGTATCCGGACTTCATAGGTTCTGTTTGATCTGGTAGTTATAATGGTATTAATACATAAACCCAAGCTTGTCTTGCAAGCTACACATAAAAAAGTTATGCAGAAATGAGGTAATGAGCACAAAATATGGGATATTTAATCAAAAGTATTTTCAAGAAGGTAAACAAAATGGGTTTCTATTCATACTAGTCACACTATTTTTATAAGTAGAATATTCCTTCCTTCTACTTCTACAAAGCATGGGATATTTTCTATTTGCCGTTGTTGATACTTAAAATAGATATACCAATTTCATCATCCTTTTGAGGGCCTTTCAAATTTTCTTTTTGCTTATCCTTCACTCTTGTTAAAATAAACACAATGATTTAGGATGCATATTCATAGTGAGTTCTGTAAAAGTTGATTTTTTTTTTCTTCTGGATTTTTGAAGTCTTGAGTTAAACATCCTTGGTTGTTGTAGAAGTGCTAAATATGTTTTTATTTTCATGCTGATTTCTTTTGTTACCTAATCTAGGAGAGATGATGAAATGCTTGCCTCCTCCAGCAAAAAGGCTTTCCAAGTATGCTCCTCTGATTCACGTTATGAAGGTATGCTTGTTATTTTACTTCTTTTTTCAGCTATTACGAAGTCGAACATTTTATTTCCTCATCCCAACATTTTGATCTCCAACAAATGACATCTATTTCTTATATTATTAAATAATTTAGGTCAGACCGGATAAAATAAATCTTATAATTGGTTCCGGCGGGAAAAAAGTGAAGAGCATTATTGAGCAATCTGGAATAGAGGCTATTGATACTGAAGATAATGGCACTGTATGTCAACAACCGGCTTATTTACATGCTTTTATGTGATTATTACAGTACTTTTCTGTTGATATACATTGATTAATGTTTCTGTGGGTATTGCAGGTGAAAATATTTGCGAGAGATTTGGCTAGTTTAGAGATGTCTAAGGCTATCATTAGTAATTTGACAATGGTTCCAACTATTGGTGATATATATAGGTAACCATCTCTCTGTTCTTCTGCCTATATTGGTATGTTGCTTGGTTCCAGCTATTAGTGGTGTATATGGGTAATTATCCACTGTTCTCATGCTTATATTGGTCTGTTGCTTGAACTGACATGACTATTTTCAATGGTTCAAGTTAGTGATATATTTTTTGATTATAAATATGTAAAAAACTAAAAGTATTCCTAATGGGTGAAACATTTGACAGGGACTCGTAGTGATCAACTGTTGTATGTTACAAAATGCTTAAAATTTGATCTTGAGTTTTTTCTTGTGGATGGATGAGGGGATATTGACCGGTTCATAATAGGAATCACATAAACAGGGAATTAGAAAGGTCACAGCCATGAAGCTACTCTATCTTAAGAGACTACATCATATCAAGGAATGGAAGGAAATAGCAAAATGAATAAGTGGAGAAGAATAACAAAAAAGTAAAGTATAATCAATGTGTGCACCCTGCCATCCCAGATTTAGGGCCGGCCGTTCTGCTCTGTTATCCATGACGGACAACATAGGATAGAGTGTAGCAGCTGACCTAAATAGGCTACAGCAAAATAGTGGATGGTTTTTATTTTAAATTTTTTATACCATTTATATAATTTATACTACATACATAAAAACTAACCACTGGGTGTGATTGACCAGTGAGAGGGTGACATGTGATAGCATGAGTAAGACTGACAGAGAGAAGCCAAACACTGTTATGATGTTTTTAAATTGCAAAGTTCCCAAAATATCCAAATATAAAAAGCCCTAGCATTTAAATTTTAAGGGGTTTTGCTTTTTTATCTCAATATAAGGCGTGGTGCTATGCTATAGCAGGGAGAAAACATTTAAAAAGCCCTAATTTGCCACATTTCAATCAGATTAAGATATATATAAAAGCTGTGCATAAAATAGGAATCCCCAAAACGTGTGTAATAAGAGGGATCATGACTTTGAATCTACTCACTCTAAGGAAATTTCAGCATATAAATAAGAGGAGTGCTAGCATCACACTCTCTAACACACATACCGACACACTCTCTTCTATTGGTTAAAATTCATATGGGACTTAATTTATTGGGAACCACATAATTTGGCTGGACCTGTTAACAATATAGGGTTTCAGAGAGAAAAGATAATAACACAGAACGGCTAGGGTTTTATATGATGACAATGACATATAATATCGAAATAGAGTTACAAGGGATTATATAGCATAACCTAAATGGACTAGACTAACCTAAAAATACAAAGGCCAAATAGCTTAAGCCCAATACTTTGTTATCTAACAGGACCCATATGAATTTTACCAATAACAGAGAGTGTGTTGGAATGTCTGTGTTAGAGAGTCTGTTCCTAGCATTATTCTAAAATAAATAAAAGGAAGTAATGAAAGCATATGTGGAACAAACAAAGAATGAAATACAATCAACAACTGGATATTTGGGCTCTGAATTATTCATCCCTCTCTAGTGTGTAACCTCAGGCTTGAGAATGGCGTATTTCTCGTTTATAAAATAATAAGATGTAGGATGTTTTTGGATATGGATTATTATTGTGTTGTCTTTTGCATGCCATGATATCCTGCCTATGTTAGCCTTGCTATACAGAGCTAGTCCCAAGTCCGGATGAAAGGATAGGGTCGTGTTAGGCCTCAACCGTCAGCATAATCTCTATGACATGGATCAATAGCTGACCCCACTTAGTGGGATAAGGCTTGGTTGCTGTTGTTGTTTTTGCATGCCATGAATAATGTTTTCCCCTTTTTGCTATCTTAACCAATTTTTCCTTCCTAAAAAAAAAAAAAAACTTATTTTCTTTTTTGATGATTGTTTTTGCAAAACTACTCGCCAAAAGACTATGTATGATTTTTCTTCCTTGTATGTCTCAGGAACTGTGAAATCAAATCAATAGTTCCATATGGAGCGTTTGTAGAGATAGCACCCGGACGAGAGGTACATACTTTCACATAGCTGCCGAAACCAGTTTTAAAAATATAGTTGTTTCTTTGGGTGTCATAAATGCTTTAGAGCTAATATTTATTATTGTCGTGCTTATAATTATTCAGATGATCAGAAAAATGTATGTAATTGCTTTTTTTGTATCATTTCATTTGATAATACTTTCAAATGTTTTAAAGAAAAAAGGTAATGCTTCTTAAGAATGATGAAAATTCCAAACTTTGTAACTAATATTTGGACATTTCTTCTCATTTTATGTAGGGACTTTGCCACATTAGTGAACTGAGTTCAGGTTGGCTAGCTAAAGCAGAAGATGTAAGCATTTTATTTTGATTCCTTTTGTAAAGAAATAAATCGTCCCTGTATCCGAAAAATGATCGGATATTATTTGACTTGCATTTTCCCAGGCTTTCAAGGTTGGAGATCGTATTGATGTAAAACTTATAGAGGTATGCCATTTTACTTCTTCAGCTTTAAATCATGCTGAACATTATTAGTGTTCCTAAAATACCCAAATTTGTAGTATAGTTCTTTCTTCTAGGCAGTCAATCCCAAACAGCTGCTCAGAGCTATGCCAGCCTCAAATGTGGGGTAGTAGTATTAGCCTGTAGCATGATGCCACTATTTGATCATTTTTGGGACCAATTACATGAATAATTATTTTGAATACATAATTAAGTTTTAGTCTATATAATACAACAAATTTACCAACTGGTTAACTATGATTTCACTTGCTCAAAAAAAAAAAAAAAACTATGATTTCACCCACCTAAAATCATTAAATGTTATATCTGTTGTCTGTTGACATATTATAAATATGTAATCATGCATTAGTAAAAACCAAATCAATTGCTTCAATTCAAACTTTTAAACTGCACTTGATTAGATAGGATCAGATTTGTTTAAGGAAGCAATTCAAACCGACCAAACCGCGTTCATTTTTAGTCTTTGGGGTTGGATTTGTCTAAAAACTGATCAAAAACTCTTTGTTTGGCTTTCACCTTTCCTTTTCCATTCTCTGAAGTGGGGACGAAGCTGATCTAAACAGTCTTCTTTGTAAGATACAGTTGGTTCCTTGTCTTAATATATGCCTATGCGAAGTTTCATTTTTTAGTGTATCGTTGAGATTCTTTCTTATCATTTGAACTTCTTTCTGAAATCGGAAATCCTGCATTCAGTCAAGTCAACCCGTTGTTAGTGAATTGGAATACTTCCTGCTTTACATGCTGTTTTGAATTGTGTAAAATTATATAAAAGAGGCAAATCATGTTTAACGCCAGTAATGGACATGTTTTCTTAATGTTTGATTTTACCATAGCTCGTGATGTGCATTCTTTCTAATGGATTTTAACCATGCGCTGCAGATAAATGACAAGGGACAACTCCGTCTTAGTCACCGAGCACTGCTTCCTGATGCAGATCCAGATAATTCAAATTCAACTGATAAGGGTTCATTGGAAGAAGTTATCAGCCTGACAAATGCTGGTTTAGTTGAAGAGAAAACTGAACAGAATGCTAAGGTTAACACCCGTAAAGGCAAAACCTCATCAAAAAGGAGTTCAGAGGATAATTCTGTACTTCCATCAAAAAAGTTTATCAGGAGATCGGTCAGCTCTTCCGAGGATAAGCCTGTCACGAACAAAGACAAGATAAATAAGAGCGGCAACAAAGATGAAAGTAATTTGGTTAGTGAAGAGGCATAAAATTGAGAGCCAAAATATTTGCACGGAAAACTGAGAATGGTGATGCTTATGATAAAAATGTTTTCATATGCACACGAAGGAGGTTGCCTCTTACAAACTAACAAATTAATGGTATGATCAATCTATATCTCTCTCAGATGATTCATTGTACTGATATACTTGTATACAAATATCCAAGCTTTTGGAGTTTTGGCTAATGAAACTAATATTTTGATAACACATTATAAATGGTAATAAAAAGAAAATTGCCAGAACTTAATTGGTCAAATGTTCAATGATTGGCAATTTGGTAGCCAAAAAACTTGGTACTTAAAATTATTATTTCTACACCTGGATGGCAGTTGAACTCTATCATAATAAGTAAACAGTAACTGGTATTACATTGATTGTAATTATCTGATTCAAAAATTTGCTTTCTTTAAGTGCGACTTGTGTTTTGGTGGCATGTGTTCTAATACCTTGTTATTCACTTTCCCAGAACAGATGTTATTTACGACGAAGGTTTTTTGGCACATCCTGGTGTATGAACTGAGAGTATAGACACCTACGTGACTCTACTTTTTAGGGCAGATAATCTTGCTTACGAAGGAAAGGAGGCAGAGTTTTACTATTTGATGCTCCTTTTGTATAGTCTGCTTCAGATGTTTGTATGTGATAGTATGTATTGGGAATTTTTTCCATTTCTCCCAATGATACATCTGCATCTTAAGCCATGTACTATATATTCAATTATTTAAATGACGCTTCTTGTTGTAACTCTCATTTTGGAAGTATCAAATGTAAATCTTAGTATTAGTACGACAGTACAAGTGATAAGGGAGAAGTAATATTATTGTTCATGGGCACATCGTTGTATTTGGTGTTTCTCTTTCTTTTTTCTTTTTTTGACAAATTGAAATTGGTATTTTAGATAATCTAAAGAACACATTTTCGGATAATCTCATGGTCGTAACCACATGCATACTTCCTGCGTTATTTAGAACTTGAACAGTCACATTGTGAAGAGTTTGACATAAGGTGAAATGTTGATTTTATTTAGCTTTTCTTTCTTTGCTTCTCATTGCTTCCATTGGACTCTTAAACTCACTATCATGAACTTGAAGTCAAAGCTGCACCAGTACTACTGGATATGCAAAAGGTTTTACACAATAATTCAATCACACATCACCATAGACATTTGCTGAAATATTTTAAGTGATAGAATAAAGTAGCTAGATGGAAGTGAACTATATTGAGACTATCACTGGTGGCACATAAAAATCTTTTCAAGGGAGGGGGCAATGCAACTGTTACGTACTAATCCTAGGCTCAGTCTAGGGTCCGAGAGCTTGATAAGTCTCCCACCGTGGGTGAGTCCAAATATTTGATTTCAGCCATTGGATCCCAAAGTTCTATGATTACTATAATACACCCCAACACCAAATACTTTTTATTTCAATTACTGTTCTCTCATCCCAGATTCCCAGTTTCTCATTTGTATCAACTGAAAAATTATGGGGACATTTTTTAAAGAGAAGTCTCTAATTAAAAATGGTTCTCTCTTACATTCTCTCATCACCATTGGTTCTCACAAACACTAACATAACATCCATCAACAAACAACTCTGGAACTCATCCCAGTCCTCTTCATTCACAATCATCTTTACTTGTGCACCGTGAATGATATATACTTTGCTAGTGCACCGTAGAATGCGCTGTAATCCTATTAGGCTATATGCTTCATATTAGGGAACTATCCTCTAATATTCTAGTTGTTTAAAAAATAATAGACTTGAGAATCAAGGAATTGAGGCACAAAACAAAGAATAAATGTAACTAAATAAAAGATCAATTTCATAATATTTACATTTTTTGTTACAAGAAGCCAACCAGTACACAAGTACTGTCACCTACTACTTTTTTATACATGATAACATACAAATTGTAAATAATTAATGAGGAAGAAGAGATATAACTAATCCATTTAATAATGACATTCTTCTCTAGAAGAAAACAAATATAGGGCCCTAAGCTTGGAAAGCATTTTCTTTTGTACAAGGATTTATACAACTTGTAGAGCTGCAACTTAATCTGAATCTCTGTCAAACAACCTCTACACACTAAGTTCTATAGAGTTTAAGCAACATGGCTTCTGGGAGGTTGATATCTTTCGTCAACTTGACTTACTGGCACATAAATTGCATCTTTTAGAGAACTATGAGTTCGGCCATAAAACACATAAATTAGTAGTCCTGTTGCCAACCATACAGAAACACGCAACCATGTTTCCGCTCTGAAAGAAACATACAAGATTTAGAGAAATCATTCAACTCAATAATTAAACAAATCTAAACAGAGAATACTGATTCAACACAAGACATTGAAGATAACTTAATATTTTGTCCTTGTGTTTCTTCTTTTATTTTTTTATGTTCAATTACAGTTTATTTTTGGGACATGAACATTTCAATTCAAAAACAGACAACAGAGATAAAATTCCATTAACTTTGTCCTTATAATATTTTTTTCTTAAATAACTTTACAGTCATTGTAATACATACTTTTTTCATTTTTAATCCCTACAAAAAATATTCGTCGGTTTTAATCCCTGATAAATAGGACAAAGTATCTCTTTTTCGATGTTTTGGTTTTAGTCTTGGTAATATTTAGTTTATATAGTCCTTGTCACATGTGGAACTATATTCATTTTGGTGTCTAAAATATGAAAACTATTTTATTTTGAGGGGATGTTAATTCTACATGAATCAAATATTACGCATACTAATTCCAAAATACCTATTTTTCAGGGATTAAAACTGACAAAAAAGATGATGCAGACTAAAAGCAAATATCCTATATCACAGAAATTAAAAGATTATTTAGGCATTGAATTTCTGGAAAATGTAGCTTGATTAGCCATATGCATATTAAACAAGTGAAAGTTAAGTATTAATGCTTACCCAAGATTAATAAGTAGGTAGGAATTGATGAGAATGCAAGCTACAGGAAGCAGTGGAACAAATGGACATATGAAACCTGCAAATGGTAAATGATAGAATTATGAACAGGAATCATGGCAAACCTACTTCTCTCAGTTTGTTTTAGTGGTAAAGAACACTTTTTCAATATGTTTAATGCCTGATACTAACAGATCAACATGTCATCGACATCAGCAGCTAGGAATGATGCGCCTACTCACACTAGGGTCCTAATTAGATAAACAACTTAATTAAGCTCTTATAGCATAAGAACTTATCATACAAGTGTTTATGTCTAAGTTATTTCTTTAATAAAAGATAAATGAAGTCATAATATTTTCATATTAAGCTATAAACTGTTTTCATAAGCTATCTGGAGAGCTTATAAAAATAACCTAAAAACAGCTCATAGACATGTCATATGTTGTTTCCATAAGCTCTCTTCAACCAGTCTCACAAGGTTTTACTTCAATAGATAAACTCAAATAAGCCAATACAAACAAACCCTAACACTATACAAATAAATTTACCAAACACAAGGATATGATGGTAAGACATACCTCCAGAGTGACCAAAGTCGTGCCTTGCATCATCTTGATCCATACAGGTTAGGAAGACGAATCCAGAAACAAGTAGAGTGCCTCCAACTCCACACAATGCAAAGCGAACAGAACTGGTAATAGCATAAAACAGTGTTGAGAAGACTTAACACTAAGAACAATCATTAGCTGGTACAACAAACACTAACGAAGTGCATAAATCATCACTGCAAGTGCAGTTTGAGAAAAAAATGTGTATTAACTATTAGACTAACCTAAGGAAAGTTAAACATGAAGCTGCATATGTGAGGACAAACGCCCCTAAGCATATGATCGCTATGGTCCACCCAACAACTCTTCTTCTATTTAGATCTGCATCCAAAACAACAAAACAAAAGGTGTAAGGAGAAAAACAACAGATGCCAAATAACAGAAAGAAAGGCAAGACCAGAGATTATAATAAGTATTAAGTTTGGACAAAGTTTTTTTTTTTTTTTTTTGACGTTGACAAAGTTTAAATTAACGCAGATGAATTGTAGTAAATCTATAGTAACATAGATTATATTTTTTTAGCACTAAAATAACTTATGTTTGATAGAGGTTGATAAAGGAGAAGGAAAGTTATAACTCACAGTTGTCTTTGGAACGGTGTTTAGAAATAAGAGGGTAATCAATGGAGCAATCTCGCGTAACATCTAAAGATTTTGTGTCTTCAGAAGTACCGATATTTTCCTCTTCATATTCGACTTTAATTTCTACAATTGAATCCTGGAGAGAAGGAGGCACTGGGACTTTATTTGGAGGTATATATCTTAGGATCAGCACAGATATTGCCACCATGGTGAATGCTAAAAGAGTTCCCACACTGACCTGCAGTAGAAAATCAAAATACATATCGGTACTATACTAATATAAACTGCACATACATTTCCTTGAGTGGTTATTATTCATTTATATAATGAGAGCATGCTCTTTCATGGTATGTTCCATTATCAATTACATAAAGTGGACTTACCATCCCTGCAAGATCAGAGACTTCCATAGAAAATGCTAAGACTGCAGCAGCTAGGCCAGTAATTATTGTGCCCTTGACAGGAACTAGAGTGTGCTTATTTATGTCACAAAAAAATGGTGGCAGTAGTCCATCCCTTGCCATTGCCATCAAAATTCGTGGCTGCGAAACATTGAACAAAAATACTATTCAGTTTTTTGCTCGTCAAATCAAATACTTATAAAGAAAAACTGAGAAGTTTTGTGATAAATGGAAAAGGATAACAGCATCAACCAGCAATAGAAATGCAACTTATATTTGGATATGATGATGATTCAAAAGAAATGCAAGATATCTAAAACTAGTCCTTATAAGATATGAACAGTCCTTATATATTGAGTCTTACTATTGTTTAACATAAACCATACACTTCATTCCACATCCACCAAGATTTTATATTTATTCCTAATAATGATAATTTAGTAAGTGCTACAACAATTTCTAATTTTAATCATAACTTTAATTCAAAACATGAAGGTGAACAACAACCCTCACCTAATATAAGAGAAATTACAGATCAAAAACTATAATCAGTTGATACTAGGGAAGAATAAATAATTGGCCATTTCAGAGGTATCCATTAATCTACCTGGGGAAGTATCCCACCCATCAACGCTGAGCAGAGAGCTGTGCAAGCTCCAGCATTTATAATGTAGCTGCCATCACAAACAGTAAACTTGTCTTTAAAACTATCTATATTGAGCCACCAAAACTTTATGAAGTTACAAACTATAAACTTACGCGGCCCATTGCATCCCATGGTCGGAAAATGCAGAGGATATGGGGGTATCAGGATCAATTGCATAATAAGGTACTAAACCAACCACAACAACAGAGACCAGCATATACATTCCACAACACAGAAACAGTGAAGCACCAATGCCTAGTGGCAAATCTCGTTGAGGATTTTTCACCTGTCGATGAAGTGAAACATTATCAGCAAGTTTAAACCATTGAACATCCCTCGATTATATATCAATAGTAGGTCTAGCAGAAATCTGTCTACATTTTCTTCTTGTTTTTTTACAACAAAAAAACGATTATTTTTTAATGCAAAAGAGCCACACACATAAGTTACGGTAAGAAGGAAAGGAAACTGCACTCATGGAAGTTATTTTTGTGTGGCAATGTGGCCCAATAAAAAGTTGTAGTCAAGGTAAAATTGGTTAAATTTGCGTACACCAAAATCTGCTGATGAAATTATATATGTAGATATAGATTATATGACAGTGCACTATCACTCTGTAGTCTATACCTCTTCAGCAGTGCTGGCAACTGCATCAAAACCTACATATGCAAAAAAGACTGTCGCAGAACCAGCAAGCATCCCGTCAACTCCAAAGGGAAAATATCTATTAATGAAAAATAGACAAGTTTTAAGTAATAAGAGGCCAAACCAAACATGTATGTGGAAATGAAAAACAAAAGATTAAAAGTACCCAGTAGGAAGTTCATATCCCGCCCATCCAGACTTGAATCCCATGTAACCACCAGCAACAATCACAAAAAGCAATGCACATACATTCACTGATGTCACTATGCCTTGTACCACTGTGCTCTGCATGTATGTAGCAGTCAAAGTTAAAATTAACTCCCAGAACAAAACAGTTGGATATTTTGATTAAAAAAAAAATAAAGAGCAAATATGTGCAAAGGAGGCTTACACCAACCAAGAAGAGAACATTCTAGTTCACACGGTCAAGAAATATATAAACTAAATAAAATTTGAATAATTGCTGAATGAAAAGGATTACCTCCTTGATCCCCAAACATAAGAGTCCTGTAACAAGTAATACCAAAATTGCTGCACATGGGTCCACGACAATATCAATCCCAGGAATATGCTGCCGTGACAAAAAGAACGGTAGATTGTCTAGACCACCAAAAAGTGGAGCCTATACAAAGAAACGTATCTATATTAGATTGCATAAAGACATATAAAACATACAATAGAAATTCAAAACTACAAAAGCAGAGAAATAAAAACAGATGATTTTCACATTCATACACCAAACTATTCACTTTATTTGCTGCAATGTTGAAGAAATAAAGTGATTTTGCAAATGACAGGTCATGTTTCCTTTTTGGTTCACTCACTAAAGAATTAAAAAGTTAAAGTTGGACTATAGATGTAATAAACATACTCCAAAGCAAGCAAAAACTCAACAGAAGAGTTAAAAGGACACCATACAAGATTAGGGGTTATGCCACGAGCAACAGCAGCGCCACCAATCGTATATTCCAGTACCAAGGCCCAGCCGATCAACCAAGCAACACTGAAAACAAAGAAATCAATTTCATCAACATTTTCCAAATAGAAAACCTCCACCCTCATAAAGAAAAAATAAGATAGGTCTTTATCTATATTAGTATCAGAGTACCACCATATAATGAGCATGAGGAAAAAAGTATGCACCAAAACAACAAGTCAGATATACTTACAGAAATCAACGATTTTTAAACAGTGTTCATTAGTTAAAATCATTTTCTCACGTAGATGTGTTCAAACAGGAATCAATTTACTCAAACATGTTAAAACTTGGTGTGAATTTGCTAACCTAACACAGAAGCTACTTTATATCATTTCTAGTAAAACCAAGTTTTGGAGACAAAATCATTTCATCCTGATAATAAGATCACATTAGATAGAAACAAAATCAACGCTGATGATTTCTACTGTGAAACCAAAAAATACAATAAAACTAATTTTTCAATGAATTTTACAGAATCTAATTCAAACACAGAAAGGTAAAAGGACAAAGCATAAAAAGGATGAAAAGGGGAGAGAAAGAGTACCCTTCTCCAAGACATATGTATGAATAGTGGTATGCACTCCCAGCAGAAGGGCATCTACAAGCCAACTCTGCATAGCAAAAAGCAGAAAGACCAGCTGCTAAGCCAGCAATCAGAAAAGAAATAGCCAAAGATGGTCCAGAATGCTCTCTAGCTACTGTTCCAACCAAAACATACACTCCAGCACCAATTGTTGAACCAACACCTAGTAAATTATCATCATAAAAAACACATCAAACTCAATTTCCAAAACACAGTTAACTATAAACCAAATCATGTGTATGTACTGATGCAAAGAAACAATCAAAGCTAAATGTTGTCCTATCACTAAGCAAAAGGCGGGAGAAGTTTGAAGGCTGACATGATCAACTATCACTATCAGAAACAAAAAAAAAAAACACCATTTTCAAAGAACATCAAAACACTAACATACTATCTGACACCCTATTTGTTTATCTCTATATCTCACACTTTTTACTTTCTGTACTTTACACACATCATCTCTTTTTGAATAAAAAAAAAATCAAAAGGGTCAAACTGAAAGTACATGAAAACATAAACAAAACAATTTTGCCATGTTTCAAAACAGAATTCAAAGAAGCCCAGATGAAAAAAAAGGATAAAAAATGAAACTTTTTGAGCTGAATTGAATTAGTACCAATTGCAATGAGATGAGAAACAGATAACGCTTTAGCAAGAAGAGGCTTAGTGTTTTGACTTGGTGAATCAACCTGCTTCCTTCTAGTGAAAAATCTCCATGAACCCTTTTGTGAAACACCACCCATCAAAGAAAAACAACAACAACAACAAACGTTGTTTAGAATCAAAGTAATGATTGTCTTGTTTTGTCTAGTCTAGTCCCACAAGTCTAGATTTTTGAGCAATGAATGAAGTGGGAAATTTAATCGGTAGAATTAGTTTGAAATTGTGGGTAGGTTCAGAATAAGGAGGAATGAACCCTCTTTATTGATGGTGGAGTTGTTATGAATAAGGAAACTACATACAAATATTGTTTTTTTTTTTTTGTTCAAAAA
The DNA here is from genome assembly GCF_051527215.1 of Medicago sativa. Lineage (NCBI taxonomy): Eukaryota > Viridiplantae > Streptophyta > Magnoliopsida > Fabales > Fabaceae > Medicago > Medicago sativa. The sequence goes on along the minus strand of NC_140755.1, from coordinate 83,911,995 downwards.
ACAAAAAGGAAAGAATAAAAATTAAATTGTCCAATTGTGGTTGTGAATTTTTGTTTATTTAATGATGAGAAATGGGAAATGATTGGGAAGTTATTATGAAGAGAGATGAATTGATTGATGACATAACAAGGAGGAGGAAACAGGGATAACCCAACCCAATTATTATCCACTACACGGAACCGTGCTTATATCAGTCGTGTGGTGCCATTTTTCTTTAAAAAACTGTTATGATTAAAAATGACATGTAAGGAATTACACGTGGCATAATGTAATTGGTTGAGATAAATGGATATGTGGCTAGTGATTATACATAAATAGAGAAAGGATGATCACCAAAGGGTTATGAAGAAAAATGATGAAAGTCTCTCCTCTCTCCCTTTGGTACTCTCTAGTAGAGTAATGGTTAAGTCATAGACTTAATCTTCTTCTATCTTTTCTTTAATGTTTCTATATACCAAGAACATCAATTTTAATTGAGTTCTAATCTATTCATTTTACCTTTTATTTCACAATTATCCATTTTATTACACTATCAACTGTGCAACTCATTACAATGGTGCTTTCATCTATGAACTCCTCTTTGTCCATGGCTTACGATGAATCACACCAACGGTTCATGGAAGAATCACACCAACGGTTCATGGAATCAGGTCGTGCAGTACAAAATCAATTGGCCATCATATCTCAGTTGCTGGCAGAAATGATAGCTGAATCAGAATTAGAATCAGCTGACCTTGCTATTTCTAATTCAGAACTGATTGATGCTGTTCCAGAATCGGAGTTGCTGATTGCGGATTCAGAATCAGTTGAAGCTGATTTTTCGAATTCCAATCAATGTTTTTCATCAATAGAACAAGTTGAAGTAGCTCTTCCTCCAACAGGTGATTTCAACATCCAAGTTGTGGACCTCAAAGACGCAACATCACAGTTTACGGAGACGCAGGAACTGTTCGGTGAAAGTAAAATATTAAGTGAAAACTATTTTGGAGAACCAATTCGAGTTGACAATCAGGATTTAAAGGTCGTGTTGAAGGATTCTCCAGGTTCTACTTGCCAAATTAGGTTCCCAAATTGTTCCGATTCTCCGTTGATCGCTGTTATTTCAAACTCGTCACCACCGCCGCCGAAACCACCGGATCGAAGCATTCAAAATATGACTATGGAACTTCATTCGACGTGGAAACTTACCATGCCTCGCCCACCTCCACACCCACCTGACGTCAGTCACCGAGCAGTGGACTCCATACTTTTGCTCCCTTGTTTGGAAATATCAGTTTGTCCACCACCTGTTTGGAAAAATGTCAGTGTTAATGGTATGTTTCAAATCAACGACTCATTGCCATACTTGCTTGATCTTTGTAAGTTTCCACATATTACACCCTATTTTGATGTTGCACATGTATTACACAATATCAGTTGTGATAATGGTTGGGTAAATACTACTGTGTGGGAATTAGGGCTGGTACATCTGCTACTAGCTTTAGGTTTGCTTGACAATGGTGGGAATGTTGTTTATCTGCTTGATCAAATGTGTACTCAGCCCCCAAAAAATGTGATGATCCTTTCAATCCATAAGCAGAGACCTACTTTAATTATTACTTGTTGTGGATTTGTTTGCTGTATTGTGAAAATTAAGAGCAGAAACTTCATCCTTTGCTTAAGGATTGTGCTTAGTCAATCTGCCTTGATTTGCAGCTTCTCATGGAATGCTCCTCATTCTAGTAGGTTCTGTGTACTCAATGCCCAAGGAGACCATTGTGATGATCAAGACTTTACTAGTGCTTATAGCTTCTGCAAAGTCAAAGTTTATGCAGTGCTCTCAAAGGAGTTTATGATGAAGTTCCACAAGAAGCAATTGAATAGGAAAGAATATGAGGCACTTGTGTTTGAGGCACTAATGTCTCAGGGAAGTGAAATGCATGGCAATACAATTGATTCAACTGAATTAGTTGCACACATATTTAACATTGGCATTTTGGGTCTTCCTATTGATTATGGGCCCTTTTGGTTTTTAGATCCTTTTCCTCATACTTTAACCCCAATTACTACACAATTTCCAAGTAGAAAAATATATGTTCTCCACCTTCTCAGTGTTCATGTTGTGGCAGATTTTTTAAAGGTTTTGAAGACCTCTTGCACATTTCATATGATTCCCACCCATGCTTTCCATTTTGCCACGCCTATTTTAACCTCCGTGTATTTGGGCTGGTCAACGGCACCATTAAATGAGGAAGAGGTTAGTATAGGTGCTTTGAAAATCATTGGTTACATTTTCACATCTTATATGTCATACTGCAATTTGGCATTTGTAATTGATAGTATTACTGCTATTGTGACTTCTCCACAAGCTTATGTTGCATTTTTTGGTGATGCCACACTCAAGACTTCTAAATGCCTATCAGATTTTCCCATCTCTTATTGTTGGATAATTATGGGCAAATATATAGCATGGAGAACATGTTCTGAGAGTTCAAAGTTCAGTAATATTACTGTTTTAAGACACATTTCAACTGGTCAAGAACATCATATGGGATCTGGCCTTGGAGATAATGCACTATTCTCACCTCTCACTGAAGCTACAAAATTTAATTTTGTCTTTCAAGACAATCTGAGATCCCATTTGTCTGCGGCTATGAAGATTACTGTGAAGGGTCAAGTGTCATCCCTTCAACTGCTTCAAGATGTTATAACAGATGAAAAGACATATTGGGGAGGCGGTGATCATTTTTTCCATACAAAAGGGGCCTTACAATTCAAACAATGGGATCCAGGAGGAAATTTCTAATTCATTGGGAAGTTTCGCTGAACTTGATGACCACTTGGAAAGATGCTACTAGTGTTGAAATGCATTATCTTAACTTCAACCTTGAGGATGTAACGCCCTCCTTTTTATTTAATTATTTTAATTAGTTTTAGAATATATTTATATGATTGGTATGATTTACATGATTTATGTGATATTTTCTTATGTTATATGTTGGTATTTACTAGCATAATATAATTGTTATTTGGGGTAGAAATATATTTGTTATTTGTTATAGATATATTTGTTATTGGTGTATTATTATTATTAAGTGGGGGAGATATATATTTAATTTAGAAATAAATAAGATTATGAGGAATAGAGTAGTTTTGAGGTGTAAGAGAAATAAGAAGGGGGTTAGAATAGAAAGAAGAATAAGTTGTTGGGCCAAAATAGATTTAGGAAGAGCGTTTAGTATTATAAATAGAGAAGCTTAGGTTAGAAAGAGTTTACCTGAAACCGCTTTTTGGAAAAGAGGAGAACAAGAAAGAAGAGAAGATGAGAGAAAAGTCAAGAGAAGAGGAGAAGACCTTAGGAAAGAAGAACGTTGCCGCTGATTCAAGAATTAATCTAAGGTGAGGGTGAGACTATCTTGCATTAATATTAAGTTGTTAAATCATTAGATTGCATCTAACAAGTTGGGGAAAGTTTGTGAGAATTTGAGAATTAGGGTTTTGAGAGAGATTTGATGATTAGATGATGAAAACTTGTTGAATTGATGTAGAAATTGTATACAGTCCTTAGATAACCCATAGGATGATTATTGGATGTAGTTTTGAGGTTAAAACCATGAAATTGGATGAGATGTTGGTGAGTTTAAGAATTAGGGTTTAATAATTGTAATAGGTTGTTAATAGATTTTGCATACAGTAAGTTGATGAATAATTAGTGTTCTAATGATAGGGCAATCATAGAGTAATGATTAGGATCAAGTTTGGAGAGTATTGGATCGAATAAGAAGTGGAAAAGATTTTCCCAAAGCGAAATCGCAGCTGAACTGCGATTTTGCTGTCAATGTGCAAAACGCGTTTTTATTGTCTCAGTTTGACAAGTTTAAGTTCCGAACTGGGTTTAGCTGTAAACACGAAAGTTGTAGGTATGGATGTTAGCTTTCTAATGCCGTTGGTCTCACGTCAATAGGATTTATAGAGCTTGAGTTATGGTCAAATTACTGCATGTAGGTCACAGTGAATTTTTATGGACTTTCAGCACAACTTTTCCGAATTTAAAATAAAAACTGGTATTGATCGGTACAGAATTGGTCTTAGGCGTAAACATGAAAGTTTTAGATAATTTTGTTAGCTTTCTAGTGGCTTTGGTTTTACGTGAAAATAATGTTTGGTCTTTGAGTTATGATTAAAATACTACAGGGAGGTCTTAGCGAAATTGTACGGTGACAGCATTCTCTGTTTCATGTTTTTGCGTTTTGTTCATATGTTTCTGTTTTGAATTGATCTTTGTTCTAAACATGAAAGTTGTTGATATTTGTGATATCTTTCCAGTAGCTTTGGTTTGACATGAAAATATGTTGTGGATAATTTATTATGTTTTTACAAAGATACATAGTGAATTATTGTCGATGTTTAAATACGATGTTATATGAAGTTGTTTATGATTGATGAATATGATGTTTTAAGATGTTGTTTATTATCATTTGATATTGTTATATTATGATATGACATGAATTATTTATGTGATCCATATGTTGTCAAGATGTTAAGATGTTAAGACGTTAAGATGATAAGAGTTGTTAAGTCGTCGAGTCGTTATGAAGTCATCAAGTTGTTAAGATGTTATGTTGTCAAGATATCAAGATGTTAGGATGTCATAGATGTTCATAAAGTTTCTAAGACGTAAGATGTTGAGTCCATGCATACTCATTTAAAGATGAGGGCTCATGCCCTGGAGCTTTTGCTCAACCACGACGATGGAGCTTTTGCTCAACCACGACAATGGAGCTTTTTGCTCAACCACGACGATGGAGCTTTTGCTCAACCACGACGATGAGGGCTTATGCCCTAGGAGTATATTTATGCTCAACCACGATGATGAGAGCTTATGCCCTAAAATGGTACCACATGCATTTGCATTTTCATGATGATCAAAGATGGTTTAAGACGTTAAGAGTTGCATAGTCGAGTCTAGATGCATTGTCAGGTCAAGTTGTTAAGATGTCAAGTTATCGAGATGTTAAGATGTTAAGATGTCAAGTTGATGAGCTATTAATGAAGTGCTTTATGAATGATTATGATGCTTAAGATGATGAATGATTATGATGTGTATGATGATTGATTACGAAGTTGCTTATGATGATTGATTATGAAGTTGTTTATGATAAGATGCTATGTGATTTATGATAAGATGCTATGTGATTTATGGTATGATGCTATGTGATTTATGATATGATGCTACATGTTTACTAATGATGATATGTGATGATGTATGTGATATTATTGATAATATAAGATGAAGTATATGACTAATATAGGAAGAATAGTGACACTAGTTAAGAAAGTTTAAGTTGTTAGATATGATTAATGAATTATAAGATGTTTAAGTTGTTGAATGTACTTTATATGATTTATATGCTTTATATTATTGTTTGAGAAATCTCACCCCTCTGCTTGGAAATGTTGCTCTTCGTATGGGTAACTTGCAGGTAACCAGGATTAGTTGCGGTCGTGAGTGGACTCCTCACAAGTGTGTCTTAGGTGCTCTGATACGTAACGGGATGGGATTATGTCTTTACTTTCTGTTCCTTACGTATTACTTTATGAATCTTTCAAGAATTGATGTTGAACTAAGTTTTATGAAATTTTATATTGAGGCCCTTGTGCCAAATATTATTTAAGTTGTCAAACTATTCCGCTGCGAAGTTTTAAAGATTATGTTGTTATATTTTTGAAGGATAAATTATTATTCCATTTACGTTTTTTTAAGAAATGTGACATTCCGTTTTATGATGAAAAACTCTGATTTTATTTAAGAAATTTTTACGTTGGGAAAACGGGGTGTTACAGAGGACAAGGTTGATTTTAATGGGGGAGAGTAATGTTATGATTCAAAATGACATGTAAGGAATTACACGTGGCATAATGTAATTGGTTGAGGTAAATGGATATGTGGCTAGTGATTATGCATAAATAGGGAAAGGATGATCACCAAGGGTTATGAAGAAAAATGATGAAAGTCTCTCCTCTCTTCCTTTGGTACTCTCTAGTAGAGTAATAGGGTTAAGTCATAGACTTAATCTTCTTCTATCTTTTCTTTAATGTTTCTATATACCAAGAACATCAATTTTAATTGAGTTCTAATCTATTCATTTTACCTTTTATTTCACAATTATCCATTTTATTACACTATCAATTGTGCAACTCATTACAAAAACACAAGTGGTGCAACTTATAAAAACAACTTACATCATATTTAAAACAAATTAACTTATTAGTATATCCTTTTATGTAGAAATAGCTTAATTGCTACTTATGCATAAGTGCTTATCATGATAAGCACTTTTGCTATATAAGTTGGAAAAAAGTTGTTTATCCAAACATGTCTCTAATCATAAGAACTTTGTCAAGTCTATATTGTCAATATGGAAATCTCTCACAGTTACAAGATATATGTTTTGGGTCCAATAATTGCTAAATCATTTAGGCACATCATGAAATTTATGTTGGCGCGTGAGATACCCTTATAGGCTTGAGCGAGTTGAAATAGTTAAGAATTGGGAGGCACATATTATGACTTTGTTTGGCAGAGACCAAGAAATTAACTTATAACTTATAGTAGATAGTTTATAAGTCTGTCTGACATATATGTCCTCAAACATATTAAGTTGCATTTTGGGTCTGGATGTGTTTTAATGATAGTAATTTTTTTGTGTATACAAAATAACCTCTGCACATTGTAGAAATTAATTTCTAGAATCATATATGATTAGATTATGTGATAAATTGTTCCCTAAGAACTTTAATATTGAGTTACCTCTAACTCTTTAACCCTTAACTCGTACGATTTGAGCTACCAATCTCACACCCCCACCACCCCCATATATATGCTTTAGTGTTTAAATCAAGACAAGTTCAAAGCAACTTCTCATAAAGAGTGGAGTGATAAAGAAGTGTTAGCAAGGTAATTCCAGATGATGATGTCGAGAGTATTATCTCCACTCTCAACATACTACTAATAGTTACTCCCACTCTTACTAAGAAAAAAGTTATTTTTTTTTTTGAAGGAAAGAAAAAAGTTGTTTGTTTTAATTAATATTTTCATCTTATGTATATAGAGTATATATCATTAATTTTGACTTTTCATATTCAAAATACTTGGTGATAGTAATAAATGTATTTAACAGCTTAAAATACACTTAAATTTAGAGACAATTTTTTCTTCTTCTAAATAGATGAATATAGTTAAGGATGAAAAATGATATTTGAAGAACTATTTTATGACAACTTTTAAATAACTTTTTATTTTATATTCATATTATGTTCTTTCTCTATCTATTCTTTTTGACCCAATAAAAATAGAGAAAAAGATTGTCTTAAAAATTGGCACAAAATAATTGTACAAATATCATTGCTCATTTAAGGATAGAGGGTACGTGAGATATGAAAAAGATTGATCCGATCAAAATAAAAAATGAACAAACTTTAACATGATGTTTTTCAATCTGTAGTTTTATTAGATAATAAAACCAGCATCAAAGTAATTGAATAATCATATTGCTCTCCGAATGAGAAAACTTGAGATGATGATTCAATAACTATCTAATCCCTTTTTTTTTTTTTTGAAGGAATAACTATTTAATCCGAGAACGTGTTGTTCCTCTTTACGTAATGTAGGAGTATACATTATTATTAACTAATGGCAATATAAGGAAAGTCAATACATAACAAAGACGTCGAAAAAGACGCAACGAAGATGAATAAGCAGTGTGAGGAAGTAACCAAATGAATGAAATTACTAAGCATATGCTTTGCCAAATCGAAAGCGTAACGAAATTGATCAAGAATCAAAGCATGTAGACTAGCATATGAATGATTGCGACTATTTCTATAAATAAAGTTAAAGATAAGTATGTAGAACCTAAAACTTTGAAAGTGTTGGAACTATAATTTCTCTATATGGAAAAATAGTTTCGTCAAAATAATTGACCCCTATGCTTTTTATGTATGCAATCACTCTAAATACACTTACATCATTAAAATATCATGTCAAAGATATAATATTCAAACTATATACAAAAATCCAAAAACTTTCACATGATGGATGTTTGTCCAAAGAAGATTCGTGCCTTTTTCAAAATTCTACTCACAACATGATAATACTATGCCAATAGATAAACGACAAAGTCATCAAATATTATTGAAATTTTTTGTTGATGTAATGACAACATGATATCTACTAAATTGTAATTTATTGCTTCCATTAAGTACTGATCCAATTTTGCTTATATGTTGTTATTGTTTCACTAATTAACCCTTTTTAAAAATTAAAAAAAATAAAAAGAAATTACAGTGCAGAGGCACATTTCTAACTTGTAATGAAGATTAGGATCGATGATATAGTACCATGTAGGCAAGAAATGGAGATATACCTGGTTGGGTACAAGTTTAAATAAATATATTTGGACGCACACACAAAACCAAAAGAAAAATAGAAGAGAATAAAATCGAAAAATGTTAATTGATATGACTAAATACTTTTTAGGGAAGGTGTCTAAACAATATTAGTGATTGTGTGCATGAAAGATTTTCTCCAAGAAATGTTTACAATGAAAGTTGAATAGCTAGTTTGTTGGTAAAACTACCACATTTTCTGTCTCATAAAAATGTCGGATTTATACTTTTACTTTGTTTCAAAATACTAATACAATCTTTATTATTTTTTTCATTAATATACTTTTATATATTAAATTTCACTTCACTTAATTACAATTGATAAAAGTGTTTTATTAAACGATACAAATTTTCTAGTTGAAATTATTTCAACAAATCATTTGCTTATGAGAAGCGCACAATCCAAATAAGACATTTAATTTAATCTTATATGAAGAGAGTATTAGTTTAAAGTTTGGTTTAGATTTTTTTTTTTTTTAAGAAAGATTAGATTTTGTTTATTAGCAAAAAAAGAAAGAATGTATATTGGTTTTACCTTGTAAAAAAAAAAGATATTGTTTTTACCAGAAGTTTAGATTAAATGGGCTGGATTTGATGCCTAACATAGCTTTAATAAGCCCATTTGATGCCTATATATATAAGAGGAAACAAAAGGAAAATATGCAAACAAACAAACGCATAGTTGAGGAACCCTAAACCTAAAAACGCTGCCATGTCTTCTTGTTCTAAAAACGCAGAAACGAAGCTAGGTTTTCTCACTCGACCAACTAAGGTTAAGAACAAAAACCCTGCACCCATTCAAATCACAGCGGAGCAGATTCTTCGTGAAGCTAGGGCACTCCAAGAGCCTGAGATCCGTCCTCCCAAGCAGAAAATCATCGATGGAAAAGAGCTGGGCGCTTACCGTCTTCGTAAGCGAAAGGAGTTTGAAGATTTAATCCGGCGAGTTGGAGGGTTGAACGTAAACGTATGGATTAAATATGCACATTGGGAAGAGTCACATAAAGACTTCAATCGTGCACGTTCCGTTTGGGAAAGAGCCCTAGAACAACAAGTTCACTACAAAAACCAAACCACACTCTATGGTTAAAATGCTGAGTTTGAGATGAAGAATAGATTCATCAATCGTGCAACGAATGTTTACGATCGCGCTGTTATTCTTTTGCCGCGAGTCGATCAATTGTGGTATGGTATCAGTACATACATATGGAGAAGATTCTTGGCAATGTCGCCGGAGTTAGGGAGGTTTTCGAGAGGTGGATGGAATGGATGCCTGATCAGCATGCATGGCTCTCTTACATAAAATATGAACTAAAGTACAATGAAATCGAACGACTTAGAAGAATTTTCAAGCTTTTTGTTCTATGTCATCCTAATGTTGGTGCTTGGTTACGTTATGCCAAATTTGAGATGAAGAATGGTGAAGTTCCTAGGGCAAGAAGTGTTTATGAAAGAGCTGTTGAGAATATTGCTGATGATGATGATGATGAAGCTCACCATCTTTTTGAGGCATTTGCTGCGTTACATAGTTGTAACGAAATAGAGCGTGCAAACTGTATTTCTAAATTTGCACTTGATCATGCTCCCCCTAAGGGAAGAGCTATGCTGGAATCGAGTTAGTCTGTTGCTATTTGGTGTCTCTAGCTACTTGGTTTTCTTCTTGTTACTTTTCTTGTTGGTTGTTCTTATGTTCTGGAATTTGGATTCCTTCTTCTTGTATACATTATGGTTTAATTGCTCAATTTTAGTTTTTATCACATTAGATTAATTAGTAATTACTATAGGTACCTGGTTGATGTTAGAGAATACTGCTATTATTTATTCAACTTGATTGTTGGTTCACACTTCAGTTTTACTAATGAGCAATGCTTGTGCAATGTGATCAAAACCACAAATTTAAATGGTTTAGACACACTCACAAATGGAAAAAGAAAGAAATAGAAAAAATTAAATTTATTCTTTTGGTAGAAAAGAATTAATTTACTGAAAACATAATTGGTTAACGTGTATCTGTGTAAGATTTATCCTTTACTATGTGTGCTACCACATAGACTTTGGTTTTACTAATATGTTGGCATGTGACCCACCGTGATTTTGTATAAGCTATAAAATATAGTTTTTGAAAAATCACGGTGGTTCAATGCAGGGACGGATGCAGGTGCACAAGGGTATAGGCTTGTGCCTGCACTAAATTTTGGAATATTTTTTTTTCCTGCCCCTATCACCAAAAAAATTGATATGTCTGCCCCTAGTTGAAAACTATTTATACAAATACCCCTGTTCTTCATTTTGGATGGCGAGCATAACCTGTTTTTCAACATTCTCTGCAAGGTTACAAGCTTTATTCTGAGCAATCTACATTTAGGTTGGCGAGCATCATTTTTTAAATTTTTTTCCTGTTCTTCAATGGAAATGGCGAGCAGCCATTTTTTTAGATTTTTTTTTTTATGTTCTAAGTTTAGAAAGGCGAGCATGCCATTTTTTTCCAATTTTTTTTTGTCTAACTTTTGTTTTTTTTTTGTTTACTATTTTTTTTATTAAAAAAACCACATTGCTTAAATTTAAAAACACAACCTAAAATGACTTTTTTGTTCGAAGTAGTCCAAGACAAGAGTTATTGGCCTCCGCATGAAGGTCCAAAACTTTGCCACGATCCAACCATGCGAAGATTAAAGAAAGGTCGTTCAAACAATACTCGCATCTTGACTGAAATGAATGTTGCAGAAAAAACACCGAGAAAATATGGACTATTTTCCAAGACCGGTCATATTCGCAGGATTGTCCAACTGTTAATCATCATAGTTAATTTCCTTCGTAATGTATTTTATTTCGAATTATCTTAATATAATTATTATTATTATTATTTTTATCATTTTGCTCATCTATTTATTAGTAATGTTTAATTTTTTAATTAAAAATATTTATATATAATGTAGGTAATTTCATTAAAAAATAATACACAATGTTTATATTATACATTAAATTAGATGTAACCTTCTTTCAAAAACAAAATTAAATTAAAATGGCATGGTCGCCATTTTATATATAGAACAAGGGCATGGTCAATTAAATTAAAAATGAATGTGCTCGCCAATTGAAATAAGGAACAAGAAAAATATTTAAAAAATTCCTGCTCGCCAACTTAAATGTAGAACACAGCATAATTGTTCAGAGAAAGTCTGCAAAGCCTGCAAGTCTGCTGCGGGTTGTTGAAAAAATGGACATGTTCGCCAAGTTAAAAGAAGAACAAGGGCATTTATAACAATAATTTTCAATTAGGGGCAGACATATCAATTTTTTTTATCATAGGGGCAGAAGAAAAAAAAAATCTAAATTTTGAGATTTTTTTTTAGGTGGTAGTAATATAATAATATATAGTTATAGTTGAAATGTTGACTAAATGACCCACATAAAACACACAACACTTTTCTATTGGCTCACACATAAACACACTTTGACACAATATGATGTATATTTATGCTATTAAAATGAAATATAATATATATATTTATGTTTATTTAATGTTTCAAATTTATATATATGTGGTGCCCCCACTTTCCAATATTTCTGGATCCGTCACTGGTTCAATGTGATTATGACGTACTGTTTTTTTTTTTTTTTTGAGCGAATGACGTACTTATAGTGATACCAAACATAGCTAATTCAAAAGTTAGAAAGTGGGGCACTTGAGCATGTACATGTTGTGTTTGATTGACATTTATCTAGTGAATTTAACATTTGGTTTTGAACTCGGGATATCAGAAATATCTGGTCCAATGATTTCAATTTCAACATTTGTTGGCTGAGCTAGGATAATTGGGATAATACTCAACTTTTTATTCACAAATTTATGGATAACTTTTATAAATAACTTGAAAGTTTCTTAAATAAAATTTGCAAAAATTAATCTTTATACATGATCAAATGAGTACGAAACAAGCTTCGTTCAGAAGAAGCTACGTGATGTATAGTGGTTGTTTCAATTTGATGCATTTTCATTGAATAATCAAAGGTGAGGCCTAGGCTGCCTTTGAAAATTGGTGGGCAAGTTTTGATAAATTATTTAAATTGTTTTTCTCAGTAGACGAGTGATACACTAAGAACATATTTACCAAATGAGAATAGTTCACTGTCACTCTAGTTCTTTTAAAAGCAGTTTTGCTCACAAATACGTTGAGGCAGGCATTTAAGTGAAATAAAACTTCAAAACTAAAATACTGGTATGGTTTCATTCAACTTTTCAAGGGTTCACCTCTATTTTATGATGACAGTACATACACAGGGGCGTAGCCCTTCATGTACAAGGGGTGGCCTTGGCTACCCCAAAAAATATAACATTCTTGAATTAATTGATATGTATTTATATTCAGCTACCCCAAATAATAAACATTGAGCTACCCCAAACAAGTTTAGTTGTCGAAAATTAACATAAATAAGAAATTAAAAAATTACTACATTGATAGATTTATTTGTATGGTTTGGTATTTCCAGTCCCAATAACAACTAAAGAGAACTTTTTTAACAATTAAAATTATTTAGACAATAGTATAAACATATTAAATGGGCAATGAGTTTCTTGCAAATAATCTATTTGTTTACATTGGAGAAAACATTATCATTCTATTTTATAAACAATCAATTATGGATAAAATTGTCCTCTTCAAACGCATTTTATCCACTTTTTTAAATAGTTATTATCAATTTTTATCATTTGTTGCTACTCTAAGTTAATTTTTATGCATTGGCTAATTTTCAGATTATTTTGTTTTTAGTCTCTACAACAATTGCGATTTTTAATGTATTTTCCAAGATTTTCTTTAATTTTAGTCATTAATTTTTGTTATAGAGATTAAATCCAAGACTAAAAACACTTTTTTTTTGAAATTTTTTAAAAAAATCGAGACAAAAATTGAATAAATTTTGTTAAAGGGCTAAGCCTAAAAAAATATAATTTATAGGACTAAAAAAATATTTTATCCTTAATTTTATATGTTGGTTTTAAAATATTTTATTTTTTGTTTATTGTCGGCCCCTGCGTAAATTTTTTACTAGCTTCGCCGCTGTACATACACATAAATCGACGAAATCAAACAACAAAGCTACCTACAATCCAATCGATAGCTCGATAATGAGAATAATTAAGTAGCCAGTGCTACATGATTTAGAATTTGGTTGAATAACGGTGTCCAATATTCAATTATTTAATGTCATATCGTTTATAAACTCATAAGTTCAACCAAAATTCACCAAGGTTTTTAACTATCAAAATTAAAGCCTACTAAGAACTCGCCTCACTTGTAGCTTCTACTTGATGTTACCACCGATGCATCCGGGATTGGAATTTGGAGCTGCCCTCTCCCGGAATTCCTACCCTCTGTTCTACTTCAGTACGAAATCATGCACCTAAATGCAGGCCGCGTCCGCTTATAAGCGACAGATGTAAGCTATTACAGAGGCAATCAAGAAGCGGCGTCACTATCCTTTGAGCCTCTGTTTACAGATTTACACCGATCAAAAGAGTTTGCGCAATTCGTTGTCGCAAACGATTCAGACTCCGGCTCAGCATAAATGACTCACTAAGTTGCTTGGGTTTGACTATTAGATATTATATACACCAGGACACACTAACCTAGTTGCAGATGTGCTCTTGCGGAATCCACTACCTGCAGATGCACTGTACCAAGCGATCTCTGTGTACAAACTTTTGATCCTGGATCAGCTGCGCGCTTTCGATACCTCTCACCCTGATGGTCAAGCACTGCTAGAGAAATTCCAATCTAATACCAATCCCAATGCCAATTTTCTAACAAAGCAGAGAGACAGGATGAGTGAAGAAGCAATTGGGCCTACTGGGCCTAATCTTACAAGGTTGACACTTGAAAGGAAGGACCCATTTTGAAGGGGAGATCATCACTTCTTCTAGAATCTGTGATGAGCTGGGAAATGGATACTAAATCCTATTCAATAGTTTAAGGGAAAAGGAAAGAAGGTCGATTTTGACGACGACGATAAAACAGGGTAAACCAAGTAATCGTTAAAACATAAGCGCCAAAATACAACCATTAGTAATATGATATTTAAACTTAACAACAACAACAACAACACCGTCTTATCCCACTAAGTGGGGTCGGCTACATGGATCAAATGCCGCCATAATGTTCTATCAAAGACCATATTTGGATCCAACTCATTGACCTTTAAATCTTTTTTAATGGTTTCTCTAATAGTTTTCTTAGGTCTTCCTCTACCTCTTTTAACCTGACTCTCCTCCATTTGATCTACTCTTCTTACCACGGCGTCTACGGGTCTTCTCTCTACATGTCCAAACCATCTAAGCCTATTTTCTACCAACTTTTCTACTATAGGTGCTACCCCCACTCTCTCTCTAATGATGTCATTCCTAATCCTATCATGTCTAGTCTTACCACTCATCCAACGCAACATCCTCATCTCCGCTACGCTTACTTTACTCTCGTGTTGGCTCTTAACTGCCCAACACTCCGTACCATACAACATTGCCGGTCTGACTGCTGTCCGATAGAACTTTCCTTTCAGCTTAAGTGGTACTTTCTTATCGCACAAAACACCTGAGGCTCTTCTCCATTTCAACCACCCAGCTTGAATACGATGATGTACATCAGCTTCTATTTCTCCGTCATTTTGTACTATGGACCCAAGATATCTAAACCGTGTAACTTGGGGTATGATATGATCTCCAACTTTCACCTATAAGGTAGACCCACTTCTCCTTTTACTGAAGTTACATTCCATATATTCCGTCTTGTTTCTACTCAGGCGGAAACCGTACGCTTCTAAGGCTTGCCTCCAAGTCTCTAGCCTCCCGTTTAACTCCTCCCTCGACTCACCAAGCAAGACTACATCATCTGCAAAAAGCATACATCTCGGTGCTAACTCTTGGATGTGTTCCGTCAGTACATCCAAAACTAAAGTAAAAAGATAAGGACTTAGGGTTGACCCTTGGTGTAGTCCTATTGTTATGGGAAAATCTCCGGTATCCCCATCTTGCGTCCTGACACTAGTCGAAGCCCCCTCATACATATCCTGGATAGCTCTAATATAGGCAATCCTCACCCCTTTCTTCTCCAGGGCTTTCCACAAAATCTCTCTAGGTACTCTATCATACGCCTTCTCCAAATCAATGAAAACTAAGTGCAAGTCTTTTTTATCCGTCCGATATCGCTCCATCACGCGTCGAAGTAAGTAGATCGCTTTCATAGTCGACCTCCCAGGCATAAAACCAAATTGGTTATCCGTAACGTGAGTCTCTTTTCTTAGTCTTCGCTCAATTACCCTTTCCCATAACTTCATGGTATGACTCATTAGCTTAATTCCCCTATAATTCGCGCAATCTTGTATATCCCCCTTGTTCTTATAGATTGGAATTAAGGTGCTTCTTCTCCACTCGTCCGGCATTTTCTTCGTCCTCATAATCTCATTGAAAAGTTTTGTGAGCCACCCAATTCCTCTATCGCCAAGACTTTTCCACACTTCGATAGGTATGTTGTCCGGCCCAACTGCCTTGCCATTACTCATCCTTTTCAACGCTTCTTTCACCTCGTGCTCCTGAATCCGACGATAATAGTTATAGTTTCGGTCCTCCTCTCTGATGTCTAACCTGTTAGAGTCTGGTAAGATCTCATATCCTTCATTAAATAAGTTGTGGAAATACTTCTTCCATCTATCCTTAATATCTCTCTCTTGCACCAAAACTATACCCTCTTCATCCTTAATACACTTCACTTGGTCCAGGTCTCTTGTCTTTCGTTCTCGTCCCTTCGCAAGCTTGTATATAGATTTCTCCCCCTCCTTGGTACCTAAAGATTGGTATAATCCTTCAAATGCTTGAGTTCTCGCTTCGCTCACCGCCTTCTTAGCCTCTTTCCTAGCTATCTTATATTTATCCCAAGTTTCGGCATTTTTACACTTAGACCAATCTCAAAAACAATCTCTCTTGATCCGAACTTTACTCTGAACACTGTCATTCCACCACCAAGATTCTTTACCCCTAGGTCCAAAACCTCTAGATTCTCCCAATGTCTCTTTTGCCACCTTCTTAATCTCATGAGCCATCCTCTCCCACATATCATTAGCGCTTCCATGTGGTTGCCTGAAACCTCCCTCTAATATCTTGTGTTGGAATATCCTTTGTTTGTCACCCTTTAAATGCCACCACTTGATTCGCGGAGCCCCGCTACGGTCTATGTTGGGTAGTTAAGCCCTCTCCCGGTATGACTTTACAGTCTAAACAGGTCTTCCTGTCTGTTTTCCTAATGAGAAAGAAATCGATCTGAGAACAAGAGGCCCCACTCTTGTAAGTGATGAGATGCTCCTCTCTTTTCCTAAAACACGTATTTGCTATTGTAAGATCAAAAGCCGATGAAAAATCTAAGATGGAATTTCCCTCCGCATTTACCTCCCCAAGACCATACCCCCATGCACGCCCTCGAAACCTCTCAAAACCCTCCCTACATGCCCATTCAAATCCCCTCCTAGAAAAATCTTTTCTCCTAATGGAATATCCTGAATTAATCCTTCTAGCTCCTCCCAAAACTTTACTTTAAGGTGTTCTTCTAGTCCTACCTGAGGTGCATAAGCGCTAATTACGTTAAAGGTGTCTTGTTCCACTACACACTTTAAGGCTATAATCCGATCTCCTATCCTTTTAACATCCACAATATCTTTCTTCCACTCCTTATCCACAATGATGCCTACCCCATTTCTCGATCTAACTTCGCCCGTGTACCAAAGCTTAAATCCTGAACTATCTAATTCTCTCGCCTTTTTCCCCACCCACTTAGTTTCTTGTAGGCACATAAAGTTAATCCTCCTCCTAGGCATAGTGTCTACTACTTCCATAGATTTACCCGTAAGAGTACCTATATTCCAAGTTCCAAAACGAATCCTACTCTCATGAACTAGCTTCTTTACCCGCACCCGTTCACGAAGATGTGGGAATCCTACTGTCAAGAAAAATCTATTAAGCATAAATGAGAACCGTAGATTGACAAGCAAACATGTGAAATATAAATCTGCCACCCTACCATAGATAACTAGAGGGAGACGCAAATGAATATGAATCACTCAGTTCCAAGTGAAACTATATCCCGTCCAAGTTTAAGTGAAGTCAATAAAGCACTTTGTCCTGATTTGGTTTATGTTTACCCGTTAATTACTAGTTATATGCGATGTGGTATTACAAGAAAGTGGGACAAAGTGTGTCCAATGAATTAATATCACACTGTTCTTAGAACCTGAGCAATACATAATGCAGGGGAGAGGTCATCATCTAGGACAGAAATGATCTAAATGTGATAATTGGAATGCTGCTGCAATTTCAAAACTAACAAAACCAGTATAACAAAAATAAAACTAGGAATAAACACCATGTTAAAAACAATATATGTCTGAAAACGAAATCAAATACAAAACAAAACAGAAAATTCTGTTTGGTTGCATCTCAAGATCATAACAGTTGTATGGTATGGAGGAAGTTTCCATTCTCAAGAACAAATTAACAGCAAATCAAGAGGTAACAAATTATTATTTTTGTCTGCTATGGTCCAATGTCAAAAGATCATAATACCTAAAGTCATCCTATGCAATGGAAGCGCTATCATTCCCAAGATCAACCAACTTGTTCAGCATTCTTCAAGTCTATCAAACTTCGGGTATGCCTTGGCGACTGCGAATAGTGAAAAGAATAAATCAGTTGAAAAAACAGAATGAATATGAAAAATAAATATGGAAAAAAGGACTTACGTATGACCCTTAGATGCTGATAATAGAAGCATGGACTTAATTTGCAGTCGGTTTGTAAAAGTTGGACCTAAGAATAGGTTTTCACTTTCACCAAAGATAGATGAAAGCTGTTGCGCATCTAAAATTTCTTCCTCCACAGTTTTATCAGCAACAAGAACTTGTGAGGAAAGTGTGCCACCAGGTGTTGTTGACACTTCATTGAAAACAAAGTTCCTCAAATCTTTGGTGCAGGCTTCGAGGAAGATTACGGTTGAGTTGGACGGAAGAAGCATAGGTCATTGTAGAGCATTGAGGGGCATGAGCAGTATTTTATAAGGAGAATTCAAAAACTCTTGGATATCATTGGAATTCCACTCCCAAATGAACATTGAATCGGCCCTCTTATGACCCAACAGTGCATGCTGAAGCAGGGCTATAACTCCCAGATTTTGAGCAAAAACGACAATCTTCTCCTTAGTTTGTACCAGTTGATCAACACTATTAAAAACATAGGTCATTTTGGAAGAAAGCATGGTTATTGTTTCAATAGAACATGGTTGCCTACATTCTGGACATATATTTTTCTCATTTAACCAAGGAGCGACACAGCGAAAACAGTAAGCATGTCCACAGTGAGTTATAGTATCAATACAATCTTTAGCAAGACAAATAGGACACTTGTCACGATCATGCCTTTTTTCATACAATTTCTCAATCAATCCAGTGTATGCAGGATGGCTGAGTACACCACCCATATTAAACGGCTCAACGCAAGCACATTGAATGTCGTAAAAACGTTGTCCAGTGTGGAGGTAAGAATCTGGATTCCACAGACCAAACACATCAGTGTCCAGAACATATCTCATTGCATCTCTGAAAACTTCGAGGTATTCTGAACGTTCCTGTTCAAATAACGGAATCTTGATGATTTCTGTTGGAATTTGTGGGTTTTCTGCAGTTGTTGGAATTTGTGGGTTTTCTGCCATTGTTAAAGAAGATGAACAAGATAACACAATAGAGCGTAAAAGAAAAAGAAAGAGGGAAAGATCTAAGTGGGCGGCGAGAAAAACTTCATTGATGAAGCAATTGAGCTTTGTACAAACCCTAACGGTGTGTTTGTTAGAGTGAGAAAGAAGAGAAGTGAGAGGGCACCGCTTTTGCTTAAACCCATAAACCTTTCTCTCGCTAATAGTTTTTTATATTCCTTTTTTACCCTCGACACCAATAATAATAATAATATTAAACCAGTCTCTTACATCTTTAATTTGAAGATAAATTAGTATCTTTAATTTGGAAACTAATTTTTGTAATTTGTCCAACGATGGAGCGCTCGAGTGGCATCTCAGTGATCTACGTTATTGACGTTATCTAGTCACTTTTGATGAGAGAGACGTAAAGAAGGATATTCCCGTGAGAGAGGTGATGGTCAACTTCATATAGAAACTCATTATTAAATTTGAAATAAACAATCCAGTATTGAGCGAGGTGTATACGAAAGAGCTACTACTCATGACTTGCAAGCCAATCTGTTTGAAACTACGGTTGCCAAACATATGCCCATTCTCGTCCTGTCATGCATTCAATTTTGTAGGATTTCGGGTTTGACAAATGATGGTTTGAATCGGTGGTTTGTTTCAGGTCATCATTTCAATTATCATCAGCAACGAAAATACATCAAAGGCAGAATACACATAAATAATAACATGTTCAGACCATATTTTATCCAATGTGAGACTATATTTAAGTAATTGATTTGAGAATTTAATCATGTGAGGAACGATATAATTAGAATTAATATTGTTCTGGATCGAACAAATGCTTAAGACCCATTTTCATAGGCCAATCCAAAATAACCAAAATCTTGCATTTGTGCCATTCACTCGTAACACACCCCTTCCCTGCGAAGGGTGTGTTTGTAGCAGACTGGAAGACCCACTTAAGACTTGTTGATTGCATGGTGATCCTTACGTGCAAGGTCTTTCTAATTCAAAGGTAATTGAAATACAAACTTAAATTGGCTTTCAAGTGTTTCCCAAGGTAATGAAGGCCAAGGTTCCCTTAGGTCTGCCCATCTATGAATCTTCGGACACTCATAGCACACTCCCTATATGCTTACTTACTAGTTCTACAAACTGGCAACCCTAATCTACGTCTACCTTACTAAGGGTTTCAAGAGAGTGGTTCTATTAGGTTGTAGTTCTAAGTCGGACAGCTTGGTGCTTGTTTCCCTAATTACTAACCTGTTAATTCTTAGGTTCGGTAATGCACCACACGACCCAACGGTTTCTAGCCACTGGGTACCTACACCTAGGGTTAACAATTCATATGGTATCTTTGGCTAATTAATAATCATTTACTTCCTAGACATATAATTATCGGTAAAGGGATATAAATATCAAGATATAAACATCCGGTTAGTGATAACAATATTAGGCCATATCACAACCTAAGTATCTAATCTAGGGTTGCACCTCTCACAGAAATAAAACTACATACTAATAAAACTTAATAGCAAACAAAAGAATAAATAAAATAATAAAAGACATATTAAAATAAATAAATATCCAACAAAAATATACAGAGGTTCATCTTAGCACTCTAACCTAAAAAGATTTAGTTACACATGGTAACTAAAAAAGAATTACTAAAGATAAAAGCATACCCTAGAAAATCAAGGAGAAGATAGAAACTATCCCGAAGCTCCAAAGTCGCCTTCCTTTTGAACTGGTACAGTTCTGAACGAGAAATTCTGAATGAGGAAGCCTGATATTTATAGTGAGAGTTCTACCTGGGTTTGGGCTAAAAGTGCGGGCTTTACCCAAAACGGAAGCAGAAAAAGACAGTTGTGCCCGAATTTTTGCATGCACGGGGCGCATAGTTAGCACCCCAATGCATGCCCTAGGCGCATGGGAGATGCCCCAGGCGCATGGTTTGTTAAATCATGCCATAGGCGCTTTTTGCATGCCCTAGGCGCATTATGCCTTTCTTCCGGGCCCAATCTCCGATTTTCCGTCGTTTTTAGGTCTTCGTCTTCAAATAACTTGCCTCGGTACTTTGGGAACAGAATTCCTCCCATTTGTAAGTCTTCTGAGGCCTCTTGAATCTTCTTTCTTGTTTCTTGAATCTTCACAATTCTTCTGTTGTTCTTGATTTGCCGATTTGCATGTTTCGGGAAAACTAGAATTATATACTCAAGTATAGAAAACATTACAAAAGTCCCGAAATCATAGACAATCGTTCTAATACTCCTCCTTTTTGCTGCTAAATCCTACTAAAATAAACTGAAAAAGCATGTTAAGAATAACGTAAGATGACATGTCATCAAGCTACCATTAAGAGAAAGGTCACTCATAGTAGGAAAGAGCTATCAACGAGATGGAGCTAGTTCTCGATTCACCCATTTGATTATTTTCACTTAAGTTGGATTTCTATACTTTCTTTAAAGTTGATTATTTTTGTATTATTAAATGGAATATGATATTATAATCTATTTGAAGTTAATTATTTCGATTCATTTCATTATATATGTTTTTATATTTTATTTGAATTTGACTATTTTGAATCATTTTCTTTATACCCGATTCCTATATTTCCTTTAAATATGTTTATTTGGTTTCACCTCTTTACAACATTGGAATTTTGATATAGTCTTATTTGGTTTGAAAAATTTACAAGGTATTCTAAATTTTCAAGGTACACTTGATTGTGAGCTTATTATATTTTTATACGGTTACTAACTTAGTAGATTAAAATTTGATTTGAGAAAAGTAAATAATCGTGCCCTTGTATGTTTCCCTTCTAGTTGGTGCTGGTTGTTGTCTCCTCACTAAGTCTTTATGACTTACCCCTTCATCTTATATTTTTTTTTCAGATTCAAAGACAAGAGTGAAAGCTTCTAGCAGAGTCAAAGACATATCATTTTCACTCTTTTGGTAGGTCTACTTTGTGTAAAAACTAAACAATTGGTGTATTTGCAGCTATTTAGAGTCTAAGAATGTTTTATTTTGAGATATACAATTATGTCAATGTGCCATTTTGAAAATCTGGATTAGAAGACAGGTTTATAGACAAGATTCATATCTTGGAAAATATTCAAAATACAGAGGATATTCTTTCAAAATTTATGTGGATATCATTTTAAGTGGAAGTCAATTTGGAAACTGTTTAAATTATATTTTGTCAAGTGTCGTCAATAGGCTTGCCGAACTAGGATGTTCTAGTTCGTGCACCGGTCACGATTGCGAATTTTGGGTTGTCGCAATGTATGTGACAAATTGTGAGTCTCAAGACCCAACTGTGAGGATGTGTCGTCATATCCATCATTGAGTATCTGAATGAAAAGTGAGACATGTGTAGTCAATCGGGCGGGTTTCGGTTTCTATTGGTTCCATTTTGGACATCCGAGCCCCCCATATATACTCACAGAAAATCAAAATTGTCCATCAGACTCGACAACCCGTATAAACCCACATGTTTTCCCATTTATATAGTCAGTTATAGCGGTTTGGGTCGGACTTGGGCATTTGTCCACCCCTACTTACAACGGCCCCTGCACCTCCTCACTATAAAAGGGGATTCTCAGCAGTCCCCAAGGTTAGATTATCGTTACTCACCTAACCCCCTTTTTAAAATCAATACTAACTTGAGCGTCATAGGGTCTGCAGGTACACCTCCCCCTCCGCCGTTCAGCCAAATCAAATTGATCACAACCACAATCAACACCGCATCAGCAGCCACCTTCTGGTCAAGAACGATTAGTGGTGTCGTCTGTGGGGATTTAAAATTTCTCCCATTTTTTACCTAAAAAAATAATCAAAACATATAGAAAATAACCATGAAATATGACTACCAACTGTGTTTCCTCACAAATACGAAGCGAAATCCACCTTGTCCAACGTGACAGTCACTCACACATCAACGTCGTCACCTGCTGACAGTCCCAGAGTAACCCTCAGATCAGATCCCACAAATGGTGATGCCCTTGCGGGAGAGTCCTCAATATGGTCTCCTGCGGCATAACGAGGAGGCAAGCAATGCGTCTCTCGTAGATGATATGTTCAATACATGCTTCAAACGGTTCAACGACAATCACTGATAGTTGAGGATAAGAACCGTTAGATCAAAGAAATCGATGATGCTCGTTCAAAAAGTTCTCCATCTCCTCGATAGATTGTTCGACCTCTTTCCCCACCATGTAACAGATGGGGAAAAAGTCCTTGTCCGTCGAGATTCAGGTCACCTAGGCATTCCATGAGCAGAAGGTCTTTCAGACGGTATCCGAGCATAAGATCCTAGAGGCGTTCCCCAAGTAGAAGGTCACCTCGTGGCTGAAGACATACAAGACGCTCGCGGTCTTCATCCTATTCTTATGACGACCGTGCGACATATGGTCCATTCACCTTGCGTATTAGAGAAGCCTGGATTCCTTTAGGCATGGATAAGTCTCCCGAGATGGGTACATATGACGGAACATCTGATCCAGATGAACACATCACAAACATCGAGGTCGTCCTGAACTACAAGGATTTTTGAGGTTCGATAAAGTGCAAGATGTTCATGACGACCCTGAGGCTAGGCGCGATGACATGGTATAAAAACATGAAGAGAAATTCTATTGACTCATGGGACAAACCATGTCACGAGTTTACTGCGCACTTCACGGCCTCGAGGACTCATCCAAAAACAGTCGCGTCCCTCGAGATCATCGATAGGTTTAATAAAGAAGTCGTTCAAATGAGAGGAACAGATGAGAAGATGGAGAAATACTTGATTAAAAGGGGACATCACCCAGGGACAAACATGAAGAAAGTTGTCCAGCTATATCAACTGAGGTCTCTCGACGAGTTCCTCAAAATTGCAAAAACATATATTAGGTACGAAGAACAATTGTATGCTGATAATGTCAACAAGTCGAGGATGGATGGCCCTTAAGTTGAAGCCTCCAAAAAGCTATTCCAAGAGAAATAAAGAATGCTTCAGAATTTGATTCCATGTTCAAACTTCCTATTCGGCAACATGAGTGATCTTCTTCTCTAAAAAAAATCTAAAGTGTGTTGTCAATTATCTTTTATATATGTTTATGGTTGTCCAATGTATATTATTTTTTACCTTAGACAAAATCAATTGTATAATTTAGTTGCCATCATGATTTTGTTTTGTGTTATTATATTCTTTTTATCCTCAAATTCGCAAAACCATATTCAAATAGATAATGTTGAACTAAAATAATTACCAATGAAACATGCACATATGATATACATAAGAAATTATATTATATTTTTACTATACTATTATTATTTAATTATTATCGGTCCGACCCTAGTCCAATCTCGATCGAACCCTTACTGACACCGGTTTAATATCCGGTCCGGTTTTAATTAAGTTGAGTAAACATAACAAATTTGGATCAGGGTTGATGGGTAAGCCGATATGTTAGGCAGGCTAAGTAAGTCCCCGTTCCCCAATTCAAAATTGCAAATTCCGAAACCCTAACTCATTCATCGTTCTCCTTCGAATAGATCGATCCATTCGTTCCCTTATTTTGATTTGAATCCGCACCGTCGTTATTTTCGAAGGTTGGTATGCTTCTTTCACAGTTTAGGCTGCTTTGTTAATGTCGATTATTGAAATTTTCTTTGTATTATATTGTCTGTGCCGAGTCTTTGACAATTGCGTTTCTTTTTTCAATCTGAAGGGTCATTCACACTCGTGGAAGATGGATTTATCAAGTGAAATGAAAGTAGAACTTTCCCCAGGAATGAAAATATTCAGGGAAGGGATTCAATTGGTTATCAATTCTTGGTGGGAGATTCAAAGTTTTATCAAGAAGGAGCGTGGTGGTCCTAGCCCTAGATCCTCGGAAAAAGTCCATGAACTTTGTCTCAGCATATTTTCTTGGTTCACTGATGGAGGTATACAATTACATCAATAATCACTTATAACATTCTGCTTTTTTATTTTATTTTATTCTAACTTTACTCATTGTTTCTGTCAATAGAAGCACCTACTCTTGCTTCTGCAAAGATTACTCTCCCGCAGAGAATGTTTCGTTACGTTGGTATCATCGGTTCTCTTGATGATAGCGTTAATCGGGTGTGCATGTCTATTTTCCCCTTTTCCATGTTTTATTTCTGTTGTTAATGTTTTGGTAATAATATTAATTGTTTGTAATCTTGTTATATCCTATGTAGGTCTGTCAACTATTATGGGATATGTACCAAGAGTGTACTGCCGGCGATTTCACCTCTGTTGAGTTGATAAAAGAAGTTAATCTCAGCCAAGCTCGTCTCCTGGTTGCTTCTTCTGAAATGAAAGATTCTGGAGGTCCTCTGCAAGGACAGTCACTAGACAACTTTAGAGACGGGGTTAGTTTGGTTATAGAGAAGTTGTGGGTCGGCGGTGTCTTTGCTGCGGACTTTTGCGGAGCAAACCCCCAGGATATGCTTCAAGATCTCAGTCAACAAATACTCCTTTGGTTTAACACACCTATAAGTAAGTAAAAATTATTTTCCTTTTTAAATTTTTTCTTCTTAATTCTGATTTTTGTTTTAATATTATTATTATTATTATTATTATTATATTTTTTTAATTACAGAGCGGATTTCTGAATCTTATGTGGAATGGATACTTAGAAACATGTTGTATCCACTTCCGATTCATGTCAAATATGCTTTTGATGGCTTCACAAAACTGGTAATTGTGATTTTTCTTTTGTTATTTCTTCTTATTCCTGAACTCTGCTAACAATAAGTTATTGGCTTAATTTTATTTTTGGAGGCTAAAACGTAATTAAGCCTATATTTGATTTGTGTGCTTATTTAATCTCCAATGCCCTTTATTACGTAGATGGCAGCTGATTTGATGATTATTTTTAATGAATGTTCAAGAGGTGAATTTACATCTGTAGAAAAACTCAAAAAAGAAAAAGCAGGTGAATAAGTTTATAACTTAGTCATTTATTAGTATATGTATATAAGATTTATGCGGTCATGTGTTCTAGTTTTCAATTGGATTTGTTTTCTATCACAGTAGTTATTGCCCTGTTCCTTCAATTTACTTACAAAATTTGTATTTGAGATTCTGAATTTCTTTCTAAATTGCACATTTCAGGGCGAAGCAATACTGATTCAAAGATTGCAGTTGGTTATAAGCCCCTAAGTTGACTGGTAATCTTGCTTAGATTTTAGGCTTTTTAAATCCTGAATGCGTGGCATAATTAATTTATAGTTTGTATGTTATATCTCATAGGTTTGCTTGATTTGTTTAAAATACTTACTTCACAAAATTGTAACTCACTGAGAAGATGAGTTTCACTTTGAATATTATAAAAAAACGGAACATAATTATGGCTTAATTCGAGAGAGAGATATTCCAACATTCCATAATCTTATTACATTGAAATAAAACATCCCAATCATCCTCTACTTTTTACCAACATAATAAAAGCTGAAATAGATTTAGTTCTTATATTTCCTCCTTTTTTAAGAGTGATTTTGAAGTCTTTCTCTCCTTTTTCAAGCTAATAATTTTGTTCTTAAATTTCCTTCGCCTAGTTTCTTCCGGTTTCTATTATAGTCTGTATCTGTATTAGATTTAGTGAATGGAAGAGTTCAAGAGAAAATCTACCAACTGATCAATATTATGATTAGGAGTTTTTACATTATTAATTCAGATATTATTGTGATTAGGTATTGTACATTGATACAGAAACAGTGTTGTAACTGCTTCAAACAAATTTTTTCACCAAGCAAAAACAAATGGAATTACTAATATACTATTCTATCAGGGCTGTATAGAATGTTGCTTCGCTTAAAGTGGTGTTCGAGTACATAACATTACTCCAGCACCATTCCCCAACGACCAAAACTTAGGGCTAGGACAGTGTTTTCAAAAACCGGTCCGGCCGGCCAAACAGGGAACAAGACCCATGGCTGGTCTAGTTGTGATTTTGGATAGGTTGTGTAATTAAACCGGCCATTTTTTTGTCAGACCGGATAAAGCCAACGAAACAGGTATGAACCGGTGCAGTCTATGAAGTTATTTTTATTTAAAAAAAAACTGAATTGACTGGGTTGGAACCCGGTCAAGTCACCTGCACACCACATTTCCTTTCCACTAGGCCAATGGTTGTTCTTTGCATAATTCCGGTTCTAATACATTAAATAGGTAATAATTTTTTTTTTTTTGGTATAAGGTAATATTTCATCTTGAAATTGTACAATTTTGTTGACATATAGCTTGTACTACTTTTCAATCCAAATTGTAAACACAAAAGAAGAATATATATTATATCAACTAATAAGTTTTCTCTTATGTACACAATAATATGTAATTAATATTATCATTCAACTTTTAGAAATAAATTTAGGATAATATGTATATTGTATATTATCATTCAACTTTTAGAAATAAATTTAGGATAATATGTATATTGTATAGAAATATATTAACCTAGTAGTTACCCACTGGTTCGACCAGTGACCCAATGTCTTGATTGGGTTGATCGCCAGTTTGGTTTTTAAAACAATGGGTGAGGAGGAGGGACATTTGGAATTTACGTAAACAATGACATTATCTTTGAGTCACGTAATTGGACCTCGGATATAAGTTGATGCGAGAATCTCAACCTCCTGCTCCTGAGGAAGAACATAGGCAACAATCAAGGGCTTGTTGAGACCCTTCTCTTGAAAAAAGAAGATATCTAAATCCTGTATGTTTGGTCTTATAGTGCTGTGACTCAAGGTAACCGTGCTTGATTGTATGAGTTGATATTTATGTAGATGGCAGTAACTACCTTTTATCATCAACATCAGAGGCCTAATTATCTTGTCTCAAAATGATTAGTTGTAGGGTATTCTGAAAATAATATTAAATATAGTAAAGTTAGTTTTGTTTTTTTGAACACACCAAACTCAACTCATTTTAAGAGGAACATAATAAAAAACATGGCGATCCGATTAGCATAGGAAATGAACTCCTTTGCAAGCAAGTCGGCTGCCATATTTGCTCGACGGCGAACAAACTTAATCTCCCAGAACAGTTAACCCAACACCATATTGAATATTAGAAACCAAACTATTAAACTCTGACAGGCCTTCCCTTCTTCTTGCAATGACAGTGCCAACAGGAATTTGAGTCACTTAGAAAGCTAGCATTTTGCATTCCCATGTTCTGTACCTAACGGATAGCTTCCAACAAACCATACGCCTCTCCCTCACGAACCAACATTTCCGGTCTAGTCCACCCGAATAGGTAGAAACAAACTGGCCGTGTGCGTCTGTGATGCAGCAAGCAAAACTGGTAATGCACATGGCTCTGAAAATTTGCCTCTACATAACAAGAAAAGCCTTCTGGACTCTTTGAAGCATGGGTTCTCTCATGCTGTTACCTTCCAACCCATGAATTTTGTAAAAGCTTGAGTTGCACGCCAACTCTCCCACATCTTTTGTGATACAATACAAATATGGGCTGCACCAAATTTTATTATCCCACAGTATTGTTTCTGTTTTGCCATAACCCCATATCAGCATCATCACTCTTTTCACAATATCATCATCCTCTTTGGAACATACATCTAATATCAACTCAGCAGTATTGAACATAGGTAGCCTGTCGGTGTCGTGCAACACCGAATTCAGGCAAGAGATGTTCCAGTCTTATTACATTGAAATAAAACATGCCAATTATCCTCTATTTGGCTATCACAAAGAAATATAGTAAAGTTAGCTAAATGTTGGTTATACTTTAGATTGTTTTTGGTTGTAAGCGATAACAGTGTGTGGGACAGAAAGTAGTCCCGTGGTTTGGCGAGGGACAAATTTGGATGTTTTGTTTTCCATTGTACATTGTTTTGTCCCACCTCAGGACCAATTTGGAAATCAAATATGATACAATTAATTGTGTTTTGTCGACTCCTTTAATCTACTTTTTCTCATCGATGTGAATGATTATAAACTTATAGATGTTCATTAAATAGTAATATGAAATTATTAGTTAGTAACTTATAACCAGAAAGTGGTGGTATTAATTGATAATGTCAGATTCATTCTACAACATCTCATTGACTATTCTAACCTATAACATGTGTAATATGATTCAGGGGATGAGAAGCACTTGAAGGAAGGGGATGGATTATAAGGAAAGAAAGGACTTGAAGGAATAGATACTTGTTCTTATTTTTGGCAATGCTGACTTATTTTTTAGTATAAAAAAAAATGATGTGGTTGATGGTTTATTCATTTCTTCTTGTTTTAGAGATATGCTAATTAGAGATTTGTTAGTTTCCTTGTTATGAACTTGTCGAATATTGAAGGCATGGATGCCTATAGTGAATGGATAACTATCTCTATACTGGCTGATTGTGCAAACGCCAATAGTAATAATAATTCACATAAAGCTGAATACGCTCCTTAATAACGGGTATGTGTAATAGTGTTCTTCAAAACTTCAAAGTGTTAACCATAATGACATCTCCAATTCAGGAGGAACACAAGAGAATTGGTATAAAATAGTCCCACATCAAAACATAATGGAGGATTGGTATAAAAGCTGCCTGCTATTATATTCCAGAGATTGACATTTAGTCTCGGAGTATTTTATTGGTGGCATATATACAATAAGACTTCATTCACCGGATATAATGCACAAGTCTATGTACATTCAGTGCACAAGTTATATGATGAGTAACTTTAATGGAGTTTTCATTAACATTAAATTTTTGAATGGAACCAGTATAGAAACTATGGACACAATCACTAATTATACGATGAATATAATTTGAAAAGGAAAATCCTAGTTATATTAGTAACTCATTAAACTTGTGAAATCAGAATATCAATTAAGACATATTGATCAGGAGCCTTCAATCAATTTGACCTTCAACTTTGAGTTGTTAATGTAATGGGTCAGGATTTCTTAAGCTGCAATCCATTGCCAAAACTAACTATACTCAGAATTAGGTCTAACTTTTTTTAGCTAGGTACAATAACAGTCCGATTGTCTGCTACTGCTGCCGCTATGCTATTCTTCTGTATGTCCTCATGCTCTTATCTTCTTTTTTTTTGCAATTACTTTGGGATGATCTTCTCAAAAATTTCGACACCAGCTCTTTGAGAAGGAAGAAGAATTGTCTTGTAGCAATTGAGGGTCTTGCTTTCCTCGATCAATGACATCCAAAGCTCAAAGTCTCTAAACCGAGTTATGACATGAATTCAAACACTAAACCATGAACAAAACAAAGATGCGGAGGTAAATCTAAATGCGCAACATCAAACAACGTAAATGAACCATAAAAGATCTTGCAACAACTGCGACCAAATCCTTCAAACCTTTGCATCGCCGATAATCAGTTCCATGTGCTGATTTCCATTACTTCCAATGACAGTTCTAGACCTCAATGATATGACAAAAACAAATTTACATCAATCAACTTTCGTACGACTCAATGATATAAGAAAGAATGAACCAAATATGAAAATTGTTACAGCTTTAGGATTACTCAAAAAAACTAAAATAACCCACATACATCAATTTTTTTTTTCAACTAGAGTACCAGAAGCTAAAATAACAATTGTGTAAAAACCTTACCATGAGCTAAAATTCAATCATCATGACCTCTACTATACTCCACATAACAAAGGAAGATTTTTCTACAGCTATGCAACATAACAATTTCTGGTACATAATCCACTAACAATTGAAAAATGAAACAAAAAATAAAACCCTTAAAATGCATAATCATAAAAAAAAAAAAAGGAAGAAAACCACCTATGATGAAGCAAAAACTAAAACAGTGTCGAAAAATGAACCCCTCAAGCCATAAAAATCAGTCAACTCAAGTCATGCATGGTCTCAAAACCATGAAAAAAGGAAGTAAATGATCTCTTATGAAGAAGAAAGTGAAACAGTGTCCCCACTGAACTTAGATACCGTTTGGCCTAAGTTTTTAACGGTCTAAAAGTTACTTCAAAATAAAGTTAAAATAAAGGCCTTTAAGAAAGAAGTTAAAGTTGTTTGGTTTCTTTGTTTTTTTAGTTTTAAAGCTATTTTTAAGTTAAATGTTGTCTGACAAAATATTGTACAAACTTTGATTTTTTTTTTTTTATGGTGTCTGATGTTCGAGCCCCGGACTTGGCATATATTTATGCATTGTTCCTATCAACTGAGCTAAGCTCACGATGACAAAACTTTGAATTTGTTATGAATTAACATAATAAATAAAAAAATGTTTATAATATTTTCTGAAGGGTAAAAATGTTAAAAAATAAAAGATATTTACTCAATAACGTTTATTTTGTGTAACATGAATACAAATTTGCATCATCATATAGATGACTTGTTAAATATTTGAATAGGAGAAACAATTTAAGGAGCCTGAAATAATAACATAAATAATATCAAAATAGTTGGTTTTTTCTATTTCAATTATGCTCTATAACAAATTTCGTTATAAGAATACCATATTTTTGATGTCTTTCAAAAAGATAAGAATTTATATTATATGATATTATATTTGTTACATTGTTGGTGTCATAGAAATAGATATGTTTAGTTTTTTTGAATAAGAAAAAGATATGCATAGTTTGTTACAATATAAAGGTGCAAATATATATATATATATATATATATATATATATATATATATATAGTATAATTTCTTTACACATCTATACATTTTTTGAAGAAAAGACATCTACAATTTTACTTTTAATTAAAATAAAAATTTTATAAAAATAATCAAACGCTAACGTGTGTGTGTATATATTTGTGAGGTTGAAGAAAGAAAATAAAAATATTTGGTATCATTAAATGACAGCGTGGATAAAAATATTTTTGAGGTTGTGATGATTAAACGATATTGAAATTAAATATATAAGCGATTAAAAAATAATAAAATTCCTTTGAAAAAAAGGCAGTAATAATAAATGGAACCTCCTTAAAAAAAATTAAATGGAACGGTTTAAAAAAAATTAAATGGAAGAAAAAAACTTACTGAAATATAATATTAAAAAATAAAATAAAAGGTTCCCAACGTGAATTGAAGAGAGATGCTTGTGAAATAAATTGTCAAACGATACATTAATTTCCCACAACGGCAATAATTTGAGAGAAAAAATTGAAAAATAGTTAAAAATATAAAAATTGAAAAATAGTTAAAAGTTATTAAAAAAATAAAAATTAAAAAATAATTTAAAAAAAATTGGTGAGGGGCAAAAATGGAAATTCATAAGGCATTGGTGAGGTGGCACTCAACCAAATCCATGAATTATGAAATTACCAAATTGCCCCTCCTAGGGGCAAAAATGAAAAATCATGTGGCATCAATTTTAATAAATAGTATATAGATAGATAAATATAGTATAGTATATAATATATATTTAGATATAGACAAGTCAGCTATGGAGAAAACTAAGTCAATTACGTGGAAGACTAAAGGGACAGACTACTAAATCATCCCACTGCCTTCAATGCAATTTAAGTTTTGTCCTGTTGCTAATATTAACAATTATGCACTCTACATATTTTTTTCTTCCTCTTTCTATTTTTAAAATCAACGTCTAAGCATGTGGATAATGAAGTGGTTTTGACACTGCAAGTCCACAGCAATTAAGCTCTAAATATAGATTATCAAGGGCCCAAATAATCCTCCAAATATAGATATTAAGCTCTAAATATAGATTATCAAGGGCCCAAATAATCCTCCAAATATAGATATTAAGCTCCAAATTGTTGGGTCAACAAGAGTCAGCCTTGCTTTGCAAGCAAAGAAGAGTTAAATGCAAAATAATCGAGACACTAATTGCTTGATGTGAAGCTGAGTTTGCTTCATTACAAGGGTCTTTCCTTAAAAAGAAAAATCACATTGGGTCAAATGGCCTCTATTACTAGTCCATACTCAACCTTAACCTCCCTTGCATCTTCAAGAACAACCATGCTTGATCTATTCTGTTACGTTTTGTCCTTTTGGAAGCCAGTGCATGAAAAAAATCACATGTGCAGATCACTTTCACGCAACCGTAAACTTTTTCCTCTCTATTAGATTAATCATTATCTCCTTGATGGAGTTAAAGAGACACTCCATTTGCACCATGTTTGTACCAGATCCCCCAAATGAACTCTGCATTTTCAAATATCATCCCAATATTTCATGCACAATTTGTGACCCTAGCCGCTAGGTACCTAGATAAGTCGAGAAAGAATGCAAGTTGTGCAGCATGTCAACAGGGCATGTCTCATGAAAGCCTATTTTGATGCCTGATGAGGTAGTACTATTCTTTTCTTAGTAGACGAGTGATACACTAAGAACATATTTACCAAATGAGAATAGTTCACTGTCACTCTAGTTCTTTTAAAAGCAGTTTTGCTCACAAATACGTTGAGGCAGGCATTTAAGTGAAATAAAACTTCAAAACTAAAATACTGGTATGGTTTCATTCAACTTTTCAAGGGTTCACCTCTATTTTATGATGACAGTACATACACATAAATCGACGAAGTCAAACAACAAAGCTACCTACAATCCAATCGATAGCTCGATAATGAGAATAATTAAGTAGCCAGTGCTACATGATTTAGAATTTGGTTGAATAACGGTGTCCAATATTCAATTATTTAATGTCATATCGTTTATAAACTCATAAGTTCAACCAAAATTCACCAAGGTTTTTAACTATCAAAATTAAAGCCTACTAAGAATTCGCCTCACTTGTAGCTTCTACTTGATGTTACCACCGATGCATCCGGGATTGGAATTTGGAGCTGCCCTCTCCCGGAATTCCTACCCTCTGTTCTACTTCAGTACGAAATCATGCACCTAAATGCAGGCCGCGTCCGCTTATAAGCGACAGATGTAAGCTATTACAGAGGCAATCAAGAAGCGGCGTCACTATCCTTTGAGCCTCTGTTTACAGATTTACACCGATCAAAAGAGTTTGCGCAATTCGTTGTCGCAAACGATTCAGACTCCGGCTCAGCATAAATGACTCACTAAGTTGCTTGGGTTTGACTATTAGATATTATATACACCAGGACACACTAACCTAGTTGCAGATGTGCTCTTGCGGAATCCACTACCTGCAAATGCACTGTACCAAGCGATCTCTGTGTACAAACTTTTGATCCTGGATCAGCTGCGCGCTTTCGATACCTCTCACCCTGATGGTCAAGCACTGCTAGAGAAATTCCAATCTAATACCAATCCCAATGCCAATTTTCTAACAAAGCAGAGAGACAGGATGAGTGAAGAAGCAATTGGGCCTACTGGGCCTAATCTTACAAGGTTGACACTTGAAAGGAAGGACCCATTTTGAAGGGGAGATCATCACTTCTTCTAGAATCTGTGATGAGCTGGGAAATGGATACTAAATCCTATTCAATAGTTTAAGGGAAAAGGAAAGAAGGTCGATTTTGACGACGACGATAAAACAGGGTAAACCAAGTAATCGTTAAAACATAAGCGCCAAAATACAACCATTAGTAATATGATATTTAAACTTAACCTGTCAAGAAAAATCTATTAAGCATAAATGAGAACCGTAGATTGACAAGCAAACATGTGAAATATAAATCTGCCACCCTACCATAGATAACTAGAGGGAGACGCAAATGAATATGAATCACTCAGTTCCAAGTGAAACTATATCCCGTCCAAGTTTAAGTGAAGTCAATAAAGCACTTTGTCCTGATTTGGTTTATGTTTACCCGTTAATTACTAGTTATATGCGATGTGGTATTACAAGAAAGTGGGACAAAGTGTGTCCAACGAATTAATATCACACTGTTCTTAGAACCTGAGCAATACATAATGCAGGGGAGAGGTCATCATCTAGGACAGAAATGATCTAAATGTGATAATTGGAATGCTGCTGCAATTTCAAAACTAACAAAACCAGTATAACAAAAATAAAACTAGGAATAAACACCATGTTAAAAACAATATATGTCTGAAAACGAAATCAAATACAAAACAAAACAGAAAATTCTGTTTGGTTGCATCTCAAGATCATAACAGTTGTATGGTATGGAGGAAGTTTCCATTCTCAAGAACAAATTAACAGCAAATCAAGAGGTAACAAATTATTATTTTTGTCTGCTATGGTCCAATGTCAAAAGATCATAATACCTAAAGTCATCCTATGCAATGGAAGCGCTATCATTCCCAAGATCAACCAACTTGTTCAGCATTCTTCAAGTCTATCAAACTTCGGGTATGCCTTGGCGACTGCGAATAGTGAAAAGAATAAATCAGTTGAAAAAACAGAATGAATATGAAAAATAAATATGGAAAAAAGGACTTACGTATGACCCTTAGATGCTGATAATAGAAGCATGGACTTAATTTGCAGTCGGTTTGTAAAAGTTGGACCTAAGAATAGGTTTTCACTTTCACCAAAGATAGATGAAAGCTGTTGCGCATCTAAAATTTCTTCCTCCACAGTTTTATCAGCAACAAGAACTTGTGAGGAAAGTGTGCCACCAGGTGTTGTTGACACTTCATTGAAAACAAAGTTCCTCAAATCTTTGGTGCAGGCTTCGAGGAAGATTACGGTTGAGTTGGACGGAAGAAGCATAGGTCCTTGTAGAGCATTGAGGGGCATGAGCAGTATTTTATAAGGAGAATTCAAAAACTCTTGGATATCATTGGAATTCCACTCCCAAATGAACATTGAATCGGCCCTCTTATGACCCAACAGTGCATGCTGAAGCAGGGCTATAACTCCCAGATTTTGAGCAAAAACGACAATCTTCTCCTTAGTTTGTACCAGTTGATCAACACTATTAAAAACATAGGTCATTTTGGAAGAAAGCATGGCTATTGTTTCAATAGAACATGGTTGCCTACATTCTGGACATATATTTTTCTCATTTAACCAAGGAGCGACACAGCGAAAACAGTAAGCATGTCCACAGTGAGTTATAGTATCAATACAATCTTTAGCAAGACAAATAGGACACTTGTCACGATCATGCCTTTTTTCATACAATTTCTCAATCAATCCAGTGTATGCAGGATGGCTGAGTACACCACCCATATTAAACGGCTCAACGCAAGCACATTGAATGTCGTAAAAACGTTGTCCAGTGTGGAGGTAAGAATCTGGATTCCACAGACCAAACACATCAGTGTCCAGAACATATCTCATTGCATCTCTGAAAACTTCGAGGTATTCTGAACGTTCCTGTTCAAATAACGGAATCTTGATGATTTCTGTTGGAATTTGTGGGTTTTCTGCAGTTGTTGGAATTTGTGGGTTTTCTGCCATTGTTAAAGAAGATGAACAAGATAACACAATAGAGCGTAAAAGAAAAAGAAAGAGGGAAAGATCTAAGTGGGCGGCGAGAAAAACTTCATTGATGAAGCAATTGAGCTTTGTACAAACCCTAACGGTGTGTTTGTTAGAGTGAGAAAGAAGAGAAGTGAGAGGGCACCGCTTTTGCTTAAACCCATAAACCTTTCTCTCGCTAATAGTTTTTTATATTCCTTTTTTACCCTCGACACCAATAATAATAATAATATTAAACCAGTCTCTTACATCTTTAATTTGAAGATAAATTAGTATCTTTAATTTGGAAACTAATTTTTGTAATTTGTCCAACGATGGAGCGCTCGAGTGGCATCTCAGTGATCTACGTTATTGACGTTATCTAGTCACTTTTGATGAGAGAGACGTAAAGAAGGATATTCCCGTGAGAGAGGTGATGGTCAACTTCATATAGAAACTCATTATTAAATTTGAAATAAACAATCCAGTATTGAGCGAGGTGTATACGAAAGAGCTACTACTCATGACTTGCAAGCCAATCTGTTTGAAACTACGGTTGCCAAACATATGCCCATTCTCGTCCTGTCATGCATTCAATTTTGTAGGATTTCGGGTTTGACAAATGATGGTTTGAATCGGTGGTTTGTTTCAGGTCATCATTTCAATTATCATCAGCAACGAAAATACATCAAAGGCAGAATACACATAAATAATAACATGTTCAGACCATATTTTATCCAATGTGAGACTATATTTAAGTAATTGATTTGAGAATTTAATCATGTGAGGAACGATATAATTAGAATTAATATTGTTCTGGATCGAACAAATGCTTAAGACCCATTTTCATAGGCCAATCCAAAATAACCAAAATCTTGCATTTGTGCCATTCACTCGTAACACACCCCTTCCCTGCGAAGGGTGTGTTTGTAGCAGACTGGAAGACCCACTTAAGACTTGTTGATTGCATGGTGATCCTTACGTGCAAGGTCTTTCTAATTCAAAGGTAATTGAAATACAAACTTAAATTGGCTTTCAAGTGTTTCCCAAGGTAATGAAGGCCAAGGTTCCCTTAGGTCTGCCCATCTATGAATCTTCGGACACTCATAGCACACTCCCTATATGCTTACTTACTAGTTCTACAAACTGGCAACCCTAATCTACGTCTACCTTACTAAGGGTTTCAAGAGAGTGGTTCTATTAGGTTGTAGTTCTAAGTCGGACAACTTGGTGCTTGTTTCCATAATTACTAACCTGTTAATTCTTAGGTTCGGTAATGCACCACACGAACCAACGGTTTCTAGCCACTGGGTACCTACACCTAGGGTTAACAATTCCTATGGTATCTTTGGCTAATTAATAATCACTTTGAAACCTCTATTTTATGATGACAGTACATACATATAAAGCGACGAAATCAAATAACAAAGCTACCTGCAATCTAATCGTTAGCTCGATAATGAGAATAATTGAGTAGCCAGTGCTACGTGATTTAGAATTTGGTTGAATAACAGTGTCCAATATTCAATTATTTAATGTCATATCGTTTATAAACTCATAAGTTCAGCCAAAATTCAACAATGTTTTTAACTATCAAAATTAAAGCCTACTAAGAACTCACCTCACTTGTAGCTTCTACTTGATGTTACCACCGATGCATCCGGGATTGGAATTTGGAGCTGCCCTCTCCCGGAATTCCTACCCTCTTTATCTACTTCAGAGAAAGTCGATGTGATAAAATTTTCAAAACTCATGATTATTTTCTCGTTGAGATACGAGCGTGTTTAAAAACAAATAAACTTGAATTCAATGAAATCGTATCTTCAACCAAGACATTCACTGGGGAAGCGGGAGCCCTTCTAAAGGCAATTATTCATGAGTATATGAAACTCTTTTTACTTCCGGAACAAGTAGTAAAAAATTGATTAGTAGTTTTAGATCTTTATTAATTTCACTAGCGGAAAGACGGGCACCATCGGGCCTTTCATTTCGCTCTTTTTGGGTCATTGGAAGTTGAAGGTAATTTTGAAAGGAGAAAAAGTCAGCTCAAAAGAGACTATTTTCTGGTCCATACTATTTGGACCATAAAAAATGGACAAATCTCAATGACCCAAATAGTATGGACCAGAGATTATATATATATATATATATATATATATATATATATATATGTGTGTGTGTGTGTGTGTGTGTGTGAAATAAACTAAATAAAACAAATATTAATGATTCTATAATAATTCAAAAATAAAATAAATTTTTGTTTTATTAGATTTTATGATTACAGTGATAGTGAGAACGTGAATTAGGGAAAAGAGAAATAAAAATTTGTTCTGACAACTTGATTCCATAATCAATGATCCAAGAATAAATATTTTATCTCACATATGATAAGAGTCTCTATTTTACTCTCTAATTGTCTCTTTGAAAATATTTTATCTCAATATATCGATGATAATTTTCCTTTTATTATTCCTTAAGGTCTTAGGTTCGATTCTCCATGATGCCAATTTGGATATGCTATAATTTAGCTTTTTCAAAAAAAAAAAAAATTTATCATTGATTATATTTATAGTGACATATACCTGATATAGTATGTTACACTTTTTTTTAAGGATAAAAGAAAGAAAAAAAAAACTAGACATATCGTGTCTGTTGCACGATATATTTTGTGTGGCAACCAAAAATAAAATAACGTGTTTACTACACGTTTTTTAATATTTAAATTTACTCTCATCTGTTATCTTTTTTAAATGATAAGGAAAAAAAACGGACATATACAATTTATTACATTTTGTTTTAATATTGAATTTATTTTTTTAATATTTAAATTTACTTTCATCCGTTATCTCTTTTAAATGATAAGGAAAAAAATCAGACATATACAATTTGTTACATTTTGTTTTAATATTGAATTTACTCTTATCTAGTTGTTATATGTGATATTTGTATTTAAAGTTGAGGGTAACTTTAGAAGTAGAAAAAGTCAGCTCAAAAGATGCAAAACAGGCTATTTTCTTTATATGTAGTATAGAATAGAAGTATAGATACTTGGTCTCTTTTAATATTTCTGTTTAAATGTTTAAAATTAAAATATTTATATATATATATACTATATTATATACTAGATATAAAGAAAATAAACCTTTTTGGAATATAATCATTTGGAAACGAAGCAAGAACTGAATTTTAAAAATTGGAATCTTTGGTGTAAGTCGACTGACAAACTATCCCATTAGAGACCTAGTCAACATGGAAGGATATTGCTTCAATGATCAAAACAGACACAGCCGACAAATGGTATCAAATATAATCAATCGGACCGTTGAATATGACCTTATTGGAATAAGAACGAAACATGAATTGGAATTTTGGAAATCAGAAACTTCGGTGTATGTCAATCTGACAAACTATCCCATTAGAAATCTAATCAACATGGAAGGGCATTGCTCCGACGATCAAAACGGACCCAACTGACTAACGGTGTCAAATATAATCAATCGGACCGTTGAATGTGACTTTACTGAAATAAGAATGAAGCAAGAGCTGAAATTTTGGAAATCAGAATCTTCGGTGTAAGTTGATCTGACAAACTATCCAATTAGAAACCTAGTCAACATGGAAGGATATTACTCCAACGATCAAAACAGACCCAACCGACTAACTGTGTCAAATATAATTAGTCGGACCGTTGAATATGACCTTATTAGAATAAAAACAAAGCAGAAACTGAAATTATGGAAATCAGAATCTTCTGTGTAAGTAGAGCTGACAAACTATCATACTATAAACCTAGTCAACATGGAAGGACATTTCTCCAACGATCAAAACGGACCCAACCGACTAACAATATCAAATATATTCAATCGAACAATTGAATATGACCTTATTAACATAAGAACGAAGCATGAACTGGAATTTCGAAATTTGGAATCTTCAGTGTAAGTCGATCTGACAAACTATCCCATTATAAACCTAGTTAACATGGAAAGACATTGCTCCGACGATCAAAACGGATCCAACCGACTAACGATATCAAATATAATCAATCAAACTGTTGAATATGAACTTATTATTTTATTGTTGTTGTTGTTGCTGCTATTATATTATTACCCAGGAGGATAATAGATGTCTACATGGGGTGTGGTTATCATGCATAAGTCATAACTTATGCACCATGCATAAGCCTGCATTAGTCCAGCCCATTATGCAC
The DNA here is from genome assembly GCF_051527215.1 of Medicago sativa. Lineage (NCBI taxonomy): Eukaryota > Viridiplantae > Streptophyta > Magnoliopsida > Fabales > Fabaceae > Medicago > Medicago sativa. The sequence continues at coordinate 83,871,339 of NC_140755.1, read as the reverse complement.
GTTGGCCAACAGAATTACTTCCTACACCCTAAAGAAAAACAGGTGAAGAAAGCAAACAAATCAAAATAGAGCATCACGCGCGTTGGTAGAAAATTATGGCATAGGTAGATGACACCTCAACTCTTCTAATGATTGAAAGCTTCAGCTAAAAAAAAATATTACAAACATAGAAACCTTATTCTTCATTGCTTTGAGCCATGACTTCAATTGGGGGAAAATCTACCTTAATTATTGCTTAGAGCCACAACATTAGTAGGAAATTATGTGAGCAAAAAATAGTGATCCAAACCTAAGTCATAAGCCTTTATCCATTCAATAAAATATATTTGGAAAAGATACTAACATAGGTTGTGTCGTACAGTTATGAGACTTACACTGAGCACTGTTCATCTACACCATATTTGGAATTTTTTTTAACTTTCACCAAACTAATAATATTCACATCAAATTGCATCTCTTAGTCATTTTAATGGTTGGTCTTATGGATTACTGAAACCATAAGTATGATTTAATGGTTTTGATAGTCATGTATGTGAAACCAAGATAATTGTGTAATAGTGTTTAATGAAATTATTATTGTTAGATGGTTTTGAAAATGATTAAGATGTTATACACTGAAATTATTACTGAAACCATAATTATGGTTTAATGGTTTTGATAGTCTTCTATGAGAAACCAAAATAATTGTCTAATGGTTTTGCTATGGGTATGGTTTCTGTGAGTTGTACTTTGAAACCATTTTGCTGTGGAAATGGTTTCTGTGAGTTGAACTCCAAAACCATTTTGCTGTGGAAATGGTTTCTGTGAGTTGAACTCCAAAACCATTTTGCTGTGGAAATGGTTTCCAGAAAACCAGTGAGGGAGATGAAGATTCTGGCAAGCTTACTTCCCCGGCATGGTGGCCGATGGTGGCACCACCGCGCCGGAGTTCAAAAACTCCTATATTTTCAGAAATTTTTACATCTTCACATATCCTTTTTCTTCCTTGTCCTAGATCCGGCCTTAGTTTCTCAAAAAAAAAAGTTTTCAAATAGCCAAGATCTAAGCTCATAGATTTGAAACAAATATAATTACACTGACGAAATCGAGCCATTCAGCAGCGAAAATAGAAGTCATTACACTGAGGAAAGTGAGATTCGGAACTGAGGAAAGTGAGATTCACAATTCACAACAAACCATAAAAAAAATTCGAAACAAAATCTCAGATCTACGATCCTCTCTTCATCTTCTTCAAAATCTAAGTTCGGATTCGTAATCAAGACGAAAAAGGAATTCAAAAGTTGTTTTCATTTTCCAAAAAAGAGTTAAAAAAATCCGGCCACCGCGCCAGAGGCGTTGGTCGGCCGGAATTTTCATCGGATTCTGCGTTTTATTTTGAAGAAGAAGAATGAATGAGAGTAGAGAGAACGTTGAAGAGAGGAGAGAGGAACGTATGAGAATTATGTTTGTTTCCCTTGTTTTTTGCTTATTGTGAGAATGTGAGAGCCTAGGATTATTACAAGTGTCCAATACATTTGATGGTTGTAAAGTCCTTATGCATGGTGCATAAGGAAATGACTTATGCACCATAACTTTTGCCGTCTACAGGTAGACATAATAGTTAACTCTCTTTATTTGATAATAAATGATATTTATTTCGCTCTGCCATTTACGTTAATGTTTGTTAGATCAGTGTTAGTGGATATTAAGGTATTTGCAAATATCAACGAGTCAAATGATTTTTAATTGGAAAAAATATATTGTTAATAAATAATTGAAATTATGTAGAATTTATTCGTTAAATTTTATTATTAATGATTGTGGCGCTATCAATTATTTTACAATATTTCATATGAGATTTGAACAATGTCTCTTGAAGTTACAAAGTCAAGCTCTTACCGCTGAGCTAACGCCTCTTACTTATTCCTTCTATTCTGTAAGACAAAAATATTAATACCTTTAAATAGTTCATCTGATTCAAAAGAAATGTTGAACTTAAAATAAATCACAATTCGGTTGATCACAAATAAAACATTGTTGTAGTTCATCAAATTTAGATAAATAATATGAATTTATATAAAAGAATAATATTTCAAATATAAAAAAATCAAATGAATAAATTCATATTGTTTTATTTTAGAAATATTTAATGTTTCACATATATATACACACACACATATTCCCTCAAAAAATATACACATAAATTGATTTCTTTTTACTAAAACTTGGATTGTAAGACGTTGAAAAAAAAAAACATTGTTCACTAATAACATATAGTTTGCATTCCACTTCATTGTATGTAAGAAGTACTGGTCTAGTGGTTAAGGTATTTTATCAAGTTTGTGTGTGTGCCCTGGTTTGATTCCCAGGGCTGATATTTTTTATTTTTAATGATTTTGGTAAAGCCATTCTTAATTGGAATGAAAGGAAAATCTAATTAATTTGATGGTTTAAATTGTAAAATATCATTAATTTAAAATGGGGTGAATATGCAAATAATAAAATACAATGTAAAATTGTAAAATAAAATAGTAAATGTTATTTTTATAATGGAGGACTCATGTTTGTTTTTCATTACTGGTTTGGGTAAATTGCCCACCAATTTTCAAAGGAAATTTTTTTTTTTTTTTAAGGAAAAAGATAATAAAATAAAACGAAAATAGAAAGATACAAAGACTGGGGGGACATAGGACCTGACCCAGAAAAACCCAAACGGGAATACAACTTTATAAATCAGCCTAGGTGTATCTACTTTAATCTATCCTAACAAAAGTTCACTAATCATAGACGCAATCCAGCGAACCAGCGTACTGGCGCGAAACTAAATTACAAAAAATAATGAAAAGTGAACAAATGAATAGAACAACTAAAGTGCAGTTTTGACGAATGGATCGACCGCCAACACGGTAACAAAATCCAAGTGTCAACAGCTCCCTGAAAAACAGCAAGTATGAAAGCTCTTTCGAGCAAGCAACGCGTAAGAACTCAGATCGCGGGATGAGTCCGATACGTCAGTAACCAGACCCTTTCGGGTTATTGTAACCGACCCTTTCGGGTTTTTGTAACCGACCCTTTCGGGTTTTTGTAACCAAACCACCGCAACAAGCAAGCTGCTAAGAATCATCCACTGCAAAAAGGTCCAAGCCAATCTCTCCCAATCTAGTAACAACAAACACAATACCAACAGCAAATACAAACACAACACAAAACAAAAACAACGAACAAAAATGAGTCACCAAGTGCACCGACGCGGTGGGAGCGAAACAACAGCCAAAGAATCTGCAGATCTCAACAGATCTGATGAAAGGAACCAGCAATCAGAGGCCGAGCAAGGAGACCAAGAAATCCGCGAATCACCACCAGGAGCCAGCTTGATACGCCGCCGCCGCCGTCAACCACCTAACTCATCCACGACACACTCACAAATGCAAAGCCGGAAGAGGGAACCTATCCACACCAACCAAAACGGAGACCGATCGCGAATCAAACAACCACAACACCACGAACGGCGGACGGCTGAGGAGATCCGAAGAGAGACCGGCCACCAGTTGAGGAGAGGAAAAGAGAGCCCCAAACCGCAAAAGGGACGACAGTCCCCTAGTGGTGCAGCCCGAGAGACGGCGAGCTCACCACTCACCTTCAAGATCTACATCTTGAAAGGGTGGATTTGGATTGTGGAAGGAGAAGGGGCTGTGGAGTTTGTGTGTTGTTTGTAGAGAGAAGCGAGAGAGTTTGGGTAGAGAGAGAAAACCATAATCAAATGGGGACTGCTATGGTGCAGTTGTTTTTATGACTTTTCTGGAAAAGTCGCTTATGTGGCTTAATGGGAGAGTGCCACGTGGATGTCTTTTTAAATCGGTTATTTGGAAAAACGATTTTAAAAAGCTTTTGTTTTATATAAAAAATATTTTTTAATTTCTTTTTTATTTTTATTTTCATGTTTATCCCTTAGGATTGTGTTTCCTGCTCAGATACCAGGTTTGGAGTGGGGTTTTCAGCGGAATTTTCTCGAACTTCTTTAATCATTTGTTCGATTTTAAATAATCCTTGAAAAGGTTTTAAGAGTGTTTTAGCTCTTTGTTTTTGTATCTGAGTAAGATTTTCTAAATCTTCTGTATCTCTTAATAGATCTTCAATATATTCTATATGATATATAACAAATTCTCTAGAATTATAAAGAGTTTGTTTTGGAGTGGGGTTTTCAGCGGAATTTTCTCGAACTTCTTTAATCATTTGTTCGATTTTAAATAATCCTTGAAAAGGTTTTAAGAGTGTTTTAACTCTTTGTTTTTGTATCTGAGTAAGATTTTCTAAATCTTCTGTATCTCTTAATAGATCTTCAATATATTCTATATGATATATAACAAATTCTCTAGAATTATAAAGAGTTTGTTTAAAAACAATTCTTTCATAATACAATTCTATTTCAGAGACTATGTCTTCTAGCCTTTTCTTGAAGAGTCTTAATTCTGTTATAAGATCTAATCCAGGCATATCTAATTGTTGATTCTCCAGCGGAGGTTTTCTTGTTCTAACATTTGATCAGTTTTTATTTGTTTTAACATTTTTTCGATTTTTTCTAAACCTTGAAAGGGTTCTAAAAGCATTTTTGCTTTTTCTTGCTGAATACTTGTAAGAGTATTTGAATCTTCTATTTCTTCTAATAACTTAGAAATAGAACCTACATGGTAGATTATTAAATCTTGTGAAGCAAAAAGAATTTGTTTTAACATAATTCTTGTATTTTGATAATTTATTTCAGAAATTATTTCTTCTAGTTTTTGCTTATAGAGTTGTAACTCTGTTTTTAGATTTATTCCAGGCATTTTGACTTTTTATAGTTTTTGATTGATCTTATTAACCTGTATCGATAGAGTTTTTATAGAATCTTGTAGCTTTTTCAACTCACTTTCTTTATTGATTTCGAAATCCTTTCTAGGAGGTTCGAATGAGGATGAAGTATCATCTTCAAATATAGTCCGAGAACTTAATGATTTACTAAAATCCTTTTGATCTCTGTTTGGTGATGTTATTCGAAGACTTTGGCTTCTAAACAATGGTTTTTCTGTTTCTTCAAACATATTCTTTTCTGCTTCTATCAAAGTAAAACTATTTCTTGTGATATCTTTAAATATTGGTGTTTCCAAAGTAATTAATGGTGTAAATAATTCATCAATATGAATTGTTTCTTTTCCTATGAATTCTATGCTATGATGTGAATTACTTAAAGCATAATTAATTATGTAGTAAATTGTAAAAGGATGATTACCCTCTTTCATAAATGTTGAATCTTTTAGTTTATAATGAAAAACTATAGATTTATTCAAATCTATATCTTTTAGGGATAATCCCATATGTAAATTTATATCAAATTTTAACTTTCCATATTTTAGATTGCATTTTCCTTTTGCAATTACTGCTTGTTTCTTATTTCTAATTCTAGAATCTTCTAGAGCTATTTCTAGAGGTGAATCAATACCTTTCATGAAGGTACTTTTGATTAGAATTTGAATGGTTGATATATGAATATAACCAATCTTTTTTCTCTCGTTCTCAGAAAATTTTCCAAGTCTTTTATCGATTTGTTGTTTATCTATAGTTGATATAACTATTTTTCCATTAGTTGTTTCGATTGGAATTGCTTCCTCTCCTACCATTATTCCGAATTATAGAATATTTTTTCTTGACAGAAATTCCTTGAGTTTACTAAACTTTCTTTTAAAATTTTCTTCAGCAGTTAAAGATAAATCTGCTTCTTCAATTTTATTATCTATTATGCTATCAGCATGATAACTAGATGTTCCTTCAAAATATGAAACTTCAGACATATTTTATAATAATTCTTGATAAATTCATACCTGATTTTTCTTCAGAAATATGGGTTGTTTTGCTTCAGCAATCTGATCTTCTTCAGCAGTTTTTTCTGCTTGTGTTGAGTTTATCCCAACTCAGGGCGAATTCCTCCAGAGTATTACCTCAAGAATTCTCAACTATAGTGTTTTACCACTATAGGACCACTAGTTCTTAAAACTAAGAGGCAAGCTCATATCAAACTGATATAACTTATATTGCTTCAAAACATGGTGATTACAAATGAGCTTCGAGACCCTTATTTATAGGATGAGAGACTCACAAGTTGGCCTTCATAGTTGGCACAACGTCTCTTTCCTTTACAGCACACGGAAAAGAAATGACATGACAGAAAGAAGAAAACGACAAAGAAAATTATATTACATAATTGCCTTAGAGATAAGGCTTATCTCTAAATGGGTCCCATGCCCACTAATTTTCTACATTTTCTTCGTTGTTTGGTGAGACGTCACTGTCATACAACGATTCTTTGTCTGCCACGTTTTTTATGTCTTTTGCACACCACTTGCATTGGTGTCCTTTGTATTTTTGAAAGTGTCGGCAGCACTCCTGTTGGATTGGGTCGGGTAGACGGCCCAAGTCTGCTTCAAGCCCACTAAAGTTTTCTTCGAACTTTAGAATTTGCTGAAGGTGTTCTTCTCTTGCTTGCTTCCTTGAGTCACTATAGACTAGAAAACTTTCTTTTGCAGTTATTACCCTGAAATTTGGTAATTTTACTCCAAATCTGATGAGAGTATCGTATAATTTTTCCATTTGATGCAGAAAACATTCTGGTCTTGGATCTACATCTCTTCCATCATTTGTTGGATATGAATGATTTGAAATGCCAATCTTGATTAAGTGTCTGGCTTTAATAACTTCATCGTCTTCAAACCATGGATAAGTTGAAGTAAAAGATAAAAAGAACTCTTTACCTTTTGCGAAGCTATTGTTGAACTTATAAGCGATTTCGCCTATATCTTTTGGAAGAAGTTCTAGTTCATGAATTTTTCTTCCTGCATCTTCTTGAAGATACATTGTTTTAATCATTCCACAATCATAGAATGATCTGACTAATTCTTTTCCTACGCCTGGGACTGTTACAGCTTTTACTTCTATCCCGTTGTTGATAGGATAAAAACATTCTGTTTTTAACTCTTCTGAGTAGTTGGTTAACCATCTCCAGTTTTTGTAGTAGTCTCCAATGGTGACTTCTTTAACAAATTTTCTTTCTCCATAGATAATTCTATCTATAGATATTTTCTTCTTAGTCTCCATTTTTGATGGCTGGACTATATTGTTTGCTATTGCAACTTCTTTGTAAACAGCGTTGTAGGCTGTTTTTGCTTCTTCAAGGGTCTCATACCCTTTGTATCTGACATTTTTGCCGTTTGTATGTAACTTTGGGTTTCCCAGTTTTGGTAAATACCTTTCATAGGTCCATCAAAAATCACATAAGCTTTCTTTTTACCTCCAAGTTGACTGTCAATCTTTTGGCTTGTTTGTTGATCAATGGATTCTTTTTCTTTTCCATTTTTTCTTTCTTCTTCTTCGACTTTATCGGCCCAAGATGTTTTTGGTAAATCTGCAAGGACAGTTGTTGGGTTTGTTGAAGATTTCCATCCTTTTGGTTCTATTGACTCAATTGGAATGTTTGACTCTTTTTGGGAGCTGAGTATTTTACATAGTAGTTGAATTTTACAGAATCTTGACCAAGCAGATCCCAGTTTTTAGTATTTTTGGATTCTGAAACTGTTGATGTTTCTTTTTTGCATAGTTTTTCAAGGTTTTGAATTGTTAATATCATCTCCCCCTCTTCAGAAAGAAGAGTTTCTAGACGATTTTTTGCAGAGGCAATTTGCTCCTGCTTTTGCCTGAGAGAATTCTGTAATGTCTTTATAGCTGCTTCCATTCTCTTGTCAATGCATCTGCAAAGCAATTCTTTTCAGATTTTATATATTCAATATATGGGTGAAACGGTTGGAGTTTCATCTGCCATCTTACAAGTCTTCCATATTTATAATTGACGCGAAGGTCATATTTCCAAAATCCAGTTACATATTTGGAATCTGTTCTTAATAAAAATTTGGTTGGAATTAATTCCATTTGCCATTTTGTTAGAACTTTAACACAACTCAATGTTTCTAATTCATGAATTGGATATCTTGTTTCGGTATCTGTAAATGATCCTGAAACATATTTACAAAGTAAAAGATCTTCATCTTTTATCTTATTTTTAATATTTTCATAAGAATAATCAATCTTAGTATCTTTTGATACTAATCTTTCTGATGAATCATATAATTTGTCCAATTTCTCTTTCGAGCTACTAGACTTAGCGTACTGGGTTGCTCCAGTATCTTTCATTCCTTGTTGATGGGTTACATCACCAACATAGTTTCCCGAATCATCAAGATTCAGTATCGCTTTACCATTAGGTAGAGCTCTCATACAACCTGCCCAGGTTGTTTTATCAGCATCAATCTCAACAATTAAAAAATCGTTTTCTGTTGGATTGTATAAGCTGGGTAAAACTTTAATTTTTCTTTTAATAGTTTTTACAGTTAGAGTATCTTGTTCAGTCCATGACCATGGAACTTTCTCAGATATCTTTTTCTGTAAAATCTTTCTTTCAGTTGCCAAATTTTTGAAAAATCCTTCATTGGCAATATAATTCAAACATCCTAAAAATCTTTGAATTTGTTTTCGATCTTTCAATTCATCAGGGAAAGCTTGGATCTTTTCCTGAACATGTGGAGATAAATCGAGAGTGCCATTTTCCTTAAAAATAAGACCTAAATACTCGATTTCCTTTTTGGCTAATTGTGATTTCTTTTTTGAAATAACAATTCCCTTTTCTGAAATTCTGTTTAAAACAATTTCTACATCTTTAAGATGTTGTTCTTTAGTTCCTTTTGTAAAAACTAAAATGTCATCAATATATGCCAAACATATATGTTCTAATCCTCTAAGAGCATTATCCATAAATCTTTGGTATATAGATGGTGCTTGTTTTAGTCCAAATGGAAGAACATTCCATTGGTAGTGTCCTTGTGGACATGAAAAAGCTGTTAAAGGCTTAGTTCCTTCTGAAAGTCTGATTTGATAGTATCCTGATTTTGCATCAAAAGATGAAAACCAATCACATCCTTTTATTTTTTGCAAAATATAATCCTTTCGTGGTAATTTATAAGAATCTCCGATTGTAGCATCATTGAGTTTCTTATAATTTATCACCATTCTAGCTTTTCCTCTTTTTATTTCATTGTGATTTGTCACATAAAAAGCGGGTGCTGAATGTGGACTTGCAGATGGAGTAATTAACTTCTTTTCTTGAAGTTCTTTTATATCCTTTTGAAATTCTAATTTATCTTGTACTGAATAAGGCATTTTATATTTTACATTAATCTCCTTATTAGGATCTCGTAATTTGATGGTAACAAGTTCATGATTTGTATTTTTCAGATTATCCAGAGGATCTTCTGAACATACAGCATCAAGTTTTTGTTCTATTTCTTCAAGATTTAAAAAGAATTTTCCTTCCTCCCAAATACTCTTTAGGTTTATAAGGTTTTCAGAAATTAATTGAATAATCTCATTTCTAGTTATAATTTTTGTTGTTATAACTTTTGTCTTTTCTTTGGGGTTTGCTAAATTTTTCCAAAGTAAAGAAATAGTTTTAACATTTTGCACAAACGGTGCATATAACTTTAAAAAGTTATTTCCAATGATTAAATCTAATCCTGAATCATGGAGATAAATTGTTGGTATGAAGAATTCATGACCTTCTATAGTAATTGAGATGTCTCTCAAAACAAACCATATTTGATGTTTTGATTTATCTGCAACAATTATTTCTTTAGGTTTTCCTAACCTTTCCCAATTTCTTGATATGCTTCGTTTTCCAAAGCATAATGTTGCGCCTGTATCTAAATAGGCTAAAATTTCCTTCTTGCGAAGTTTTATTTTGATAAAGGTAGCACTAGGGTTTCCTTTACTCAAAATCTTGGTTTTGCTCATCTTCGGAATCTGTACAAAGTTCATAGAAACTTTGTTGCTCCCAATCAAAGTCTGAATCTGATTCTACTGGTTCATAACCTATTCTATAGATCATGTTTAAAACTTGTTTCTTTTCTTTAGAAACTTTCTTTGGACATTCATTAGCATAATGTCCTGTTTCATGGCATAACCAACATGTACATGATTTTTTACCTTTAGGACAGGTTTTATTTTTCCTAGGGTATTCTCTTTTTCTTCTATAGAATTTTTTCTTCCTATGTTTCTTTTTATCATAGGAAAATCTTTTAAATTTCTTTCTTCTAGGATATTTTCTTTTTCTCCTAGTTTTTTCACAACCATATGCTCCAATTTTTCCTTGGATTCTATCGCAGCATAATCCTATTTGTGCATCTCGTTTTGATTGTTTCTTTAGGCATTGTTCTTGCATCCAATTTCTAAGGATAGAAATTCTAGCTCCTAAAGTATCTTTAACCTTTCCTGAAGATACTGCACTGTTAAATTCAGTTTGGATTATTTGGGACATTGCCATAGGTAATTTTTGGTAAAATAATTCGACAACCTTTTGGTTTTCTCTAGTGTCTTTGTTTAGATCATAATATAATTGTGAGAATTCACAAATATAATTTTCTATGTAACAAGGATTACATATGGATAGATTCATTATTCTCCATAGTTTTTCGGCATTAAAAGCGATATTTGAGTCTACCGTATCTTGCCATCCTTTAAACTCATTTAAAAGCCATTCAAAGACTTTATTAATCATTCCAATACTATTTTCTGCAGTTTGTTCCTCGTCAGGTTTTTCAGCTAAAAATTTATATGCATTACCTTCTGTTCTACACAAAAGATAATTAAAAATCTGTTTTGGAGTTAGATTTTTTAAATCACTATCTAGCTGTATTTGGATAATGTTTTTATTATACCAACTTCTTATGGCTTGAGCTAGATTGTCAACACAATCAATGTTTAGAATTCCACTTCCATCATTTACACTATGTTTGGGAATATAACTCATAGGAATTCTTTGGAATTTAGCTTGAGAAAATTCTCTATGGAATTCTGTATTCCAATTATAAGAGGGTCCTCTTTTTGTTCCTGAGCTTTCGCCCATTTCTAATTGTTCTATTTTAACGAAATTTCCGTCGTCTTTTGAATCATCATCGGAACTAAAGTCGTAGACAAAATCTTTTAGATCTTTAGGTTCAGGTTCTTCCTTAATGGAATCTTTTTCACTTATGTCTAGGGTAGCCATAAGTTGATCTAGTTTTTCGAGTTGATACTCTATGTTTTCTTCTATACTCATTTTTTATAGTTAGTAAATAAAGATGCTTCAACTTTTTCCTTATTCTTCCCCCCTTCTTTAAGTTGAGAAGAATGATTTTGCTTACAACAACAATTTTTTATGATATAATTAATCATATCAGTTATATTGTTTAACTGAGGATTAAAAGAATGATATATATGAGGATATTTATGATTCTCATTTTTGTTGTAGCACGGAAAATCTTTTTCTATATTTACCCAAGTTTCATGGGGTCTTTCTAATCCTTGCTCATAATCTTTCGTAAACATATTATTTTGTTTATAGATTTGAGGTAAGGTTTCAAGAAAAGAAATTTGTCTTTCAAATCTCTCATTTAATTTCTTGGTTTCGTCAAGCAAAGCTTTGACTCTAGTTGTGAGGGTATTATTTTCTTCACTCATCTAGCTAATTCTTTAAGTTTATTCCTTAAATCTTGAGCTAATCCTTTATATTCATTATATAAAAAATGATCTATATTTTCATGGCTTTCATATAAATATTTGTCTAAAAAATATTCAGCCGTTGTATCACACCATCTAATTTGTGCTTTAACTAGTGTAATATCTTGATAGTTTGGACATAATATAAAGGGTTGTAAAATACATTTCCCTGTTGGTCCTTTAATAAATTCCATTTTTTATTTAGACTTTTAAAGCCGGTTTTCCACAAACTGATTTAAAATGTTTGACTTTATTGGAAAAGTTATTTGGGTGACTGTACCGTAGAATTCACCTAATCAAATTGTCCTCCCAATGAGAAAACTGACGTTGATTCAATTAACTATGTGCTGCCTCTTTTTTTTTTTTGGTTACAAAATGTCAATACGTTTTGTTCTATTAATTAATGGCAACAAGGAAATTCAATTATATAAAAACACATTGAGAAAGACGTAAAGAAGATGAAAAAACAATGTGACGTAATAACCAAATTTGACTGAAATTACTATGCAGATGCTTTGCCAAATGGAAAACGTAACGAAATTGATCAAGAATCAAATTAAAGCATGAATGTGACTATTTCTCTAATGAAGTTCAAGATAGTTTGTTGTGATTTGGTTTATATTGTAGGTAAATTATTTATGATAGTACCATGTCTACTTTGAAAAGAAAGGTAGTAATATATTCTTCAAGTTGCAACCACTTTATGTGAAAAATGTAAACTCATATAGTCTTCATGCAATGAACAAACCAAGTTAGTTACAAGTGGATGTTTAGTTCGTTCAAAGGGTAGATGGGTACTTGTTTTACCTTTATCCGTATTGATGCAATTTGATTTTAAGCATCAATAGGATTCACTTCCATTGAATAAATAAATATATTTACAAACTGGAAAGGTGTTCACAAGTTGGCACAATGAAATTGGAACGATCCAAACACACCTTAAGAAATGAAAGTGTGCATACATGAACACATGCCCGATTTTGAAGTACCGATTTGCTTCATTTATAAAGCTCCATTTACGGACTATTTATGAAAAAGATAAAATCAAGTGGTAGATTAACAAAACTCATTCTAATAAGTAGACCACACTAACAAGTCCTATTAATATTTTATTGGGTTAATAGTGTTTTTCACCCCTGTAATATAGGCGATTCCAGTTTTAGCCCCTGTAAAAATTTCGGTTTGATTTATGTCCTTGTAAAATTTTTTTTTTCCGGCATACCACCCTCTTCCCTCCAACTCAGCAAACCAGCCTATGTGGCGCTGACATGGAATTTTTTTTTTCACTTGCCACGTCTGCCACGTGTATAATTCGTTTTTTACAAAAAAATTGAAATATTTTCATTTCGTTTTTTTTATTTTAATTTTAAAAACTCAATTTTAATTTCAATTTTAAAAAACTTAAAACTATAAAAAGTAATATACCAAAATCATCCCACTCCACTTTCTCTTTCATCCTCTTCTTCTCCATCGATCTCGCTCTTCACCATTTTCACCCTCTTTCGCCACTAATTCAATTTCACCATTTTCTTCCTCTTATGTGTATTGTACTTAAGATTGAAGTGGGTATTTCGTATTCCTCATCCTTATTCCTCATCCTTTTCGTATTATTAGGGTTCCTGAAATGGGGGGTAGCAAAGCTTCAGTTGTTGGGTATCCAATTGGAGGAAATTTACCAAAGTATGGTTGTAATCAGATGATGAAATTGTGGGTATCAAATACAGATGAAAATCCAAAGAGGAAATTTTGGAGATGTCGAAACCAAAATTTACCAAAAGATTGCACATTAAGTGCATAATCTTCTAAAAGTCAGAAGCCAAAATATAGCACATAAAAGTGCTTCAAGTCATTACAACATAATAATAACATAAAGTGCAGTTATTGGTCTTAGTCATAAACCAAAATATTGCACATTAAGTGCATAAACATTAACATAATTTTCTGTTTCCTTGCACAAGTGTGGTCTTTATGTAAAGTCTTTATCTGATAAGTCTAGCTGGACCCCACCTTAGAGCAAAAGACTAAATAGCCACATTCTTCCTTGCAAATTACCCTTACCCTTCCTGGCTCATTTTTTGGCATCTTTATTTGATGTCCATTCAGCTCATTCCACTCAATTATTGCATCCTTGAATTCTTTCATTGAATTAAACTCCATACCTAACTTAAACTGATATTGTGCATTTAATTGTTCCTTTCTAAACTTTTCATATTTGGGCCCACTCTCATGGTCAGAGTTATCAGGGTCTGAGCTATCTAGTTCATCACTATGATACTCTTCTGCTTCATCATCAACTTTCTTCCCTTTAAGTGTAGGCATTTTCACTTTCATTTTTTCCTTAGGAGTGTTACTCTTCAATGGTGATTTTGAAGCACAAGTCTTAATCCTCAGAGACTTCCCACCAAGATCTACTCTATTAGTTCCATTCACAGGTGCATCCACTTCAACATATGTAAACCCATCATTAAGTGCAGTAACCCTCTCATCCTCACTGTCATCAAGCTTCACTCCTTTGGCACCACCATCATCACTTGAATACATGTACAAATTGTCTTCATCTTCCTCACTAGATCCATTCAAATCCAGAAAGCTAGGTAGATCAGCCTTGACAGACATATCAGTAACATTATGTTCTACATAAATGTGTCCATCAACTTCACTACCTACAACATGTATGGCAACCTCATCTGCTATATGGTCCTGGTTAACTTGAACAAACTCATTCAATACCTCATCCATTTTACACCAAAGCCTAAACTCATATTCTTGATAACCCCAGCTACACACAAGTTTCCTAATTACACCTACTTTCCAAGCATCTGGAACTAAATCAGACACAATGGTTTGAATCCCACCTCTGTAGAATATGGTTTCCTCCCTAACAAACTCTCCACCATGGTGAAAAATGAAGGTTAACTTACCGTTGCTCTGTACACAAAAAATTGACCAATACCAGTAAGACACGTGTCTTATAAGACCCCACACAGCACAATAGACAAACAACAACAATAAACATGTTCAAAACGAATAAAAAAACCCTAAAAAATAACATGTTCTTTAACGTTTTCCTCCTTTCCCTCGTTTACAGGACCACAACAACAATAAACAAAGAAGAAACCATTCATATTCAAACAAAAACACAAGAAAGTAAAGGGATTTAAAAAACTTCCCAAAGTATACAACTTACATCAGTAACCGGAGCTCCACCGTTGTTCTTCACCGCCGATAGTCCTTCGTCCGTTACATGCATCTTCTTCTCATGCTTCGTTTTCATCTTCTCTCCTTCGTTCGTCACCTTTGTTACTTTCGCAGCAACCGTCTTCTTCTTCTTTCCTGGTTTTTTCGTTTTCTTCTTCGCAACTTTGTTCATCGTTTTCAATTGATTCTCTGGGTTTCGATTTCTTCTTTTATGGGTTTCGATTTCTGTACGATTTGGGTTAGAGAACTTAGGGTTTCTGAGAATTCATAATGTCAAGGGTCTAAACAAGAAAAACTATTTATATTACTTTTTAGAGTTTTAAGTTTTTAAAAATTGAAATTAAAATTGAGTTTTTAAAATTAAAATTAAAAAAAACGAAATGAAAATATTTCAATTTTTTTTTGTAAAAAAACGAATTATACACGTGGCAGACGTGTCAAGTGAAAAAAAAGAAAAAAGAAAATAAAATTCCATGTCAGTGCCACATAGGTTGATTTGCTGAGTTGGAGGGAAGAGGGTGGTATGCCGGAATTTTTTTTTTTTTTTTACAAGGACATAAATCAAACCGAAATTTTTACAGGGGCTAAAACCGGAAATCGCCTATATTACAGGGGTGAAAAACACTATTAACCCTATTTTATTTGTGGGGTCAATAGTGTTTTACCCCATGTAAAATATATATTTTTTTGATTCCGTCCTTGTAATTTGAAGATTTTTTGGTTTTAGACCTTCATGAAACAAAAATATATATTTTTTTGATTCCGTCCTTGTAATTTGAAGATTTTTTGGTTTTAGACCTTCATGAAACATTTTGCCCCCTGTAATTTGAGGAAATTTCGGTTTACTCCTCTGCAATTTGAGCAAATTTCGGTTTACCCCCTGTTAATTTGAGAAAATTTCGGTTTACCCTGCCATATCATCGATTTTGTACAGTCAAAATTCATGAAGGTCCAAAACCAAAAAACTTCAAATTACAAGGACAGAATCCAAAAAGAAAATTTTACAGGGGGAAAACCGGAAATGACCTATATTACAGGGGGTAAAACACTATTAACCCTTTGTGTCTATCTTTCATAAATGAATAGTGTAATATGTATAGATGAATACTTGCTCAAAAAAAAAATGTATAGATGAATAAAGCAAATTCAGACTCCCAATTTTGTCTCATCATTTTTGTCTTTTCATTTATTTTTTTAAAATTATTTTGTAAGGTTTTGACACACAACGTTGTTGTTAATATAGAAGACTAGAAATGACAAATCATTCTACAGGGAGGACATGCATACCCCTTAGTGCAGCTCCAACGGTGCAGCTCCAATTTTCACTTTTTTTTTCAAGTTCATTCATTGAGTGGAGTCAGCCAGCTTGTAATAATCGTTACTTCAGCAAGTAACATTCCCTAGCTGCAATTCAGACACAACATGAACTTTTACACTTTTTTTTTATTTTAAAAATAAATAAAATATTAATATGTGAATTAATTATGTGGGTCAAATATGAGTTCTTTTAGTGTTACAACATTGAAACAAAGTATCAATAAATTACTTCAAGATTATGTGGTTTATGGGACTACAAAATATATTTTAGTTGTTGCTCTTAGAATGTATCCGTAGAAAATGATATTCTCCCTTCGGTCTTAAATGTAAACAATTTTTCAATTTTTTTAGGTTCATTTAATAAATTATGTATGCGGTCTATACTTACATTTGAGATCGGATGGAGTATCGGTATTTTTGGATGAATTATACTTCATTTGTAGTGGTAGATTTAGTACCGCACTTTTAGCTTATATGATCAAATATCTGATTTTGTTTGCTGTTAAAAAGAAAAACTTCTCATAAATCAAAAGGATAACATGAAGAGCCTAGAAAAGAATTCATTTAAGAAGGTTCTTAACCACATGATGAACCTCAAGAAGTTTCAAAAATAGACAATATTTATTCAAAGTTCACAAACTCTCAGGTGAAGTTCAATAGGCGACAAGCAAATGTGATAAGCTCATTCTTTTTTGAAGTCGTGTTATCAGTTAGTCCCAATATTTATTTTAATATTTTTCATTGTATTACTAATATTATTATCATTAATGAAATGTTGATATAAGCATCTTTTCTTCGAAAAAAAAAAAAGTTTGACTTTTCCTTTCATTTTATCAAATTTGTTAAATCCCATTAAAACATGAATAATCTATAATATATTAATAATAGGAACTAGCTAAAGGGAGTATATCTAGCTAGAATCAAACCAACATTCAAAAATATGAATGTACTTGCCTAATAATAAAATATTAAAAAAAATAAAAAACTTATTGCAAAACAACCTATTTTCTTTATATACAGTTTTTTTTTTTGTCAACTAACCTAATAGCTAGAACTCACACAATTTAATTGTGGAGAAGTAGGGTGTCCGGAGTTCGAACCCCAGCCCCTGCATGTATTTATTTATGCTACATAGTAAACGACAATGTTTTTGTCAAACCAACTTAACATATAATTAGTGTTAAAGAAATCAATAATTTTTACTAAGTATATATTTTGAAAATTAATCACTGGGTTGAAAGCTTGTGCGATGTAGATTTTATCCGTAAATTTTTAAATAAATCTGAAATCATTCTATATGTTATTAAAATACGTTAAGATAAACCTCTTAAGCACTATTATTAAACGATGTTAAACATGATGTGTATCAACAATGACATCAACTAATTTCAAATTGATATAAAAATTCAAAAGGTAATCTATACGGTATAAACATTTTAATGTCAAATAATAAATTTTTTTTTGAGAGATAATGTCAAATAATATTAACAATTTAGGAAACATGTGATAGATGATTAAAAATGGTGAGTAAATCCTTCAACAAAAAAAATGGCGAGCAAAAGTCCACCCAGTTATGCAAGCTTAAATAAGACGACTTCAGCAATCTTCGGTTCCTCATCAGTAATGTTCCTCATCAGCCAACTATAAAAAAATTGAGGAAAGAAAATCATTATTTTGTCAAGATTATTAAGCTAGACATGATCATGTAAAGTAACATCCGGCTTCAATTTATCGGTTTATCGTTGGAATTTTTTTTAAACACATGAAATGAAATAGAATTTAGGTAGACGAGTTTTGAAGAATCAATTTTCAAATGTTGCCAACATGCAATGACATAATAGATGGAAAGAGTTTGATGTTTCAGTTCAAATAAATATTTGTCTCGTTGACAAAAAGAAAAGAGTTCAAGAGAGGATTACTGGTTCGTCTTCAAATAATTTTTCAAGGCGATCTTCGTCTTCAAATAATTTTTCAAGGTGATCGAAGTTGACTTTGTTACCGAGCCTCTACAAAAGATACAGGTAAAAAATACTATTAGTATTTAGCAATATATAAACAATTTCAGAAGATCTTATGCAGATAAATAAATAAAAAAATAACCAACACTAATCTTATATTGCTCATTGAGCTTACCAGTACAACTATTTGTACATAAGTCAAAAACACACATATGGATGTAACCTCAATATCTAAAATAATACTTGTAACTAACCCATGGCAGCTGTCAAACTGCCTATAACTAACTAACAGATGTCAGTTAGATTATAGTCACCTAGAACAATCAATAGATTGACGCACACTCTAAGATGCAGAAAATCAATACAAAAAAATACAGAAAACAGAATTCAAAGATTCACCCTGAATACATAGCATAAATTCTAATAGCTTCCAATTAGCCTTGGAAGAGGTCATTGGAGTTGCAGCGTGGAACGAAATGAGTTATTTGGTTTCTGAAATTAGTGTCACCATCAACAGATTCTGAAACAAAATAAGAAAACAACGGTGGTGGTTTCATTGGTAAAATTTCCAGGGGCGGCACAAGGTAGCTGAGAGGAAACTTTGGAAGCAGCGAAAACGACGGATACAACAAACAGAACTGATGGAGGATGGTCGTAAATCGTAGAGAATACAGCGGAAAGGAAAAATTTCTAGAAAACAGATTTTCGAACTTGTGTATGGTTGATTAGTATAATTTGGTGAAGTTTCATAACTTAGGAAACTTGTTAGTGGAATAGTGACAGGCCAGGTCACAGAGGATACTACCACATTGATCATTGAAGTTATGGGTTTTAGTCTTTTAGATAAAAGGAGAAGAGAAAGAACAACCTTTGAATATGATTATGGTATAATGTGATTGATAATGATTTGATACAAAAGAATATGCACCAAACCCTTTTTTTTACTAATAAAAGACTCTAAATCCCATTAAATGGAGAAATTGGGAAATAAATCATAATAATAACTAAGAAACATGATAATAATCTTGAGAGATAATCTAAGATGTTCTATGATTAAGAAAATAAATAAATAACCGTATGAGGTCAACTAAATACTCTAACATAATGTCCTGATATTTGATATAGTCTAACCCCCACATGATTAAAGTGTAAGCAATGCTATAGCTCTGGTCATAAACTTATAACATGGGACAGGATCAATTGATACCAGAGAGAGACAGTACAATTTCCTACATGATATGATTTTTTGAGAACCATCACACTCTTCACGTATACCATTAAATTGTTTATCGATAGGTCAAAATCTAGTAAAATAGACAATAGTTTTATAATTTGAAAAATCATATTCTAATTTAATGGTGTCCTTAGAAAACATAGATTAGAGTCAATGAGTAATTACATTTTTAACACAATTTAGGTAATCAGTTTCAGAACTACAATTCTAATAATAGATTTGTGACGATCTCACTAAAGGTTGAGTCAAAAAGTACCTACCGTTCTGAATTTTGCCAAAGTTGCAACAGCAGATTCATAATGTTCTTTTGCTTCTAGTATATCCTCCATAGTACATTTATTCAAAATAGCTTCATAAAATTCCTTCTTAGCTGCTGCAACTGCTTCATCAGCTGCTTGCTCCTGAAAGAAATATAAAGTTGAGTGAGATCAAGTGCACATTAACTCCAACAAAATACTAATAATAAATAGCAAACCAGTGGAAAACATAAGTATGCTAAAAGCACCCAGTTCAAGTTTTTGAACAATCATGATAGAATATGGAATAACTAACAGACTACTTTATCCAACACTACTATGACAATAAATATTACATAAAATTGTATGTACCTCATCCTCTTGGTTCCGATTTTCCCATATTATCTTCTTGCATTGCATCTCTTTCTCGTTGCAAAGGTACCCATCAACCTAAGTAGCATTTTAACAGCAAGAATAGTCGGTGTGATGTGCATGACGGTAATACAATAGCGCAGACACAAATATACATTCGTGTGTGTAATTCAAAGCAACATCAAAATCAAAAAAAATTCAAATGTCTAGCAACAAACAGAAGTAAATTTGGAGAGGAGAAGCATTAAGCTACAAGAACAATAGAATCCCAAAAAGACCATGTTCAAAATAAATCTGAAAATAGGTTTGCCAAAAAACAATGTAACAGTCATTTGCAGGTCTAAAAGCATAAAACATTATACTTAATTGTTATTAGTCACCTCTTCGTCGTCGATATCAGAGAAAATTCCCAATTCATCCTTGTAGCATGATTCACACAGTCCAAGATCAAAATAGTTGACTTTGCTATCTTTGTGCTCACATAGTAGAACTTGTGAAGTAGATACATTGAATTCATTGTTTTGCAATTCATGGTCTTTTGCCATTGTATTCAACTCCTCAACCTGTGACCATAATAGAATTGTACAGGGAACTCCTTAAAACTAATATTCTGATATATATATATATATATATATATATATATATATATATATATATATATATTTGTATAAAAACTACAAAAATCAATACTCGCATAAATGGTAGGGAAAACAGAGGCTTTCCGGAGCGAAAAATAAAAGTGATTAGAACGAGAAAAGGAAAACAAAAATAGTACCGGAGAAATTGCACAGG
This sequence comes from Medicago sativa, assembly GCF_051527215.1. Lineage (NCBI taxonomy): Eukaryota > Viridiplantae > Streptophyta > Magnoliopsida > Fabales > Fabaceae > Medicago > Medicago sativa. The sequence continues at coordinate 83,850,640 of NC_140755.1, read as the reverse complement.
CAAACGCGTAGGACTGCCGAAGAGGGACGGAGAGGGATGAAAAGGCAGAGCCGTAATCACTGATGAAATATTAAAATCCACTGCGAATTGAGATTTAAGCGCAGGAAGGAATGGCAAGGCAAGGTCGTCGGCGACGGCTAACAAGTTTTCACCCTTTTGGTTATGTTCGTGGCGGCAAGACGAGGCCTGTGAGATGAAAAAGGGTGAAAGAGTGTAGTTGAATTGGAGAGAAGGCAATCCAAAGAATCGTATATATATATTCTTTAAAAAAAATATAATATATTTAAAAAAGTATACTGTACTTATAATTTTAATCAAGGAAAAAAAATATTTATACTATATAAAAGGCAATTTCGCTAGTCTAGTATTTTTTTGTGGTGGTCAGAGTTTAAAACTCGAATCTTGCATATATTATGCATTGTCTCTACTAATATTTATACTATATGAAGGTAATGCATGATTTTACAATGATTTTTTCACTTTTAATTATATTCTTAAATAAATTTGCCTATAAAAATGATATATTCTAGGTGTCGTTTAGAAAGATAACTATTTATAATATGTAATTTTTTATCGGTGTCATTGAAAAATTAAATATATTTTTGTTACAATATGAAAATTCAAAATATCTTTACAGTAGCAAAAATTCAAAATATATATATTATATATCTATAATTTTAATCAAAATCAAAATAATTTTAATACTCATTAAGACAATAAAAATAGTGGACCAATGCTTGTCTAAACACTAAGCTATACTATATATAAAGAAAATACATGTGTTTGGACTGACTATATATAAAGACACCTTCATAAAAAGTAATTGGTGTCTTTTAACAAATGCTCATAGAATAACTTGATAAAAGACACCTTCATAAAATGTGTCTTCTATCAAAACCCTATTATACATGTGTTTGGACTGACTTTTATTCTTTATTTAAAGTATTTTATTTACTATTTTATCTTTTTTATAACAATGTTTAAATTATTAATTAAAAAAAAGATAAATCTCATAATAATACTCCACCATAATAGGAACAGCATTATCTTGAATATATATAAAGAAATAAGAGATTTTGGTTTGAATTTTTTCATTATTCCAATTATACCCTTAATCTATTGAATAAACAGCCCCATAGAATGAGAGAGGTAGTAAAGAGCTGAATTGCCGATTTTCTTTTCTATAATAAAGTGACAACTTACTTATTCTGACTATACAAGTACTTCACTTCATAAGACATTTTCATGATACACCACATGCTTATATAGACAATTGAATAATGGCGGTTATCATTGATCTGATTACAGAGACAAAGTTTTGGTTCCAGAACAAGATATTTACAAATTGGTGGTGTAATATACACAAGGTGGCAATTCCCTAATCAATGGATAGGGACCTGCTGGCTGTGAGGTAACTGTAGTGCCTGCTGTGTAAATACTAGGCTAAATGATTTGCTTGAGAGCGATGGATCTCATCAGCACGGGCCGAGGGAACATAGATTGCATTTAACAATGAACTGTGAGTTCGGCCGTAGAACAAGTATATAAGTACTCCAATTAACAACCACACAGAAACTCTTAGCCATGTATCAACCCTGAAATTCAAACACAAGAATGATTAGATGTTGGTAATTCGGGCAAGTAATGGATACAATGAAGCATCAAGAGATTTCTCACCCAAGATCAATTAGTAAGTAGGTGTTTATTAGAATACAGGCAGCAGGTAAGAATGGAACAAATGGGCAAGCAAAACCTGAAATACAAGGAATCAAAATAATGGGGTAAGACTGATTTCATTTAACCAAAGGCTGTGGTGAACACACCAGGTTGAAAGTTTGTAAAGATGATAAATAAAAACTTAAATATCTTTTTTGCCCCTGCAAATATGCCACTTTTCACTTTTTAGTTCCTGGGAATATATCACTTTTGGCTTTAGCTCATTGTTTTGTTTTAGTCACCGACACCATAATATTTATTCATGTTGGACTTGATCCCTTAAATAACATATTTTTTTAATTAGCCCTTTCATAACATAATTAAACTAGTCTTGATCCTTGCAGGTTTGCTGATAATAAGATGACAGAGAGAAAACTCTTCAATAGGAGCTAGCTAGAAAAATTGCAATTTGTTCTATAGTGAAGTTTTTAGCAATCCACCAAAACCCGATTAGATTTATTATTTAGATATGCCTAGTGCACATACCTCCTGAGTGTCCAAAGGTATGCCTGGTATCATCTTGTTTTATGCAGGCCAGCACAATTATGCTGCACAAAAAAATAATTACACCCACTCCAAACAACGTTACGCGCAAAATCCTGCATGTGCACGATCACCAAAAGGGAAAAGAAATAAGGATAAAGAAATAAATCAAAGGAACCGTTGTTCTTTCCAAAATGAACATGGAATGATTTCATACTTCGAAATTAGCGAAGATGGTCAAATTTTACAGACCTGGGACATCTTTCGGCCGAAGCTGAACCAGTAACTATGAGAATCCCTATACATAGAAGAGCTATGGTCCATGCTGCAAGTTTTCTCCTAGTCTTCTCATTACGTTGCTCTGTATAAAGAAGACAAAACTCAGCTTTTTGAACTCGCATATAAAAAAGAATGGAAGCAAATGTTATACAAAGAATGCCAAAGAACTTATTGACAAGATTGAAACTAGGCATGTATGAAATATAGATCAAAGTATTTGAAGTTAATGTATATACTTCAACAAAAATTCTCCAACAAAATGTCAGCATTAGACTGCTTTTTGTCAACCCTTCAATAGTCTTCTCAACCAATTTTCATCAAGTAAACCGGTCCACAATTATGTAACATCAGAGATCAATGTACCAGTATCACATGCGAAGAACAAAGTGCCCAATTATAGATGATTTATAAAGTCGCAGCCAAATCACAAGAATGGGTTTAAACAAGAAAATGACCTGATGCACACCCTGAACTGTCAATGTTATTATTATGTTTACTAAGAAAAAAAAAACTGTCACAGCCTAACAATACAAATAGAGTATTCATTATTTCATTCAAAATTCTAGTCTTCCTGAATAATTTAAACGGAAATGCTTATTATTACGGACTCGTTGCCAAACGAAAGCAAAGAATTTAGTCTCAGCCACATATCTTATTTTCAACCTGCTGTATGTATTCGACTGCATCCTACTGTTTTGTTTTTGTTCCTTGTGTAAGAATAATTCTTGCATTTCTTACTGATTGTTTTTGTAATAAATAGCACAGCCCTAACTGGACACTAGTTAAGGAAGCAAATATAGTAGGTATAGTAGGCATTGCATTGAAAATTGACAGAGTAGCAAATACTGGAAGAAATTGACATTTTAAAGTTTATCTAAAATTCATTCCATAAAACGGACAGGAGATTCAAACAACAATTACCTTTAGTTACTTCTTTTATGATTAAAGGATGTTCAAGAAGAACGTCTGACTTGTCGTGTAGGTGACTATTATCAGAATAACTAGCAAGATCAACGGGACTTACGGTCCTGTCTTCCTCAATATCATCACCAGAATGCCTCAGCAATGGATCAACAGATGTTAGCAGTGAAGCTGGAACGGGTACTTCATCAGGCGGAACATATCTGATTATCAAAACCGAAACTGCAACTGTGGTAAACGCAAGCAATGTTCCCACACTAACCTGTATTCCCAAAGTAATGAAATATAGCAGTTGTTTAAGTTTAGAATAATCTAAGGAAGATGCTACAACCAAGTTAGAACAAAACTTACCATCCCTGCTAACTGAGAAACATCCATAAAGAATGCAAGAACAGCAGCAAAGAGACCAGTGACAATAGTGCTTTTCAAAGGAATCTGTGTGCGCCTATGGATATCTGAGAAGAAGGCGGGCAACAAACCATCCCTAGCCATTGCCATAAAGACCCGTGGCTGCAAAACACACATGCCAAAAGCAAAGATATATTTATCATGAGAAAAAAACAATAATGGTACCAAGTATCAATGTGCACTAACATATCAATGTGTATCTTAGATAGTTATTTCTAAAACATTTAGAAACATTGCAAACGAATATAAAATTTGGTATGGTTTTAATCTCAATTCCTGACTTTCAGTTATAGCATTCCTTGTCATTCAACAGTAGGAAGATGACAATGAAACAACCTAGTAACAAATAAGGGAAAGAATGAAATGGAAAAGTAATTGAGGTTGTGGGAATCCACAACCAAAGTCTAACAACCATACATAACTAAGTGAATTGATCAACAGAAATACTATATAGATAAATTATTACATATTTTTTACTTGTTTATGTACCTGAGGAAGAACTGATCCCAACAAACTGGAAAAAAGAGCAGTGACGGCTCCGGTTGTTATTATGTACCTGTCATGAGTAAAATGAAGCTTGAAGCGAAACATTCCAAAAGAGACATTCATATATTTAGATTAAACAATAAAATAAGTGTGCCCAAGCAAACCTTACACTGCCCATTCCATCCCATAGCTAGAAAATGCTGAGGAGATCGGGGTATCAGGGTTCAACTCATAATATGGTACTAAGCCAACAATAACTGCTGATACAAGCATATACAGAACACAACATATAGCTAATGCAATCGATATACCGATTGGCAAATCTCGTTGAGGATTTTTAACCTGCACAATAACAAAATAAAAACTTAAATCACAGAGACTTGATGTTGTTTCGCAAATATGGTATTAAATTAAATAAAAATCTTAAATAACAAAACGGTATAAATGCATTGTTCGCGGATGAATGTGTGCTTGATTTATGAGGTTTGCATTTAGTTTCGGCCAATATGAATTACACATGACTTAAAAGATCAGTCCCTCTTATGAGTATTTACCTCCTCGGCTGTGCTGGTCACTGAATCAAAACCAATGTATGAAAAGAAAACTATTGCAGATCCAGCAAACATCCCGTTCACTCCGTATGGAAAATACCTGTGGTATAAGATAAATTTCAGCTATATCAAGAAGAAACATGCTATAGAGGAAGAGCTGAAAATGAAGATTCAATAGTCATTACCCGCTCGGGAGCTCATAACCAACCCATCCAGTTTTGAAACCTAGATATCCACCAACTATAATAATGAATAGCATGACAGAAACATTTACTGTAGTCACAATAGATTGTACCGTTGAACTCTGAAACATCAATTGAGATAAAATAGGTTGGTATGATAAAATAGGTAATTGGAAAAATGGTGATCATGTATTTGTTTTATTGAAAATGCATACCTCCTTGATTCCAAGGCACAAGAGGAGGGTGATAAGAACAATTAATACAGCTGCACATGGATCAACCACTATTCCAAGACCTGGCAAGGTATGACGAGCCAGAAATGAAGGTAGGTTGTCTTGACCACCAAAAAACAAGGCCTGCAATAAGCAAATACAAAACTAAATTGTTAAGTGTGTTGTACTAGTTGGGATGAAACATGTATGTATAGATACATCACTAAGAGTTAAAAATCAAAATACATTCAGGATACCCATGTCATAAAATTCATGACTTTTGATAACCCAAAATTCATGTGTTTGATTACTCTCTTCACGTATTCTCAATTATAAAGTGGCATGATGGTAAAAGATAACATGAAAGGTTAAAGTTAGAAAAAGGAAGTAAAAAAAGTGTAACACACCAGATTTGGGGTTATGCCACGAGCAACGGCTGAAGCACCAATTGTGTATTCAAGAATCAGGGACCAACCAACCAGCCAAGCAACCCTGAGATAAATATAAATATTTAAAATCATGGATTGTTAATGATTATGAAAAATGAATAAAGAAAACAAAATCAATTCACACATCTTCTTCATCTTTAAGAATACATTTTTTAGGTAAGAGTAAAATCAATAACGTCAATCTTCTCTGCATAAATATCCCCACTCCACATGTGGCAGTGGAAACCACGAAAACACACCAGAATTGTTTCGTCAATGTCGTTAACAGGCTAATTTTCTCAGCTATCATAAGTAGTTCCATTAAACATTACGCCGAAACCTTTATTCCAAAATAGGCAAAATGCAACTCACCCTTCTCCAATGCATATGTATGTATAATGATAAGCACTCCCTGCTGACGGACACCGACATGCAAGTTCTGCATAACACAATGCTGAAAGTGCAGCAGCTATTCCAGCAATAAAGAGTGATATTACAAGTGCTGGTCCTGCCTGCTCCCTTGCAACTGTTCCAATAAGAATATATACTCCGGCTCCTATTGTAGCTCCAACCCCTGATTTTCAAGAACAATCAATTACCTTTGGTAAAGTAAATAAACGTCTAGTAAGAGGAAGCTAAAGCCTACATATATCACAGATAACGTAATTAGAACTTGAGAATCGTGCATGTTATAATGAATAGGCCACCGTCATTCTTGCGTATACACGGAAACTCAATCAGTTGCAGCAACTATCTCTTGTTTTGATGAAATTCAGTTCAATCAAACGACAAATTTTAATAAAAGTTCTGGTGTGGTGTTTCTTCATTTTTCTAATTTTAAGACCATATTATCCTCAACTTGCACCATTGCCGGTGAGAAAGAAACATTTTGATGCTTCTACTTGTTTATGTTTCACAAAAGACAACAAAGACAAATTAACTTCCCACATGACACACCTAAGCAAAACTTTCATACATATTGATATTCTCACTCCTTTAACTCATAGCAAAACCATATCAAATCAAAATCAACATAAAGACCATTATTAAATCACTTCATTAACCAACATTAAAATTTAAAAAGGATAAAACCAAAATCAACCATCAATCATAAATAACAGTCAATCACATATTCTATTCTCTAAAGTCCAAGTCCAAACTTAAAATTTTAAACTCAATTCATTAAGTCATAATCACTAATTATTCAAATTTTTCACTTCTTTCTTACAAATTGATTGAAAAATTAAGAATGAATTACCAATTCCAACAAGATCAACAACAGATAACTTCCTGGCCAATTGAGGATGTCCCCTGCAATGAACAGAATCAACTTGTTTCCTCCTAATCAAGCTTCCAAATCCTCTAAACCTCCCTCCTCCTTCTTCTTCAATACCAACACCTCCATTCCCAACCTCCACAATCATTATCCAAAACCAATACTTCAATTGGAATTTCAATACAATTATTATCAAAGTATTGGTGCTATTTTCTTCTGATGAATTTGAATTTGAATTTGAAGAAATATGAAAACTTTGATGAACCAAAAAAGCACCCGTTTGGTTTTGCAGAGGGATAGGAAAGGATTGAAGCGCGATGAGTCAGCAACTTTTTTTGCGAACACGGCAACGATATGAACGAGAAGCAGTGTTTTAAAAACCGGACCGGACCGACCGGTCAAACCGGTTGGACCGGAAACCGGAGGGGTAACCGGTTCGGTCCAGCTATTGGATCGGTTATGCAGTTAAACCGGCGTGACCCGGTGTGAACCGCTGAAAACCGGTAAAAACCGGTGACCCGGGGGTTTCTACAAACCGGCCGGGTCAATACTAGTAAGGATGAGGAGGCGGAAAAAAAAAAAAACAGATCTGGATTGATAGAAATGGCGAAACAGAGAAGATGTAAAGAAAGGAAAAACAAACGGCAGCTCTAGATAAATACTTGATAGGAAGTTGTTATATTGTCACAGAATTTGAATACATGCCATTCACACAATGAACAATGAAGTATGTGGCCATTGCCCATTGTTGTTGTTAACAAGATTGAGGAGAAGGTCGCACATAAAAGAGTTGGCGGCTGAAGGCTTTTGACAGCCTGCTAGTTGCTACACTTAATACAAGAAAAAGAAAGGCTTAATAGCACTTTTGGCCCCCTATGTTTGCCAAAATTGCGATTAAGGCCCTCTATCTTTGAAAACTACAAAACCGTCCCTTATGTTTCGGTTTCGTTGCACTTTTGGCCCCCATGGTCAATTTTGACCTGGTCCACGCTGACATGGCATCCACATCACTTATGTGGGGGGCCAAAATCGCAACTTTTGCAAACCTAGGGGGCCAAAAGTGCTATAAAGAATATTTTTTATTTTTTTAATTCATTTTCTCTTTTTTTTTCATTTTTTTGTTTTGAAAAAATTTTAAAAAAGAGGGAAAATTAATAAAAATCGAAAATAATGAAAAAAATACTGAAAAAATTTTAAAAAAATTGGAAAAATTAATAAGAATAAAAAAAAATCTGTAAAAAAAATTTCGCATTTTTTTCATTTTTTTTGTTTTGAAAAAATTAAAAAAAAGGGGAAAATTAATAAAAATCGAAAATAATGTAAAAAATACTGAAAAAATTTAAAAAAATTGGAATAATTAATAAGAATGAAAACAAAAATCTGGAAAAAAAATTTCGCATCACATGTGTGTATATACATACCACATCATTAAATCATTTTAATAATAAAAAACATTAAAAACTGAAAATCTTTTAAAAATAACAAAAAATCAGATTATCTTTTTAAAAAATAAAAGTTTAGATTTTTTTGCGAAATAAAAAACTGGAAAATATTTAAAATTTTAAAAATCTAGATATATATTTTTTAAAATCCAATTACAATATAAAAATTAAATTTTAAAAATCATATAATCTGAAGAAAAAAAATCAATTTTAGTTCAAAAGAGATTGGAAGAGCAACTTGAGGTACTCACTTTTTAAATTTTAATGTCTCCTAAATAAGACACTTTTTAAAATTTTACACGCATTAATAATTCTTTTTACAAAAATATTCCTATGTAATTCAAGCTTCACAGATTTGTTTCCTAAATTTTTAATTAAACTAAAATCAATTTTTTTCTTCAGATTATATGATTTTTAACATTTAATTTTTCTATTGTAATTGGATTTTAAAAAAATATATATCCAGATTTCCAGTTTTTTATTTCGCAAAAAAATCTAAACTTTTTTTAATTTGAAAATTAAATTCCAGTATTTTTAAATATCTTCTAAATTTTGTAAAAAATCCGAACTTTTTTCTAATTTTTTAAAGTTCGAAAAAAAATATAAATGTCTTTTCTGCTTTTTTCTTTTATTTTTCGAAAAAAATAATCTGCTTTTTTGTTATTTTTAAAATTTAAAAAAAAATAAAACTTTTATTTTGTAAAAAGATAATCGGATTTTTTGTTATTTTTAAAAGATTTTCAGTTTTTAATGTTTTTTTATTATTAAAATGATTTAATGAATTGGTATGTATATACACACATGTGATGCGAAATTTTTTTTCCAGATTTTTGTTTTCATTCTTATTAATTTGTTCAATTTTTTTAAAATTTTTTCAGTATTTTTTTCATTATTTTCGATTTTTATTAATTTTCCCTCTTTTTTTTATTTTTTCAAAACAAAAAAATGAAAAAAATGCGAAATTTTTTTCCAGATTCTTTTTTCATTCTTATTAATTTTTTCCAAATTTTTTTAAATTTTTTCAGTATTTTTTCATTATTTTCGATTTTTATTAATTTTCCCTCTTTTTTTAAATTTTTTCAAAACAAAAAAATGAAAAAAAAGGAGAAAATGAATTAAAAAAATAAAAAATATTCTTAATAGCACTTTTGGCCCCCCACATAAGTGATGTGGATGCCATGTCAGCGTGGACCAGGTCAAAATTGACCATGGGGCCAAAAGTGCAACGAAACCGAAACATAAGGGGCGGTTTTGTAGTTTTCAAAGATAGGGGGCCGAAATCGCAATTTTGACAAACATAGGGGGCCAAAAGTGCTATTAAGCCAAAAAGAAACCCTACATAAGAAAATGTCAACATTATCCCTGTTTGTGGGCTTAATATACAACCCCGTAATATGTTGGGTTAATATACAACCCCATATATCTTCTTTTTTGAGATACAACCCATATATATTTATCTCTTTGTTTTTTTTTTTTTTTGAAGGAGTCTCTTTGTAAAAATATAAAACACACAAATATTTTTTTTTTATACAAATAAAGCACACTTATGTTTTTTTTTGAAGCATATGCACACTTGTGTTATATATATACATAAAAATGATATTAAATTAAATAGGGAAAAAGATACAAAAGTAAAATTAATTGGAACGTGTTGTTGCTAAGAATTTTAGTGCATGATATGAATTTGTTAGTGTTTTTTTTAAGGGGTGAATTTTATTGTATTGAGACCGAGTTATATAACCGAGTCGTCCGGTTTAATCCGATTTAGTCATGCGGTTCGACCAATGACCCAGTGGTTCAACCTGTGACCCAGTACTCTGACCGGTTTGATGACCGGTCCGGTTTTTAAAACTATGATGAGAAGAATAAGATCCTCTGCGGACGAATCTATTATAATCCAAAATAATACACTAATTCAATTTTTTAGATTAATTAATTAATTAATGGATAAATATATGTCCGTAGCATTTTGATATGGGACTCAGCTTTACAGGGTCAGGAAATCTAGTGAATCCTTAAGTTAGATTTTATTTTATAATAAGTTAATCCTTTAAATTTAATTTGTTATAAATTTATTTTTAAGTCATAAATTATTTATACTATTATCAACTATTGAGACAACTTCGTTAAGAAACGCTAATGAAGTTTAATATTGAGATGGTAGGTCTGAAAGCGCCTTATGACATTAAGTGATTACTCACTAACATTTTTTTTTTCTTGTTTTTGAATTCAAATTTAATTTTACTGATGGATGTAATTATGAAACTGAAAATGATTGTATTATTATGATTGAATCAGAGAGTACAAAGCTATATATAACCAAATGCAAGAGTACCATAACATACTATGGACCTGCAGAAGCTTATTGTGTAACTATCATACTATATCCTTATTACTTGGAGCTCAAGTTATCTATATTGTGAATGCCATGCAATAGCCCCCCACAAGTTAGAGGTTGGTACAAATCAAGCAACCCTAACTTGGATAAAAGAATGTTGAAAGGCTGAGGCAATAAAGACTTGGTGAAAAAATCAGCAAGCTGATCCTGAGAAGAAACAGGCAAGAGTTTCATGATGCCATCTTGGAGTTTTTCTCTAACAAGATGACAATCAATCTCCAAATGCTTCGTACGTTTATGAAAAACAAGATTGGCAGCTATATGAAGGGCACTCTGATTGTCACAGAACAAAACTGGGAGTTTGAGACATTGAATGCTGAGATCCTTGAGCAAGTATAGAATCCATTGCAATTCACAAGTGGCTGAGGCTAGAGCCATATACTCAGCTTCAGAAGAGGACCTAGAAACAGTTGTTTGTTTCTTTGTTCTCCATGATATCAGAGAGTTGCCTATGAAGAAACATTGACCAGAGATAGAGCGCCTGCTATCAACACAGCCAGCCCAGTCTGCATCAAAAAATCCTTGCAAATGAAGGGAGGAGTTTCTAGGGAAAAATAAACCTTTGCCTGGACAACCTTTGAGATATTTGAGAACTCTCAAAGCAGCAGTATGATGTGTCTGAGTAGGTTTAGAAAGGAACTGGCTCAACTGTTGGGTTATAAATGTGATATCTGGTCTTGTAGAATTGAGGTAAAGGAGCCTGCCAACCAATCTCCTATAAGAAGGAATATCTTCATATAAAGGAGATGCATCATTGTAAAGTTTGAGAGAAGCATCTGAAGGAGTAGAAACAGGTTTGGAGTTGATAGTGCCTGAATCAGATAACAAGTCTAAGCAATACTTTCTTTGGCATAAAGAGATGCCTTGCTTAGAATGAGATACTTCAAGACCAAGAAAATATTTCAACTGTCCCAAATCTTTGATCTTGAAGGAAGAATGCAGAATGGATTTGATATGTTGGAATTCAGATAATGAATTGCCTGCCAATATGATGTCATCCACATAAACCAGAAGAATGGTAAAAGATGAATCTGAATGCTTGGTGAACATGGAATGATCTGCAGAAGCCTGAATGTAATTTTGCTGAAGGAGAATAGAAGTCAACTTCTCATACCACTTTCTACGGGCTTGTTTCAAACCATACAATGATTTGAGCAACTTGCAGACCTGATTTGGTTTTGTGGAAGTGATACCAGGAGGGAGCATCATATAAACATCCTCTTGCAATTCACCATGAAGAAAAGCATTGTTAACATCTAATTGGTGAAGATTCCAATTGTGTATAGATGCCAATGCAATAACAAGCCTAATGGTGGTCATCTTGGCAACAGGAGAGTATGTGTCAAAATAGTCGAGGCCCTCAATTTGAGTGTAACCTTTGGCAACCAATCTAGCCTTGTATCTCTCCACTGAACCATCAGCATTGTATTTGATTTTGTATATCCATCTGCAGCCTATAAGCTTGGTGTGATCTGGTAAGTCAACAATCTTCCAAGTACCAGTTGCCTCAAGAGCAGACAGTTCAACTTGCATAGCTTTATTCCAGCAATCAAATTTGCTTGCCTCAACATAGGTTTTTGGCTCAATTTGGGAGTGTAAAGACATGACAAAAGAAGAGTGAGTATTAGACAACTTATTATGAGAAACATAATTGGAAATAGGCTACAGAGAAGTGTGTGAATGGTTACAAACATAATCCTGAAGGTAGACAGGTGCATTTCTAGGTCTAATGGACTTTCTTGGTGAAGAAGGAATATCAGGGATGTCAGGAATGACAGGAGAGTGATGAACAAGTGAAGGAGAGGGTGGATTTGTAGTGTCAGGTGAAGGTGTAATGTCAGGAGAATGTATGGAAGGAGGTGTTGATGAATAATCTTCATCATCAATAATAGGTACATGTGAGGGAGTATCAACAGTCTCAGAAACATCAGGTTGAATAGGGGAAAAATACTCCCATTGAGAAGTGATAGATTCATTATTGCTAGGATAAGGCAAAAAATATTCATGAAAAACTACATGCCTTGAAACAAAAATTTCTCTAGAATGAATATCAAGGAGAATGAAACCTTTATTGCCTGACTTGTAACCCAAGAAAACAGTTTTTTTTTGCTCTAGGTTGAAGTTTGGTTCTATGGGATTGAAGGGAAGAAGCATGGCAAAGACAACCAAACACTTTAAAAGTATCAATGTCAGGAAGTTTATGATGAAGAATGTAGTAAGGAGATTGACCCTGAAGTAAAGGAGTAGGGATTCTATTAATGAGAAAAACTGCATGCAAAAGAGCATAGGACCAATAAGATGCAGGCAGTTTAGACTGATACAAAAGGTCCCTCCCAACATTTAAAATATGTTGATGCTTTCTTTCAACTCTACCATTTTGTTGGGGAGTTTCAACACAAGATTTTTGATGTAAAATGCCCAAAGACTCATAAAAGGAAGGGATAAGGAATTCTGGGCCATTATCAGATCTGATGCATTTGGGAGTAACATGAAATTGAGTTTGGACCATTCTAATGAAGGTTTTAACATGATTAGAAACTTCAGATTTGCTCTTTAGTAAAATGATCCACAAAAATCTACTATGGTCATCAACAATTGTAAGGAAATATTTATGACCATGAATAGATGATATAGAAAGGGGACCCCAAATGTCAAGGTGCAAGAGTTCAAAATTAGATGCAGCATGTGAAGTACTTAAAGAAAATGGTAAATGCTTTTGTTTGGCAAAGTGGCAAATGTCACAAACAGAATTCTTATTGTCAGATAGAATATTTGAATACAAAGATGACATCATATTCATTCTCTGATGAGATAGATGACCTAGTCTGAAATGCCAAATAGCCTTATTTGGAATAATACTTGAATTACAAGAAGTAGAAATATTACAAACATTTGAATTAAAACTATTGGACACTTTATTTGGAGAAACAGAAGAAGCATGAAACTTGTATAATCCATCTCGTTGACTAGCCAAACCAATCATCTTCTTGGATGTTGATTCCTGTATGATGCATTGGTTAGGCAAGAATTCAAAAGTATATGATAAGGACTCACAAACTTTGTGAACAGACATAAGGTTCAACTTGAAAGAAGAAGAATAGAGAACCTTAGTAAGATAAAACTGAGGACTAAATATTATAGTGCCAGCATGTGTGACAGAAACAGTGGATCCATTAGGTAAAGTAACTTTGGTAGGTGTAATAGAATGATATGAAGTAAACAAGCTTAAATCACAACATATGTGCTCATTGGCACCAGAATCAACTAACCAATAAGAATTTGATAAAGGAGAGCAGGTAGTGGAATTGATTATACCTGCAGAAGTAGGAGTCAATGAGGCAGGAGTAATGTAGCTGGAAGAGACTTGAGGAGCAGAAACATGATTGGTGACGGAACCAGAAGAAGTTGAAGGCGAGGGAATCAAATTTGCCTGCTGCAATAAAGCTACAAGTTGCTCCATCTTGTCCTGAGACAAACCAGATACACCAGAAAAAGTGTTGACCTCAGATACATCACTAGAAGAGGCATTAGCTTGTGAATTGGATTTATTCACATTGGGAAACCCATGCTTCTGATAACAGTAATCAACTGTGTGATTAGTTTTGTTGCAGAAAGTACAATGCCTAGGAGGTTTATTGTAACCACCTTTACCACGCCCCTGAGACTTTCTTGCATCATAAGCATTGATGGAAACACTGCTATCTTCAAGAGTTGCTATAACAGGAACAGAAGCATTATTGCTCTCTTCTTGAATAACCAATGAAAAAACTTTGTTCAAGGATGGAAGAGGATCCATTAATAGAACCTGAGTCTTAACAACTGAAAATTGCTCATTGAGACCAGTGAGAAACTAAATGATTTGGTCTTCAACCCTATAGGTTTTTGGTAACTTCACAGCATCACACTTGCATGCAAAAGGACAGTGACAATTAGGGAAAGGCCTATGTGAATGCAACTCTTCCCACAAAGCTTTCATCTCTATGAAATAATCCAATACAGATTTTGCACCCTGTTTCAGTGTGTGCAGTGAAGAACGTAATTGAGCAATACGAATTCTATCAACTTTGGAGAAACGTTCTTTTAAATCTTCCCATACATCAAAAGCATTGTCATGAAAGACAATTGTTTGTGCAATTGAGTCTGAAACCGAGTTGATAAGCCATGAATGAACGAGATGATTACAACGTTCCCAAGCGTTTCGGTTCAGATCATCAAGATCAGGTACAGGAAGAGTTCCATTGATGAAGGAAAGCTTATTCTTAGCTCCTAAAGCACGCTGCATGGAACGACTCCATGAGAGATAGTTAGAACCGTTGAATTTCGGTGAAACTACAACAGAGTTTGGTCCTTCGCTTGGATGAACAAAATAAGCTGATTCGGAATCAGAATGTTGTTGCTGATTATTGTTGCGAGCCATAGCAAAACAGAGAATGAAAAATCGAAGAAAAACAGAAGAATAAAAAGTGCTGCAATGGCGAAGAACGAAGCAAGAGCAGAAGAATCAAATTGAGTGAAAACAACTCAATAACGAAGAAGAAGAAGAAGAAGCTTCTTCACAAAATCAATCAAGAATCAACAAGAATCGTTGCAATTGAAGCAACAAAAATGGCGAAAAACGAAGGAATAAGATGAAGATTCAACAAACTTCATCTACAAGGCACAACGGAAAACGGTTACAAGGACCGTAACAAACTTTCCCTTGAGGGAAAATCTGATACCATATTATGAAACTGAAAATGATTGTATTATTATGATTGAATCAGAGAGTACAAAGCTATATATAACCAAATGCAAGAGTACCATAACATACTATGGACCTGCAGAAGCTTATTGTGTAACTATCATACTATATCCTTATTACTTGGAGCTCAAGTTATCTATATTCTTGCATTTAAATTATTTTATCATTTTTATAATATTCTTCAAATTATCAAATTTGTTAAATCCCATTAAAACAAGAATAATCTATAATATATTAATAATAGGAAGAAAAATCAACAAGGACCAATATTGAACACTAAAAATCTTGTAACCAAAAAAAAAAAAAAAACACTAAATTTTTTTTGCCCTTTTGCATATTAAAATATTGTGTTTTAGTATAACACTTTTTAAAAATCTTACCCTTCCCTTAAATGATTTTCTACTTAGCTGGGAACTAGCTAAAGTGTATCTAGCTAGAATCAAACCAACATTCAAAAATATGAATGTACTTGCCTAATAATAAAATATTAAAAAAATAAAAAAGTTATTCCAAAACGACCTATTTTCTTTATATACATGAATTATATATTTATGTTACTCCCTCCGTTTCAAAATGAGTGTCGCTTTAGCCAAAAATATTTGTTTCAAAATCAATGTCACTTTACATTTTCGATACAACATTAATTTTTCTTCCAACTTTACCCTCAATAAATACTCCAACTTTTTTCTCACACAATTTTCCAATGCAACTTTAAGTTTGTCTTTTTCATATAAAACAAGGGTAGTTTAGTAAAAGTGTTATGTCTAATGATTATTTCATTCCATTCATTAATCTGTGTGCAATTGGCTAAAGCGACACTCATTTTGAAACGGGAGTACATAGTAAACGACAATGTTTTTGTCAAACCAACTTAACATATAATTAGTGTTAAACCAATCAATAATTTTCACTAAGTATATATTTTGAAAATTAATCATTGTGTTGAAAGCTTGTGCCATGTAGATTTTATCAGTAAATTTTTAAATAAATCTGAAATCATTCTATATGTTATTAAAATACGTTAAGATTAACCTCTTAAGCACTATTATTAAACGACGTTAATCATGATGTGTATCAACTATCAATGACATCAAATAATTTCAAATTGATATAAAAATCCAAAAAGTAATCTATACGATATAAACATTTTAATGTCAAATAATATTAACAATTTAGGTGCATGTGATAGATGATTAAAAATGGTGAGTAAATCCTTCAAAAAAAAAAAAAAAAAATGGTGAGCAAAAGTCCACCCAGTTATGCAAGCTTAATAAGTCGACAATTGAACAAACATTCAACGACTTCAGCAATCTTCGGTTCCTCGTCAGTAATGTTCCTCATCAGCCAACTATAAAAAAAATTGAGGAAAGAAAATCATTATTTTGTCAAACAGATTAAAACAAACGAAAGAAATAGGAAAAACAAGATTATTAAGCTAGACATGATCATGTAAAGTAACAACCGGCTTCAATTTATCGGTTTATCGTTGGAATTTTTTTGAACACATGAAATGAAATAGAAATTTAGATAGACGAGTTTTGAAGAATCAATTTTCAAATGTTGCCAACATGCAATGACATAATAGATGGAACGAGTTTGATGTTTCAGTTCAAATAAATATTTGTCTCGTTGACAAAAAGGAAAAGAGTTCAAGAAGAGAGGATTACTGGTTCGTCTTCAAATTATTTTTCAAGGCGATCTTCATCTTCAAATAATTTTTCAAGGCGATCTTCATCTTCAAATAATTTTTCAAGGCGATCGGAGTTGACTTTGTCACCGAGCCTCTACAAAAGATACAGGTAAAAAATACTATTAGTATTTAGCAATATATAAACAATTTCAGAAGATCTTATGCAGATAAATAAATAAAAAATAACCAACACTAATCTTATATTGCTCATTGAGCTTACCAGTACAACTATTTGTACATAAGTCAAAAACACACATATGGATGTAACCTCAAACTTATCTAAAATAATACTCCTTTCCATCCCTATATCTAAGCACCCTTTTATTAGAGGCAAATGATGCTTACATATAGGGACGGAGGGAGTACTAATAAGAAATGTTGATCAATGAACAAATACTTCTTCTACCTTAAGTGGAATGAAGGTTGTGGTAGGTGTTGATATATCACACATTAAGAAATTCTAAATGTGACTCAATCATTGATTAGTACTATTGGCATCCTGAGTTCTGTTTTTTCTTGTATCCTTCGACAACCATTGCAGTCCGTGTCCTCCAATCAATGTCCTCAAAGTGCAATTATTGTCGACATCCTCTGACAGTGTTGATATTAATGTAGCATAAGCATTGTTGTTTTGTTTTCTTAATCTTTTCTAGTATGAACCCGGTTTTGGATTTTAGACAATACAAATAGATCAACCAAGCCTGACCGGTTCAACGAAGAGCTAAGCATTGGAAATTCCATATTGCCAAAAAATATTTTCAAGTTGGTATGACAGAAGTGGAATCTCCAACACAACCTCCGATGCCCAGGATATGACATGCAAAACGTGAAGTTTGCACGACTGAACTTTTGTAGTTGTCCTAATAATGAGTGGCCCAACAAATTTGGGATAGACTTTGATTAACACTATATTAGAATTTGGGTATGATCCCAACTCAACCCCAAAAGCTAGCTTTAGGGTGAAGGTTGCCCTTCATTAAACCATTATTTCAACCATATCACTAAGGATTAGTTCTCCTAAAAGCTTGAGATATGCGTGCAATTTGAAGATATTGAATGTTTCATGTTATCTTTTAAGATATCTGATGTCCTTGTAATTGTTTTGGAAGTCCAGTCGGAGGACTAAGTTGGCTATCAGCCAAGAAATACAAGTCCAAATTATGGAATAAATAAGAAAAAAAACATGTTGAATCTTAACCATCAAATGCTTGATTTTCATATGAATTCAAGCGCTTATTAATTACTAAACTAGATCAATTTCCTAGATATGTATGACTGCTTTATGTTTGTTATTATTCCTAATAAGACATATATGACAAGTGTTGCAAAAATTTGGAAGAGCTTACCTGGATTTATCTTGTGACAAATATTTCTCTAGTGTTTAGATACACTTGTAAATAACTTATAAGCTTTTCAGCTTATTTCTACAAGTTTTCTAGAATAGCTTAGGAATAAGTCATAAACGAATTTCCCCAGAATAGGTTAATTGAATACACTAAATTAGTTAAGTTGTTTACTATAAACACAACCTTAATCCAAAACATCATCTCTACTTCTTTTAGGATATTCATTGCAACTCAAATAAATTTAGGACAATAAATAATAAGTTAATAACAACGTAAAGGAAAAGCAACGACTTCAAATTCACAAATATAAGTAAGTGTGCGTGTGTGGGAGCAACAATAGACTTGAAATGTAGAAGTCATCTAATAAGTTTAACAGATAAAATATCGAAAGAAATGGTTTTGCCTGTTGCGCTCGTCTCTGCTTCATTTCCTACAATAGTGTATTTAAAGAGCCAAAAATTATATGCTTTTAGTCTAAAAGAATTTTATGTAGACAAATAAAGCTACGCATAACTATTGGATCTGCACAACTAAAGCATTCCAGTTGACCTATACATCCAAGAATGGTGTTCCATTTAAAACTAATATAAATGAGTATTAATTTAATCAGAATATGAATTCAATTAATTTGCCAGATATATAGAGGAATGATGGCCTTTCTTGACTCCTTAGCTTAATTTGAAAAATCATATTCTAATTTAATGGTGTCCTTAGAAAACATAGATTAGAGTCAATGAGTAATTACATTTTTAACACAATTTAGGTAATCAATTTCAGAACTACAATTCTAATAATAGATTTGTGACGATCTCACTAAAAGTTGAGTCAAAAAGTACCTACCGTTCTGAATTTTGCCAAAGTTGCAACAGCAGATTCATAATGTTCTTTTGCTTCTAATATATCCTCCATAGTACATTTATTCAAAATAGCTTCATAAAATTCCTTCTTAGCTGCTGCAACTGCTTCATCAGCTGCTTGCTCCTGAAAGAAATATAAAGTTGAGTGAGATCAAGTGCACATTAACTCCAACAAAATACTAATAATAAATAGCAAACCAGTGGAAAACATAAGTATGCTAAAAGCACCCAGTTCAAGTTTTTGAACAATCATGATAGACTATGGAATAACTAACAGACTACTTTATCCAACACTACTATGACAATAAATATTACATAAAATTGTATGTACCTCATCCTCTTGGTTCCGATTTTCCCATATTATCTTCTGGCATTGCATCTCTTTCTCGTTGCAAAGGTACCCATCAACCTAAGTAGCATTTTAACAGCAAGAATAGTCGGTGTGATGTGCATGACGGTAATACAATAGCGCAGACACAAATATACATTCGTGTGTGTAATTCAAAGCAACATCAAAATAAAAAAAAAATTGAATTGTCTAGCAACAAACAGAAGTAAATTTGGAGAGGAGAAGCATTAAGCTACAAGAACAATAGAATCCCAAAAAGACCATGTTCAAAATAAATCTGAAAATAGGTTTGCCAAAAAACAATGTAACAGTCATTTGCAGGTCTAAAAGCATAAAACATTATACTTAATTGTTATTAGTCACCTCTTCGTCGTCGATATCAGAGAAAATTCCCAATTCATCCTTGTAGCATGATTCACACAGTCCAAGATCAAAATAGTTGACTTTGCTATCTTTGTGCTCACATAGTAGAACTTGTGAAGTAGATACATTGAATTCATTGTTTTGCAATTCATGGTCTTTTGCCATTGTATTCAACTCCTCAACCTGTGACCATAATAGAATTGTACAGGGAACTCCTTAAAACTAATATTCTGATATATATATATATATATATATATATATATATATATATATATATATTTGTATAAAAACTACAAAAATCAATACTCGCATAAATGGTAGGGAAAACAGAGGCTTTCCGGAGCGAAAAATAAAAGTGATTAGAACGAGAAAAGGAAAACAAAAATAGTACCGGAGAAATTGCACAGGCAAACGCGTAGGACTGCCGAAGAGGGACGGAGAGGGATGAAAAGGCAGAGCCGTAATCACTGATGAAATATTAAAATCCACTGCGAATTGAGATTTAAGCGCAGGAAGGAATGGCAAGGCAAGGTCGTCGGCGACGGCTAACAAGTTTTCACCCTTTTGGTTATGTTCGTGGCGGCAAGACGAGGCCTGTGAGATGAAAAAGGGTGAAAGAGTGTAGTTGAATTGGAGAGAAGGCAATCCAAAGAATCGTATATATATATTCTTTAAAAAAAATATAATATATTTAAAAAAGTATACTGTACTTATAATTTTAATCAAGGAAAAAAAATATTTATACTATATAAAAGGCAATTTCGCTAGTCTAGTATTTTTTTGTGGTGGTCAGAGTTTAAAACTCGAATCTTGCATATATTATGCATTGTCTCTACTAGTATTTATACTATATGAAGGTAATGCATGATTTTACAATGATTTTTTCACTTTTAATTATATTCTTAAATAAATTTGCCTATAAAAATGATATATTCTAGGTGTCGTTTAGAAAGATAACTATTTATAATATGTAATTTTTTATCGGTGTCATTGAAAAATTAAATATATTTTTGTTACAATATGAAAATTCAAAATATCTTTACAGTAGCAAAAATTCAAAATATATATATTATATATCTATAATTTTAATCAAAATCAAAATAATTTTAATACTCATTAAGACAATAAAAATAGTGGACCAATGCTTGTCTAAACACTAAGCTATACTATATTTATATACTATATATAAAGAAGGGTTTTGTTACAAGCCACCCTTTAAAGGTGTCTTTTATCAAGTCACACCTCAAGGTGTGATTTTCACTTTTTAGTTATAACTTTGATAAAAGACACCTTCATAAAAAGTAATTGGTGTCTTTTAACAAATGCTCATAGAATAACTTGATAAAAGACACCTTCATAAAAGGTGTCTTCTATCAAAACCCTATTATACATGTGTTTGGACTGACTTTTATTCTTTATTTAAAGTATTTTATTTACTATTTTATCTTTTTTATAACAATGTTTAAATTATTAATTAAAAAAAAGATAAATCTCATAATAATACTCCACCATAATAGGAACAGCATTATCTTGAATATATATAAAGAAATAAGAGATTTTGGTTTGAATTTTTTCATTATTCCAATTATACCCTTAATCTATTGAATAAACAGCCCCATAGAATGAGAGAGGTAGTAAAGAGTTGAATTGCCGATTTTCTTTTCTATAATAAAGTGAGAACTTACTTATTCTGACTATACAAGTACTTCACTTCATAAGACATTTTCATGATACACCACATGCTTATATAGACAATTGAATAATGGCGGTTATCATTGATCTGATTACAGAGACAAAGTTTTGGTTCCAGAACAAGATATTTACAAATTGGTGGTGTAATATACACAAGGTGGCAATTCCCTAATCAATGGATAGGGGCCTGCTGGCTGTGAGGTAACCGTAGTGCCTGCTGTGTAAATACTAGGCTAAATGATTTGCTTGAGAACGATGGATCTCATCAGCACGGGCTGAGGGAACATAGATTGCATTTAACAGTGAACTGTGAGTTCGGCCGTAGAACAAGTATATAAGTACTCCGATTAACAACCACACAGAAACTCTTAGCCATGTATCAACCCTGAAATTCAAACACAAGAATGCTTAGATGTTGGTAATTCGGGCAAGTAATGGATACAATGAAGCATCAAGAGATTTCTCACCCAAGATCAATTAGTAAGTAGGTGTTTATTAGAATGCAGGCAGCAGGTAAGAATGGAACAAATGGGCAAGCAAAACCTGAAATACAAGGAATCAAAATAATGGGGTAAGACTGATTTGACCAAAGATTGTTGTGAATACACTAGGTTGAAAGTTTGTAAAGATGATAAATTTAAAACTAAAATATCTTTTTCGCCCCTGCAAATATGCCACTTATCACTTTTTAGTTCCTGGGAATATATCACCTTTGGCTTTTGCTCATTGTTTTGTTTTAGTCACCGACACCGTAATATTTATTCATGTTGGACTTGGTCCCTTAAATAACATTTTTTTTAATTAGCCCTTTAATAACATAATTAAACTAGTCTTTTCTTGATCCTTGCAGCTTTGTTGATAATAAGCTGACAGAGAGCGAAAACTCTTCAATAGGAGCTAGCTACAAAAATTGCAATTTGTTCTATAACCCGATTAGATCGATTATTTAGACTTGCACATACCTCCTGAGTGTCCAAAGGTATGCCTAGTATCATCTTGCTTTATGCAGGCCAGCGCAGTTATGCTGCAGGAAAAAATAATTACACCCACTCCAAACAATGTTACGCGCAAAATCCTGCGTGTGCACAATCACCAAAAGGGAGGAGAAATAAGGATAAAGAAATAAATCAAAGGAATCCCTGTTCTTTCCAAAATGAACATGGAATGATTTTATACTTCGAAATTAGCGAAGATGGTCAAATTTTACAGACCTGGGACATCTTTCGGCTGAAGCTGAACCAGTAACTATGAGAATCCCTATACATAGAAGAGCTATGGTCCATGCTGCGAGTTTTCTCCTAGTCTTCTCACTACGTTGCTTTGCATAAAGAAGACAAAACTCAACTTTTTGAACTTGCATATAAAAAAGAATGGAAGCAAATGTTATACAAAGAATGCCAAAGAACTTATTGACAAGATTGAAACTAAGCATGTGCGAAATATAGATCAAAGTTTTTCAAAGTTAATGTGTACACTTCAACAAAAATTCTCCAACAAAATGTCATCATTAGACTGCTCTTTGTCAACCCTTAAATAGTCTTCTCAACCAATTTCTAAAGGGACTGAATGATCAAGTAAACCAGTCCATAATTATGTAACATCAGAGATCAGTGTATCGGTATCACATGAGAAGAACACACTGCCCAATTATTAATCATTTATAAAGTGTTAGCCACAGCTTCAAACAAGAAAATGACCTAATGCACACCCTGAACTGTCAGTGTTATTATTCTGCTTACTAAGAAAACAAAACTGTCACAACCTAACAATACAAATAGGTTATTCATTATTTCATTCAAAATTCTAGTCTTCCTGAATGATTTAAACGGAAATACTTATTATTACAGACTCATTGCCAAGCAAAAGCGAAGAATTTAATCTCAGCCACATGTCTTATTTTGAACCTGCCGTATGTATTCCACTGCATCCTACTGTTTTGTTTTTGTTCCTTGTGTAAGAGAAATTCTTGCATTTCTTGCTAATTGTTTTCGTAACAAATAGGACAGCCCTAATTTAAATATATCCCATCTTACATAAATCATCAACCAATAGAGGGACTCTTCTATATACATGCAGAATTGCAAATACTGGAAGAAAGTGACATTTTAAAGTTTATCTAAAATTCATTCTATAAAACGAACAGAAGATTCAAACAACAATTACCTTTAGTTATTTCTTTTATGATTAAAGGATGTTCAAGAAGAACGTCTGACTTGTCATGTAGGTGACTATTATCAGAATAACTAGCAAGATCTACGGGACTTACGGTCCTGTCTTCCTCAATATCATCACCAGAATGCCACAACAATGGATCAACAGATGTTAGCAGTGAAGCTGGAACGGGTACTTCATCAGGCGGGACATATCTGATTATCAAAA
This sequence comes from Medicago sativa, assembly GCF_051527215.1. NCBI lineage: Eukaryota > Viridiplantae > Streptophyta > Magnoliopsida > Fabales > Fabaceae > Medicago > Medicago sativa. Next base: position 83,826,441 of record NC_140755.1, on the reverse strand, counting down.
CTGAAACTGCAACTGTGGTAAACGCAAGCAATGTTCCCACACTAACCTGTATTCCCAAAGTAATGAACATAGCAATTGTTTAAGTTTAGAATAATCTAAGAAAGATGCGTCAACCAAGTTATCGTAGAACAAAACTTACCATCCCTGCTAACTGAGAAACATCCATAAAGAATGCAAGAACAGCAGCAAAGAGACCAGTGACAATAGTGCTTTTCAAAGGAATCTGTGTGCGCCTATGGATATCTGAGAAGGAGGAGGGCAACAAACCATCCCTGGCCATTGCCATAAAGACCCGTGGCTGCAAAACACACGTGCCAATGGAAAGATATATTTATCATGTGCAAGAAACAGTAATGGTACCAGGTATCAATGTGCACAAACATATCTATGTCTATCTAAGATAGTTATTTCCAAAACAGTTAGGAATATTGCAAGCGAATATGAAATTTGGTATGGTTTCAATCTCAATTCCTGACTTCAGTTATAGCATTCCTTCTCATTCAACAGTAGGAAGATGACAATGAAACAACCTAGTAACAGATAAGGGCAAGAATGAAATGGAAAAGTAATTGAGGTTGCAGAAATCCATCACCATACCATACATAACTAAGTGAATTGATCAACAGAAATGCTATATAAATAAATTATTAAAGAGCAGTGACAGCTCCGGTTGTTATTATGTACCTGTCATGGGTAAAGTAAAGCTTGAAGCGAAACATTCAAAAAGAGACGTTCATACATTTAGATTAAACAATAAAATAAGTGTGCCCAAGCAAACCTTACACTGCCCATTCCATCCCATAGCTAGAAAATGCTGAGGAGATCGGGGTATCAGGGTTCAACTCATAATATGGTACTAAGCCAACAATAACTGCTGATACAAGCATATACAGAACACAACATATTGCTAATGCAGTCGATATACCGATTGGCAAATCTCGTTGATGATTTTTTACCTGCACAATAACAAAATAAAAAACTTAAATCACAGAGACTTGATGTTGTTTCACAAATATGGTATTAAATAAAAATCTTAACTAACAAAACGGTATTAAATGCATTGTTCACGAATGAATGTGTGCTTGATTTATGAGGTTTGAATTTAGTTTCGGCCAGTATGAATTACACATGACTTAAAAGATCAGTCCCTCTTATGAGTATTTACCTCCTCGGCTGTGCTGGTCACTGAATCAAAACCAATGTATGAAAAGAAAACTATTGCAGATCCAGCAAACATCCCTTTCACTCCGTATGGAAAATACCTGTGGTATAAGATAAATTTCGGCTATATCAAGAAGAGGCATGCTATAGATGAAGAGCTGAAAATGAAAATTCAATAGTCATTACCCGCTCGGGAGCTCATAACCAACCCATCCGGTTTTGAAACCTAGATATCCACCAACTATAATAATGAATAGCATGACAGAAACATTTACTGTAGTCACAATGGATTGTACCGTTGAACTCTGGAACATCAATTGAGATAAAATAGGTTGGTATGATAAAATAGGTAATTAGAAAAATGCTGATCATGTATTTGTTTTATTGAAAATGCATACCTCCTTGATTCCAAGACACAAGAGGAGGGTGATAAGAACAATTAATACAGCTGCACATGGATCAACCACTATTCCAAGACCTGGCAAGGTATGACGAGCCAGAAATGAAGGTAGGTTGTCTTGACCACCAAAAAACAAGGCCTGCAATAAGCAAATACAAAATTACTCCTTCCGTCCCTATATCTAAGCACCCTTTTATTAGAGGCAAAGGGTGCTTACAAATAGGGACAAAGGGAGTAAATTGTTAAGTGTGTCGTACTAGTTGGGATGAAATATATTGTATGTATAGATACATCACTAAGAGTTAAAAATCAAAATACATTCAAGATACCCATGTCATACAATTCATGACTTTTAATAACCCAGAATTCATGTGTTTGATTACTCTCTTCACGCATTCTCAATTATAAAGTAGCATGATGGTAAAAGATAACATGAAAGGTTAAAGTTAGAAAAAGGAAGTAAAAAAAGTGCAACACACCAGATTTGGGGTTATGCCACGAGCAACAGCTGAAGCACCAATTGTGTATTCAAGAATCAAGGACCAGCCAACCAACCAAGCAACCCCGAGATAAATATAAATATTTAAAATCATGGATTGTTAATGATGATGAAAAATGAATAAAGAAAACAAAATCAATTCACACATCTCCGTCATCTTTAAGAATAAATTTTTTTATTTTAGAGTAAAATCAATAATGTCAATCTTCTCTACATAAATATCCCCACTCCACATGTGGCAGTGGAAACCACGAAAACACACCAGAATTGTTTTGTAATGTCGTTAACAAGCTAATTTTGTCATTAACCATTACACCGAAACCTTTATTCCAAAATAGGCAAAATGCAACTCACCCTTCTCCAATGCATATGTATGTATAATGATAAGCACTCCCTGCTGACGGACACCGACATGCAAGTTCTGCATAACACAACGCCGAAAGTGCAGCAGCTATTCCAGCAATAAAGAGTGATATTACAAGTGCTGGTCCTGCCTGCTCCCTAGCAACCGTTCCAATAAGAATATATACTCCAGCTCCTATTGTAGCTCCAACCCCTGATTTTCAAGAACAATCAATTACCTTTAGTAAAGTAAATAAACGTCTAGTAAAAGGAAGCTAAAGCCTACATATATTACAGATAACATAATTGGAACTTGAGAATTGTGCATGTTATATTGAATAGGCCACTGTCATTCTTGCGTATACTCGGAAACTCAATCACTATCTCTTATGGTTTTGATGAAATTCAGTTCAATCAAACGACAAATTTTAATAAAAGTTCTGGTGTGGTGTTTCTTCATTTTTCTAATTTTAAGACCATATTATCCTCAAATTGCACCATTGCCGGTGAGAAAGAAACATTTTCATGCTTTACTGTTTCACAAAAGACAACAAAGACAAATTAACTTCCCACATGACACACCTAAGCAAAACTTTCATACATATAGATACTCTCACTCCTTTAACTGACAGCAAAACCATATCAAATCAAAATCAAACATACTAATATTAAATCACTTCATTGACCAAATTAAAATTTTAAAAAGATAAAAAGCAAAATCAATCATCAATCATAAAGAACAGTCAATCACATATTATATTGTCTAAAGTCCAAGTCCAAACTTAAAATTTTAAACTCGATTCATTAAGTCATAATCACCAATTATTCAAATTTTTCACTTTTTTCTTATAAATTGAAATTGAAAAATTAAGAATGAATTACCAATTCCAACAAGATCAACAACAGATAACTTCCTAGCCAATTGAGGATGACCCCTATAATGAACAGAATCAACTTGTTTCCTCCTAATCAAACTTCCAAACCCAGTAAACCTCCCTCCTCTTTCTTCTCCAATACCAACACCTCCATTCCCAACTTCCACAATCATTATCCAAAACAAATACTCAAATTCCAATTCCAATACAATTATTATCAAAGTATTGGTGATACTTTTTGTGATGAACTTTTTTTTTTTTTGACAGAAATTTTTTGTGATGAACCCCCGAAAATTCTGTGCACAGAAAAAAACACCCTTTTGATTTTGCAGAGGGATAGGAAAGGATTGAAGCGCGATGAGTCGGCAACTTTTTTTGCGAACACAACAACGATATGAATGAGAAGAATAAGATCCTCTGCGGACGAATCTATTATAATCCAAAATAATACACTAATTCAATTTTTTAGATTAATTAATTAATTAATGGATAAATATATGTCCGTAGCATTTTGATATGGGACTCAGCTTCTTTAAAGTTCTTTATTATTCAAAGTTACAGGGTCAGGAAATCTAGAGTGTGTTTGGATAGAGTATTTTAATGAGGGAATGTAATTTTTTGGAGGATTTAAATTGACTTGACCCAAATTCCACTGTTTGGGAAAATATTTAAGTCATTTTTAAAATTCAGGGCATTTAAATAAGAATTTTTAGTTAGCAAAATATGAGGGATTTAAAATAACACCTAAAATACAAAAATTTCACAATTCTCTGTCATTTCATCACACGCGTTTCTCACTTTCTCACGCAAAACTCACTCTTCTCTCGCGAAGCTTCACCGCAACTCTCACTCTCTTCTCCGGCGAATCTTCACCGTCCCTCTCTCTCCTCGCCGCGGTGGTGCTTCCCTCTCCTCACCGCCGTTTGCTTCTCTCTCCTCGCCGTCACAGTTCTCTCTGTTCGTCGTATTAATCGCTTATCACATCATCTTCTTCACATTTCTAGCTCAGGTATCTATATTTATTTGCTTATAATTGATAGATCTCAGTAGAATTTGTTGATTTCAAAGTTTTTTGGATTTTAGGTTGTTAGAATTGACTTATTTCACTGTTATTCTGATTTAAGCCATTATAATTGATGAATTTCACTGTTTAAGCTGTTAGAACTTGTTGATTTCAGAGTTTTTTGAATTTTAAGTTGTTAGAATTGACTTATTTCAGTGTTATTCTGATTTAAGCCATTATAATTGATGAATTTCACTGTTTAAGCTGTTAGAACTTGTTGATTTCAGAGTTTTTTGGATTTTAAGTTGTTAGAATTGACTTATTTCAGTGTTATTCTGATTTAAGCCATTATAATTGATGAATTTCACTGTTTAAGTTGTTATAACATGTTGATTTCAGATTTTTTTGAATTTTAAGTTGTTAGAATTTGCTTATTTCACTGTGTAAGCTTGTGGTTTGTGTTTGATTGAATTTTGTTAATGAGTTGATACTGCTCTAGTTTTTTGATAGGCTAGTACTATATTGAAAGCTTTTTCTATCAAATTTCAAGTCACATTTTCTTGTGTTTAGATTTCAAGCAGAAATGGACACTAGTATAGTCAATGATTCAATAGCTTCAAGAAAACGTAAAAGAGATGAAGAAGAGATGAGAGAGCTTGAGGAAACAACATTCATTGTTGTTAGTGTTGTTACTATGCTTTTAGGTGCAATGACTTGGTATTATGACACATATTTTGTCAAGGAACCGGCTCGAAATTTAGAATTGGAAAGGCGCAATTTTCTAAATCGTTTATATAGAGGAACAGAAGCTGATTGTATCGAACAGTTAAGAGTTAGTAAGAGGACATTTTTTAAGCTTTGTAAGATTTTAAAAGAGAAAGGGCAATTGGTAAGGACAAGAAACGTTCCTACAACTGAAGCTGTTGCAATGTTTTTTCATATTCTTGCTCACAACCTAAAGTATAGAGTAGTGCACTTTAGTTACTGTAGATCCAAAGAAACCATAAGTAGGCAATTCAATAATGTCCTTCGAGCTGTTATGAAAGTGAGCCGGGAATATTTGAAGTTTCATGACTATAATCTAGAGGGTCCAGAGGCAAATAAATGGAAATGGTTTGAGGTAAGTTTAAAATTTGTTTGACAACTTATAAATAATTTTTAGTTATTGTTACTGCAATTTTTTTTAATGTTTTTAGAATGCAATTGGAGCACTTGATGGGACACATATTCCATTGACAGTTGCTGCAGAAGATAGGCCTAGATATCGTAATAGAAAGGGTGACATATCAACGAATGTCTTAGGAGTTTGTGGCCCAGATTTAAGGTTCATTTATGCATTACCAGGGTGGGAAGGGTCTGCTGGAGATTCTCGAGTATTGAAAGATGCTTTACAGCGTCAAAATCATCTTCGAATTCCAAATGGTAACATTATGAATATGGTGATACTTTATTTATTTAATGGATTAGCTATTTGAATTTTTCTTTATTTTGGGAAAATCATTGTAGGAAAATATTTTCTTGTGGATGCGGGATATACAAATGGTCCTGGTTTTTTAGCACCGTATAGAGGGACTAGATATCACCTCAAAGAGTGGAATGGAAACACCCCTCAGAATTACAAGGAGTTGTTTAATCTCCGTCATTCACGTGCAAGGAATGTAATTGAAAGGTCATTTGGGGTATTGAAGAAAAGATGGAGTATACTAAGAACTCCTTCTTTTTTTGATATCAAAACACAAATTAGAATCATTAATGCTTGTTTCGTGTTGCACAATTTTATAATAGAAGAAAAACAAAGTGATGAAATTTTAGAGGATCAAGACTTGGAACTTTTATCTGTTGTTGATGAAGAGTTAACCAACCAACAAACGCAAAGAGTAGCGACTAATGGTGTAGATGAAGTCGAATGCGTTCAAGTGACTGAAGCATGGACAACATTTCGTGACGCTTATGCGATGAATATGTTTGCTGAATATCAAGATAGAAGAAATATTTCTTAGGTTTAGTTGATTATAAGTTTAGTGACTTGTTTCTGCTGCTATTGGTTTGTGCTCTGCTGTCTTTTTGGTCTTGAGATCTTCCTAGGATTTTGGCTTCTGATGCTAATATTTCTCCATATTTCTGTGTATTTTCTGTCAGTTTGTTTCTGTTTGTATTGGTGTGGCAGGGAATCAGTTTATGAATCCTTGATAGTTTTACCTGCTAGTTGCAGTGTTTGTAATTTTTTTGCTATCTTAAAAAATTGTGTTTCTACCTTATTGATTTCTAATTGTTATTAGTGTGCTTACTTGATTTTAAGAAATGGATCCTAGTTTAGTCAGTGCAAGAAGTTTGGGCCACAAGACGAAGGGAAAAAGAAAGAGGGATGAAAGTAACATTGTGGAAAAGAAAGAGGATGTAAGAGGTTACTTCACGTGGAATTTGGAAATAGAGCGTGTTTTTGCTGAGGCACTTCGTGATCAAAGAAGTTTGGGTCGCCAGAGTGACGGAGCATGGAAAGCAGTGGCATACAATGCCGCAGCTGATGTCTTGTCTGCATGTTTTAATGTCCAGCTTATCGGAGATAATGTGAAAAACCGCATCAAACTTTGGCGAGGATGGTATGGGATAGTAAGTGATATTCTTAGTCAAAGTGGATTTGATTGGGATTCCCCAAAATGCATGATTAATGTTGAAGATGAAAATGCATGGAATGAATATGTTAAGGTATTTCATACTTCAAAATCTCTTTCATATTTTAGTTTTTGTATATGTGCAGTGTATTTTATGAGTGAAATCTGCAAGAGCTTAGCCATCATTAATGTAATATATGATGATATTGTTGAGATAATGAACTTTAATTCGTAGTTTTAAAGCTTTATATGTTGAGATGTGCATATCAATTAGTCAGCAGTTCAAGTAATCTTGGCAGATGACAGGATTCATTCTTATATTGAGAATTGAAATGGAGTATTACTGCATTTGATGACCTATCAGTTCGGTAGAGAAGTTCCGAGATTTTTATTGTTGGACTTGATACATAGTACATGCATTTTTTATCTTATTGTTTTATTTTGTTTTGTAGTCTCATGAAGAAGCCAAACGGTTCCGATTTAAGGTCATTCCAAATTGGGATGACATTGTAGATATATGTGCTAAAGATAGAGCAAGTGGAGTTCAAGTAGAACATGCATTTGATGCAGATGATGTTATGAGCAAAGAAGCAAATGTGAATGAAAAAAATTCTGATGTGTATATTGATTTAGAGGAACCAAGCTCCGCAACAAAGAAAAAGGTACCATTCACTCGTGCTAATAAGGGTAAAGATAGAGAGGGGATGATGAACTCTATGAGAGAAGTAGCCGAGTCATTGAAGGACTTTGTGCAAGTTAGTAGAAAAAGAATGGAAGGAAATGCTCAGGAAGTGGTGCAAGAAGTTTTAACTGGAATGGAAATGATTACTGATATTGATGAAGATCAAAGCTATAAAGCAATCAATTGGTTGATTGAAAATCCGAGCAAAATACCGGTTCTCAAAGCACTTCCGTCGAGTAAGAAGAAGAGGTATCTCTTGTCTTCTATGTCTTGAGACCAAGGTAATTTCTCTGCTGAATATGATTTCTCTTTAGTCAGTAGCTGTAATTTTTTACCCCTCTTTAGTCATGATATTAGGCAAGTTGATGTTGGTGTTTTCAGCAACTGCAGCATGGGTGATCAGATATGTTGAGTGTTCCATCTGATCTGTTGAGTTACAGATTTCATTAACCTTGTTACTACTTATTCTGATTGCTGGTGTTACTTATGTTTTTAATTCGCTAATGAATTTGATGAAATGTATCAGTTATTCTGTTAAATTCCAACTGCAGCATCATGGGTCCATAGGTTAAAATCGGGTCCATAGGCTCAATGATTCAGTTAAATAGTGTATAGGCCCATGATGCTGTTAAATAGTGTATAGGCTCAATTATTCAGTTAAATTGTGTATAGGCTCAATTATTCAGTTAAATTGTGTATAGTCTCAATGATATTTGTAGATTTATTTTCTATATTGTATGATGTGCCAGATTTATGCTATAGTTGGAATTATGCTTTATAATGCATCTTGCTCAAGATTTATTGATGTGTAATCTGATACATGAGATGCCATGACATGATTTTTAATTTTGTTGGTTGGCTATCTTTTTAAGTTGCAATCATTCCATAATATTTTGTATTATCTCAATTATATGAGTTTTGATGAACTGTCCTGGATCACTCACAATGACCAACTTTCCAAGAGTCACTTGACTTAGTTTGGGGTAGTTTGAGACTTGCTCCAGAAAATATCTTTGGTCTGTACTATTGGTTCTAACTATGCTTTGATTTGTGCAGTTGATGATTGAAGGATGACGACTATAGGTGTACTTGTGACAATGGAAGAATGACGACTATAGGTGGACTTGTGGCAATGGAAGGATGACGACTATAGGTGGACTTGTGGCAATGGAAGGATGACGACTATAATTGGACTTAATTACTATACTTGTGTATACCGCATTTGTTGTGGGGATTATTACATTTATTAGTTATTTCTAGTCTATATTTGTATAGACATTGTCTACGATGAGTAAAATAACATCTAGATACATTGGTTATCTTTTTAAATGTCATTTTCGAAGTGGCGAAAAATATTATACACGTGGATTATATGTGTACTTACAACTCTTATAATACAAATATTGGCGATTTTTTTTTTGTTTAAATATTTTTCTATTCTTATAAGTCACGTTTTAAAGAATAATCCAAATTCGTTTCCATTTCACATGATTTTGCTAATAATTCATGTATAATATACCAAATGTTTAATAGAAGAAATTATTAGGGAAGAAAAATTAATTATTTTGTTTCAGTTATTAAAAGAAGTGAATGATTCTTTAAAAAAAAAAGTGCATGATTGTCAAAAAAAAATAACGAAATCGAGTCAAGAAATTTAATAAATTATGACAGAAAAAAAATTAAATTAATTAGTTGTTTAGGAGTTTTTCAGTTAATTAGTTTAAAAATGGAAGAAAATATAAGAAATAAAATTTAATTAAAGAAAGGAATTCAATTACTTTGTCATCCAAACAATGAATTTTGAGAACGAAGGAATTCATTCACTTTATCCAAAGTCCAAACAATGAATTTTGAAAATGAGAGGAATTCAATTGAAGCATTTGAATTCCTTTGAATTTTCAAATCCTCTATCCAAACACACTCCTAGGGATTCCTTAAGTTAAATTTTATAATTTTAAATTTAATTTGTTATAAATTTATTTTTATGTTTTTTTTGTTAAAAATTGATTTTTTTTAAGTCATAAATTATTTATACTACTATCAACTATTTAGACAACTTCTTTAAAAAATGCTAATGAATCATTTAATATCGAGATGGTAGCAGCATCTTATGACATCAAATGATTACTTACTAACATTTTCTTCTTTTTTTAATTCAAGTTTAATTTTACAGATAAATGGTTGATCAACAATATTATAAATAAAGTAATTGATCATTTTGTTTCAAATCAAAATTGAATAATACATCTAAGAACTCTAGTTTTGAGAGCGGTGAATTTGAACATACCAACTTAATTGAGTTTGAAGAAAACGGGATAATGATGCAAATATTTTCTGACTTTAATGACTAACTCATAACAATTTTTTTTAAAGGACTAACTTGTTCTAAAGACATAACTTAAAGGATCGCATGTGATATTTGACCCATTTTAAAATATAAAATAAGAAATATCAATTATCAATTAATAGATAGATAAATAAAAATATATTGCCCAAAGAAGAATTAATATGGATTAGGATTTTAAAGTATAAAGTAGAAAAATCAAGGATTGTTATTATTTTAACAAACACATGATTTTTTTCTATGTATCTACAATATCCTACATTTGAATTGTTAATTAATGATTTTATTGATAAAAAGGTGAGTTGCTCAATATAGTCATAACCAAATATTATAGATACATTATAAGGAATCATGAATTTGTTAAAATAAATTAACTCACACTTAAAGTCGTGGATTCAACTCACGTTATCTGTGTGAGTATCTTTTTGTTATGTTATACTCTCTCCGGTCCTTAATATAAGAAGAAAAACCAAAAAACATCAAAACCAATACACTCATTAATTAGTGTAACTTTTTGAATATTTTTACAAATATACCCTCATAAAAAATTGTGAAGCATTAAATACATCCACTAATATTAAAAGGAGAAACATTAAATAAGGGGTAGAAAAGCCTTTAAAGCAATAACTACACCTTAAAAGTTGTGATATTTTCGTATAAATAGGACCAACAATTTTTTTGAAAATTTTCTTATATATAGGACCGGAGGTAGTATGTAAGTATCTTTGTTAGCGCTCGTTGAGTCTTGAGATCAATCCTTAGCATGATGAACTATCGAAACTCAACTCACCTGAATTTTTCCTCGAAAAAAATAACAATATTTTACTTTATCACTTTATAGATTACCCATTCTAGAGGATTTAAAATTCTGACTTTTATTTTGGTCAAATAAGAATGACACTCGCCTAGAAAATTATATTAATTCTAAATTGTGTCTCAGTACATCATAATGCCTTTGCAACTTCCAACTCAATGGCATTGCACTTTTGTCATCTTGTAAGAAAAAACCTTAGCCATATTTATTTTTTCTAAAATGAAAACACATTTTTGCTAAAAGTTTACATTTAGTCGTTCTTTAGTTCGGATGAGAAAACAAAACAAAAAATTGACCAATTAGATTTCACTGAGCAAACATACAAGAGAGAGAGTAAATCATTATTATTTCCAAGTGTTACATGCAGAGTTCTTGCAAAGGATGTGCTATGTCTTTGCTCAATGTGCTAGCCTTTCCTCTATTGAGTTATAGGGGTATATTGGCCAAATCCAACAATGGTATGTGATTTGCTTGACTCAGCCGTATTTTGTTGTTGTATTAAGATATACTTATTTATTAATTTTGTTACGTCGGTAACAATTTAACCTAATTTTTTTCCGTTCATTTGTTTTATTAGGTTTGCAATTATTTAACCTAACAAATTTCATCTAAAAAAAATGCATCGCACCAATTTCATTCATATCTTCTTGCCTTTTTTTGGAAGAAAATATTTTCTACACTTATTTGATGCTGCACGTTTGTTCTAGAAACTATGAGCATATCAATGATCACGTTTGATGCCTTATATTTTATACTTTTTTTCGGCTACCCTAATTTCCATGTAAACTTGGTTATATATACCTGAATTATTGATAGGATTACCGAATTTTCTTTTATAATATTTTCAGATGTCATACATTTTATGAAGTGTTTTATTTTATCTACAATGGATTATCACGTGTTATTTTTTCACCGTTATCTATTATATATTGCATTTTATTATTCATATGTCAATCCTTTTACAATAAACCCAAGCGGAGCACGGGTCAAAAATCTAGTTCATGTTAGTTTTTTTTCTTTTTTAAGGAAGAGTCATATTGGTTATTAGTTAGGAAGCAATAGATGTTATATCAGCATATAAGTGAGTAAATATATATTTAATTTATTAAAATGTTAGGTGAAGCTATATGGTGTTCAAATCATTTGTGCGGTTGTTCAAAATCCAGTATAATAATGTATCACACACTCTTCAATGACAAGTCGCCTAAATTCTGACTTGCTAGACTTGTTGGATCATGATAGAGGTATAGAAATCATCACATTAAAATGAAAGTAATCACAGAGAAAATATTACAGCACTTGTTTATTCAAAACTTTAAGATAAAGAGTTTATAAATCATATCATCTAACTCATATTCCGCTCAGAGTCTCACTTGTTTTTTTTATAAAACTCACACAAATTCTTGAAATTTTTTAAATAAAAATACTATATTTACTCACACTTGACGGATCATGTACATGACAAACAATGTCGTTGTTTGCAGGATAACTCACTTCGCTACCCATTCTTTTGGGTCACAATATTAGTAGAAAAATGATAAAACCATATCCACTTCCAGAGTCAGAGCAATGATTGAATCATAGAATCAATAATCAATTCCACACCAAGCCAAATATACTAGTTATCCCGTCATTAATGAAGTAGGGCTTATACCCACGATGTACGGTTTTCATTTTATTTTTTTGTAGAGATACTTGTCATATACGATCACGTCACGTGTTGTTTGGTATATTGTCTCTTTTTCTTTTTTAGAAGGGAATACAGTCTCTTTTCGTTGGTTAAATTTAAAATGTTTCTACAGTCTCTTTAAAAAATTGTTCATAGAATTAATCAATCAAAGAAAAATAATAAACATATTACATCATTACATGGATGTGTTAGTTTAGAAGAAAATGTATGTGTTAAGATAACATGTATTTCTTTCTTTCTATTTTTTAATTAGTAAGCGATCATATTAATAAAAATGCAAATGATTCTAGAAGATTAAATAGATATTTTCTATTGTTATATTTATAAGCAAAAAACCTATTTTTTAGGTTATATTTATAAGCAAAAAACCTATTTTTTAGATTCATTAAATAACTAATGTATTTGATCTTTAATATATATCAAGTACGTATTCAATGAACCTAAAAAGTAATATTTTGCTTATAAATATGATAGGATGGAGTTCTAGCCTAAAACTTGTGCACATGAGAACATCAACTAAAAAAAGGTGTGTATTGTACAATCATTTGTTTTGTGTATTGCTAAAGACTAGTTTTTGCTGATAATAATTCAATTTGGATGACTTGTGTCATAGGCACATGGTTAGTTAGTTGTTACAGTAGTAACTAATAGTTCAGTTAGTCACTTAATTTTCAACTACTTTTTATTTTGTTGTATCAAACTCTTGTGTAAATAATGAATTCTCCCGTTTTTAATCGATTTCACCACGTACGAACTCATGTTTTAATTGTGATTTTACCCAAATTCAAATTTACATGCAGCCTAACACGAAATTCATGACTATAAAATTGGGAGGTTAACTGGCAAGTGCCGAAATTGCAAGGCCGGAAGTCGTCACCCAGGTTCGAACCTGGGACCTCACAGTTATATGTGAGTTTATTTTCAGTGGATTACCACTTCATCTAAGACAAAAAAAAAAACAAAAAAAAACTGGGAGGTTAACAATTTAAAACCCAATTGTTACAACCTTGCACACAATCAAACTATCATTTTACTCGCAATATATCACTCACAACCTTGCACACAATCAAACTATCATTTTTATTCGCAATTTATCCTGGTTCGTAATCTAAAAAAACGAATTTAAATAGGCAGCCTTGTCATACCCCAATTTTTGACCTAACATCCTACATTCATACATTGTCTGACCCTGAATAGTCTTTGACTTTTCAAAGGAAATTTCAGCATAAAGGTATCTTAAAATACCACATGTTTGGTTCCGAGTCGGGCCCTCTTCGCTCTTTATATTTTTATAATTTTAGTTTTCTTTATTTTTTTATTATTTGTTATTTACTCTTTAATTTCCATCTTTTATTTAATTTTATAATTTTAGTTTTTATTTCCAATTTTTATTTTAGCTTTTAATTAGTCATTTTTCATATTTTATTTTAGTCACTTTTATTTTATTGTCCAAGTAAAAAAAACCAAAGTGTCAATGAGTTCAAAATTAAGTGTCCAGGGGTCCAAAATATTTTTCCTCCAAGCCATGCCATAATCAGTGCAGAGTCAAAACTTTCTTCCCATTTTTCATCAGGAACGCGTTTCATCATCAATACCTCTTCTCACTTTTTTAATTTATTAGTCATTTTTTTTTAAACTTTTAGTTTTGATTTTTTATCTTTCATTTTTATTCAGTCTTGATTTTTATATTTTCCATTTTACCATTTTGTTTTTATTTTTTTCGTTTAATTACTTCTTTAGGTTTTTATTAACTTTTTTTAATGAGTCCAAAAATTGTCAAAAAATATAGTGTCAAGGTCCAATTTTTTTCTTTCTCAAGTGTGCCACCAATCATGCCATTTTTACATGTCAACTCTCCCATTTGAAAAATCATTCAAATCACATTCCAAAACCATCAATCTCATTCAAATCCCCATCAAAGTGCATTAAACCAATTTTCCATTTTTCATCAACCTTAGAACCTATAAATAGAGCTCTCATCCTTCACAATTTCACACACCAAAAGTTCTCTTGAGTTGTCAAAGAACTTTTCTCTCTTCTCCCTCATTTAGCTTGTGTTGACGAGCTATTCTTTTCTTCTCTCTCTTTTTTCTGTCCCTTCGGAATAAGTCCCTTCGGAATTTTGTCCATTCGGTAATTTTGTCCCTTCGTTTGTCCCTTCCTTTTATTTTCTTTTATTTTCTTGCATTTTTATTTCTTTTAGCATTTTTTTATTTCTATTTAGCATTTTAATTATTGTCATTTATTTTCCAGCAATTAGAATGTATTTAGGTCCAATGTAAATATAAATGAGAAAAAAGTGTGTGTGTGTGTGTGTGTGTGTGTGTCTTTTATTTCTTTACCGCTTTATATATATCAAAAAATACAAAAAAATAGATTAGGGATTTTGTGGTGATCCAACGTCACTACAAAAATCCACGCGCTTTTAATTTCATTGCTCCGTTAGTTTAATTTTCATTCATTATTCCAAAACCACAAAAACATTCAAATAATCAAAAAATCAGAAAAATATTTTCATAATAAACCTTGATTTTCAATCAAATGATCGTTCTTTTTATTTTCTTTCTTAATCAAATTTCAAATCGATTTTAATTCTACTTTGAGTTTATTTTCTTTCAATATAAAAAATACAAACCAATTCTCATTTGCCACTTGGCTTTTTCATTTTAAAACCTTTTTCAAAATTAATAAAAAAATATAAAATAAATCAAACGTCAATTTCAACCCCGAACCACGAGGTTTTGATCCCTCACGGGTACGTAGGCAGAGGACACTCGTCCTTCCAAATCAATAAAATATAGATAATTAGGTCTTTTTTTTAATCATTTCAAAATTCCATTTTTAAAAAAAGCAAGCAAGTTTATAGCACAAAAAGTTAAATAAAATCAAGAGGTTCTCGTAGAGTACTACGAATATTTAGGGTGCTAATACCTTCCCTAAATATAACCAACCCCCGGACCCCCCAATTTAAATAATTTTTTTTTCAAAGTCGTGAAATAAAAAGTGAGTCAAACGCTAATCAAATAGCCTTGATCTCCAAAAAATGACGCGACAGAAATGGCGACTTCACTGGGGAATGTCCCTAAGAGGGTTAAGCCTAACTTAGCTTTGTTTAAAATTTTGTGCTTTAAACTTGCTTTAAAAAAAAAATCAAAAAATAAAAGATGGAAATTACGTGTATATTTGTTCTTCCTTCTTCTTTCTCCTTTCTTAACATGAGTGGTGAGATAAGTCCTAACCCGGGCTTGAGAGAAATATAAGATAGGAGTGGTAGAATCATAGTGGCATACCGAGAGTATTCTCGTGTCTTGACGCATGTGATATGGCCACACTTAGCGGAGGACCTTGAAGTAATATATGTCGGCATGTGTTGTCACGTTTAGACTTTATTACTCTTAAGTTTCCGTTGAACGCTAAGGACCTTTAGTAACCCTTAACCCATCTTGGCCTTTTAGGACGTAGTGCGGTGGCTAACCGAGTGTTGTCTCGGAATTAGTCGACACGCGATGCTACACTCAAACGAGACTTTCCTACGAACGTTGTTGGACCGCGTGTTGTCTCGGTATCCAATAAAATTCGGAGGGGGATGGACTTTGGGAACTTGGTAGAACCCTTGTTACAGGTACATATGAAACCATAGTCCTTACCATACGGCGTGTTTACCCTTGACTCCGACATATGGACTTGAACCTCACCATGTTTTCACCGTTCTTGTTGCATAATCATGCATACATGCATACATTCATAAACTTTTTCTTATTAAATACTGAAGGACTTCGATAAGTTTTTATAAACATCAGAGATATGAACCTTGTAAAAGGAATACCGAGAAATACATTTTCAAAAGTCTTATCCAGACCTTAGCTTTTGTTGGGGTCTCTTTCCTTGATTTTGCTTTTGCTCTTAAGGAAATCAAATGAAACAATGTTCCTTACAATGTTTACAATTACTTTGACAAGTCCTTCAAATAAAAAAATGTGTCTATTTTTGCATAAGCATCATGCATCATTTCGCATTCATAGTTTCAAAGTCCGAGTCTCACACAAATTTTCTTTTCCACAAAGGTCAATCCACCTCAAAAGTGTCATGGCGTCCTCGTCCGAAACCAACTCGCATTTACAACACTCGAGCAATCATAAAGAGAAGATGGAGTTTCTCGAGCAAGAAAATCAATTGCTCAGGGAGGAAATGGCCGCCATGCAGACTAAAATGGACGAAATGACTGAATTGATGAAAACACTGACGGTTGCCCAAGCACCTCCACCTCCTCCTCCTCCTCCTATCAGGACTCAAGCCGAAATTGTTTCTACTGGCCCTGAATGGATGTTTTGTGCCGATACTCCGGAGTACTCTGCTCCACAACGTTCCGTGCCTTGTTTCCCGCCTCTTACTGCTGGCGAAATACTCCGTCCCATTGCTTGTGAAGCTCAGATGCCTACCCATCAATATGTAGCTCATGTTCCTCCACCTCCTATGAGAGCTCCTCCAGTCGCTATGACCTATTCAGCACCTGTGATGCATACCATTCCACAAGATGAAGAACCCATCTACCATTCAGGGGATATGGAAGCCTATGATAGAGTCAATGACTTACAACAAAAATATGATGAAATTCAGCGAGATGTGAGAGCCCTCCATGGGAAGAAAGTGTTTGGGAAGACTGCTTATGATCTCTGTTTGGTGCCGAACGTCCAGATACCCCACAAGTTCAAGGTCCCAGATTTCGAGAAGTATAAAGGGAACTCCTGTCCTGAGGAACATCTAACAATGTATGTGAGAAAGATGTCTGCCTATGCCAAGGATGATCCAGTCCTTATCTATTTCTTTCAAGAGAGTTTGGCTAGTCCTGCCTCAAAATGGTACATGAATCTTGACAAAACAAAGATCCGAACTTTCCATGATCTGTGTGATACTTTTGTGGAACAATACAGTTACAATGTGGATATGGCCCCAGACCGAAGCGATCTTCAGGCTATGACACAGGGAGACAAAGAAACATTCAAGGAATATGCTCAGCGGTGGAGAAATATCGCGACCCAAGTCAGCCCACGTGTGGAAGGGAAGGAGATGACCAAACTTTTCTTAAAGACTCTCAATCAGTTCTATTACGTGAATATGGTCGGAAGTACGCCCAATAACTTTGCTGAGATGGTTGCTATAGGTGTACAGTTGGAAGAAGGAGTCCGAGAAGGACGATTGATCAAAGAAAGTGTTCCCGCTAGCAGTTTGAAAAAGAAAGAGCAGGAGGTTAGTATGGTGAAAGAACACCCTCGGCCACAATATCCTCAACAACCGTATCAGCAACAGCAGCCTCGACAACAGGCCTCAAGGGCACAATTTGCCCCAATTCCCATGAAATATGCGGTTTTGCTTCCACAGTTGCTCGAAAAGAATCTAGTCCAGACCAAGGCGCCTCCTCCGGTGCCAGCAAGATTGCCAGCATGGTATAGACCTGACCTTTCCTGTAACTTCCATCAAGGGGCACCTGGCCATGATATTGAACATTGTAATGCACTGAAGAAAGAAGTCCAGAATTTGATCCGGACCAATCGCCTGACTTTCTAAGTCTTGACTCCAAATGTGCAAGCCAATCTACTACTAAATCATGGTATCTAATGTTGCAACACAAAGAGGGATTAGCTGCAATTGAGTTGATGTTGATGTTTTCTTCCGCTACTCGATTTGTTTAAATGATATGTTTATTGTTTACTGCTTTTCAAAAAAATCCTTTCGTTCCGCCCGAGACGAAAGTGAACTTGTGTAGGGCATTTTGCTTCTTGCATTGTCATCATTAATAAAAAAGTCGTTTTGATCCCGACTTTGTTTTTTATTTTGTGCTTTTTTCTGGAAAAAATGGTAATACAAAAAACCAAAAAAATAAAATCATTCTCAAATATCTGCATAATCATAACTTATACTAACTTGTCAAAATTAATAATCAAATCATGCATTAATAAACCCGTTGAACACATTAATCATGTACTCTCTTCCAACCGTGAGTTCCCTGTGTCCGAAGCTGATGAAGGAAAATGAAGAGATTCCCGACGAGATCTCTCACATATTGGGGCATCTTAGTCATGGAAGCTGCAAACAAAATATCAAGGAGATTGTCCAGAAGATGACATTCGATTACGAAGACAGGCTCGGGGTGCTACCTTTCGCTTTGCTCAGATATCGTACTTCAGTACAAATTTCAACAGGGGCAACCCCCCTCCTTCCCCAGTATGCAACATGGAGTTCGTGCTTCCCGTGGAGGTCAAAGTCCCGTCAATAGGAGTTCTGCTGAAATCTCAGCTTGGTTGAACTTTAAATGCATGACGACCTTATAACTTGAAACAAACTTCCAACAAGAAGGTTCGTCCCCTTGAAAAGGTACTATCTTTTCAACCAGACTCCAGGGGCAAGTGGATGCCTAGTTACGAAGGCCCATGTGCAATGACTTTTACAAATTATGGACGGCAACAAACTCACACGTCCTATGAATGCTGGTGCAGTCAATAAATACTCTGTCAAAATATGAGCTCGATAAGTCGCGAACCTTAAAAAGTGGCTTAGGCAAAAATGAGCGTCTCGGTGGACTGAAAACCCGAAAGGGCGGTCCAGGCAAAAATTAGAGACATGAACAAAAATGATTATCCTGATAGGTTGAAACCCAAAAGGGAGATCTATGCAAAAGTTAAGGATCATGACAAAGTAACTGCATCAGCCAGCACAGTCCACTTGGGGCATCCAGTCGTCAAAAAAACCTCCGATTCGAAGCATCTGCAGATCAAAGACTCGGAACTGGGGCATTCAAAGTTGTCAGAGAGTATAACGGTTATTGTGTTCAATGTACCTTCCCATATGTTTACCATTTTCCAAAATTTTCAAAGATCCGTGGAGCCATGCCATTGGTAGGCCACCACTCAATTCATCAAATTTGAGCCTGTGCCATTTACTTGGAACTCTTATTTATCCTGTTTGTCAAATTTCTTCTATTTTTGATGGCAATACTTGAAGCAAAAATTTTCAAAATGCAAAACTTTTTTTTACATCTTTTGAAAAGTGTGAACAACAAACACACTCTCTTTGAACTCGTGAGTAGTTGAAGCGTACATCAACATCCGCCTCGAGAACGGTTACATTCCGGAAGAGAAACATGGCTAAGCACTATGGAGAGGACCTCTGCTTCGAACAAGATGCTTTCACAGTCTAAAAATAAAAAAATATACAAAAAATAAAAGCTCGCTAAGTTGAAAACCCGAAAGGGCGGCTTAGGCAATAGAGAGCGTCCCGGTGGACTGAAAACCCTAAAGGGCGGTCCAGGCAAAAATTAGGGGCACAAAAAAGAATATACTCCGGGTGGACTGAAAACCCGAAAGGGCGGTCCAGGCAAAAGTTAGGGATTTTCAAAAAAAGAAAAAAACATGACTGCGGAAGCATGCCGATAGAAGTACACTATGCGTCGGTTCACAAATGGCGACTTCTTCTAGGCTTTTGGTTAAACAATGGGCTCTCTCCCCAAGAGGCATCAGTTGCTACCTTGTGCCGGGTTTTACACCGCCAACGACTTGATTTGTTCAATCACATCATCTCCAAGGAAGTTTGCCGAGTGTTTGTACTGTGATGTATGTCCGCCTCCCATCCTACATATCTTGTCTCGTTTCATCGAGTCGCTTGTCATATCCAATTTATACAGTCGTACAAGCTACATCCATACATTCATGCATTCATACAATCATACATTCATACATTAATACTGTCACATGTTCATACACTCATGCATACACAACATATACACGACATCAATCACACATGATCGAATTAGCCACCAAAATCTTGTTTCGGTCGTGTCTCTTCAGTTCGGTCTTTACTTATCATTGTGTCAAGCCGCAAGTTTCTACACATGAACATCTGACATTTACCTTCTTATCATCAAAAGTGTCATCCCCAGTGTGTCTGGTCCAGAGATGTCACTCATTATAAGCCCGGTGGATTCCGGCCAACTCTTACAAAGCCCGGTGGATTCCGGCAATCTTTTACAAAGCCTGGTGGATTCCGGCACAACCTTGCAAAAGCCGAGTGGATTCTCGCAAAAGCCGAGTGGATTCTCGCATATATTTACCAAGTCGAGTGGATTCTCGCAAAAGCCGAGTGGATTCTCGCAAAAGCCGAGTGGATTCTCGCATATGTTTACCAAGCCGAGTGGATTCTCGCAAAAGCCGAGTGGATTCTCGCATATGTTTACCAAGCCGAGTTCTCGCAAAAGCCGAGTGGATTCTCGCAAACCTTATCAAAAGCCGAGTGGATTCTCGCAAATGTTCATCAAAAGCCGGGTGGATTCTCGCAAACGTTTACCTTGTTTCAAGCTGCTAGTCCTAAACAACGGACCGCTTGTGTTTACCTTTTAATCTTGTTTCAAGCCGCCAGTCCAAAACAACGGACCGCTTGAGTTTACCTTTTTGTCTTGTTTCAAGCTGCCAGTCCTAAACAACGGACCGCTTGAGTTTACCTTTTTTTGTCTTGTTTCAAGCTGCTAGTCCAAAACAACGGACCGCTTGTGTCTACATTTTGTCTTGTTTCAGGCTGTCAGTCCTAAACAACGGACCGCTTGAGTTTACCTTTTGTCTTTTTTCAAGCTGCTAGTCCTAAACAACGGACCACTTGAGTTTACCTTTTGTCTTGTTTCAAGATGCCAGTCCTAAACAACGGACCGCTTGAGTTTACCTTTCGTAATGGTCAGTTCCAACCAATGAACAGTTTGAAATCACATTTTATTTTCTCTAGTGTCATCCCCAGCTTAGCTGTTCAAGTGATGTCGCTAACAATGTTTTGTTTTCATTAAGCTATCGTTCCAAACCGATACGGTAGTAGACAATCTCTTCCCCAATGAAACTGCAATTCCCCAGCGGAGTCGGATCCCTTTCTTTAACAAATTGGGTATCCCGTTGTTTGTTTCTCGTCCCAGTCAAATCATCTTTGCCGTCCTGCATTCATAATTGCATCATGAGCATTTCACAACATCTTAGGTCAAAAATTGGTGTACTTTTGTATTTAAGTCTCTTCGTCCCATCAACTCAAAGATTTCATCTTCGAATCTCCAGACGAAGAAAACTTAAATAGGGGCATCTGTCATACCCCAATTTTTGACCTAACATCCTACATTCATACATTGTCTGACCCTGAATAGTCTTTGACTTTTCAAAGGAAATTTCAGCATAAAGGTATCTTAAAATACCTCATGTTTGGTTCCGAGTCGGGCCCTCTTCGCTCTTTATATTTTTATAATTTTAGTTTTCTTTATTTTTTTATTATTTGTTATTTACTCTTTAATTTCCATCTTTTATTTAATTTTATAATTTTAGTTTTTATTTCCAATTTTTATTTTAGCTTTTAATTAGTCATTTTTCATATTTTATTTTAGTCACTTTTATTTTATTGTCCAAGTAAAAAAAACCAAAGTGTCAATGAGTTCAAAATTAAGTGTCCAGGGGTCCAAAATATTTTTCCTCCAAGCCATGCCATAATCAGTGCAGAGTCAAAACTTTCTTCCCATTTTTCATCAGGAACGCGTTTCATCATCAATACCTCTTCTCACTTTTTTAATTTATTAGTCATTTTTTTTTAAACTTTTAGTTTTGATTTTTTATCTTTCATTTTTATTCAGTCTTGATTTTTATATTTTCCATTTTACCATTTTGTTTTTATTTTTTTCGTTTAATTACTTCTTTAGGTTTTTATTAACTTTTTTTAATGAGTCCAAAAATTGTCAAAAAATATAGTGTCAAGGTCCAATTTTTTTCTTTCTCAAGTGTGCCACCAATCATGCCATTTTTACATGTCAACTCTCCCATTTGAAAAATCATTCAAATCACATTCCAAAACCATCAAACTCATTCAAATCCCCATCAAAGTGCATTAAACCAATTTTCCATTTTTCATCAACCTTAGAACCTATAAATAGAGCTCTCATCCTTCACAATTTCACACACCAAAAGTTCTCTTGAGTTGTCAAAGAACTTTTCTCTCTTCTCCCTCATTTAGCTTGTGTTGACGAGCTATTCTTTTCTTCTCTCTCTTTTTTCTGTCCCTTCGGAATAAGTCCCTTCGGAATTTTGTCCCTTCGGTAATTTTGTCCCTTCGTTTGTCCCTTCCTTTTATTTTCTTTTATTTTCTTGCATTTTTATTTCTTTTAGCATTTTTTTATTTCTATTTAGCATTTTAATTATTGTCATTTATTTTCCAGCAATTAGAATGTATTTAGGTCCAATGTAAATATAAATGAGAAAAAAGTGTGTGTGTGTGTGTGTCTTTTATTTCTTTACCGCTTTATATATATCAAAAAATACAAAAAAATAGATTAGGGATTTTGTGGTGATCCAACGTCACTACAAAAATCCACGCGCTTTTAATTTCATTGTTCCGTTAGTTTAATTTTCATTCATTATTCCAAAACCACAAAAACATTCAAATAATCAAAAAATCAGAAAAATATTTTCATAATAAACCTTGATTTTCAATCAAATGATCGTTCTTTTTATTTTCTTTCTTAATCAAATTTCAAATCGATTTTAATTCTACATTGAGTTTATTTTCTTTCAATATAAAAAATACAAACCAATTCTCATTTGCCACTTGGCTTTTTCATTTTAAAACCTTTTTCAAAATTAATAAAAAAATATAAAATAAATCAAACGTCAATTTCAACCCCGAACTACGAGGTTTTGATCCCTCACGGGTACGTAGGTAGAGGACACTCGTCCTTCCAAATCAATAAAATGTAGATAATTAGGTCTTTTTTTTAATCATTTCAAAATTCCATTTTTAAAAAAAGCAAGCAAGTTTATAGCACAAAAAGTTAAATAAAATCAAGAGGTTCTCGTAGAGTACTACGAATATTTAGGGTGCTAATACCTTCCCTAAATATAACCAACCCCCGGACCCCCCAATTTAAATAATTTTTTTTTTCAAAGTCGTGAAATAAAAAGTGAGTCAAACGCTAATCAAATAGCCTTGATCTCCAAAAAATGACGCGACAAGCCTTAAATTTTAAATTATTAATTAGAACTATTAGATTTGAAATTTAAATTGGGATGTGCTTAAAACAGCTAAAATTCAAAAGAAAGAGGCTTCAAACAAAAATAAAAGGAAAAAGTTATGACTATTTTTTTTGAAGAAGTTAAATTAACTCATACAAATTGGTACCAAATAGAATCGAACATAAGATCTTAAGGAGAAACATACTTCAAGGTCCCAAACAGACACCCCCAAGACCATCCCTAGTGGGTTAAAGCTACGACTATATAATTGAAATTCAATTTATCATCTTATATCAAAATAATAAGACCTGGTTTGGTACCTATATGTAAGTGTCTTATATTCAAAACAAATTAAAAAAGATGATCGAGAAGCAATTTTTTAAAAATTGTAAAGTAAAATATAATATGCATAATGGTCAGTTGGTGACTATTAAAATCGAAATAATCTTTTGGTTGGTCAAATAAAATATGTCTTTAATTTATTTATCAAGAATCTATATATTAGATGCATTTATTAGGTTATTTAATTAGGACTAAGTGATGATTCAAAAAAAAAAATTAGGACTAAATGAGGAATGCATTTTCTATTAAAAATAAATTATGAGAGAATGAGAGCCGAGAGAGAAGAAGAGTATTTTAATTCAAAATGTTTTTTCAACATCTAAAATTCAGATTTCTCCCTAAATGTATTTTAATTCAAAATTTGGGAGATCATTCCCTTTAAAGCATTTTTTTTATGGTGAAATCTTCTTTAAAGTACAGGTTCGGTCCAAGGGGGTGGCTACTAAAGTAAGGTTTTAAGCCCCCAATTTTTTTACGTCTAGTATTAGGCCTCAAATATTTTTAGCTTTAAATATATGTCCGTATGTCAAATTTAGAAACATGTTTACACCAAGCTCATGTGGTAGTTCATGTTGCAAGTTTAATTCAAATGTTAGATATTTTATTGGTTATTCATACCTTCAATTATTTTCCGTCATATTTCTATCAAATTAATTTGATATTAGTTGTTGAAAATATTAAGATAGGTAGTGTGTAATCAAAGTTTGCAATAATAAAAAGCAATTTATATTTGTGTTGGAAGTCAATATCATTTTGATGGGGTTGACTCTAGCGAAAGGAAGTAGACTCTCGCAACATGATGAACCAAAATTTGATTTTTGATTGACATGGCATCCACATTTTGTGTCCAACACACATAAAATAATTAATTTCAATTAAGAGATCCTATGGAACAAATTTATTATTTTTTGTATTATTCTTTGTCAAACACACTTAAAAAATTTCTATTTAAATTTTGCTTTATGCCTACAAATACATTGGGCCGGTCCTGTTAAAACATTTATGCATTACGATAAATTCATTTACATAAATAACTAAAAGCAAAAAAAAAAACTGAAATAAATAAATAAAAACCACCGTGAGCATCTACCTAAAAAAACTTATGTTTGAGCCATAATGTTGTTTTTGTCAAGTAGCCTAAGTTAAAAATTAAGTTTTTTAGGTCAATAAGTGCAAAGTCCGGACACCTTGAGTGATGAATGCTAGTCTGAATAAAAATCACAAAAATTGCAAATTCAGATGTATAGGAGTGTCATGATTGATAGCATATATATAGCCTTAACATAGTTCTGTCAAAAAGTTGATTGTTATCGTACTAATTTCTAAGGTATTATTACAAAATTTACAGTCCTAGCAAATAAAAATTGGATTCATATTATTATTTTTACTTCTTTACTACCGCTAAAAAACCATCACATCTACCCAAAACATGCAAAAGAAAGGGGTAACTATATGGTAAATGTTTATATCATCGTCTTTCATGTCTTTCTCAAATTTTATATATCAACGTCGTACACGACGACTACATTTTATTATCCTGAATATACAAATAAATAAATACAAATATAAATAAGAAATAATCATTAACAAATGAATAAAAAATGTTTACGTACGATGGTATGAATTTCATTGCATATTTTTGTAGGGATTCACATCTATATATGAATATGAACATGAACATGAATGATCGATATAACTAAAAAGACTCAATTCAAAATAAATATAAAACACAAATTATACTTACAAAACTTGGATTTTTATGAATTACATACGGATGCATCCATCAAAACTATGTTTCATAAAGAATGAACCAAACACGTACAACTGACATGACTATGCTATAGAATTCTTTGATCGGACCGATATAAGAGATATTGGTGCCAATGCAGTTATTTTTAAAGTTAATAAAATTATACGAAATGAATAAGCAAGTGAAAATGATGTACGATTGATCAAGTATATATAAGGAAAAGGCTAGCAAATTATTGAACATTAAACATAGTATTAAAAACACAAATCATCCATTTATCATGTTGAAGGAATTGAATGAATTATTTCTTAGAGGAAAAAGGAATTGAATGTAATGATGATCACCATTAAGGAATTGAAGGTAAATGTGTTATGAATTATCTTTGACCATAAATATTATGTAATCAATTAGTATCAATGCATATCATTTTCATTCAAAATAAAATTCTTGTAGTATTAATTTATGATTAAGGGGGGTGTATTGGATTGAGATTTTAAAAGATTGTTTTGGCAAACAAAATCCTACCGATTTTAAAAGACTTTGTGAGATTATATTGATTTTATAAGATTTTAAAAGACTTTTTTTAAATGACTTTTTACAATCAGGATTTTAACACATGATTTTAATGGACTTGTTGCTCAGATATGCAAAGATTTCAATAGACTTTATGGAATTTTAAGATTTGTGAGAATCACATGGATTTTTAAGAAAAAAAATCAAAATGACAAGAGTGAATGAAAAAAATTATGAACTTATAATATGAAATTGACTAATAATAATTATAATAATAACGAGTTACTCAAAATAAAAATAAAATAAAATATAATATAATATTGATAGTACTAACAATAATAATAACAAAACGTTGCACAGTAGTGTAATATTTAACAACAACAAAATATTAACAGTGAGGGAAAAAAATCTGCTAACAACAACAAGAAAACAAATCAGCTAAAAAAAAAATTAATGATAAAAAAACAATAGTGAGGGAAAAGGCTAAAATATGGTTTTGGTCCCTGCAAAATAGATCAGTTTTGGTTTTAGTCCCTGCAAAAATTTTTTATAGCTTTTGGTCCCTGCAAAAATAGGCCAGTTTTGGTTTTAGTCCCTGCAAAATTTTTTATAGCTTTTGGTCCCTGCAAAAATAGGCCAGTTTTGGTTTTAGTCCCTGCAAATCTTTTATAATTTTTTTTTAAAAAAAAATTAAAAATTCTGGAAAATTGAAAAATTAATAAAAAAAATAAAAAAAATTCTGGAAAAATTTAAAATTAATAAAAAATATAAAAAAATTCTGGAAAAATTAAAAATTAATTAAAAAATTGAAAAAAAATATTAAAAAATTCTGGAAAATTGAAAAAAAAAACGGAAAAAATTAAAAAAATCTGGAAAAAATAAAAAAGATTAAAAAAATTCTGAAAAAAATAAAATTTCGAAAATTTTCCAAAAAAATTAAAATTCTGGAAAAATGAAATTTTCGAAATTTTAAAATTTAATGAAATTCTGGAAAATAAATTTTAATGAAATTTTAAATTTTCGAAAATAAAAATGAAATTCTGGAAAAATGAAATTTTAATGAAAAATTTTCGAAATTTTTGAAATTTTCATTAGTATTTCTCAAAAATTTTCCAGGAATTTTTGTGTATTTATAAACCGAGAATAAAAGAAAAAATATGTGTATTTATAAACCGAGCTTAGGTTTTTTATGTATTTTTCGAAATTTCGAAATTTTCATTAGTATTTTTTCCGGGAATTTTTGTGTATTTATAAAGCGGGAACTTTTGTGTATTTATAAACCGAGAATAAGGGAAAAAATACACTGAAAAAACCTAAGCTCGACATATATACTAATCAAAATTTCGAAATTTCAAAAAATACATTTTTTCCAGAATTTCGAAATTTCGACATATATACTAATCAGAATATTTTTTATTTTCTAGAATTTTTTCATTATTTTTCATTTTATTAGATTATTTTATTTTTTTAAACATTTTTTACTTTTATTAATTTTTCCAGATTTTTTTTATTTTTTCCGTTTTTTTCAAATTTTTTCATTTTTATTAATTTTTCAATTTTCCAGAATTTTTTAATATTTTTCAATTTATTTATTAATTTTTAATTTTTCCAGAATTTTTTTATTAATTTTTCGATTTTCCCGAATTTTTTAATATTTTTTTCAATTTTTTATTAATTTTTAATTTTCCCAGAAATTTTTTAATTTTTTTATTAATTTTTCAATTTTCCAGAATTTTTTAATTCTATAAAAAAATTATAAAAGATTTGCAGGGACTAAAAGCAAAACTGGCATATTTTTGCTGGGACCAAAAACTATAAAAAAAATTTGCAGGGACTAAAACCAAAATTGGCCTATTTTTGCAGGGACCAAAAGCTATAATTTTTTTTTGCAGGGACTAAAACCAAAACTGGCATATTTTGCAGGGACCAAAACCATATTTGTTTAAAAAAAATTGAAACTGTATATTTTTGGCCCTTTGGATACAGGTTCTTATGCAACCGTTGGATACATCTGATCTATCGGCTAGAGAGACACGAGCGGATGCCTTTTTGGGTTATTTATTTATTTATTCAATTGAATTAAAGTGAAAGAAAACCCTAGTAGAATTGAAATTGAGAAGAGAAGAGAAGAGAAGAGAAGAGAGATTTGGACGATGGCACGCTTATTGACTTTCGATATGCTGTTTGAAGGATATGGCAGGGAGGACGGGGTGGTTACGGAGGAGGATCGTGAAGAGCTAAAGAAAAACAGAGAATTTTACGCTAAGGTAATGCACGAGGAGGATATCAGGTCCGATGAAAGTATACCCGATACCGATGATGATGAACAAGATTTCGAAGAAATAAAAGATCCTCGACAGGTATATATGCATATTTCAATTTGTTTTTTGTTTTTTTTTTTTTTTTTTTAGATTTTCTAATAATCTGTTTAAAATCGATAATGCAGGCGCAGGACGCTGATGCAGTAAACAAGGTTTTGGAAGAATTTATTCAGTCACCTGCATCAAAGAAGATTTGTGACGTTCATCATCTTGATCGACAAATTCTAACAAAAGTGTTGGGGAATTTGAAGGATTCCATTGCTCAAGAAACCTTGAATCAACTAACAAACCGTCTTCAGGTATAGTATAGTATAGTTCTATTCAAAATCACTTGTTTCATGTCAATCCATCCAAGTGATTTTTGACTTATGTTTTGTTTCAAATTCGGATACCAATTGTTTGAAATTAGGATAGATCTTACTAAATTAGCAAATGGATCCCTTTAGGATTGTGTTGTAAGCAACTTGTTGATAATATTTTCTAGGCTAAAATATGGTTTTGATCCCTGCAAAATAAGCCAGTTTTGGTTTTAGTCCCTGCAAATTTTTTTTATAGTTTTTGGTCCCTGCAAAAATAAGTCAGTTTTGGTTTTAGTCCCTGCATAATTTTTTTATAGCTTTTGGTCCTTGCAAAAATAGGTCAGTTTTGGTTTTAGTCTCTGCAATTTTTTTTTTATAGTTTTTGGTCCCTGCAAAATTATGCTAGTTTTGCTTTTAGTCCCTGCAAATCTTTTATAATTTTTTTTATAAATTAAAAAATTCTGGAAAATTGAAAAATTAATAAAAAAATTATGGAAAAATTAAAAATTATTAAAAAATTGAAAAAAATTCTGAAAAATCGAAAAATTAATAAAAAAATTTAAAAATTCTGGAAAAACTAAAAATTAATAAAAAATTGAAAATAAATATTAAAAAATTCTGGAAAAATGAAAAATCAATAAAAAATCTGAAAAAAATAATAAAAAATTGAAAAAAATATAAAAAAATTCTGGAAAATTGAAAAATTAATAAAAATGAAAAAAAAGGAAAAAATTAAAAAAATCTGGAAAAAATAAAAAAGATTAAAAAATTCTGGAAA
The DNA here is from genome assembly GCF_051527215.1 of Medicago sativa. Taxonomy (NCBI): domain Eukaryota; kingdom Viridiplantae; phylum Streptophyta; class Magnoliopsida; order Fabales; family Fabaceae; genus Medicago; species Medicago sativa. The sequence continues at coordinate 83,796,998 of NC_140755.1, read as the reverse complement.
AAATAAAATTTCAAAAATTTTCTAAAAATATTAAAATTCTGGAAAAATGAAATTTTCGAAATTTTAAATTTTAATGAAAGTCTGGAAAATAAATTTTAATGAAATTTTAAATTTTCGAAAATAAAAGTGAAATTCTTGAAAAATGAAATTTTAATGAAAAATTTTCGAAATTTTCATTAGTATTTTTTCCGGGAATTTTTGTGTATTTATAAAGCGGGAACTTTTGGGTATTTATAAACCGAGAATAAGGGAAAAATACACTGAAAAAACCTAAGCTCGACATATATACTAATCAGAATATTTTTTATTTTCCAGAATTTTTTCATTATTTTTCATTTAAATAGATTATTTTATTTTTTTAATCATTTTTTATTTTTATTAATTTTTCCAGATTTTTTTAATTTTTTCCGTTTTTTTCAATATTTTTCATTTTTATTAATTTTTCAATTTTCCAGAATTTTTTATTATTTTTTTTCAATTTTTTTATTGATTTTTCATTTTTCCAGAATTTTTTAATATTTTTTTATTAATTTTTAATTTTTCCAGATTTTTTTTAAATTTTTTTATTTATTTTTCGATTTTCCAAAATTTTTTAATATTTTTTTCAATTTTTTATTAATTTTTAATTTTTCCAGAATTTTTTTAATTTTTTTATTAATTTTTCAATTTTCCATAATTTTTTAATTTATAAAAAAAATTATAAAAGATTTGCAGGGACTAAAAGCAAATCTGGCATAATTTTGTAGGGATCAAAAACTATAAAAAAAAATTGTAGGGACTAAAACCAAAACTGACCTATTTTTGCAGGGACCAAAAGCTATAAATTTTTTTTTGCAGGGACTAAAACCAAAACTGACCTATTTTTGCAGGGACCAAAAGCTATAAAAATTTTTTGCAGGGACTAAAACCAAAACTGGCCTATTTTGCAGGGATCAAAACCATATTTTAGCCTATTTTCTAATCTGTATATGCAGTTGGCGGAGGACAATGAAACGGCTTCACCAGCTCCACCACATGATAAAGTAAAGCATAATTCTTCTGTAATGTGTTTGATTTTGCATCACATTTTTATTTTATATCATTTTTCTCACTAATTTTATCGATTGTGTTGCATCCATTTTAAATTCAAGGTGCAGCAGGCCCCTGACTCTGCTGCTACTGCTGCTGCTGCTACTACTACAGTAAACAAAGAAATGACTCAGTTACCTGCATCTAAGAAGATTTGTTATGCGCACAATGATGATGAAAAGTCTCTGAAGAATTTGATTACTCAAGAAACTTCTATTAACTTGCAGAACGTTTCTGAGCAGGTATGCTCTTGTATTTTTATCATCCATGGTGATCAAAATCAGTTCTTATGGTCCTTTAATGTTCAACTTTGGGTAACTCATACTGCAGTGAGAGAAAAAGTTCAACTTGTATGTCATGTTAACATATCACATTAAATCAAAATCTACAACATTAGTTATTGCGGAGCTAATGTAATATGTATTATCTATTATGTAATGGGTGGCTTGAAGAGCTAGTCTACAGGGTTACCCTAAAAAGTTTCTACAAGACTACAATGCCTTTTCCTTCAATTTTCACATGGTTTCCGTCACCAAGTTCAACATGAGAAGAGTTTTTTTTGGGTCAAGTAACCTAGTGGGTGGCCAGAAAATCCACCTTTAGATGAATGAGTAGAGTGCCCGGGGTTTGAACCCCGGCTCCTGCACATATAGTGTGATGTCCATGCCAACCACTATCCAAAAACCATATCTCACCAGATTTTTTATCATTAATCACAGTAGAGAATAATTTATGTGCATCATCTTCTGCAGAAAAAGTAATCCCCTTCATTCTTTCATCACCTTCTTTCTTCTTATGCCAACCATCTCTATCGGAATGATTGGTAATTTTGCATCTAGTACATCTAAAACGACAATCTTTTGATTCATGTCCAGGTTTTTTGCAAATAAGGCAAATATGAATTATAATTACCTTGTCTCCTTTCTCCTCTGCCTCTGTTTCCAGAATGCTTTCCATGTCCTCTATTAGAAGGTTGTCCACGAAATGAGTCCCGTCTTCCTTCTTGTTGCGGGTTAGAACTCCGGATATTCATCTTTGCTTGAAAAACATTCTCCAATGGTTGATTGTTGTATCTATTCATTCTCTGTTCACCCCATGAGTTCATATTGTGCGAGTTCGAGTTTTGTAAGGTCCTTTGTTTCTTCAATAACAGCAACAACATGCTCAAATTTTTTAGGGTGGCTTCACAATATTTTCTCAACCACTTTTTTAATGGAACTTCATCTCCATAACTCTTAATTTGATTCCAATCTCTGTAACTCTAGAGAAGAAATCTTAAGAATTTCCCATGCATCTTTGGCCTTCTTAACACCAAATATTGTAGGATAAATGGCTTTACTCACACCTTGCTGGATAAATCTCAATGCTGTAGCTTTTTTCTTCACATTCTTCTTTTGTATGCTTTTTCTTTATCGTCAGTCCAGGAAACATTTTTCTGACTTGGGCGTTCTGCATACCCTTCTTCGACTACATCCCATAGATCTTGAGAGACAAAGATGGTTTCCATTTGAGAGTTCCTGTAATCATAGTGTTCACCATTGAAAATTGGAATCTGATTTGTTGTGTAGGACAAAATAGAGTTTGAATTTGATTACTCAAGAAATTTCTATTAACTTGCAGAACGTTTCTGAGCAGGTATGCTCTTTTATTTTTATTATCCATATGGTGATCAAAATCAGTTCTTATGGTTCTTTAATGTTCAACCTCGGGTAACTCAAACTGCAGTGAGAGAAAAAGTTCAACTTGTTTGTCATGTTAACATATCAACCAATGGCCCCCAATATATATATATATATATATATATATATATATATATATATATATATATTAATTTTCAGTTCTAACTTAATTTTCTTGATTTCTCATATATAGGGAGAGGATGGTAAACATGTTGATGCTGGAGGTGTTGATCTATGTAGCCAAGCTGAAGCTGGAGGTGTAATCATGGTAGTCATTCTTGATTTCTCATATACTTTGTTAAATGCTTTTTTCACTATATTAATCATTTGATATTTTATTGTATTTATAGGATTTTGTTGATGGGGTTTGCTCGACCAAAGATGACATCAATGCTAATGACTCGGTGGATACTCCCACAAGCAAGACTTTGGGAAAAAGGCCTAATGAGAGTGGTGATTATGCTGATATTGTTGAAGGAGTTGGTTCGACGAAAGATGACATCAATGCTAATGACTTGGTGGATACTCCCACAAGCAAGACTTTGGGAAAAAGGCCTAATGAGAGTGGTGACTATGCTGATGGGGGTGCTTTGTCTGCAACAAATAAAATTCAGAAGCTTGCTCGTATGGAAAAATTGGATTAATGTGTTTATGTCTGTCCTGTTTTGACGTGTTTACCGTTGTCTGTTGCCGTATTTTACTATGTTTCTGTCGTATTGAACTCAGTTTTTTATGTTTTAATATGTTTGTGTCTTAATTGAGTCAGTTTTACTATGCTTTATTGCGATGTGAAACATTATTTTGTTATGATGTGAAACATTATTTTTTGTGGCCATTTTCTTTTGATCTGAATTAATTTACCTTTCTGAGTTTGGAACCTTATCATATGTATTTTTTTTATCTTCAGTATTTTTATTTTTCAATCAAGCATATCAATGTAAGGGATAACATGTTCTTAAGAAAAACAAAAGTTTCCAGCCATTCGAAATACATTGTCTCTACTCTTCTCAACATTGATACATCTAATGTTTGTATGCTTTCTAATATATGACCGTTAAAGAAAAAAAGTTATGTTTTGGTCCTTTAACTATATGACCGTTAGTCGCAATATAGTCTTCTCCGTTAGTTTTTAACACCAAATGTATTAGGTGAATCAAATTTGCATATGGTCCACCATAAATCTCAATAGAGTAGGGCTAGGGACACACCTTCTTTAACACACCAATCATAATTAGCCATGTCATTCAATTTTAATTTTTCTTTACCTGTTAATCGAAAGTACAAGTTGCTAAACAACAATTTTTTTAATTTTTATTTTTTAAAAATAAACTGTAAATCGTCTTTCTCCCCATTGTTCCAGGGCTTCTTCCTTCTAATTTGTCCATGGCTCCTTCCCATTCGATCTGTCCATGACTCTTTGACTCTTTCTGATTTGTATTGTGCAAGCTCGGCATCTTTCTCGCAAGGTACAACTTGACTCATCTCGTTTATGTTAGCTGCCACCATATTTTCTTTGTTGTAAGCTCCGGTGACCATCAATGTCTTGGTCGAGAGTTCCTGTGGTCGTTGATGAGATGGGTTCTATTTTTGTTGCAAGAATTTTCAGATCTAGTTGTGGATTCATTAGTTGTGGATTCATTTTTCAGATATATTTTTGTTGCACGTTTTTGGAAAGTAAATTTTTTATGTTTGAGTCAACAATGGAAAATGGTAGACGAAAGAAATTGAGGAGTATTAGATAGAATATATTATTTAGACGGACAATAAGTTGTGCCGTTAATACATCATGAGAGATAATATTAGATAATATACATTATTGAATTTTTTTATAATAATTAATTAAGAGTAGTCTAATCTTTTTAAGTTTTACTGTATGTTCAGTGGTGTGTATGCAAAGGTGATGTCGTTAATTTCCGTTGCGTTGCGATTTTAGCCTCTATTGCTGCTGAGAGGGGTTTCTTGTGTGGCTGAGGGGTGTTCCATGGTGTTTTTTCGAGTTTGGGCCTTGGAGTGATGTGGAGTTTTTACTTTGGTAATTTTTGTGGGCCGTAGTTTTTTTAGTTTTGAAACTTGCTCTTTAGGCTCCCCTATATATCCCCAGGCCCCCCTAAAACCTGAAAATATCTCTGATTTTGGCCTTAGTTTGCTTTGGATTGTAAATACCGAAATAAACACAGCTTCAGATCCTAAATTATGAAAACACTTATCTTCGGATCGTAAGTTCCGAAATAATGTCAACATTTGATTCATTCTTGACAGCAAAAAACTTCTCTCTATGATTCAACCAAAATGCATCAAATGAACCTCCTTTATATAAGAATGAATCATGTTTATTTACATAATCATGTTTCACTCATGTTTTGAATCATGTAAAAAAAGAGTGAAACATGATTATGTTAAACTTCTCAAACAAAAATTCTAAACCTTCAAAACTTAAACCCCAAATCCATAACTGTTAATCGATTGCAGTTTCCTTTCTCGCTTCATAGCTGTTAATCGATTCCAATTTTGCTGTTGTGGATCCCTAGTTGTTTTATTATCAAACTATTCATTCTAATTCCTTGGATTCTTATGATTCTTCTTTTTAGGTTAACTAGTTACAAACCCGTGCTTCGCACGGGTTAAATTTGCAGATTTTATAGAAATTTCGTTCCAAGGAAAAAGTGTTCAAATTGCGGATAATAGTTGCATCATTTTAGTAAATACCCGCCATTTAATCATAAAATCTTGATGCATTAGAAGAGCATATTACATTTTGAGAAAACAACATTATAATTTACATAATATTAACTGAAACCATTAAAGGAACCAACAAAATAGTTCTTGACGCCTCATCTGGAAAATACTAAGCAGAGGAGGAATTGAAATATTAGTTTCATATTATCGACAAAATGAACGTAGCATTCCCTTTAAACATGAGTTCAGTAGTCTTCATAGTTCTATAGAGTGCATGAGCAGGCATAAAACCAGTATCCTACTGCTCAACGCCATATTTCCCTTATCTATTCATAACAGTTTCCACTCTGCAACAGAAAAAATCATGTAATGGTCTCAGGTTCATCATCAAACATAACCGAATGATGCCATCAAAGATATAAGCCACGCATTCAAGTCAAAATAAACAACAGAAATGAGGACTATGCCAATATCTTATTAGAGCCATGCTTCTATGAATTGAGTGCTATTGAAGTTAAATTTTCAAATTGAAAGCATTTGCCTTGACCTTATCTGGGTTATGAATCAAGGACAAACTATTGCCCAAGCAAGCCTAGAATTGTTATACCAACTACGTTTCTTCTTTTCTGTTGAATTGCTTTCGACAAAAAATATTCATGAATCATATTTATTAAACCTAGAAGGAATCATTGGATGGTAGTTGCAAAAAGACACGATTTATAATTGTAAGAAACTGTTATAATATTGTTCAAATTACTTCAATACTGGAAGAAATTGCTTTGAAAGAAAAAACCATCAATGTAAACCTATAAGCACTTCTTCAGGAAAGCATAAAGCAAAATGAAATGTTTACTATAGAAGAGAGATTGTCAACACAAATATATATGAAAAAGCCAGCTGAAGTGTGCAACTTGCAGAGAGTAATAGACCAGATATCTGACATTTATGATAAAAAACGATAAAAAAAACATGAATAAAATGCAAGAGAAAACAACAACTTCCAACTATTTGAATATGCATCAGTCGTAGCCCAAAGCAAACTCACTTAGTCTTATACTTCTCGACAACCGGATGCTTTAAGTTAATAAGTAACCTTGAACCTGACCAATTGTTGCATTATCTGCAAAATAGTTGTTGAAAAAATTAACGTGAATTAAATGATACACGACCAAACTATCGACAAAAAGAATACATGCACATAATATCGACCCCCAAGTTTGCATTGAGCATGAGTTAACAGTGTCACTTGCAGCTGCACATTTTCTGCATAAAAGTACCCAAAAAAACACATCCAAAATGTTCCCAATTAGTCCCAAGTCCCAACAATTCAAATTCATTTGACTTCAGTTACTATCATTCTAATAGAGTCTTAAAATGATCTAATTCTGGAACTACCTGACTTATCATGAGAATTTTGTATGAAAATCTAAACATAAATCAATGAAAGCACAACATAAATCAACCTCGAAATACCATTGTGAACTGTATAACACATAACTTATTCAATCATATAATCATATTATATCTTTCTGGATTATATTGAATCCTAAGGCTATACCATAATTTAGATGAAAAGTAATTTCAAAAAACTGCACCATAAACTGTTCAGAGTCATAGTAGTCAATACAATAGTACTACAAAGTACAAACAAACAAACAACACCATTCCCATTCCATGCTCCCTCCCTCCCTCCCTCCCTCCCTCTCTCTCTCTCTCTCTCTCTCTCTCTCAAACAAACTCACTCATCACTTTCCTCTTCAACCTCACTTCACAATAAAAACAAATTACTTTTTCCATTTTTTTACATTTATCACTATCATTGTTAATGTGATTGTGATCATAACTGATAAATTCAAAATGTGGTTAGTACTTACTTACTTAGTACCATTCTTAACTTTTAATTAACCAAAGTGACATTTGAGCAATAAAGTTTGCTTAAGGTCTTTGAAAATTAATATTAAGCAGTCAAGTTCATTCAATCAGCTGTTTATGTTTTTTTGAAAAATAGCCCTGCTTGTGAGGACGGCACTCACAATAACACTCAATCCAGGCTCTGTGAGGACTATGTCAGATGCACCTCGAGCTACATCAGTTGCATCAGCCACACCATCTCCTGTCATCCCAACTATGTGTTTCCTATCATGGAGTCTCTTTACAATCTCATATTTATGTTCTGCATTTCATATTAGTTCACATTATTCAAACTCAAATACATTAGTACTCTTGTCTCACTTTCCCTCTGGACTTATAAGCAAAAAAGTATGTGTATACATGTATTTTTTTTAGACCAGATACATGTACATTTTTGCTTATTTATGAGTCCAGAGTAAATTGATAATACAAATTGTATGTATATATTACCAGGGAAGACACCAACAAATCCATCAGCCTTCTCAATAAGTTCATCGACCGGAGGTGAAGCAATCGATGCATCCTTGTGCTTGCCAAGGAGGGAGGATGATGGATACATGTTACTTCCCATGCCGAGTCTGCGACCAGTTTCCTTGCCAATACAGACCTGATCACCGGTAATCATCTTAACATTTACTCCGAGATTGAAAGAATATTACATACAGGGACTATTTTGAGAAAACAATTATTGTTTAGTGTTATCTCAGTTTTTTTTTTTTATCATTTATGTCAAATTTGTGAATCAAATAGCATAAAAGATCAAATATGTTTTTTTTTTCCTCAAGCATTACCTCTTTCTCTTTTAGCCTGGAATCCAAATCTAGAAAGTCTTCCTCAGAGTTGTACGGACAAGAATGCTAAAAGCATCTTTTCAAGAATTGATCCATTTTATCTGCACAATTTGCCCTACAATTCAAAAGAACTCATCAGTATAGGGGAAAAGTAAGATAGAAGGTTTTACATCATGCTGCCATAATAACATGAAAAATGTGAATTGATACCGATGAGTCTTACTAACGACTTAAAAAAGGTCAAAGAATTTTGTTAAATATTTGCCAATTACCAATTGAATTTTCGTGAAATGACAATTGGCAAATAGGGGATTTTCAAGTGCATGTGGATGGTTAATGAATATTACAATTTGGTGTCAAGTTGCGTCAAAATGACAACTCTTATTTTCAAACCTGAAATCTTTTTTCCCTCTACTATCATGAATAGTTCGTTATATGACCTTTTTAGCAACTTTTGTACAAATACTTTCATTCCAAAGAGAATTGCTCCTATAACACTTACCTCTTGTTGATTCTGCATGTTAAAGTCTGGCTAATCATGTTCCTTAACTCTTCATCAGTCATTTTGGTCCGAGCATATCCAAACACAATAAAATTCTGCATAAACATTACAACTATAGAGCCTTAGATATATTGTTCCAAACATTTAAATCATCTACAGAAACGCATTTAGATGATGTTCAAGCTGATGAATTAAACTGAATACTATCACAATTCAGACCTCGGGTAACCAATCTTCATAGAAAAGAGCAAAGAGTGCTGGAAAAATCTTCTTTTTGGCAAGGTCTCCAAATGCTCCAACAACAGTTATACTAAGGTTGGATCATGTGGATTCAGAGTCTGACAACGAAAACAATCCATTGCAGCCACCATTGTAGCCATTTCCTCAATGGCTATCATTCTCTTTGTGATAGCACCTTGCTGAGACAACCTATGTGAACCAATAGCCATTGTAAGTGACAAAACTGTTGGCATTGCAATAGGAATTCCTCCAATCAGAAGCACCAATAGATTGTCAATTCCACTCCTATACTTGCGGCACTGAATAGGATACATGACAACAATCTCGATGATCATTCCCAAAGCAATTGAGCAAATGCAGAAGTTACCGATGGCTGTCAACACATGATCATAGCCATGGACATAAAATTGCAGTTTAGTACTAAAAGTGCAACAAAAATAAGCAAAAGCAAAATCATATTAAAGAAACATTAGAATCACATTTCGACGTCGATCCAACTTTTTTGATATATTAAGCAAAATACACTTATGTACTAATTTTTCGTCATTAATTCAACCTTTTTTAGTAGTGATCAGCATATATTAATGAACAAATTTTGCAACATTATTGAAGTCAGAAGAGTAAGAGTTAAGTACCTTTTGGAAATGACCAATTTGGTTAGTGCTGTCGACCAAATGAGCAGCCTTACCAAAGAAGATGTGCACACCAGTAGCAATTACAATCGCCTCGAGTTCTCCTTGCTTTACAATAGAGCCGGAGTAGACTTCATGACTAGGGTTCTTGGTAAACAATTCATGCATCACCAATTTTAGTCAATTTTACAAACACAAAAATAATACCTGGCAATTCTCATCATGTTCGATGAAACTAATTGCTTTTAATTAAACATCAAAAAGAAAATACCTAGCGATTGTGCACATATTCCAAGTATAAAGGCACATGAGGATAGTCAAAATGTTTCTCATTAACCTTAGTAGAAGCTTTCTGAAAGGCTATAATATCACCATTTTATAACTGTATTCATGGAAAAACAAATCAATAAAAAAGCCAATTATACTGTAACTTAGTGTGCACCAACTGGGTATGTACTAAATCTCACTTTCTTCAAATGTTAATTTCTTGTCAAGAGGCTCACACATGACATTTGGTTCAAACATAATCTCCTGCGCAACAATATGCATAATGAATTTGGTAACGCTAAATGATTATCAATCACTCAGAGATCAGAAGATTCAGATCCTGAAGATGCCATTAGAAAAGTTCCTCTCCCTTATGGTAAGTAATATGCAATGATAAATTTTCATAGAACACAATGCACTATTTGCCATTAATTACCAGCTAGCTTAGTTACTAAACATAAAAGGATGCACTAAAAATATAAATGTTTATGAAGTTATACATACAACAGATAAATAATTAATTACCAGCTAGCTTAGTTACTAAACATACATGTACAAATGATATAACTAAACAGGCAATCAATTTTCTATGTCATCAATTATGCCAAAAAACCATCTGTGTTAGAGTATTAGCATTTCATCAAACATCATACGTGCGTACAATTCTACAAAACCAATCCAAAAATTCAGTTTTGTTAGTAGACAGATTTCAACTTTGTCAATTTAATTAAAATATCAAACGACGTCCGAATTGACTAAACGAACATTCCTTGGAAAGCTTAGAATGCAAAGATTATAAATATAATTTTAGTTTTGGTGTTTAATTCTCCAATTTGTACAGTTTTCCTAAAGAACATGTACAGGTACAGAAACAGGGCATAAACTTTTACTCAACTTACAACATGAATTTCTCATACTTTACTCAATGAAATTCAACGATTCTTGAGCCTATTCTGTAGGTATTTTTGTCTACTTTACAAAGGTTCAAGTTTCACTCTCAAATGATCTATGTATAAAAATGTATGATCAATTTACTAACAGGGTAGCCAAGCTGCAAATTGCAGAATTTTCAATCTATTCTCTCTTTAACTTACTCAATTCATTCTACATATACTTTCTTAATCTAAGACATTATTAATATGATACAATGGTATAACAGTATTATTCGCTAATAATATTAAATTTAACATCCTTGCCAAATTCAATCAAGTGCATGAACAGAGAGATATGACAGAACCAATCCAAAAATTCAGTTTTGTTAGTAGACAGATTTCAACTTTGTCAATTTAATTAAAATATCAAACGACGTCCGAATTGACTAAACGAACATTCCTTGGAAAGCTTAGAATGCAAAGATTATAAATATAATTTTAGTTTTGGTGTTTAATTCTCCAATTTGTACAGTTTTCCTAAAGAACATATACAGGTACAGAAACAGGGCATAAACTTTTACTCAACTTACAACATGAATTTCTCATACTTTACTCAATGAAATTCAACGATTCTTGAGCCTATTCTGTAGGTATTTTTGTCTACTTTACAAAGGTTCAAGTTTCACTCTCAAATGATCTATGTATAAAAATGTATGATCAATTTACTAACAGTGTAGCCAAGCTGCAAATTGCAGAATTTTCAATCTATTCTCTCTTTAACTTACTCAATTGATTCTACATATACTTTCTTAATCTAAGACATTATTACTATGATACAATGGTATAATAGTATTATTCACTAATAATATTAACTTTAACATCCTTGCCAAATTCAATCAAGTGCATGAACAGAGAGATATGACAGAACATTCCAACAACAACACTTCAGATTTTTACTTAAGCAGCTCAAACTTCTAACTCAATTTTCTCAGTCATAGAATAACATAATTAAGTTCTTCCAGAGCCTATTTCGTGTTAAATTTTGTCTATTTTCCAATGGTTCAATTTTCACTCAAAAACGATGTCAGCACAAATATTTATGACCGTTTTTCTAACAGTAGGTCTATACGAATTTTAACCAACATTTCTTAAAATTATACCATAACCAACTAACAAATCCTTCTCTATATAATCAAATTCAAGTTTAATAGAGAACTTACCATAACCTTCTGAATCAGATTAAGCTTATCTCCAGCTCATAGTTTCTGTCTTCTGCAAAACTTCAATTTCTCTACTCAACTCTTCAAAATCCAGCTTTGACCCAAACTTTCAGTAATCCTTTTTCTGCAAATTTCTTGTTTCTATTGCCAAACCAAATCACAATGGATAAATATTCACACATACCTACCCACTCTTCCAGCAGAACAACCAAACCCTAGCCTCATTCTTCCTTGTTTCTTACTTCTAATCATCAATTCAAGTCATAATCAGCACAACAACTTAATTGCTACTCTATAAACAATCTGATGGCAACAGTTCAAAACTTGTGAGCTTGTGATTGAGTTCAGCTAGGAGGGAAAAGAGGAAAGGAAAGAAGAATTTTAATCCTGCATAAGGATTAAATTGTTCCAAGGATCAATATTTGAAGCTTGCATGTTGATTTCCATTAAAATTTGGCTAAGTTTGATGGATTGGGGTGGAAGAATGAGGGAAGGCGTGAGATGTTTAGAGAGAAGGAAGAGAATCTGATTTCTAGAGAGAGGAAGAGTAGAGAAAATGAGAGAAAAAATGTGGTTTGACATATATATATATAATTCTTAGGTAAAATTACCAGTTTATCCTTCTTTAAAAAACATTTTTATATTAAATAAATAGTTAGTGGAAATAATGAGGTGACACTAAAGAAAATGCACCAATAAAGAAATTACCTGAATGCCCCTAAAGTGCCCAAAATGAGGGCAAAAATGTAATTACCAAGACCTTGTTTTGTTTAGAATAAGTTAGTAGATTTCATGTTTACTGGTTGATATCAGCATTTGGATTTGTTAGTATTCAAATACTTCAAATTAGTGTTAACTGAGGTGTTTATTTGTGTCAGAAGAATAGATGAACTAAACTAAATTGAATTGGGGAAATAGGGTTTAGGAGGGTGACGTGATGATACCATGTGGAGGAGGAAGAAGTTCAACATCATCATGGGCATCGACAACCTCAGTGTATCACAAAGTTCAACCTCAGTGTAAAACTACATTTACACTCAATATATCACAAAGTTAGCCAATCACAGTCATGATATTTAACTTGTTGAAGCGTTTTATACACGGATAATAGTCATTTTGGTTTCTAAATATGTAACGAGTAGCTAAAATATCTTTTATTTACCTATGTTTTCTGTAGTTTATTTTTATAGTACTAAAAAAATTCCAACAATGTGTCCTTGAAACTCTTTGGAGAAGTTAAAAACCTACACCTGTGATGCATAGTTCATTCCTTACGTGATTGCGAGCGACCAGTTGAATCATTGGTTTGTCCAGGACATAAAAAATCTGAAGACCGGCCCTATATTCAATGGTAAGGAGGTGGAGTACCTCAGATATTACACAAAATCTCATCTTTTAAACCACGAAGCTAGAAAATGATTAAAAAATGCATGACTGAAGTTACAAAATTAAATGAATACAGAAAAATGTCGGGAAAAGAAAAAACAAATACTAAGGGAAGAACTGCAGGCTGGTATGGGTACCACTAACCCATCAAAGTTGTTCTAACGAAAATCTGCATCCAACGGTTTATGGATCTCATCATTTCTGAATTGAATTGAAGAAATAAACCAAGTATCATACAATAACACTGCACATTGACATAAATTTTTAAAGCCTGAAAATATTCTTTAAGAAACACAACTATCAAGTAAACCAATACCAGTTCTTCATGATAATGTACTAGACAAGCTTCCATACAATGGTCAACGTCATTACTTATTGCGACCACTCAATCCTTGTAATCATATAATCAAAAATCAAAAGAAAAACAACAATGGTTTTGTTACAGTGGTGGCGTATCTCAGCCTCCTTTTTTTACATTGTTTTGCATTCCTCCCCCCTTCTCCATCCAAATAGGGGACTTATTGTTGTCTCTGCAATGGAGTGTAATCTATATTTGAGCCTAACTAACAAGGAATGGAAGCTTACTTTGTCAAGCTTCTTGCCCTGGACTCCGATCATTGTTAACCCCATCAGAAAGGTTAACCCATAAATTCTGACCTCTTTCCACTCCGTTTTCCCAGGTTTGTTGTCTTACGCTCCTATCATTAGTCTCACCGCCATCAGAAACTTGGGCCCACACACTTCGGCATTTTCCTTCACCACTAAATTCCTCTTCTCCTCCTGCAACTGTCTTAAGCAGTTCTGATTGCAGCAACGGACAGTTTTCTTTTAGATACTCAAAACCATCAGATTGCATCACAGCTGCAATAAACAGAATAAAGAAAAAAATGACATTAGAATCAATTGTTATACAACTGAGGGACACTACTTGGTTGTTTCCTGATTTTTAGGCAACCACTGAAAATGAAAATCACAGAAGATAAACAGATATTATCCAGGATGAGGTGCCGCTGAAAAATATTGGAAGTGCAAATTGATGAGCACAATTGATAAGTCTACAGAGGCAATTATTTAACAGTAACTACAGCACAAATATAACCGAAACTGGGTGGCTGAGTAAACATTCTTTCTTCCGTTTTTGGACCCATTTATATGACTACTGCCTGGGACAAACAGGTCATTGAACACCTTTTGATCAAATATTCTTTTTCATATTTCAGAAACAAAAATAAAAGACAGATAAATAAGAGCAAAAACACAAAAAAGTATATGTTTTATAAAGGGATTGAATTTAAGCACTGTCGAAACCAACTGCTAGACCTCTTACTCCCTCATATACGTAAGTTCTTCCATACAATATTTTGTCAATCATGTTTCCTTAGACTTGAAAACAAAAGGAAGAAAGAAGTGGAATACTGAAGATTAATCTGATTGTATTTTTTTATGATCAAGTTGGTCATCTCAACAACAAAAAAAACAGAACATGGTAGAATATATAGGAGAGTTTACGACTTGAATACTAACATGTTAAAAATGCTCAAAAGCAGCGCAAATATTCCTGACACTGGAAACATGATCTAGGCACACTAATGAACACATATCTGGAGTGTAAAGTCAATTTGAAATGAGCCATTTAAAAGCTAACATCCATGCCACAATTGAAGAGACCAAAGACCTAAATAAAGTTATTAAGGACTTAAAATTTCCCAGAAATAGCACAAAAGCCATGAAGCTAAAACCATAAACCATGTCGCCACTATTCGACTCATCTATGGGATTGAAAGGGTCATGTGAACGGTGCTATTTGAAAGCTAACATCAAGCCTACAACTCTAATGACAACCTTGAAGTCAAATATTGGTGTTTTGTATCTCGTGTCATTTTGATGGGTACCAATATTGGTGTTGGAAGTCGACGATTCAATTCTGATGGGTACCAATCAAGCCTTCACTCCTGTTTCAAAATAATTCCATTTTGGATACCAATCATGTCTACTAAACTCCCACGATGCTAACTCAGGTGAACTGTGCAAACTTGCTAGGAATTGCGAGTTAGATCCCAATTTTGCAAGTCTGACTCATTACAGTAGGGAGATTGGGTTGGATTTTCGGAGGGGGCCAAAGTCAAAAGTTTAAAGAGTTCTATGTGGTGCAGTGGTAAGATTCGGTTGTTTTTGTTATATTGACCGCAGTTCGAATCTTATCATTGCCTTTTTTTATGTTTACACTAAAAATACAATTGAAATGCTAAAATGTTGTCAAACAGATTCGATCCTGTATCTTTCGAGTCGCAGCGGCGCGCATAACCACTGGCCCACCACAAACATTGTAAAATAGTGTTGGAAAATACATTAATTACTCATTTATGATGTTGTTCCCTATGTTATTATTTTCTATTCTAGTCTAGGAGAGCATTAATTGTATTGTGGGCTAGTCTAGGAGAGCATTAATTATATCCTGCATTAATTGTATTGTAGGCTAGTCTAGGAGAGCATTAAATGTATCCTCTCTATAAAAACCAGTCCTTGGCTGAGGAATAATACATAAAAAAAGCATTCTCCCATTATATTTCTTTTCAATATGGTATCAGAGCCCTCTGTTTGTGTTGACAGGCTCAGCCAGCAGTGTAGTTTCCCTGCTGTTTTTTCTGTTCAGCAGCAGTCCCTGCACTGATGACCTGCTGTTTTTTCTGTTCAGCAGCAGTCCCTGCTGTGGTGTGTTGACAGGCTCGGCCAGCAGTGTAGTTTCCCTGCTGTCAGCACTGCTGACCTGCTTTTTTTTTTTTTTTTTTCTGTTCAGCAGCAGTCCCTGCCATAAAAAAGAAAACTCCTCTAATTAAGCCACTGTAATTATAGGTACTTGTGTTGTACCTCTATTACCAAATATATCATCCCTGTGTCCGATCACCATCCTTTGTTCGACTGCCATTTCGTCGGCGCTTTTCTGTTCTATTTGAGCAGTCAAAATTCATAACTGGAGATGGCAGAGGTTATTAATGATAAAATGTTAAACAATCCTTGGTGTGATTACTGTAAACGCGAATGGCATACGCGTGAAAAATGTTGGAAGCTCAAAGGCAAACCTCATAACTGGAAGAAGAAAGGTGATTGTGCATTTCAGGCCAGTAATTCTGATCAAGGGCAGCAATCCTCTTCAACTCAGCTTCAACTCACTACGGAACAACTAGACAATTTGTACAAACTCCTCAAGTATCCAACTCTTTCTTGCTCTATAGCAACAAAAGGTAATTCTGCTCTTCTTAGTGTCAGTCCTAGTCATGCTTGGATAGTAGATTCAGGTGCCTTTGATCACATGACAGGTGAGTCCACTTTGTTTTCTTCATATAGTCCATGTGCAGGTAATCAAAAAATAAAAATTGCAGATGGCTCTTTTTCGGCCATTGCAGGTAAAGGGTCAGTTGTGTTGTCTCCAGTGTTAACTCTTGAAAATGTTCTTCATGTTCCAAAATTATCATGTAATTTAATGTCTGTCAGTAAATTAATTGAAGATACAAATTGTCAAACGATTTTTTTTCGATCTCACTGTGTCTTTCAGGATTTGAACTCGGGGAAGATTATTGGCAGTGGTAAGAAAAGTGGAGGACTCTACTACCTTGACATTGGATCTGCATCACAACTACCGTCAAAACCAATAAGTT
This sequence comes from Medicago sativa, assembly GCF_051527215.1. Lineage (NCBI taxonomy): Eukaryota > Viridiplantae > Streptophyta > Magnoliopsida > Fabales > Fabaceae > Medicago > Medicago sativa. The sequence goes on along the minus strand of NC_140755.1, from coordinate 83,780,098 downwards.
CTTGCTTTGAATCTTTTCTTGTTTTGAATAATAATGATGACGACGTTATGTTGTGGCATTTACGATTAGGTCATCCTAGTTTTCATTACTAAAACACTTGTTTCCTAAGTTATTTCATAATAAGAACTTTTCTTTGTTTAAATGTGAAGCATGTGAATTTGCAAAGCATCATCGTTCCCAATTTCCAATACAGCCTTATAAACCATCAAAACCTTTTTCTGTTATTCACAGTGATGTTTGGGGCCCTAACCGTACAAGTACACTTTCTCTCAAAAAATGGTTTATCACATTTATAGATGACCATTCTAGAGTATGTTGGGTGTACTTGTTAAAGGGGAAATCCGATGTTTGTCAGGCTGTAAAGGATTTTATTACAATGGTGCAAAACCAATTTCAAACAAATATTAAAGTCTTTAGAAGTGATAATGGCAAAGAATATTTTAACACTATTTTGGATGATTTTTTTCTTAAAAATGGGATTGTACATCAAAGTTCATGTCCCAATACTCCTCAACAAAATGGAGTTGCTGAAAGGAAAAATAGGCATTTATTAGAGGTTGCTAGAGCCTTACTTTTCTCAAGTAAAGTACCAAACTACTTGTGGGGCGAAGCTGTTTTAACAGCTACATATTTAATTAATAGAATGCCTTCCAAAGTTCTCAACTTTCAAACCCCAATTAATACTTTCAAAGAATGTTTTCCTAGTACTCGTGTTTCAACTGACTTGACATTAAAAATCTTTGGTTGCACAGCCTTTGTTCATGAACATAAAAATGTTGGAAAACTTGAACCACGTGCTATAAAATGTGTTTTTGTTGGATATTCTCCGACCCAAAAGGGATATAAATGTTTTGATCCAAAAAACAAGAAAATGTTTGTTACTATGGACGTTACATTTTTTGAAAATAAACCTTTTTTTGATGACACTCATCTTCAAGGGGGGGATATAAAGGAAGACTCATTTCAAACTGAGGACATGAGTTTTTTAAATAATTTGTCTTTGCCTGTATCACAAAGTTCTGAGACTTATACTTCTGCACCAATAGAAAATGGACATGATTCTTTATCTGATCCTACTCCTGTTATGAGTAAGGAACTTGGTGAATCTGAACCTACATTTTCTCATGTAGAAAACAATGAGAATCTTGAAGCACTTGATAATGATGATCTAATTGAAATGCCACAAAATAATGAGTCACTTAAAGAGAACAGATTTGAACTAGGAAACGGGATTTGGAAAGGGGAAGTTTTTGTGAAAAAGCACCACAAAGAAAGGGATGAGTCCACATCTCAACACTGTCATGAATCTGAACCGGGGAATGATCAACCTCCTAAGAAAAGGAAAGGTAAGTCTATCTCTGTTTCTGAGAGTCATATTTTGTATCCTGATATAGATGATCCTATTGCCATTAGAAAACCGGTTAGATCTTGCACTAAACACCCTATGTCCAATTTTATATCATATTCAAAATTGTCTTCATCCTTGTCTGCCTTCACCTCAAAGTTGTCTAGTGTAGAAATTCCAAAAAATGTACAGGTTGCTCTAGAAATTCCAAAGTGGAGGGAAGCTGTACTTGAGGAGATGAAAGCTCTTGAAAAGAACAAAACCTGGAGTGTCACGACATTACCAGATGGCAAGAAGACGGTTGGATGTAAATGGGTATTTACTGTGAAGTATAATTCAGATGGGTCAATTTAAAGGTACAAGGCTCGCTTGGTGGCTAAGGGCTTTACTCAAACCTATGGTATAGACTACTCTGAGACATTTGCTCCTGTTGCAAAATTGAACACTGTCAGAATTCTCTTGTCTCTTGCTGCTAATCTAGATTGGCCTCTACATCAGTTGGATGTTAAGAATGCCTTTCTCAATGGCAATCTAGAAGAAGAGGTATATATGGACATTCCTCCTGGTTTTGAAAACAAATCTGGATCAAATGTATGCAAACTAAATAAGTCTTTGTATGGATTAAAGCAGTCACCAAGAGCTTGGTTTGAAAAATTCACTCAATCCATGGAAAAACAAGGGTACATTCAAGGACAGGCTGACCACACCTTGTTCACAAAGTTCTCCCGCGATGGAAAAATCGCTGTCCTGATTGTTTATGTTGATGATATTGTCCTTACTGGAGATGATACAGTAGAAATGGCAAGAGTAAAAGAGAAATTAGCAGTAGACTTTGAAATCAAGGACTTGGGATCCATGAGATATTTTCTTGGTATGGAGGTTGCTCGATCAAAGAAGGGTATTGTGGTTTCTCAGCAGAAATACATCCTGGACTTATTGAAAGAAACAGGAATGAGTGGATGTCGTCCAGCAGATACCCCTATTGATATTGGAAGATACCAGAGATTGGTTGGGAAATTGATTTATTTGTCGCACACCAGACCTGATATTGCCTTCTCAGTTAGTGTTGTAAGTCAGTTCATGCATTCTCCTTTTGAGGAACATCTTGAGGCAGTCTATAGGATACTGAGATATTTGAAGGGAAATCCCGGAAAAGGCTTACTTTTTAAGAAGACTAGTGAAAGAAATGTGTCTATCTTCACCGATGCTGATTGGGCAGGTTCAGTCACAGACAGAAGATCAACCTCTGGATATTGTACCTATGTTTGGGGTAATCTTGTGACATGGAGAAGCAAGAAACAAGGAGTTGTAGCAAGAAGTAGTGCAGAAGCAGAGTTTAGAGCTATGGCTCATGGAATTTGTGAAGGATTATGGATCCAAAGAGTCCTAGAAGAACTTAAGATGAAAATTGAGCTTCCATTAAAGCTATACTCTGACAGTAAAGCCGCTATTAGCATAGCTCATAACCCAGTTCAACATGATAGAACCAAACATATTGAGATTGATCGACATTTCATAAAAGAGAAGTTAGACGCTGGAATCATATGTCTACCTTTTGTGACTTCGAGTCAGCAAACTGCAGATATCTTGACCAAAAGCTTGGCAAGACCAACCTTTGAGCATTTAATAGACAAGTTGGGCATGATAGATATCTATGCACCAACTTGAGGGGGGTGTTGGAAAATACATTAATTACTCATTTATGATGTTGTTCCCTATGTTATTATTTTCTATTCTAGTCTAGGAGAGCATTAATTGTATTGTGGGCTAGTCTAGGAGAGCATTAGTTATATCCTGCATTAATTGTATTGTAGGCTAGTCTAGGAGAGCATTAAATGTATCCTCTCTATAAAAACCAGTCCTTGGCTGAGGAATAATACATAAAAAAGCATTCTCCCATTATATTTCTTTTCAATAGATAGTATAGAGCATTTGATATATCAATGTATACACACACACACACACCCCTATTAAGGGAAAAAATTTGGTGTTTGACCAACCCCTGTCCCGACTATGCTCCGCCACCGACTGAATGCCAACAAATCCAAAAATTTACCCAATATTAGTGTGGGGACTTGTTAAAATCCCACCTCAACTACAATGGCCAAATTAATCCTTATAAGGCTTTGGAAATCTGTACCTCTAGAGCAAGTCTATGGAGTGTGGAGTAAAGCCTAAGACCAAATTTTAAAAGTTAGTTGGCGGAAATTTCAGGCAACCCTTGTGACTTCCATGTGTAGAAAAGAAAGAAGTTTTAGGTTTGTTTGGCAGGTTATAAGGGTAGAGGCATGACTACTGTGTGCGAACCATTTTCCTATTAAATTTTACTGATTATAAGAAGATTTTGACGGATACATATCTTTTCTTACATTTTGTTTTTATTCATTGGCATACTTTTTTATAAATTTTCAATTACTCTTCGGCTATAGTAGAAATAGTGGCTTTAGTCAACCAAATATTGAATACCTAATTTATATAATTACTTCTCTTGTAATTCCTATTCAACTAACAAAAAATTCAAAGGTTTTTTGTCCAAATAGGTAAACTAAACTTTCAAAGAACGCAAAATTCAAGGTAATCGTCTTAAAATCAGGCTGTTGGAGGTTTTATAAGACTATCAGGATGTTGGAGGTTTTATAAGACTTAGGTCTCCATCCTTCTCTTTTAAAAATCAATTCCCAACCTTTGTTGTTTTAACCACCATTGTCTAGCTTAGGTTTTCGATTTTTTTCTAATTTTAGTAAAATTGATGGCAATTCCATTTTTTTTAAAAAACTTTCTATGCGCCCTAGTCGTGACCTCCTCAACTAAATACAAAATGAAAGACATGCAAGCACAAGAAGAAACTGATAATTTTTTCGACAGAAAAGTCCAAAGGTAGAACATTGAATTAAATAGGAAACGAAAGTCATCGGTAGTAAAAATATTATATTGGTACCTCTCCTTCAAGATCCGATACTTCAAATTTTGGTTAAGTATTAGCGTCATCAGCGTATCTGTTGGAAATTCTGCCTTAATTGCGGCATTTAAGTTGCCTTCATTGCAGCTCCCAACAGAGCTAGGTGTGAGGGATTGGTATAGTCCCACATCACCTAGCGATCGGACCTATGTAGTGCTTATAAAAGCTTTGGATGTCTTCACCTTACAAACCGATTTTTTACGGGTTACTTAGGCCCAATCCAAACCCAAATTCTAAGATAATATTAGAGTTTATCCTAGATCCGTTATTGGGCTTCCCGCATTGGCCACACTCTAGATCCACTGGGCTTGGGCATGAGGGGAGTGTTGGAAATTCTGCCTTAATTGCGGTCTGACCCTAGTCACGTTAATTGTGGCATTTTGGTTGCCTCCGTTGCAGCCTCGCACCACCATTGAGCTGAGTTGAGGAGTTGGGTTTAGTCCTGACCTAGAGTTATGATCTATTTAGTGCCTATAAAAATGCTAACCTTACAAACCAGTTTAGTAAGGATGAGTTAGGCCCAATTTAAACTCAAGTTTTCAGAGTATCCAACACTAAAACACATGTGAAATGCCTACATATGAATCTAGGAAGTATCCTTCAACTCAGTTATTTTTATGAAATTGACCAGTAAATTTGGGACATGGTTCCAAAGATTGGCCTTAAAGCTTCTAGTACAACTTTGTTTGTCGTCATGCAGTGAGAACTGAGAGGAATTGGAATACATAATCCTTTATCTATTCTTTGAAGAGAAACAATATGAATCCGAAAAGTATAGAGGATTTTGTTTGCATTCCAACACTTGACTTTTGCTAGTGAAAGATGAAGGATATGCTAATGCAGAGATGAAGTTGTGGGACACAGTATTTTCAATCGCGGATCGAAGAAAATAACAGTCTGTTCAAATTCAGTTACAAAACAGTGTTATAGCACCAATATAACCACTATTTGACAACATTTTGTATTAAATAGCATATCCCGTAACAATAGTGATTTGTTCAAATTTCGCAATGCTAAGCACTATAGCATCACTATGGCCGCTATTTAACAACGTTGATGGGACATAAGTGGAGAAGCACATGATCCGCTTGGTGATGGTGTGGGCTTCTTAAATTGGCAGACCTGTCACTTGACGAACAATGCATAGTGTTGTCTCTTGACGAACTAGGCATAAAAACTATGTTTTTTTTGGACAGTGGGATTGACAAAACAAGAACGATACAATAAGGATCAAATGGTAAATGATGGCAGTTGTATAGAATTGAGACATTTTGGAATAGGACTAATGATGTTTCTTGTGACATTGGGTTGGACAAAAATATGAAAATTTTGCGACAACTTTGTAGAGAAAGAATATATTCTAATATGGGTAGCGAAGATATGTATCTCTACTTTTCTAATTTCTATTATGATAATTATATACAAATATCATCATGCATGAAAGAGAAATTAATAATATCTATTTATATATATTGTGCATTTATATAAGTGTTTATAGTTTCTATACATTTGTGTGTGTATAGGCTTCCAAACTATGCAATCTTTTTCCCACTACAAAATGGATCAAGATATGGTTGATCCAACAAACACCCGGAAAATAAAGATTGTTTGCATCTGAGTCTAGAAAAGGATATTTCTTCCACAATTATTATAAAAACAAGACGAAAGATCTTCAATATCATTTACCATTATCAAACCCAATAGCTAGGCCAGAAAATATTCCAATGACATATGTAACACAAGAGCTAGGACTGGTTGATCAAATGAGTGTCATTTTTTAACCACTCTTCCATTTCCTACGCTATAGTATAATGTAAAAATATTTATATTTTGGAAGATGATAATATTTATTTCGTAGATACACTGCATAGAAACCTGACATAAAATGACTCAGATAAACAAAGTGATATCGATATACTATAAGTTCAAAGTAGCTGACTATACTTTTGTGGGAAATAAACAAACTCACCAACAAGGTTTTCAGCAGAAAATTGTAGACAGATGGACTTTAACTCCGTGGCATGATAGCGATCAGCAAGAGCCAGAATATAGGCAACAGAATCTATAGATATATCTTTGCAAAGTACAGACTCGCACATCAACTTAAGTCTAGGCAAATCATACTTTTCCGCAGCAGCTAATAATTTTGCTGCAAATGTTTCAGATATTGAAGGCAGGAACGATGAACTTGACATGAAGAAATCTTCATCTTCTATAAGAGTGTCTCGATAAATAAAATGAAGCAAAGCCTGCTCAACAATAGAATTCAAGAAACATCAGATAACCAAGCAAATAATATGCAACACTTGATTAATTTTATCAGCACAAGCATGTCGACATGGAGCATGGAATAAAAGATAGCTACAAAAGGACGGAGGGAAAATGACACGTTAGAGGAAAAGGGCTACCTTGAAAACCTTAGGTTCCATGTCCGTAACAACTACATCACGGTCATCTTCCTCCATACTATTGAAAAATTCAGTTTCAAATGCAGTTGACCGGGCTGCCATAACAAGCTTGTGTGCATGAAACCTTTCACCGCCAACAGAGAAAGTAACATCAGATCCTTCCTCATTCTCTAACAGCATGCCAAAATGAGATCCAATGTCAGATTCAGGAACATGTATGGTGGTCAATTTAGAGCAATCTATGGACGACACAACAACACCAACGGTGCAGTTTATCTTCAAACAGTCATCCTTAAGGAAGGACGACGCCTCGAGTTGAGCACGTTTGAAAAACCGCTTATACCCCCTAACACAAAAGCAGTGTATCATTGGTTAGTTCACAAAGTATACAACAAAATGGATGGAATAACTAACTACTCCTAATTACACATAAATCATATCACAACATCAAGAGTTTTTCATGGGAGTGTTAGAATAAGAAAATCACCATGTAATAGGATTAAAGCCATACTTCATTTAATTTTTAAACAAAAATCAATCAAGAATAAACATATGTCCAGAAGGAAATAACTCGATGGAGAAACATGACTACGAATCAAGATAATAAAGTAAAAAATTAAAGAAGAATAAAGAGCAACCCACGTAGCAAATAGTACAATTTAAATCTCGACATCAGGTTAAAACATTAGAATACATCGCTTAGCTTCGGTGAAAAGTATACAAGCGAGGATATATCATATACGCTGTCACACAACAACAACAACAACAACCAAGCCTTATCCCACTAAGTAGGGATACACAATCACACCCTTGATTCAATTCAATGTACATTGTAATGTTAACTCGCTAAAATTCAAGGACACAAAACATCTTAATTGGTGCAATTTACCAACAAACTGACTTTAGATTAGAATAACTTTTTCGAAGGAGTTAAAGTTCATAATGAATCAACCCAAACCCTGTCATAATAAAACCGCATAAGTGCATGTTTAATTGGCAGGTGGAATTGTCAGAATCACTGCGAACCAGTCCAATTTCAGTAAAAGCTACACTTTGGAGCTTCTGCCACCGCGATTTTGATAAACTCACCACCCACACAAAACATACACTAAAGCTAGTTGGGATAAACTTTCACTCTGAGTTGAAATCAACCTCCACATCTCAATTTTGCACGGACTGAATCGCAGAGATTAAAATCATATTTAAACCTAGAAATGAAAACCTAATCCAAAATTCAAACTAGTTACAACTCTAACTACACAATTGAATTAAAATTGGCAATAAGCATGAAAATCGAAACTCACCACATGCTGCCGCGATACTTAAGAGTATAAGGACCACTCTCAAGAGAACGATCAAAATGACTATGAACTTTATGTTTGCCATTAGGACTCTGATCAAGCAAAGTGAGTTCAAAAAGAGCTCTAACATCGGTACCTTCGGAAGCGAGAGCAATGAAAACAGAAACATAAGCAGAATTATCTTCTGGGTTTTTACCGTCGGGGTAGAAGTAAATTGCCCATTGGTAACCACCGACGGTGAAAGTCTCGCTGGCTATGTGTTTACCAACTCCCATTCCTTTAGCAAGTGAGTAGCCTTTGATTACGAACTTGTGTGAACCGTTTACCGTTTCTGTTACGGAACGGGAACTTGTTCGTGATGACAGAATGCTCATGGTGATGGTAGTGGTGCTATTGTTGCTTCTGGTTAGGTTTTTGATTTTTTGAAGGGAAATGGATTTTGCTGGAAAAACTCAAAGTTTGTGTAGATCGTTCTAATCTTTATTTTAATAATAATTTTTTTTTTCCATATAAAGTTTTTTTTTGAGAGATTTTCCATATAAAGTTATAAATTATTTATTAATCAATGATAAATTAGTGTGAAGATTGCAGTCGAAAAGCATAACGACTCAGTAGGTAGGTATAATGTAGTCTGTAAGAGTCGGATTCGAACCTCAAATTTTCAAGTTATTTATTAAAATGTTAGTTTTGAGATTTTTTTTATTTATGTTTGAATTATTTTTGAACAAGTTTATGTTTGGATTATTCTTACTGCCCAAAAAACTTAAGTATGATGTTTGTCCATGAAAATATGATTTTATTTATTTATTTATTTTAGTTCATGTGTTTTTTTTATATGAATCCTTCAATCATAATGGTTTAGCTTTGGTCCTTAATGTTAGTGGATAGTAAGAAAACGAGGAGGTGGTTAAGAGTTACACTTGTTACTAATAATGTGATAGATGATGATGTGGTAAAAAAATTGAGTTGGGTTGTATATATGAGGATGAAATCCAAAAAAACTCCAATTTTTTCAATTTCATCCCTCTTCTTCCTTATTTCTCCTTCCTACAACCTTATTTTCTTCGTGTTTGCTCATATTTGCAACTCTCTTTTCATGTGACTATGTCGTTCCCGTATGTTATAACTTCGACCTGATTTTAATTATTAGAGTGTGGTTGCAAACAAATAATGTGGATATTCATATCCAACACCAATGAAAACTTTAAACGACATTTTGGAAATGTCTAAATTGAAATGTGAGAAATTATCGCCAAATCTAAACTCATTTTTTAATATGATGTTTTTCATTTTGAATGTTCATGGTTAGGGCTTATATTTATTGGTGTTGCTTTTTGTTTTTTTTTTTTTATATAAAATTAAGTTGTCAATTTTTCATATGGGATGATGAACTTGATCTCAAATCCATACGTGTTCAGCCCATATCAAGTGAACCCAGATGAAGAGTGAATACTTTGGTTGATATTTCACAATTAGGTGTAGTGCAACAATCATGTGGTTGTAGATGTCATAAGCTTGTGAAAGACATTATGAAAGAGTTTGACACATAAAAATGAGAAGATGAAGCTTGACGATAAAAGAGAAGTGGAAATTGTTCAGGGTGTTGCTAATGTTGTCTTGGTTTATTTTCTTTGCATATTTTATGATATATTTTTCCGGGGGAATTGGATAATGGGAACTTTGTAGTTCATTATTTTATTTTTTTGAAAGATTGTAGTTCATTATTTTGTCATGTGTTTGTATATAACGAGTTTGATATAATGAATGTTAGATGTAAGAAGTTTATTTGTAATGTTCTACCTAACTTTTTTATTAATGAAAAATGTTGATTGAGTTGTCTCGACTAATGGTTGTATATTTTACCCTGTCACAAGTGCTCATTAAGTGTATGGTTTTAACCAAACACAATTTCAAATAATGGGAATAACCATAACTTCATAACCAAAAGTTTTAGATTACAATTTGTAAATACATTCGATTCTAAAATTATATTACCAATTCATCATATGGTTTGAACTTCTCCCACGTAGCCAAAAGATATAGACATGTACTTCATAACCAAAATACATGACCACCTTAAGTTTTAGATAACCAAAATACACGATCATAGCATCATGTCCATACTATATAATTATTTAAGCAAAATACGTAACAATTGTACATTGCAACAAGTTTCAAAAGGCAGTGAGACGTCCCATTGCAAGTATCTCCCATCAAACAACCTCTAAGTTTTGAATCATGCAAATTTGAATATGATCTACATGCACATCAATAATATATCTAGGTACTTAAAAAAAGGTGAAGAACCTCTCAAGCGATCCCTCAAAAAAAAAAAAAACTCTCAAGCGAGTAAAATATAAAGTGAGAAAATCAAAGGTTGTTATTGTAACAAACTCATAATTTATTATGATGTACCTATAATATTTACCTTTCATTTATTAATTAACAGTTGATTTTTTTTTTTGAAGGAATAAATTAATTGCATTTCATTTGCTAAAATATGCCGAATACATGTATGTACATCATCAATAATATGGGGGCTAGGATTAGACAGGGCTGCCTGAGCTAACTCGTGAGCTACCCTATTTGGTTGCCTCCTCTTGAACTCAACATGAGAGTTCTGAAATCTATCCTCTAGCAACTGTTTACAAGCAGTAATAATACACCCAAATTCGCTGCTATCATCTAAAGTAGAATTGACACAATCAACAACTCTTTTACAATCAAGTACAAAATCGACATTATCAAATTGTTGATTAGAGATCCAATCCAAGGCTGTATGCAAACCAACCGCCTCTCCCACCTCTACATCACAAAGCGGAGAAAATCAATCTGTTCTTGCAAGAACAAATGCACCATCATCATCTCTAAGGCACATGCCCAGTCCAACCCTGTTAAGAGAAGTGGAAAAGGATGCATCAATGTTGCATTTATACCTGCCAGGTGTCGGCTTCTTCCAATGATCCTCTTCTATACTTGTGTTGCGCACCTGTGGTGTGGTATTGTGGTTGTTATTGCGAGACCTGATGTCTTGGGCTGCTCTCCATTCTTCTAGTAAGTGAGTTGCACGTTGAAGAACCTGCACATTAGTTTCATTCTGATGCTGCCAAAGTTTCATGTTTCGGCTCTTCCAAAGACTCCACATAATCGTGGCCATAAGTTCACAATGCCCTGAAGAAAAATTCTGCAAAAAAGTAAATATAAGAGCATGAATATTATAGTCTTGCCGAAGCACCCTATCAATTGTGTCCCATAAATTCGCATCTCTCCATACTTGAACACCTTTAGGACACTCAATAAGAATATGGATGTTATCCTCATAATTGTTACTACATTGAACACAATCAAGTGAGTTGCTCAGTTTAGAGGAGTTAGATCCCTTAAACAAACCTTCCATTGATTCTATCACTACATTTGTACATATGTTTTTTATTGTTTAAACTTTTCCTAAAAGACTTCTCAACATTTTATAATTAAGATCCATAGAAAAAAAAAATACGATTACCATAATAGAAAGAGAATATAACAAATGAATAAAAAAAATAGATTGATTGATACAGACTTGTATAATGAGATTCTTTTAGATTGATGATCCTCCATACCGAGAGAAAAAAAAAACTAGTGAGAGTTAAAGATTTTTTTTTGTAGTGGCCGAGGTTTGAACCCCGGACAGGGGCGGTTCCCTTTGTTAGCATGAGGTAGCCATGGTAACCCCAAAAAAATTAATATTCTTGAATAGGTTGGTATGTTTTTATATTTAGCTACCCCAAATAAAAAATATTTAGCTACTCCAAACAAATTTATTTGTTAAAAATCAGCATAAATAAGAAAGTTAAGAAATTACTATGAGACTGATAGATTTATTTGTATTAGTTTAACACTTTCAGTCTCAATAACAAGTTTGGAGAAAACTTTTGTAAGAATAAAAATTGGCAAAACAATAGTCAGAAACAAATTAAACATATAATGAGTTTTTTTGCAAATAACTTATTTGTTTACATTGAAAATGACATTATTAGTCTATTTAGCGTACAATCAATTATGAATAAAATTAACTTTTTAAAACGTGTTGTGCCCAACTTTTTTAAATAGTTATTGTCAATTTTTATTTTCTTTGTTATTGCTTTAATTTACATTAATGTGTTTTTTTAACATCTCAGTTGAGTTTAGGGTTAAATTGGTCTCGATTTTTAAGTTAAGTTCCTAAGATTTTATTTAATTTTAGTTTTTAATTTTCTCTTATCAAGATTAAATGACCAAAAACACTCATTGTTTAAGCAAAATTGAATAATTTTTTTGTAGTGACGAAACTTAAAAAGTTATAATTTATTGGACTAAAATTAAATTTTTCTTTAAATTTAATATGTTGATTTTTAAAATATTTTATTTTTTCTTTAAATTTGGCCCCTGCATAAAATTTATGCTAGCTTCACCGCCGGACCTTGCATATATTATGCATTATCCTTACCAACTGAGCTACGCTCACAAGGACAGTGAGAGTTAAAGATTAAGAAAATATTAAAGCGACTAGGATACTACATAATTAGAAATTTGATCAAAACATTTTGCCTTACGGTCTTTCATATGATTGATATTATTTTTTGTTATTTTGATTGAATATTTTTTTTAAAAATTGCTAATTTTTTTTTAATTCTTTTACATTTTGTAGTGATATTATATTAAATTTTGAATGTTAGATATATATTTAAGGTTTTGTCTTACACTTTGAATTACGAGGGAAACAAACGTATGTAATCTAACATTCAATTTGTCGGTAAGTAAAACCTATCAAATATTGTTCAAATAAGATACTAAACTTGGATACTCCTTATCGAAAACCTATCAAATATTGTTCAAATAAGATACTAAACTTGGATACTCCTTATCGAAAATTTAATTTTGAACATAATCTATAATTTTAATTTAAAATTTTTAGATTTACTAATTTTAATTTTTTTGTGGTGGCCGGGGTTTGAACCCCAGACCTTTGCATATTTTTTTATGCATTGTCCATACCAACTGAGCTAAGCTCGCGAGGACAGATTTACTAATTTTAATTGAATAAAGGATAAAATTGAAATTAAGATTTGATAATTTTAAATTAGAAAATCAATATTGAATATTAGTTAAATCATGCACGTTAGATTTTGCATGACTCTCATGTTTTAAATATGATTATTATTTTTTACAAATTTTTTTTAAATATGATTATTGAAATCATGCATATCTATCTTCAAGAACACCATCAACTACTTCCATGATTTTCCCTCTTTTTCATCTATTAAACATGACTCGTATAATCATGCATGTCACGTGAGGATGAATATTGTATATGTTAAACATAAAAAGTGATTATAAATTCTAAACTCTTGTTACATTTATGCATTATATTTTTATCATCTATCAAATTACTGATTTTTTTTATATCTATAACAGAAAGATAAATGTTAATTTGTGTCCTTGAATCAGAAGTTGAGAGGCTAAAAAGAGAAGTATTTTCTTGAAATTTGTGTCTTCTATGTTACAAATTTGTAAACATTCATATTTTCAATTCAAAATGTATTTCATATTTTCATTTTTAGTTCCTTAAGTTGTTCCCTAAGACACATAATGGCATGATTCAAATAGAGATGATTAGAAATTTATTAACATAATTTATTAAAACTAATAGAAATAGTCTGTGTTCATAAAACTTATATAATCACTAATTTATTAACATTTTCCTTTAAAAATAATAGATTTATTTTTAAAATGTATCAATTGTTTTGATTACATTCATATCCTTCATTTATTTTGCGATTTATGGAAGATTTTTTGGTTAGGCATTGAAATGACCAAAATACCATTAAATTGTAATTAAATTCCTTAAAAAGGGTGTAACATAAATACAATTCCCCAAATTTTTGCAAGATAAAGTGTTCAAGATTATGATTTTATGTAATTTTATATTTTCTATTGTTGATTATTTGTGTTGGGTTTGAAGTACGAAAAAAAAGTTTTTTCTTTTGCAAGTTTTTATTTTCTGGATTTTTTGTCGCAGAGTGAAGATAAACTTAGTTTACTTAAGCTTCTACAAACTCCATTGTTGTAAACTTTTGCAAACTCAGTTTACGTAAATGTATGGAAACTTAGTTTGCGTAAAACACCGACTCAAAACACTTGGAGAACCAAAACTTTTCAGAAATTCTTAGAGGGTCTAAAAATAAAATTTGAGTTGTTTATTTTGTTTATTATTTATGATTGGTTTGATTTCGTGTTTGATCTTGATTCAAATGGCGTGGAAGATCAATTCTCTTCCTTCAAATGGTGGCAAAGCTAGCGAACATCACTTGCACTCAAGTGAAACTCACTCCCTTATCTAGTAGAAGAGGAATAGTCTCATCACGAATTATGGCTTCTAGTTGGAGGTCATTCAAGTCCCAACAAAGGGAACAGGAACAAAAAGGCAGCACTACTACGACTTTTTGATTGCCTTTAAAGACAAAAAACATAGTATGTTGTTAATACGGCTAAAATGATTTGTCCTTCATGACGGCCAAGTTATTACTGACCATCGATTCTTTTGGAAATAGCGACCACAATGATTGTTACGATGAAAACTGCAAATTTGTTGGACCACGTTTCAATGTGAAGACCGACTCAATTCAATTATGAAAGGATCTGAAGAACTAATTGATGCAAGTTCAACCATTGTTGAATGATATCACAAAACCTATTTGTTTTTTCTTAGTTTTGTTTTTTGTTATATGCAAGTTGTTTTGGTTTTGTTTTCTAATACTAGTTTGTTTGAGATTTTGTCATTTTTTCTGTGTGGTTTTACTGTTATTTTAATGAATTTAAGTATTTGAGTATCAATTGTAACATCATTATTACTATTTCTGTGATCCAAGAGGCGGTTAAACGAACATATATGCATTGTTTAATTCATTATTGCATGAACATAAATGTGAGAGAGAAGATGAGTGGCGTACGACCAGTCATCGTGAAAAGTAGCACTGTCGGCTGCAACCTGAGTGAGAATCAAGTAAGCATGAGATTGTTGCAGATATCATATATCCTATGTAAGAGTGAGAATCAAGTATGCATGAGATTGTTGCAGCTTCAGTTATATGATACAAATATTCTAATATAAGCCAATTGATAAAGGACCTCTTTCACTCTTATATCATTACGTGAATCTCCAAGTAGACAATCATTGAACTTTATGATGATCTTATCTCCATATTAAGGGTATCTTACTGGGATATACATGTGCGAAATGTGGTCATAAGTTTAATACAAATGGATCATTGTAACCTTCTAGGAGTAGGTAGGTGGGAAAAAAACTAGCCACAGACCGGTGTGAAATAATGTGAAGCTAACTTAATTAATTGGTTAATTAATGGTTAGATTAGTTTTTATTTAATGGAGTGATCTCTCTTAACACATATTTGCTAAAAAACTATAAAATCAAAATCCTAAACTAAACTAGTGGTTAAAATACTCATGCATCTACCACTTGTGTCACGTGTTGCACTATGTTGATATTTATTAGGTTAGCTTGCATGTCATTAGTTTTTTTTTCTCTTTCTTTATATATTTTTTTAAGGGAAATGCTAACAAGTGCCCTTAGGACACTTGATAAGAAGCTTAAAGTAGAAATTTTATTTTAGAATTTATGCATTCAACACCTTGAAACAATAAAAAAAAAACAACTTTATTTACATGAAATTCATCAATTGTTTTCATTTTTGGATCCTTAACAAGTGCCCACTTGTTAGCAAGACCCATTTTTTAAATGATCGCATATCTTATCTTATATATAAAAGTTTTTAAGTCTTTTAGACAAGTTTTTGGAACAAAAAAAGTTGTTGTAAATTTCGTTCCTAATTTTTTGTTTTTTTTTTTGTTTTTTAAAAAATCATCTCATATTTATATATAAAAGTTTTTAAGTCTCTTAGACAACTTTTTTGGAGCAAAAAGAATTGTTGCAAATTTCCTTCCTAATATTTTGCTCTTTCTTAATTCTTTTAGAAAATGATCGCATACCCTATCTTATCTTTTATTCATTGATGTATTTGTTTTTTTATTTGTCAGTATTTTTTTTATCTATAATATTTGTAATAGAGCCAACAAGAGATTTTAAATAATTTTCATCAACAATCTCTTTGATGTGATACCCCTTAGAAGCGTCGAGGGAGGAATTGAATGGGATGTCGGAAACTTGGAGACAAGTCTTAAAAACGTATGGCTTTCAAATGAGTAGAAGAAAGACAGAGTATTGTAACGTAATTTCAACAAAATGCGAAGTAGTTCTACCTTAGGCATTACATAAAGTAGTTCTTACCATTTGCAAGAAAATAAAAAACGAATATGTCTCAATAATATTTTAAAATAACGAAGTAATATAACTATTCTAAAGGTAATACTACTTTTTAACGGTATGTAACATAAAATATTATTTAATTTTGAATAGCATGTTTATTAAATATATTTAAATAAATATCTTTACCCTCTTTTGTACCCAAAAAAAATAAAAATAAATATCTTTACATTTAAAAAATAAATTTCAGTTCTCATTAGCCTAACTCAGTTGGTGGGGATATTGCATAATACATGTAGAGGTTTGTGTCCCGGACACCCCACTTATTCACTTTATAAAGGTGAATTCTTAGCCAATAGGCTACTTGAAGAACAACAAAAAAATCATACTAATTTAAAATATGAGTGTATTGGTTTACAATTTTTTCATTTTTTTGTTGTTTTGATATTCATAATATATGCAGACGAACACTCCTCTGCTCATCTGTTTACTTTTTCTATTATGTTAACGTATATATATTCTACTATATTTTTTTTATCATGGCTGAATTGAAATTTAAACTACATTCTTAAAAAAAAAAAACATTTAACCTACATTAATAGGTTAAACGTTGAATGTTCTTTGTCACGGTTCATATTTATTGATGCTAGCGTTGATGCTTCACAATAAGTTATATTGCAACCATCATGTGGTTGTAAATGTTATAAGCTTGTAATTGACACCATGAAAGACTTTGACACAGACAAATGACGAGATGAAGGAGATATTGTTCACCGTGTTGTTGATGATGAAGGGGATATTGTTCACCGTGTTGTTGATGCTGTCTTGGTTTATGTTCTTTGCATATTTTATGATGCTTGAGGAGAATTGGGTAATTATGATGTATGTTTGAGGAGAATTAGGTAATAGGACTTGTGATTGGTTTTAATGTAATGTGTTTGTCTTTAATGAGTTTGATGCAATGAATTTAAGACATGCAAATCCATGTAGGCATAATGGGTGTGCCCAAGCTTGATCGACTTGTAGCAAAGCTAGTTTTTGGGAGCATTTTGGGACAATGTTTGAGCTACCTAATTGATAAGAGGTCGAACAAATGAACACACCACACCAACATACATTACCATGACACAAACGATCACAGACAATATAAAAACCTGATCAAAATAAATGTTTGGCTATCTCTTAGGTTAAATCACAAATGATCACAGTCAATATAAAAACTTGCTCAATATAAATGTTTGGCTATCTCTTAAGTTAAATTTGCTTCTGCTTATTTTCTAAGCTATAAAAGAACATATCCGATAAACATACAAGGTCGGTAGAGACATTTCATAACATAACTTATGTAGAGCTTTGTGTAACTCAGGCTTAGCAATGTAAATTACATGACACGAATGTCAAATGCAAAACAGTTATTGTGAACAAAACTAGGCATTACTACAAATCACTTCACTGCTGCCAAGAATCAACTAATAAGATGGCTGCAAATGTTACATGTGAGTTAAAAAATGCTTCAGTGCAGCAATAGCAACCACCAAAGATACAATAAGTAGTTACTTGGTTTTCTTTGGTTGTGTTTCAGAAACCCTTTGGCCCATAATTTTACAAACAGCTTCATCTTTTGGGTGAAGAAGTTTTAATGCAGGATGAACATTGAGATCACCCATGAGCACCTTCTGGCCCACATCCAACTCACTTAAATCCACATCAATATATGGGGGAATAATGTCTGCAGGGCATAGATACTTAACAGTCCTTTTGATGGTATTCAAGGAAGCACCTGCAAAAATTGTGGTGATGAGTACTACTCAGCCAAGTAAAGACTATTGTAAGCATAAACATTGATTAAAATAAAATGCTTTGTTATTGTTAATACTGTCAAGATATTAATATCCATACCAAGGCGTCCATATCAGTTAGAGCAGGGGTCATACAGACAAGTCAGAAATGTTCAATAATGGCCAGTCACTTTGCACCATCAACATAGGCATAAATCTTACAACATGAATAGTGAAAAACTCCATAAGGAAATCAATTTTTGAATCTTCATACTACCGTCTACCCCATCACATAAACTCAGGTTTTCAACAGAACTAATCTTCTATTCTTGTAACAATAACTAGCACAACAGGCACTTAATAAGACAACAAACAAAATTGCATGGAGCTGAACATCTTAACCTTGTCATCCCAATACAGAGCAGCATTCTAAAATTCAGAGGATACAATTTAATAATGAAAACATTAATAGTGGAGACTTTTCTTCTGAAATAATATTGAGTGTAATGATAGTAATGTTATTTGATGCCTTGTAACCTAGCGGTCATGGCTTTTCAGCTGTAGAAACAACCTGACGCTCATGGTAAGGTTATGTACATTAAACTCTCACTAAACCCCACAGTGGTGACTGGAGTATTCTTGTTTACAGTAGTTGAGCTTTTATATTTAGTCAATAAAACGCAAAAGGAGCGTTCGGAAGAGCTTATTGAGGTTTATCTCAGTGTAGTAAGTATCTTACGATACGATATCAATATGTATCGTGATACGATAAGAAAACACCCTTCACCGATACAAATCTTACTTTGTATCCTACAATACATACTATATGTTATCATATAAGTCCTTGTTTATATGTTTGGAAGAGCTTATAAAAACTGTTTATAATATCCCCATACACTGTTTACACCTCAGTTTCACAAACTCTAGAATAGTTTATACAAAGATCATGCGGAGATCTCTCTCACTTTTATTTTCGTTTGTAGAAACAGCTTATCTATAACCATTCAAACATTAAATGATTATTGAATATCAGCTTAATTAAGTTGTTTATCCAAACACCTCCAAAGTCTTAGACCTATTTATTTACCAAATACTAACTATCATGATAAAAAAATATTGAGCATAGAATTGTACATGTACCACGCTTTCCTATGAATAGCCATATGGAACAGAGAACTTGAAACTTTCTCATAAAAATTAAAACCCATTGCACATACCACCTAGCATAAAACCCTGTAAGCATTAAACAGCTTATCTATAACCACTCATACATTAAATGGTTATTGAATAAGAGCTTAATTAAGCTGTTTAGCAAAACACATCCAAAGTCTTAAACCTATTTACCAAATGCTAATCATCATTATAAAAAATATCGGGCATTGCGGTTCAGCACCACCATCGCAAAATGATACGTCAATGGTATTCATTCAATCATCTACTAGTGCCATGACAAATCTTACAAATGAATCCATTGGCATTTGGCAAATAGTATTTCGATATTAGACAACAACTTTCATCCATAAAATTATAATTAATTGATTTTTTTTCATTCTCAACGGCTGTAACTATGACTTCCTAAAGCAACGATCATAAGAAGGAAAAATTGTAAACATGGTAGGAGGGACCCTCCTATTTGTTTGCCAAAGGGATATTAGATTTTGTAATTCAGTAAAGCTCAATTATGGTCGCTAATATAAAATAATTTAAACCATTAACCTTAGTTTACTATAATTCAACCGCTATGATTTCTTTTATTTTTTTATTTTATTGAATGGCAAATGTTGGTGTTAATTGTTATATTAATAATTTTTTTCTCCCTGCCAGACTTGAAAGCTGGACTTTAACTGCCCAACTCCTTTAATTCATTAGCTCAAACCAATTGAGCTATCCAACCGCCCAAGCTGCTATGATTAACTGTTCTTGTTTGTCACAATAGTGAACGGAAGGAAAGACCAAAAGCAGGAGTATTTAACTCTAAAGAGGTTTCATTTTCAGTTGACACTGATAGAGAAAATACAAACGAAAATTGTTGGTAGCAACTAACTAACACCCAGTAACTTACTAATTGTATCAATAACTAACAACAAACAGAAAACTAATCACCTAATCATGCGAATCAAGCAGAATATTAACCAGCACACTGTTACACCAAAAATGTCAAAAATTAGGGGAAAAATCTAACCTTTCTTGAGTCCAGGAGATATATCATCACCTCTGAATACAATAGGAACGTCCACTTTCAACCAAGCATCTGAAGGAGCCCTTATAAATGTAACATTCAAAGGTGCATCTGTTCCAGCTTTCAAATGAATCTGTCAAATTTCCAATACAATCCATCAATTCAATTATTCAAAGATTAAACTCACAAATCAAAAGGGTTGAACTCAAATGCATACACTGCGAGGTAAAACGCGAACGTTTTCGATGATGTCTTCCTCATTAGGATTTGAATCTGAATCAAATTGGTGAAGAACTTGAAGATGGAAGAGGCGTGAGAGGAAGAAGGAACGGCCGAGATGGTTAACGAGTTTCCTGATCTGATCGGAACGAACGGAAATGAGGCGTTTGTTGCCACCGTGCTGACCGTCTTCCTGTTCGAAGACGATGCTCGGAACGCGGCCGACTTTACGTTCCTTGGCGGAGATGTTTTTGCCGGAATCTTTGCGGGGAATGGCGAGGATGGTTTCGTCGTACTTTGGGTTAGGTTTTGGAAAGCCGTCGAGATAGGTTAGGGGTTGTAGTATGTGGTCTGGCTCTGGAGTGTGGATTAAGGCGGTTGCGATGGCGGAGAAGTGGCGGCGGTGGAGGCAGGGGCGGAGGAGTGTGCGGGGGAGATGCATTGTAGTGAAGAGAAAGGGTTTTGGGTTTTGCGGTAGTGAGGAAAGTTGAGAGGAGAGGGTTATGTTACACTGTTATGTGCGCTCTTCAATACTACGCTCAGGATTTGAGTTAACTGAATCATTTGTTTACTCCCTGTCTCTAAATAAATAATAGTGTTTAAGGTTTGTGCACGATTATTAAGAAAATGATTAACTGTGTTGATTTTAATGATAAAATTAGTATCATTTACTAAAACATCCTCATTAATTGTAGTTAGTGGAGTAGTGAAGTTGAATGAAATTCAATAAATAAGGGTATAATAAAGGTCACAAGATAAGAAACTAAATAAAGAAATTTAACCTTGAAAATTGTGCATTCACAACTTTAAAAGCTTAAAAATTTATCTTTTCAATACAATATTTATTGTTTAATTCTATTTTAAGATCCTTATTTTATGCCCTAAGGGCACAAGTTAACATTTTCCAAAAAATAATAAATGCTGCATTAGTATTCTAAAGTGACAATTATCTTGAGAAAAAGAAAAAATTGTAAAAAGACAATTATTGTGAGACGGATGGACTAGATTGCTTGTGTTTTTGCAAATACTACCACACTTGTCAATTTAATGTCATTTTAGTTCCACCAAATAACAATAATAAAGGGATTTAAAAAAATGTAATTTTAGGGATTATTTTGGAATATCATCATAATGTGAAGGACTGGATCATCTTTATTATCCCTTTTTCTTGTATTTTATCTTTATCAAGGGTAAATTGCGAAATTCGTCGGCATCATATTTTCAGGGAAGCAAATTAGATGGCAGCCGTCCTGGTCAAGCATGAGTTTAGCTTTGTCGTGTCTCTTCATTATTTTGATGTAGAGAAGAATATTACAATTGCTAAATAAAGTCTTGAGAAGACTGCCATGAACGCTTTTGACGAATATTACAATTGCTTAACTCTATTATTTTATCAAGTACGAATTACATGCAACGGATAACTTAAGTGCAAGTGCAAGAAGAATACAAAACTACTGTAAATTGAAATCCCATCATACGAGTGGAAGAAGAATTTGAAACTACTACAAATTGACGAAGTAGAACAAGAAAAGCAACAAAAGGGGCAAAAAGAAAACGATTCAATAACCATAGATTTGACATGATTGTTCAGGCTTACAGTTTGGAAAATCCAGGCTAAGTAAGAAAAATATCTACATGTTGGTTAGAACTTAGAACAAGAGAACGTGAATTTCTACCTAAATTACATTCGTTACTGTTGCCTAACCCTATGAAAAGAAATCAATTTCTGCTGGTCAGTACATTCTCAATCATACTCAACTCACTACCAATTAAAAAGCCAAAATCCATTTCCACTTCCTGCCTCTGTGGAATCCGATTCACTCTCCATTGTCTCGTCCGAACTCTCGCTCGGAAGCAGTTTTATCCGATCTGCATGGTCAACAATCCAGTCAGTGAATTCTGGAGATGCTGCCCATTCAGCTAAAGCTTGCTTTGTGGAGTCTCTTGTGAAGTCATCCCATTCTTCCTTTGTGAACTTCTTTCTGTTGCCGGTCTTGTGGAATGTTGAATAATAATTTTCCCCTAATTGAGTCCCAGAAGTTTGTGGCGAAAACCCAGAAGATGGTGATACAACACCTGAAACAGAGAAAGTGAATTAAAAAAAATATTCAACGCATTTTTTCAGCGAGTAAAGTAATGCTTCAGAAACTTCCACTTGTTTTCAGTAATAGCACAAACATAAATCTCTGAATGAAATAAATATTTCACGTGACAAAAATGAAAAAAAAAACTGAAACTGCAAAAAATTCAGCATATGAATCACCACAAGCCAGACCCAGAGGTCAAGAAATCAGAAACAGTATGTCCAAGAAATTTTAAAAAATCTTAAAACTAGCAAACAAAATCCAGAAGAATCAAATAATATCATAGGCACCATTACAATCAACAAAATTTTAACTATGATTAAATTATTTTTTTCTTTTTCTCACTTTATCCATCTATCTGAATGGAAGATTTGCAATTATAGAAGCTGAGTTATGGACATCAAAGTGCTTTATAGTGGATCAGAATTCAGGGCATATGCATACTGGAAGAAATTTTACCACTTCAGTTTTTTTTTTGACAATTTTTTTTTACTTCAGTTGAAAAATATAAAAAATGATTCTGGTTACATTCAGTAGGCATAATTTTCGGGAAGAAAAAGACAGAATACCCATATTTTGGTAGACAAAATCTTGCTTGGCCAATAACATGCAGTATACATTATCACATATCAACAAGATTGGAAAGACATACCTCTCACAGGAGAGTCAGACCATGACGTCCTTTTAGGGTTGTTCCACATTGTTGCTTTAGAGCCACTTTTAGGGCTATTCCACATTTTTCCTTTAGGAGGTGACTTGCTAAGGAATTCTGCCCGACCACGGGTTCCTCTCACCCATTCTAGTGAATAATCATCATTCTCTGAAGTTTCATACCTGCATAAATTACAAACTTCAATAACATATTTTGAAGCGAACAACTTGAAGCCTTGAATGCCTTGAATGAATGATCTTTGATGGGTCACGACAAAAGGGTAAAAAATAATGATAAAATAACACAGGTAAAGTTTCACACTTTCATGACAGACATCAAAACAGTAAAAACAGCATATGGGTAGATCACACTCTAGTTCCTATATTATGTAAAAATGAAAAAAATCGTTATAATTTTAAATTACGCTAATCATTGCGATTTCCTATAATAAGATTCTGTGCTTTAAATTCTATAAAAGAAAAAATAAAACCAATTCATCCCTTAGTAGCAAGTTGTTAGCACCATGAAAACCATTTCATCTACTGCTTCCTTGGACAAGAAAAACCTAAAATGACTATGCAAATGCAGAACAATTTCATTGCTTAAAGTAAAGTATTAATAAAGCTGAAAGGATAAGTCATAGTTACCATTCATGAAGCAATTGTATTGAAGAAATAAGCTTGCAAACAGCTCCACAAAAGACCAAGGCTCCAACTGCAAGAGTATTATCAAGAGTGCTCTGATAGAGAAACAAAAAAAAAAATCAGAATAAATAGGGGCAACTTCACAATACAACCAAATAAATAAAGAAATGGATTTGTACAACACCGTGCAGCTGCATCAAAAATATTACCAAGCTACGCCACTTTCAGAATCATTACCAATACCAATATATGTCTTTTTCTAACTTCAATTAATGCAGACATTTTTAAAAAGCTATTTTTACTAATTTACATTTTATTTTTTATTTTTTCAGAATAGTTGTTTAATTATTTTATTGTGATTTACAGTTTATTCTATTATGATACAAGTGACCTAGCAAAACATGTCACATATGACAGGACTAGTTATATCAGCTATGCTGCATTGCATTTCATTTAGTGTTAACAAAAATGCAAACCTGCAAAACAAAAGTAGTTCCAATAACGCGCATTGCCCATTTCACAAACTGAGCAACCCCGGCATCTACACTGCCATCTTCTTTTGAAATAACAAATCTCCTGACAATCCAGTAGCCTAAAGCAGCTCCAGCCAAGATGATACCCAGTAGTACAGAAAGAGCAACCTGCAAATCATAGAGGTAAAGTATTTCATAAGAAGAATTGACGGCTGGTTGACACACCAAATTCCATATGATGGAAGACAGTTGACAATTCTTGCCTAGCGGACAAGCAAATATGGCCAGCAAGCATCAGGGCACATGTAGATTGTTGAGTTTGATACGCAAAATTAAATTATTATATACTGAAAGGGGAAGTCATTTCGACCACCTTAGCAGCTATTCTCTGCTGACTGGAAAATTTTCTTTTTAACCCAAAGAGAAAACCTTATTATATTTCAAAGATCGCATGGTGGACAAAACTTAGAAGAGTGACGCATTGACTGCAAACGTAAATTGTTTCAAAAGTGTCCCAAAAATTTAGCTCACCGTATATAAGATATACATATATCGATCTGAAGAAAAAACCAACCAAAAGGATTGGGAACCTAGATGTTCAATATAGATGTTAAGGCAGATGTGCATAATAGATCTTAAGCAGTTTAGCATTAATTGTAACTGTAAGACACCATAAAAAATGCAACAATTTATCTAACAAAAAAATAGACAGGTACACTTACCGGATTGTGCATCTCTTCACTCATCCCAAGACTCTGAAGAATTGAATTTACGATCATAGAGAATTGGTGCAAAAGGATTGACCCAGCTCCAAGCTAAAACATAACACAATAGTAATATTAGGAGTGAAATGATATGTGCACGAAACATGAAGAGCTGCAAATGAACATCAGCCAAAAATGAACCAAACTCACCACTGATCCATATATGGTAATGTACAGGAAATTTTTTCTTCCAGTTGGCAATAATTTCATACCCTGCATCACAGTAGGAAGAAACTGGTTAGAAAAATTGGAGGCAACAAAGAAAAGATGAAATCCATGTATAATACAAAGGTAATTATATACCTGAAAAAGAATGATTATAATGACAAGAAAGATTCCTATAGCCATTGAACTGCTATAATAAAATGGAACCCAACTGCTAACAATTGGAGCCAACAGCAGCAGTATCAATCCAACTGCAAGACTAATGAGGCGCCATTGCTGAAAATCTGCACGAATTGTTGTAGAACGGATAAATTAGCACTTAAAATTTAAAAAATCACAGTAAGAGAAAACAATAGAATAATATTTCCCATTTTCTGACACGGAAGAAACAAACCTTCTTTAAGTGCAACTGTAACTGAACCCGGTATTTCACAATCGATCTTGACATCAACATATCTAGTTTCATAAGGTGACATGACTGCACTCCAAATCCCTTTCTGTACACCCCTCCAGTCATCCTTTTCACACTGACACCATCCAAGAGTATTATTCCTGCACATAAGAAACAGAGCAATTTTGACAAAATTCAATAGAAGTCAGAACTAAAAGCGTGTATGCTCCCAGATGCCGATAGGAAGGTGTTATGCACTTACCTATGAAAACAAACCTTAATTTTGTTATGCAATCTCTCAGGAATTGCAACAGATGGAGCCAAAGTAACATGCAATGAATTAGCATAACTTCCGAGCTTCAATCTTGAGATACCAGAAACTTGAACGCGCTCACATCGCATAATGTTTTTAGCACCTTGAGTATCAGACTGCCCCAAAAGTAAGGAAGGAGATAGACCCAAAGTTGGACTTTCAATATCAACACCTGCTTGTGTAACGCACGCACTGAGATCATTTTCAAATGCAAAAGAAAGAAACATAACTTGCACACATTTGGATAATTGATGGAAATCAGTAAAACATAATAAGACAAAAGGATTAGTGACACCAATTACTATCTAGGAAACAAGAACATAATCAACAATTTTTTATACTGCACTAAACAATCATATATCAACATTTACTATTTCCATATAAATCTTGAAATAGTCGCAGTTCCCAGCCGACAAATGAAGATCAACCAGCTCATATAAATCTTCAAATGTTTAATATTAATCATAAACCAAACCCAATAGAATCACATAAAGAAACTAAAACATAAAAAATAAAAAAAAATAAAAATAAAGAATTCACAAGTGAGAAACGAAGATACGAAAATTATAGCTTTTTGCTGGTGAAGAAAACCCTAAAGTGCAACGAAACAAATCAATTTTAAAAAAAAATGGAGAAAGAAACCCTAGGAAAAATGAATTAGCGGTACCCTAGAAAGAAGACAGTGAAAAGAAGAAATGCATTGGAGAAAATTGAAGAAGAAGAAGAAGGTTGTTACCTTTGAGCGTGATAGGAGAAGATTGATCATTGTTGGCGAGTGAAGAAGTGAAGGAGAGAAAGAAGAGAAAAAGAACAAGGTTGAGGTTGAGAGAGAAGCAACCCTTGAATTTGCTGATGGCGCTTCTTCCCATCGAATTTGATTTTTTTTGTTTTACTCCACCTCATCACTCTAGTTGTTACTTTATATACGCGATCGATTTCATTTTTGTTGTTATTTTTTTTCCGCAGCGTCGCGTTTTTTTAAGGCAACATTTTTATGAAATTTTCATTTTCCTTTTCTTACGCGGCCCCATCATTGTTAATCAATCTTTCTCCAACTCGTTTCATTTGCCCATGCAACGGCCAAAACCAACAAATAAGGAAATCAAAATCCAATTTCTTTCCATTTAATTTGCTCTTTCACTATTTTAAATTCAAGTTAATCCACCTTATTTTTCCTTTTGTCAGGTAGTCTAACAATTAGAGAAATTCACTTTAAAGGTAAATAAGTAGGGTGTCCGGGGTTCAAACCCCGACCCCTACATAAAATATGTATTATCCTCTTACCAGGTGAGTTAAGCTCACAGGGACAATCCACCATATTTTGTATTCGGGATAAATTAATCTATCTATTTTTTATAATGATTTAAAGATTATTTATTCCAGTATAATTCTGTCGGGGACTAATATACATTTATTTTTTGTCCAAACTAAATTGAGTTAAAAGAAAATTACGAGTGATCGAATTATATCTTTAGTCTAAAATAAAAAATTGACACTACAATGATAGAATAGAATATAATAAAACGGGGAATGTGAAAAAGTTCCTTGTGCCGCTCTGCTAGTGTCTTCACCCTAGTATAGTTGTCGGCTTATAGAGCATTTCATTCCCTATTTTGGTGCTTCTCTCCCCTTCAAGCGGTTGTTTGTTACTCGTTTTTATCTTATGTGCTTCTCTCCCCTTCAAGCGGTTCTTTGTTACTTGTTTTTCTCTTGTGTGCTTCTTCATTTCTTCTTAACTTTACGAGTACACATCTATTCAAATCCTTAGCCTCCTTGCCTCGCCATCGTCATTTGTGTTCTCCCTCTTGACGATATCACTTCTCTCTATGTTAGAACTTGTGTTGGGGGTCTGCTGCAATAACTTGATCAAGAAGATGACGAAGATGAATATGATGAAGTGTGCACATAAATTCCAAAGGTTGTTGTATATCTTGATTGCTGGGAATAAGCTGTTGCACTTGAAACCTGAAAAGTTTAATGGTTGTGCATGTAAAACTCAAAGCGTATGGGGTTGTCACACTAACCTTTTGGTTTGATTCGCCTCCACCAATAACTGTATATTGGATGCAATAAGGAATGACCGGCGAATCCCCTTCAGGATACTATGAGTTCCTTGACGTGTATTGCACAACCACACCAAGCGTATCTCTTAATAGTATTTTACAGATTTATGGTTCCAGCAGTTCACTCGTGCATTAGAGAATTGATGGATGATTTAGAGTAAGAGAATGAGGGAGAACTATGTTGTTAATGCAACAAAGTTCTTGTTCTGTGTCTTGTTGTTGTTTTGTCCAAATTAATGCCCAAATGCCAAGCATTTATAGTGCATTATATAACCCTTCACATGAGAGAAAGCACCCCTTTGACTTGAATCAATGTTATGGTTCATTAAGTACCATTTTGCCAAAGGTTATGATCATATATACTTGAATCAATGCAAATGTTCATTAAGCACTCATTTGCCAAAGGTTCCAATGTAAATGAAAGATTCTCATGAAGAGTTTACAACTCTTGGTGAAGAGTTACAACTTTTGGTTCTAAAGTGATTCCATTATTTTGAAAATCACCAACACTCTATTCGGCGGGGCTTAGTGCCTTGGCATCCCTCAACGATAGTGATGAAAATCACTCCACCCCAACAGTCATCTAGATCCATACTCGCTGCTCCCCTTCTCTCTACAACTGTCAATCGTTGCGACTCCTTACCCACTTACCACTTGTTTTTGCTTCCCTGTCAAGACGGATTGTCCACCAGATCTAATGTTTATTCTGCCTCCCTCAAAACCACTAGATGTATTCGTACAAATGGTGAAGGACGCTCTTGCGTTGTTCTTGAAAATTCCCACAATAACAATACACGACAATCTTTTTTTGTTTGTTTACTCTCTTACAATCAATTTACTCTCTTACAATCAATTGGTTTTTGATTAAAGGTTTAAGCTGTACCTCTGTGAGGAGATTCAAAATCAAATTGTGTATGCAGCGATCGCAATTTCAAAACTTGCATCAGTCAATGTAGGAGCTCCTTCACTAAATCAAATTGATTGTCTACATTATAGGGTTGCAATCTAATAATGTAACCTAGTGTTAAGTTTGTAAGGCTCTAGGCTATCCTTGTTTTGTTATAGCTTGGCGTGAGATTCCTTATTTTTTTAGTTTCTTGTTGCCATGAAGTTTGTAATATCGGGTTTGGTTAATGCGATGCATCTCTATTTACCCCAAAAAAAAAAAACCTATCAAATATTATTCAAATTAAACATCAAACTTGAACACTCCTAAAAGAGAATTTAACTTTAACATAATCTAAAATTGAAAATTTAGTTTTAATTTAAAATAAGATTTTAAGATTTACTAATTTTAATTAAATAAAGGATAAAGGCAAAATTAAGATTGAATTATTTCAAATTAAAATCAATATTGAATATTAGTTAAATCATAGATTTTTCATGACTCTCATGTTTTAAACATGATATTGAAATCACACCATCAACTACATATACGATTCTCTCTCATTTTCATATATTAAATATGACTATTAAAATCATGCATGTTATGTTTTGCTAGGATGAATATTATATATATATATATATATATATATATATATATATATATATATATATATATATATATATTAGACAAAACAAATGATTTTTTTTAAGTAAAGACATAACAAGTGATTGTAAAATTTATTATTTGTTGTATTTATGTTTTATATTTCTACTATCTATCAATTAACTAATTTTTTTCACTTAGGATAATAACTTTCTAACAAAAATTATAAAATTATCACATAAATTTTGCTGCGTTTTTTTGGACAAATTATAAATTTAATAAGTTATCACTTTGAACTTAGACGAGAAACATCGTCAACATTAATTATTTTTTTAATCACTTATTTCTCTTCATTTATTTTTTGTATTTTTTCCTCTTTTTCTTTTGTTTTTCTCTTTGCACGTATGCATACAAGTAAATGGCACCTGTCAAAATGCACACGTACTTAGTTAGTGATAAAATAAAAGTTGGTACTCTAGTTTTTTTCGAGGGATGGTTGGTACTCTAGTTATGCTCTTACTAATATACTATTAAAATCAATTGACGTCCGCCTAAATATTTATACATATCAATAAACAATTGATGTCCCTTAACTTTAAGTATCAAGCTTTGGAAGTACATCAATTAATACATAATTAAGAATAAAAACACAATTAATATATAATTAATTTTGCCTCTTCAAAAATATATAAATAATTTTAAATTAAAAAATCAATGTTAAATATTAGTTAAATCATAGGCTATTTATTCTCTCTGACTCTCATGTTTTAAAAATGATTATTAGATTCATAAATATTTATCACCAAGAACACCACCAACTACATACATGAACATCCGTCGTTTTCATCTATTAAATATGACTCTTAGAATCATTCATGTCATATGAGAGTTAATATTATAGTGGTATATGTTAGACATAAAAAGTGGTCGTAAATTCTAACCTTTGTTGCATTTATGCATCATGTTTCAATTATTTATCAAATAACTTTTTTTTCTCTCTCTAAAATAATCACATAAATTTTGTAATGTTCTATGGAAAAATATATATTTAATAAATTACTCCATCTGTTTCAAAATGAGTGTCGCTTTAGCCAAAAAAATTTGTTTCAAAATGAATGTCACTTTGAGTTTCCAATGCAATAATAACTTTTTCTTTTCAATTGTACCCTCCAATTAATACTCTGCACGCTACTTCCAAAGTATTACTTTTAAAACTAACCAATAGTTAATAAGGATGATTTGGTAAAATAACCATTCTCTTTCTTTTAATCATTGCATTTCTTAATATGTGTGTAAACACCTAAAACGACACTCATTTTGAAACGGAGGGAGTACAACTTTAAACTTAGATGAGAAACATCATTAATATTAATTGTTTCTTTGATCTCGTTTATCTTCATCTATTATTCTGTATTTCTTTTTCTTTCATTCTTTGTTTTGCACATATATATAAAAATACAAATTAATTAAGTAAATAATCCTTATGAATATAAAAAATAATAATTAATTCATACAAAATAAAATTGAACTTTTTAGTCCATGTGACATTTTTCTTTAACAATTTAGGGACCAAAAAAGTTGACGAAGACTTTTACAGGAACAAGAAATGGTGATGAAATTTTTTACAAAAATTAAAAATGTTGGACCGAAAATTTTACAGAACCAAAAGGGCTATTTTTGTATGGATTAAAAAAAGAATTTTAATATTTATAGAGATCATTACTTAATTAACACTAGAAATAAATAACACTTATCCAAATGCACGGATACCTTGCTAGTAATAATAAAATAAAAGTTGGTACTCTCCAACTATTTACTAATGTTATAAAAAGTATCTAAATATTTTTAAATATATTACTAAAAGATTGGTCCATCAAGTACGGAGACTTGGACGGTCGCTAATCCTAAATTTGATCAGCATCACTACTGCTCGAATATAGTTCCTAGTGAAACGAGCATAATCATTTCAAGAATCACACAAGAAATTTTAAACGAGATCTAGAGTTCGTATTCTTAAAACTAATAAAATGACTAGTTCATTAATGTTTTCTTTTAAAAATAATTGACAAAACTTTAAATATATAAATTTTTGATTACTTTTATATCCTTATTTACCCTTTGAGATTTATGTTAACTAGTCACGCCCCTCCATTTTTTTCTTCTTCTAGTCACGCTCCCAAGAATATGGTTAAATGATCAAAATACCCTTTGCTAAAGAAACTCCCTTATCTAGTAAAAGAGAAATAGTCTTATCACGAATTATGGCTGCTTTCGGTTGGAGGTCATTCAAGGCTTTTTATTCCCTCATAACGAGAAAACGCGTTCTATTTTCTTGTAATGTCCAACTCTACTATGAAGACAAAAAACATATTAATACAGCTAAAATGATTTGTCGTGACGGCCAAAATATTACTGACATTGATTCTTGTCTACTTTGTTCACCATCGTGTATGTGTATGTTCATCGTACGACTAAGCTTCATGAAAGGAAAGAGCGACAAGGAAATAGATTGTTATGATGAAAACTGCAAATTTGTTGGACCCCGTTTCCAAGGTGAAGACCGACTCAATTCAATCATGATGCGATCCAAAAAATTAATTGATGCAAGGATTCAGCCATGATGAGAATTGCTGAATGATATCACAAAACCTAATTGTGTTTCTTAGTTTTGTTTTCAGTTGTGCGCAAGTTGTTTTTGTTTAAGATCTTGTCATTCTTTCAACGTGGTTTTATGTTTTTTTAATGAATTTAGTATTTGGTATCAATTGTATCATCATTCTTACATCCAAGAGGCGCTAAAACGAACATACATTCATTGTTTAGTTCATTATTGCATGTCATGAACATAAAAGTGAGAGAGAAGATGAGTGGCGTACGACCAGTCATCGTGAAAAGTAGCATCGTCGGCTGCAACATTTAACACACCGCTTGGCCAAACACGTACTAAGATTTGTGGATTTGAATAAAATATTTTTAAATAGTTTATTTATAAATCACACACAATTCAAATATAATATTGTTTATGTTCCAAAATATACGTCATCTTAACAAAATATGCTTGTCTTAAATTATATGTCTAATACAATATCAATGATACATTAAAGTTTTTTTTTCCTTCATATTATACCCTTACTATTTATCATACAATCTTTTTTCCTATTTTTGTAAAATCACTCGTATTTTCTCATTCTTCATACAATATTAATTATATTTTTCTAATTTTCCAGCATTTAACTATTATAAGATTGATTAATTTTTGAGAGAAGGATTGCTTAGATATGGTTTAATCTTAAAATATCCAAAGTCTAAAAAAGTAAAGAAAAAAATCCGTTTGGTTTTGGTTTTGTCGTATTTGGTTCATAGATATCCCAAACAACCAACAGAAGCTGAGAAGAGTGTGTCTGTGTGGAGTTCGTGTTCCATTTCCGTGTTATGGTGTCAAACCCATCCCTCTGAACCGCAACGTCGTTTTATTCCTTTCATCTTCTTCATTTCTCCATTGAAGAAAAATGGGAACTTTAACAAATTGCACTTTACTCCCTCTAAACTCAGAGTTCCGGTTCAAACCGGTTCACTGTTCCTTCAGGAACAAAATCCACTACAACCACCGTTTCAATTCACATGTATCCAAATGGGCAAAGTTGAAGCACGTTGATTTCGATAGGTTTAAGTGTTTTTCAATCAATAACAAAGACGGTGTTGATGATGAAGGGGAAAATGGTAACAAGAATGATTCTAAATCCAATGTAACCACAGTGTTACCTGATGAAGATAGAGGCTTTAATTCTGATAAATCAACAACCCCTTCCACTTCTCAACGGGTACATTTTTGCTTAATTCATTGAATTCTTGTGTTCTTTTCTTGCTTGGTGGCTTCAGTTGTATTAACTTGTTACTATTTACTCATACTAATGTTGATTCTTTGATATATGGCTCTTATTGGATAAACAACTTATTTGCAGCTTATATCACAAGCACTTATCATGATAAGTGCTTATGTATATATAAGCTATTTCTATAATGAAGTATAAAATGATTGTTTTCATAAGCTATCTTGTAGAACTTATGAAAATAAGCAGAAAGTAATTTCTGATTTGTCATAAGCTGTTTTCGTAAGTTCTCCCAAACAGTCATAGAAAGCTTATGACAGTAGATAAGATAAAAAATAAGCCAATCCAAACGTGTATACTATAGTTAGAAACTGCTACAGGCTTGGTTAGTTATTTATGTTAGTTATTAGTCTACCTAGTGTTTAGTGGCTTAAGTGTAGCGGAAATTTAACATATTGCTATTGTTCCGCAGTACAAAATTTCACAAACTGTCGTCGAATAGAGGCCATAGCAATTGTAGTGTAGTGGGAGAGATTTGAATGAAGAAGGAAGAGAGAGAAATCCTCTTTGTTTGGTGATATTTGGCCTAAATATTAAATAGATTCAATACTTGGCCACAAGTTTCTTGAAGAAGGAGGAGATTCAATACTCTTTTTAATACTTGTTTCCCCCTCTTCTCCATTTGTTCCCAACCAAAAACTATGCAAGTGTTTTGATGCTTTTAAACTAATACCACCACCCTTCTACCACGAAGAAGCTTAGCAGATATTTGTCGACATTGTTGTCTATCATTCTATTTTGGTTTTTATGGTAACTTCTTTTTTGTTAACTAACTTTTAATGGTGCACATGTGCTTGAAACCCACGGATGGACAACTTCTAATGATCCTCATGTGTTAAAAAAAAACCCACAGATCAATGTTTCTGTTGCATTTTTAAGCGTGAGAATTTTCTGTTGTCACATTAATGATGCTGTTTCTATCGTTTACTTTTTCAGTCATCTTTGTCCTCACTTGGATCTGTGTACAACAATTTTCAAGTTGATTCTTTCAAACTCATGGAACTCCTTGGACCTGAGAAGGTTGATCCTGCTGATGTAAAGAAAATTAAGGATAAGCTTTTTGGTTATTCAACCTTTTGGGTGACCAAAGAGGAGCCTTTTGGGGAACTGGGAGAAGGCGTTCTTTTCATCGGAAATTTAAGGGGAAAGAGAGAGGACGTTTTTTCCATACTCCAAAATCGGCTAGTTGAGGCCACTGGCGATAAGTACAACCTTTTTATGGTAGAGGAACCTGATTCAGACAGTCCTGATCCACGGGGTGGGCCACGTGTTAGCTTTGGTTTGCTGCGTAAGGAGGTTTCCGAGCCAGAAGAAACAACACTTTGGCAATATGTCGTTGCATCTCTGTTGTTTCTTCTCACTATTGGTACCTCGGTGGAGGTAGGAATTGCATCTCAGGTATGTTGGCTATCAATACTATTTGAACATCAGGTTGTGATTAGTGAATGTTTGTGAACAACGCTCTTTCTATAGTCTATCTAAATGTCATTGATTGCATCAATGCCTTACCGTTTTCTTCTGCCGTGTCTAAATATTTTATTGTTGCCATGTTTTTGATTCATCAGATCAACAGACTCCCCCCAGAACTAGTGAAATTCTTGACAGATCCTAACTATACTGAAGCCCCAGATATGGAGATGCTATATCCATTTGTTGAGTCAGCGTTACCTCTAGCATATGGTGTCTTGGGAGTTCTTCTATTTCATGTAAGAATTCATGTGTACCGTTCTTTTTTGTGTGCGTTTGTTTATATAGTTGCAACAAAATTCAAATTTATTTACTTTTCCTGTATCACAAAAAACTGGATTGAGTTTTCAAAACATAGTCTATGACTCCGGTGTTTAGATTTTACTGCACACTTTCTTATAGAAATGTGAGATCTGAGAGCTCTAAACATCCTACTTTTTACCCAGCTTAAAACAGTTAAGTTTGTATTAGTGCAAATAAGTTGTGTACTGTGTAGTGCTGTGACGACGGAGGTGATAACTATTATCATAAGATATAAGAAAATGTATCTTCTATTGTTCCGAGTCTCTATCCTCTTCCTTATCTCTTTTACCTAACTTATGTAATTTCAAAAATACCATACTATTATACAATGTCTCATTAGGTTATATCTATCCGATATTCATGTCACTATGTTGATTGACTCACTATTGGCAATGTATGTCAGTAGTCAAAAGTTTCAGTTAGTTTGGATTCAAGCAATCCACTTTTATACATATGAAATTAGATTTTACGCTAAAAGGCTGTACAAGTAGAAATACCTGCCATATGTGCTGGATTGCAGATTCACAATTTACTTATTTATTTTATGCAAAATGAAAATTTCCTATCTTATTTGTGTAGTTTTCTCTACAGTTTTTTACACAATTCCATGGTTCCATCAACTTTTCTTTTTGCTTCTTGAACTTTTGCTTACATTATATTTATACCTGATGGATATGGCTATGTGCAGGAGGTTGGACACTTTTTAGCTGCATTTCCCAAACAAGTAAAATTAAGCATTCCTTTCTTCATTCCCCATATCACTCTTGGCAGCTTTGGTGCTATTACTCAGGTGAGATTATATAATTTCTCCAGCCAGTCACTTTTGCATTGAGTCTGAAACTACTATCTGAACGCTTGATCAATTACAATCATGTGCGTGTATTATTAATGTCCAAATTGAACCATCAGCAGTAACTTTTAACCGTCTGTTTATGTATTTTAGTATGCATCTAAAGGCTGATCCATGGCTGTGTGTTGTGTAGTTTAAATCTATCCTTCCTGATAGAAGTACTCAAGTAGACATATCACTTGCGGGTCCCTTTGCTGGTGCTGTGCTATCATTTTCGATGTTTGCTGTTGGCCTTCTTCTTTCATCAAATCCAGATGTAGCTGGAGATTTGGTGCAAGTTCCTAGCATGTTGTTTCAAGGTTCTTTGCTACTTGGTTTAATCAGTAGAGCAACTCTTGGTTATGCGTATGTCCCTTCCTTCCTTTCTAGAATATAATTTTACCTAAATATAGATCCAGTGCTTGCGACTTTATTTTATTAATTTAGGTAAAATACTCTAGTGGATCATTATGCGTGGGAAAGTTTCTAAACCAAGCTGTTTCCAAGTGATATGACATGATTGCAGCACATCATTTTGGGTGCATAAACTAGAATTAATCAGTATGCATACTTTATGTTTTGGCCGCAGTTAACTTTGACACACTGCTATTGTATGTGCAGAGCGGTTCATGCTGCAACAGTTCCAATTCACCCTCTTGTGATTGCAGGATGGTATATAACTTTTCCTTCTTAAACATAATGTACTTTATAAATCAAATCAATCCCCAAATCTGTGGTTCTTAACACACTTGATTATTCATTATTCAATATTAGGCTCACAATTTTATTTTTATTTACAGGTGTGGGTTAACCATACAAGCTTTTAACATGCTTCCAGTGGGGTGCCTTGACGGTGGCAGGTCTGTGCAGGTAAATACATTGCTTACGATAGATTTAATATTTACTTGTCATACAGAAGGCTTGATGTGATATTATCTCGATTGTCCTATTTCAAATTTCGGACCAATTGGTTACTATTAAATTGGTAATCTTATTTTCAATGTTACTTTATTTATAAAAAATATCATGCATTAAAATAAAACTGTATGATAAAGTATCAACTAATTTTGACTGTATGAAATGGGCAGATATATATAGCTTTTTATTGGAAGTGTGAATTTAATGAATTACTTCCTTAATTGTGAAATTCAAAGCACAGAGTAGTTACTGTAGAAAAGAGAGCATTTAGTATTTACTAATATGGAGTTGTCTGATTTGTCTGTATGATAAGTAGAAACAATTGATCGGTAGGTTTTTGTTTTTCCACATAAATATTCTCATTCATGAGTTGGTATATTTTGTTTTTCACAATTGAAATTTGTAATTTTTGTTTCAAATTATCCTAATTTTTGTTTCATTACATGTTCTTGCAGGGTGCTTTTGGAAAAGGTGCACTAATGGTCTTTGGTTTGACCACTTATACATTGCTAGGGCTGGGAGTGGTAAGTCTAATATTTGCTTAGGTTAAACAATGATACATATTTTTATTCAACTACATTGTTCATGTTAAAGTTTAACCATAGCATGAATTGGTTAGAGCCGTGACCATTACATGAGGAGAGGGCTCATGTAACTATTACCAGTCTTTTGGTTATTTTTCAGTTATTTTCTTGACTTAATACAAAAATTTGTTGCTTGTTTTAAATTTTCATCGAAAAGTAACTTACTTTTTTAACCCCTTTTCTCTTTTCAACAGCTTGGTGGACCTCTTTCACTTGCTTGGGGATTTTTTGTCATATTTTCGCAGGTATGCAGATTCTTGTCTTGAATTTTCGTGATACTTGTGCAGTTGTTTTTGCAATTATTTATGAATAATTGATGTTTTGTCAGAGATCACCGGAGAAACCATGCTTAAATGACGTGACAGAAGTTGGAACATGGAGACAGACATTTGTGGGGGTTGCTATTTTTCTTGCTGTCTTGACTCTTCTTCCTGTTTGGGATGAGCTTGCAGAGGAACTGGGCATAGGTCTTGTAACCACATTTTAGTTTTAATGGTTATTTGTAGACTAAAGCCATATTTATAATGAGCAGTGAAATGAAATATATAGGAAAATCATTACCAAAGGAAAGGTTAATTCAATTTTATACGACCGCTTGTGATAAAACCATTGTTAACACGAACATTATGTTGTAAAGAAAAAGAATACTATGGGCCATTTATTTAGAAAGGTTGTAGTTTCTTCAGTCAGATATATTTTTTTCACCGGTGGATAAAAACTTTGAAATATCTTTGCAAATACTGATTGAAAATTAATGTTTTTTCTCCCAAAAAAGAAACATTTGCAATACTGAAGCTTCCGTTGCTGAATTACCTGAACATTTGAAAT
This sequence comes from Medicago sativa, assembly GCF_051527215.1. NCBI lineage: Eukaryota > Viridiplantae > Streptophyta > Magnoliopsida > Fabales > Fabaceae > Medicago > Medicago sativa. The sequence goes on along the minus strand of NC_140755.1, from coordinate 83,741,750 downwards.
TGACTGAATTGGTTGCATATTGCAATGGGGATATATTGTTATTCTAGGTAATTATTTTCTACTTGGCCTTTCTCAAACTTAGTCAAATATTGATTAATTTTCCATGATTGTTTTGCCAATGCTGCTGGCACTTGCATTTTCAACCCAAAAACTTTCTACATGTGTTCGTGCACGCGCTCGTGTGCACACCTGTGTTTTTGAAAAAGTAACTTCATTTGGAACTTTCCAAAAGAAAAATTAAACATGGATATATTTTTCATTATAAAGCTCAGCAGTTTTTGAGCAAGTTACAACATAAAGAACTTGTACTAATCTGAGGCTGTAAACTATAAACCTTAATTCTGTAGGCACTGATCTTTTAACCTTATAATGAAATATACAAAATAAAAAAAGAAAAAAGTGAAAACCTTCTGGATTAACATTAATGGAAGGCTGTTCTTTGAGGCCCTAAAGGAGAACCTGGTGACCCCTCACTACTTTGAGAATCCCCTCTCCAAGCATCCTGTACTTGAGCAGCAAACTGCAAATTCCACAAAACATCCTCTATGGATGACCTTTCTGCAGGTTCTTTAATCATACACCTCACACATATCTCCGTCATTGTCTTCAGTGATTGTTCCAAGCATGCCTTGCGGATTGCTGGATCAATAATGCTCCTCCGAGCGTCCTCATCAGCTCCTAAGCTTGTTTGCAACTGCACTCATGATACAATTACACAACAAGTAAGGTCATATAATTGCAAATGATTTGTACTGATTTGCTATGGATGATAAAACCTCGGTTTTAAAACATGGTCACATTACGGTCAAGTATCAGATATGTCCTATGATTGAAGCGCTGAAGCATATGAACATTTTCTTTTGATTTAATTTTAATGATCACTAAGCTTGAAAGATTTAGAAATCAAAGGAAATGAAAATGGCACGTGGGAAATGAATCAGAGTTCCTGTTATTACCAGATCCTTAAAAGCTTCTGCATCATTTGTGGTCTTTATTGTCCTTCCTAGAATGATTTCCAGTAGTATTACTCCAAAGTCATATATATCACACTTATCTTCATGCTTTCCACTACAAAACAACATAATTTATTAAATTTAGAAACAAACACCGGTAATAAAGATATCAAGTATTTCTCTACATATGACATTTCCATTCATATCCTATGGTATGTAAAATTAGAATATGACTGAGTTTGTATTTAAATTTCTATAAACTCACCTTTTATTGATACTAGAATGTTTGGATCCATCAGAAGAACTTCCACGTCGAGCCTGCAAGGATTGACTAAGATTAATTGATATTTGATACCAACAAAAGCCTTTTTTCATTATAAAACAAAATAATTGAAGATTTTTTCTTCTTCATACCTTTCCTATGTTAGATAACAGAGGTAAATTATAACTGCTAATTTTTGCAACAAGATTGTGATCCAAATAAATATCTTCTATTTTGATATTGTTGGAATATACACCAGGGACAATTCCTGTATGCAAAAATTGGATTCCCTTTGCTACTCCAATTGCAGCTCCAATGCGTTGGGTCCAATTCAGAGATTTTCCAGTGTGGCCATCTGTCGAAAAAACACGCGACAGAATGACTGTCAGGATAAAGGATGACAGAAATGATACTGCTGTCTCAAAATTTCCATTACATGATTCTGAAAATAATGGTTTAAGAGAGGATATTAATGGTATTTCCTCCTCAAAAACAAATTTTGAACTTCATGTAAGGTATCTGTATGGTTCACTAGAGGTAGGAGAGAAATGAAATTTTTACTACTACCAATGAAATGCATAGCGTAAAAAAAGGTCCATATGTGCCGCGACGTCAAGGTTTTTGATATCTCTACGACTGTGATTGAGGTTGTATCAGCCGCATGTGACTGCGCTTCTCGTACATTATTAAGGATTGCGATCACGGCCGCAATTTAAAATCTTGATGGAATCCCCTCTAGTGAGATCAATTTCAAATACCAACCTTACAAATTTCAACCTCAGGTCCGAAGTAGGTAACTCGGTTTGTGAGTTGAGGGACGTTGAAAGAGCACTAACCGGGAGGTCCAAGGTTGGTATTATGCACAGAGATCAATCTTTTTGATATCTCCACAGCGGTGATTGAGGCCGGATCAACCACATTTGATTGCGGTCTCTACATTATTAAGGATCGCGACCACGGATGCGACCAAAATTTAAAACCTTGATGAAAATCCACTCTAGTGAGCATTTTCTATCATTTCTTTTTATTTCTTGTTCTAATACCATTTTTACAAACTTCAACCCCAGTTCCTATGTAGATAGCTCCATTGGTGAGCTGAGCATGTTGAAGGCGTTCTAACCAGAAGATCCAAGGTTGAAACCATGGAAACTAACGTAACCACTAATTTACTAACAACTCAGCATTTGCTTATTAAAAAAACTTCAATGTCAAAAAGCAGTAGCTGTTTTTCAGTGAATTACCAGATGTCCAGCTCCTCAGTGTACCATTTGGTACATATTCAAAGACAAGAAATATTTTGCTGACACTTGAATCTTCTAAAGAACATTCGAAGCAGTGTCCAAGAGCGCTGACTAAATGACGATGCCTAAGTTTCGATATAAGCTCCATGTGGTGCATGAAATTTTGAGTGCTGTATCTTTTTTTCATTTTGATACATCTAATAACAACAATTGAGCCATTCTTCAACTGACCTCTGTACATCTGATACATATAAGAACAAATTCATCACACATGTAAAGATATAAAAAGTTGGAATTTCTAGAAACAGTTTCATGCTCAAAAGGAAAGAAATTAAATAACGACCGTGTGATCAAATTAGTTTGGTGATGCTCTGATCTACATTTTGTATGATGCAACTCAAGTGTAAATAAGCATGGAACCAGTGATATGGTGGCATGGTCATGTATAGTCAAAGTGTATATGTCATAGAAAAATGATCTATAATGAAGTCAATAGAAAGGTTTAACATACAGATTATATTCGCGAAAAAGTAAATCTCTTTGTATATCGTAGAATAATCCGTGTAACTGTACCTTATATTTTCATGTAACAACATTCAAACACAAAAACAAGGAAGTCTGAAGAACACATTCACTAATACACATGATGCAAAGATATATTCCTTATATACATCATAATTTGTGATAATATGGCAGTGGCATACCTCTCCATAAGAATCTTCACCCATTAAAGAAGCGGTGTCAAAGTTGTTTGTAGCTGCCTCAATCTCTTCCAATGAAAAACTCCTATAGGTTGGCAGGCCAAGTGCTCCAAACTTCTTCGTTTGAGATATATATCCTTTATGTACACCGAAATTAAATGTTTGTCAATATAGTTTCAGTAATCATATAACTTCAATATTTAATTTTTCTTTAGCTACAAATAATTTTAGAGATTGATTACTTGCATCAGAAAGCAACTTAGAGGTGTATCCAGAAGCTGCATTCTCCGATATTAATCTTGTGGGAGGATTCTTCATTTTGCTTCTAGCATTTCCTCTTCTAACAATAAACAAAATCAGCAAAACAAGTGCTACTCCTCCAAGAGTTCCACCTACTATACCAAGGGTAAGAACTACCTTTGATACTTGTTTTTTCTTCTTTCTATCAGGTAATATTCCCACAGCTAAGGCTTCCGTGTGGCAAGAAGGCGGCGGCTGCTGATTTTGATTCGTCGTCTCGAGACAATTTCTAGCATACAAAACAGTTCTATCACTAGAATTTGAAACTAAACATTTAGGTAAGCTCCCAGTCAAAAGATTTGATGATAAATCAACAACTTCAAGCTCAGAATTACAAGACAGATTCTCAAAGAGCATTCCGGTTAATTTGTTCCGAGAAATGTTGAGGTAAGCAATAGAAGGAAGTGACAACAATGCTGGTTGGAATGGCCCTACAAATGTATTTGATGAGATATCAAATCGCTCGAGCTGATGATATGAGCTCACATCAGCAGGAATACCTGACCTGAACATGTTATTTCTTAGCACTATAGTAACCAACTTGTTACCAAGCTTAGGAAACTGAGGTCCAAAAACATTATCATCCAATTCAAGTACTTGAAGATTTCGCAAATGACTCAAATCAGGTACTACACCATATAACTTGTTATGAGAAAGTGAAAGAATTCTCAAATTCTCCAAGTTACTAACCGAATTCGGTAGTGATCCGTTGAACAAATTGTTTTTCAAACTCAATACAGTTAAGGCTGAAAGCAAATCAATCCAAATAGGAACCTGACCAGAAAACATGTTGCTGTCAAGAATGAGTGTCTGAAGATTTGAGAGTGATGAAAGCTCCATAGGGATTGAACCGTAGAGATGATTCGAACTCATGTTAACGATTTCCAACGACGAAAGGCGTGCAATTTTACCTGGTAATGGACCCCATATACCAAGAGAAACCAATGCGAGGACTTTCAAACTTGGAAGCTTTACTAGTGTTGTGACAAAGGAATCAATTGAGAAATTTTTAGGGAGAGGTGGAGTTTTTCCTTCCCCTATTATGTGAAGTTGAGTTATTGTGTCTTCATAGCATACTATAGTGAGTGAAGAGTTTGAGTCTGTGTTGCAAAAATCTGTGGAGTTATTCCAATTGCTTAAAGCTGAAGGAAAGTTCAATAGCTGTTGAATTCTTAAAAGGGTTTGAGAGTGTGAGGATTGAAGCTGTTCTGAATGATTTATAGAAAGTAAAATAGTAACCAACACAAGAAACACAGAGGCCATAGTGCTTTATTGGTTATTATATTCTAAAAAGGCATTGAAATTCTCTCTAAATTGAAGCCTTGAAACACAAGCAGAAACCCTGCAATTACAAGAAGTTATGTTACCTTAAACAAACATAATTTTTTTGCAAGAATCAACTGAATTCAAGCATTATAACTCAACACTATGAAATTCACAAGAAACCAACAAAAAGTACAAGAAAAGTTCAATCATAACTCAATACCATGAAAACTGAAGAACTTCCCCAACAAATTGGATGATAAATCAGTGAGTGCTAAGAATATGAGTTAAGTAGTGTTTAGACTAAAGTGTTTTTCTTTCTGCTTCAACCAAAACCAAGTAAATTTGATTGTTTTAGTAGCAGATATTTTTCACTTGCTTCCAAAAGATCACCAAAAAACTCAAAATGAATCTTCCACAAATAAACCAATTTATTTTTTGGAAAAATGAAAGGAAAGTGGAAGAAAGAAAACAAAAAACTAACTAGAAATAAATAAAGGGAAGAAAACAAAAACTTCTATACCTCGCACCATAATGGAAAAAATCCAAAAGATATTCAGAAAGTGGACAACAACAGGTCTCCAAATCCTACAGAAGCATAGAAACAATTTTTCTATGTGTCAGCTTTTTACTTCCCTTCTAAACACAAGTTAGCTTGTGATAAGGGTTGAAGTGAAGCATGAAAGGAAGTGAAGAAAAAACCAAAACTCACACTGTTTTCTTCTCTCTCACAAACTGACATTTCATCATTCTTATTCATAAATGACTTGCCAAATTCCTTGAAAAAAATTATTTTTTATTTTACCTTTCATATTCCTTGTATTTAATTTCTCTGTCTGGATGGTCCTTAAAGAGAAGATGTAGTTTTCTCACACAAGGAAAAAGCAAAAGAAAGATTCTTGTAATGAAGGTGACCCTTTATTCTTAACCTTTCAAGTTTAACTTGAGAAGATTTGGTTTAAGGATCAAGTTTTGTAGTTTTGTCATAATTTTGAGGTGGAAAATTTGCTGAAGTAATCTTGTACACATTTACTTTAGCCATTCATAAATATCAGCTCCCATCGCAATTTCTGCTCTTATTACAAAACGTTGCTAATGTATTTAATGTATCTATTTTATAAAGGAATGTTCTTAAAATACCCTTTGAATTATATAGTTAAACTTTTTTTTTTGAGGGAATTATATAGTTAAACTTGACTATTTCATATTCCAAAACATTTAGTAATATTGATTAGGAGTTTATTTAAAAAAGAAACATTAAATTTATGTTTAGAGACAATTTTTTTTGTCAGAGAGGCTAGTTCTCACGATGTGACCAATCAAATTTCGATTTTAAATTGAAAAATACTCATATTTATTATCTGACACGCATTAAATAGAATTACTTTCAATTGAGAGAATTAATTTAAAAAATTCATTAATTTTTGTGTTATTCTCTTTAAACACACTTAAAATGTCTCTATTTAAATTTCGTTTTAGATATAAAAATACATTGGGTCCTGCAATCAAACACATGCATTTAATAATGTAAAATTTCACTTTCAGGGAGGGTAAGCCTATGCTTTCTCAAACTAGTACCCCTTGTTGGCTTGGTCCCTCATTTCATATCTTACTTTATATTGTTTTTTTGGGCCTCTCTATAAACAGTAGTAACTACTACCACTAACCAAACTATAGTTGATATTTCATTTCTATGTCAATGGTAAGGTGAAATCAATCAATGAAACGTTGAAAGGAAGGTGGGAGTTTTGGTAACATTATTGCTTTGTTTTTGGCTCAGTTTCATCTGAAAAGTTGAGAAATCCACGTCAGAAAATAGTGTATGCTGTTTAAAGAAAAACGGAGAAACTCTTGTCTGAACCAGGACCAAACCTCATTTCTTGGTCACAACCAAAGAGAGAAGAGAGAAGAGAGAGAAGATGGAAACAGTAAAAAAGAAAGAAAAAACTCCATGTGTGACCAAACCTCATTTCTTGGTCCTGGTTCACACAAGAATTTATCAGGAAAAGGTGCCAAACATACTTCAAAATAATGCATGTTCTACATTAAACAAGTGCACGTGTGTGAAAGCATGTTACTAGTTTTTTTTATTAATTGTTTCATGATATAACCTGCTTTTAGAGTTAAAAATATTGTGAATAATAATAATAATAAAAAATAATAGGGAGTTTCTGCAATACATTCGTAAAATAAATTAACCATACTTTTATAAAATAAAGTGTTATTAATTGATTTTTATATTTTAAGAAACATCAGTTCATATGAAAAATATCATTTCATTGTTGATCATACTAAGGATTTTTTTATATTTTATCGTAAAAATAATCAATCTACATTATTATGAGTAATATAAATTCATAAAAATTCAATTTTATTTTACTGAGACTTTTGATAAGCAAGATTTAATTATTATAATTTGTATATGATATAAAATAATTTACATTTTAAATAAATTATTTAACTATTAATTTAAAGACCGAATGCATGAGTACACTTAAATTTTTAAGTGTATCGTAGAAATTGTCACAGTAACATAAGGATCCCAACCCTCTCCCACTTTCCATTCTATCTATAAATACATTTTTCTCCTTCATATCTTTCACATTTTCCCCTCTTATTGACACTCACTTTTATTTCTAATGGGGGAATGCACTTTGTTACTATTTTCACGTGCAAAGAGGACTTTATAAACCTAACTTGAAGTTCCACATTGAAGTCATAAACCTGATGTGAGAGTTTTATATAGAATTGGAACCATGATTTAGAGGTAGAGTTAAGTTCAATATCTAAGGGGCAATTCACTTTAGATTTTGTAAAAGTGAGTTAGACACATGATTTAAGACGGTATAAAAGTATATTTTAATCCGACGAGTAACTTATTAGTGCATTATTTGGATCATATTCTCTTGGTTCAACTCAAGATAGGAGGATGTAAGCTCTAAATATTGATTAATAGTTCATTTGTTACGAATTAAAATAAAATTTAATTGAAATAACTTTTCATTTTTAACATTTTATTTTAACAAAATCACTTTTGTAAAAATCTTACACAAACTCATGTAAAAGATTTAAAAAAAAAAAATCCTTACCAAACACACTCTTAATTTATCGAACAATTAATGTTTCATTCTATCTCATCATTAGACGATGATTTTGTGGTCATTTTTTTTAATGATGAACGTTAGTAATTAATTGTTTGATTTTAGTTTTTTATTTTCTTTTTTGTTGATATTTAAACTCAATATGTCAAACTCCTTATTTTTTAATTCAAAATTGAGTTATCAAACTTCTTACAATATTCATTCTCATAAAGCCTATATCCAATTAGGATCAATTACAACCTTTCTTTCATGAAATTATTATTAATCATATGATGAGAGAAACTCTCAATCAAATGACCTAAAATAAAGTTAAGGAACATGAAGTTTAATCATAATAATATGATTCCGATATACCTTCTATCTTATGATGTGGGACTAATACTGGCCTAAACATGCTATTTCGTGTGAGGCACAAAAATGAAAAGAAAGAACAAAAATAAATGGACTTTTTTCCTTGATATTATATTTTTTTTGTCGGTGTGTTGTAAGTGTGACAACGCATAAACACATGCCAAGTAACCTTCAATAAATCAATCAATATATAAAAGTAGAGAAAGCATTTAGGTGAAATAAAACTTCAAAACTAAAATAGTATGGTTTCATTCAACTTTCAAGGGTTTACCTTTCTTTTATGATGATGATGACAGTACATACCATATAAAGCGACGAAATCAAGCAACAAAGCTACCCAAAATCTAATTGATAGCTTAATAATGAGACATAAAGAGGAAGGATTATTTAAAAGGTGGGAATATTTGCAAACCCACTTACACCCTCAATCGTTTTCTACTATTTCTTTGCCTTTTGCTTGCAAAAGAGAAGATAATTATTATCCGAGGAATTTTCACAAGTTCAAAGTTAAATTCAGACATTTAATAATTGAGGAGTCAGTGCTACGTGATTCAGAGTAAAATTAAGGTGAACACACCCGCATTGTAGAATTTTGTTGAATAATGGTGTCCAACATTCAATTATTTTCTTATGAGAGAGAATTCAATTATTTAATATCATATTGTTATTTACATTTAATGAATTTTTAAATTAATTCAAATTTTTGATTTATTTTTAAAATTTAGATGGACTTGATTCAACCTCGCAAAATAAGCTTGTAAGGTGAGAAATGCCTCACTTTATAAACATACATGTTCATATAATCTCATATCTAGTGTGAGACCTCTTAGAGATTGCTTTATGAGCCCTCATATTTGCTCAAAAGCCCCTTAGTGTGAGACCTCTTAGAGATTGCTTTATGAGCCCTCATATTTTCATAGGTTGAACAACCTACACCCCATCTTACCTAGGATTTGACATATGCAACGTGACCAATGTGGCACGATAATGGAAACTCCGATACCATATTAAAATTTGAATTGAGTCTAACTCAACTCTATAAAACTGGTTTATAAGGTGAGGACTACCTTACACTTATAAACATATGTTTAGATCGTCTATTGTCTAATGTGAGACTTTTTATCATTAATTTTGCCGAATACCGATATTCCACAAAACTATATGATATCAAATAATTCTCCTTAAATTAATGGAAGCAACACCAAATTTAAACACTGGACATTGATATTCTTTTATGAAGCCAAAAGATGGATGGACCATACAGGGAACCACTTTGGTGCCATTAATGGCACCAATGTCACCATACCATTACATCTCCACCACACACACACACATCACACACACATTCCCACACACATTCACACACATCAACGGTCAGGATTTCTCCAATGACACCAATGGCACCTAAGCTAAGTCACTGAAGTATTTCCCGACCATACATATCCAAGAACATTTTTTTTGAGGTAGGTCTTAAATATTAATGAAACAAGGGTTTGTCTAACACGCAATGTTTCACATGTTAAAGCAATTAAAATTAGCAAGTTTTTATTGAAAATCAACAATTAATTATTGAAAAATTATATACAAGTTTCAATGCAAAATTACTATTTAATTTTTTTTAACATGTGCAAATTTGCACATGATAGAAAAACCCATAAAACAATTTGAAAGCAGAGTTTGAAAACGGGTGGAAAAGACTAAAATACATACATAATAATATCATTTAGCTTAGATTCACATCTTACTCAGTTAAGTGTGTTTTAAGTTATATATTATATAATAAGTTAACCAAACTGATTTAGCGTTAGTGGCATATGCACCGATGACAAGAACTATGTTGAAGATTGGCTCCTCACAAATTATAAGGCTGAACATAGGCTGTACGTAATAGCTCCACTGACATTTTAAGGTTTACTGGGATGTAGAACCTCAAACTCAAAATGACATGAGAAGAGAACTCAAAATGTTAAATTATAAGAGAAAATTAGAGCCATAAAAAACTAAAAAAAGAGGAAGTAGACTAAAGTCGATCACTGGCCTTTTAACCGGTGATGTTAAATAGCAGCAGTAATGGTGTTATAGCGCTATTGCATAGTGGAATTTGAACAAATCATATTGTACCGCGATAAGTTATTTACTACAAAATATTGTGAAATAGGGGCTATGGCGGCACTATAGCATTGTTGCCTAGCAAGAATCATGCCAATTTTCTTGCTTGAAACACCTAACATGATTGCACGTGTCTTCCAATCTTTCTTGATTGTCAAGCACTTTGCATTTTCGTTATCTTTTGTTATACAAATAGCTTGTACATAAAAACTTCTATTATAAGACCTTAACCTATAAATATTTTTTTTTTGAAAACTCGGTATCCAATCCAAACATGACCTTAATATGGAAGTTGACAAGAAAATGTATGAATGACATCTGATTATCCATAATAGGATCTGAGAAATTCTTAGTAACCAAAGATGCAACAAAGGCCAGATACATCTTTTTCTTGGCCATGTCAAAATTATAATTATCATCGTAAACATGTAACGAATGTATTTTTCCCTAACAATGGCAAATAAAAAAAATATTAATCCTATTTAAAAGAAGTTTTGGCTCTATTTAATTGCAAGAGAGGTTCTAGAAAAGCATTATGGTTAATTTGTTCTTAGAAATGTCAGGTAAGCAATAGAAGTAAGTCACAACAATGTTGATGAGAATGGCCCCAACAAATTATTCGACGAGATATCAAATTGCTCACGCCGATAATATGAGCTCACGTTAGCAGGAATACCATATATGAATATGTTATCTTTTAGTATTGCAATAACCAACTTGTTACCAAACTTAAAAAATTGAGGTCTAAAATCATTACATCTCCGGTTACTATTATAAGCAAAAATTTACATTTTAAGTTCATTTAATAAATGAAATAAATTATGTATATGATCCACGTTATAAACCACATACATTCTTTGTTGGACGAATCATTGTAAATCTTTACTTATAATAGTGACTGGAGGGTATATAATCCAGTTAAAGTACTTGAAGATTTCTCTATTGACTAAAGTTAGGCACTCCACCATATAACTTATAAGAAAGTGAAAGAATTCTCAAAGTTACAGAGCGAATTTGGAAACAATCCGTTAAGCAGATTGTTTTTCAAACAAGACAGTTAAGGGTAAAAGCAAATCAATCCAAATAGAAAATTTTCTAGAAAACACGTTGTTAAAAAAAAAACTCTTTCAAATATGGAAGTTTTCACACCGCATACCTCTCAGTTGCAAAAACCAAAAAAACTCTTAGTGGTGGACGGTGGAAAGAATGGTTTTTATTCGAGTCTGGTTGAAAGACATCAATAACCGTTCGTTGCTTGGATTAAAAATAAAACATTTATGATGGGTCCACCTCCTCAAAGTACATAGAGTTGATAGACGCTCGCTTCAAACATAGTAGACACGCTAAACTGATTCAAAAGACTAACATATTTGATTCTTAGTTTAATGTTAAAAAATGTGTCTTTTTTAAAAGCAATGATTTTTGAAGATAAACAACTTGTGTCATCAAAATTATCGAGTTTAGTTCTCCTATGTACGATAAATAAATTGTCCCACAAGTTTGAAGATAAACAACTTGTGTCATCAAAATTATCGAGTTTAGTTCTCCTATATACGATAAATAAATTGTCCCACAAGTAGGAAGTAGGAGACATAATCTAGACCTATTTAAAGGACATCATTTGTTTTGTTTTTTTTTTTTGAAAGGAAAGGACATCATTTGTTTGTTAACAAAGATATAACGAGTTTTAAAAAAGCCATTTTATAGTATTAGAGGAAAATTCAAAGATATTAGTCCTTTCAACCTGCAAAGTGTGCATAATATGCTTAAAGTGATTTTTACATGATTGATATTAACTCTGCTGCTGTCAGGAGATCGACTTCTCTCCTATCATAGTTGAGTTTTAAATTTAAACAACAAATTGCTATTGATGTCATTTAACGCACTTCTGAGAAAAATTGTTCAACCACCTCACTCAAGAGTTTTTGTAATTGAGGTAATTAGTGTAAAAACCTTCATATTTAAGAGTGAAGACCAATGGAGAAAACTCATCATCAAAACCTTAATTTTCTTCACCTATGATGTGAGGTCGAGTTTGAACTAATCTTTGTTGCAAAAGCCTGCAGTGTTATTCTAATTGCTCAAACCAGAATGGAAGTTTCAAAGTTGTTGCGTTCTTACCTGGTTTTGAGAGTGTGACTGTGAGGATTGAAGTTCTTATGAATGATAGTAGATAGAAAGTAAAAAGGTAACCAACACAAGACACAGGGAACATATTGTAGTAGAGAAAGCATTTAGGTGAAATAAAACTTTAAAACTAAAATAGTATGGTTTCATTCAACTTTCAAGGGTTTACCTTTCTTTTATGATGATGATGACAGTACATACCATATAAAGCGACGAAATCAAGCAACAAAGCTACCCAAAATCTAATTGATAGCTTAATAATGAGACATAAAGAGGAAGGATTATTTAAAAGGTGGGAATATTTGCAAACCCACTCACACCCTCAATCGTTCTTTGCCTTTTGCTTGCAAAAGAGAAGATAATTATTTTCCTAGGAATTTTCACAAGCTCAAAGTTAAATTCAGACATTTAATAATTGAGTAGTCAGTGCTACGTGATTCAGAGTAAAATTAAGGTGAACACACTAGCATTTTGGAATTTTGTTGAATATGGTGCCCAACATTCAATTATTTAATATTTGATACTTTTGACTTTAATTTAAATTTTAGATGTATTTCTAAAATTTGGATAGAGCTTAATTCAACCTCACAAAACCGATTTGTTTGGCAAGAACGACCTCTACTTATAAACATTAGACCTTTTGGAGATTGTTCTATAAACCAAGAGACAATCTAAACATATGTTTATACATGTAGGGCATTCCTCCCCTTACATGCCGGTTTTGTATCCAAATTTAATATGGTATTAGAGTTTCTGCTATCGTGTCATTTGGGTCAAGCTTTAGATGTCTAATCTTGGACATGAAGGGGCGTGTTAAAGGCTCTATTAGTCCCTTAGGTTGCTCAATCCATGAAATAAGTTGATTGAAAGATAACTTCCCATAGAAAAAGTCAATCAGAACCTATCTCGTGATAGGTTGTTTTATAAATTAAGGGGCTTTTGAACAAATATGAGGGTTCAATGTAAGACTTTTTATCATTAATTTAATTTTACCGAATACTGATATTGCACAAAACTATATGATATCAAATAATTGTACTAAAATTAATGGAAGCAGCACCGAAATTAAACACTAGACATTGGTATTCTTTTATGAAGCCAAAAGATGGATGGGCCATGCATATCCAAGAACACTTTTCCTTGAGGTGGGTCTAAAATATCAAGAAAACAATTAAAAAGCAGAGGTTCAAACCGGGTGAAAAAGACTAAAATACATACTTTTTTTTATACAAAGAAACTTATCTTATTTCTTTCATCAACATAGTAAAAATACAAGATGGAATCAAATCAATACCATTTAGCTAGATTCACATCATACTTAATTAAGTGTATTTAAGTTATATATTGGATAATAAGTTAACCAAACTGATTTAGCGTTAGTATCATATGCACCGATGATAGGAACTATGTTGAAGATTGGTTCCTCACAAATTATAACTTTCCTATGACTCATTTCAGAGAGTCCAAAATGTGCATTGCTAAACATAGGCTGTAATAGCTCCACTGACATTTTAAGGCTTACTGGGATGTAGAACCTCGAACTCAGCATGACATGAGAAGAGAACTCGAAATGTTAAATTGTAACAGAAAGATTAGAGCCATAAAAAACAAAAAGAAGAGGGAGTAGACTAAAGTTGATCACTGGCCTTTTAACCAGTGATGTTAAATAGCAACAATAATGGTGTTATAGCGCTATTGCATTGTGAAATTTGAACAAATCATATTGTACCGTGATAAGCTATAAATACTTAATTAAGTTGATTATCCAAACATGACCTTAATATGGAAGCTGAAAAGAAAATGTACCAATGACATCTGATTATCCGTAAGAGGATCTGAGAAATTCTTAGTAACCAAAGATGCAACAAAGCCCAGATACATCTTTTTCTTGGCCATGTTAAAATTATAATTATCATCGTAAACATGTAACAAATGTATTTTTCCCTAACAATGTCTAATGAAAAAAATAAAATATTAATCCTCTTTAAAAGAAGTCTCGGCTATATTTAATTGCAAGAGAGATTCTAGAAAAGCATTATGGTTAATTTGTTCCTAGAAAAGTAAGTCACAACTCACAACAATGTTGAGAATGGCCCCAACAAATTATTCGACGGGATATCAAATTGCTCATGCTGGTAATATGAGCTCAGGTTGGCAGGAATACAATATATGAATATATTATCTTTTAGTACTGTAATAACCAACTTGTTACCAAGCTTAAAAAATTGAGGTCTAAAAGCATTATAATCCTCCAATTCAAAGTACTTGAAGATTTCTCATATGACTAAACTAAACTTAGGTAATACATCATATGACTCATGATAAAATTAGTTAGAGCGAATTTGGAAGCAATCTGTTGAACAAATTGTTTTTCAAACTCAAAACAGTCAAGGCTAAAAGCAAATCAATCCAAATTGAAAGTTTTCTGGAAAACGCTTTGTCAAGAATGGGTGTTTGAAGACTTGAAATTGATAAAAGTTTGATAGGGATGGAATAGTAGATGAATGGAACCCATAAGATAAATTCCTCTATAGTTCCCTCGGAGATGAGGAAGGTTTTTGATGATGTCGTCGATGTGTTTTCTCTTTGGTATTCACTCTTTCAAATATGAAAGTTTTCACACCACATATCTCATCCCAATTACGAAAAACTCTCTTGAATGTGGTGGAAGAATGGTTTTTATCTAAATTGTATTTCGTATTGAAAGACGTCAATAATATTTTGTTGCTTGAATTAAAAAGAAAAAAAAAAGTGGAGATGCTCGTTTATTACAGGAGGGGGATGTTCATCTCTTCAAAGCACGTAAAGTCAACATAAGCTCGTTTCAAACATAGTGGAGACGCTCTGCATATTGAGAACACTAATATACTTGATTCTCCCTTTAATGCTATAAAATGTGTTTTTTAGAGTAATAATCTTTGTAGATAAACCGCTTATGTCATCAATATGATTGAGACCAGTTCTCATATATACGATTAAGTGAGTTTTAGTAAAGCCATCATAATTTATAGCATTAGAGGAAAATTCAAAGATATTAACCCTTTCAATGTAGAACGTTCGTACTATGTTTAAAGTGATGTTACATGATCGATATTGACTCTACGTGATCCGAGGAGATCAACTTCCATCCTATCATTGTAGAGTTTTAAATTCAAGCAGCAAATTGTTACCGAGTCTTTCAACACACTTCCACCCGCTCAAAGTTTGTTGTGTAATGTAAAACTCTTCATATTTAAAAGAGTGAGACCAATGTAGAAAAGACATCATCAACACCTTAATTTTCTTCACCTATTATGTGAAGTCGAGTTTGAACTAATCTTTGTTGCAAAAGCCCGCAGAGTTATTCTAATTGCTCAAACCAGAATAGAAGTTTGAAAGTTGTTGCGTTCTTACATGGTTTTGAGAGTGTGAGGATTGAAATTGTTATGAATGATAGTAGATAGAAAGTAAAAAGGTAACCAACACAAGACACACAGAGAACATATTGTTCTTTTGGTTATTATACTCTAAAAACATTAAAATTCTCTCCAAATTAAGGCTTAAAGGACAACCAAAAGCCCCGCAATTACAAGAAACTATGTTACACTTACCTTAACAGACATAAAAACTGCAAGAATCAGTTATATTGATAGTGTCTTAGAGGAATTCAATATTTCACAGAAAACCAACAAAAAGTACTACAAAAAAAGTTCAGTCATAACTTAAAACCATGAAAATTAGATGAAAACATATCTCTTGTTAAAATACATTAGATGAAAACACACGAGTCAAAATAGAGCTTGAGTTATAAGTTATATCAACAACAAAAATACATAGTGAAAGACATTCAAGGCCAAAGATGCTTAAATTATTTCTTCTTAACACTTCGGTCTTTATTGTAATGTTAAAAGTGTTTGTGCTCTTGCAACATTGGCGAATTAAAATGGTATTATACAATTATTATTTCTTTTTTTTTTTTTTGAAACGGCAAAATTTTATTAACCGACGAGCCCGTGCGAGAAGCACTAACAAGCTCGGGTGGAGAAAAAAAAATACAAGTAAGGGGAAATCGGTTGCCATACAATTATTATTTCTTATTACACTCAAAATATATTAATATTCCTACGACTCTTCTAGCGATCATAAAACCCTCCTTTTGTTAAACTATGATATGATGGGGGTATATATAGAGTCTGAGTGGACAAAGGCTGGAGAATGGTGCTAAGATTACAAGGCTGAATGAAGGTAGTGGTTGAAGCACATGTGGTGCTTGAAGCAAAAATGGAAAATGGAAAAAAGTAACGGGGAAAGAAAATATAGGATGAAGCTCAAAGTGGAAAAACAATCATTTTGGGGGTTTCCTCCCTCTTATGCATGTATATATTTTTCAAGAGAAATAGTACTCCTATTGTTACAAAACAACACACTAAATCAAATTCATTTAGACACACACATGATACATATTAGTTAACTATTTAAAAAAATATACATTATTAAATTCTTTTTTGTTTTACCTTTTTAAATTTGTGTTAGTGTCCAAATAATTTATATTTGAGGTTCTGACCATAGAAGTGTTACTCATTTTTCTTTCCTTCAAAAAAAAAAAAAGTGTTATCATTTTTCAAACTATTTTTGTTATGAAGTTTTTTTATGTTCATGAGAAACATATTTTTGTTGTTTTTTCTTTTGTATTTTTTATTTTAAATTTTTTCCATTTTATAGTTTTATATTTGTTGTAATTAATCTACTTCTATCTACTTACTATATATAAAATTTTAATTCCTATGATTTTACCATTTTGCCCCTAGGAGGGTCATTTTTGTAATTTCCTTATTAGCAGAATTTGGTTTTGCCACCTCACCTTTTTATGGGTGCATTTTACCATTTTTCCCCTCACCAATTTTTTTAATTATTTTATAATTTTTATATTTTTAATAACTTTTAACTATTTTCCAATTTTTATGTTTTTAACTATTTTTCAATTTTTTCTCCCAAATTCAGTTGCTTCTACATTGCCGTTGTGGAAGATTAAGGTATCGTTTGACCCCGCTTTTTTCCAACTTCTCTACATTTTTAAGGAGAAGTTTGGACAAACACAGTATCAATTAAGTACTTACTAAAAAAAAGTAATTTTTTTGAATACATAAATTGAATGGAATGAGCTTTGGCCAAAAGTTGTTGAATGTTACTTTAAAAAACTACTTCTCGATAATTTATTTCACAAGCACCTCTTTTCAACTCACGCTGGGAACCTTTTCTTTTATTTTTTAATATTAAATTTCAATATGTTTTTTTTCTTCCATTTAACTTTATTTTATTTTTATTTTTTTGAACCGTTTCATTTAGTTTTTTAAGGAGGTTCCATTTAATTTTATTATCTTTTTTTCAAAGGAATTTTATTATCTTTTTATCACTTATATATTTAATTTCAATATCGTTTAATCATCACAACCTTACAAATATTTTTATTCACGCTGTCATTTAATGATACCAAATATTTTTATTTCCTTTCTTCAACCTCACAAATACACACACACACATTAACGTTTAGTGTAATATTTTATGCCTGTCTGTCTGTTTTATTGTTACGTTAATGCATGTTTTAGTGTTGCTTGGTTGAGTGCTACCTCACCGATTTTTTTTAACTATTTTCCAATTTTTATTTTTATTTTTAACTCTTTTCCAATTTTTTCTCCCAAATTCAATTGTTTCTACACTGCCGTTGTAGGAGATTAAGATACCGTATGATCCGAGTTTTTTTCAACTTCTCTACATTTTTAAGGAGAATTTAGACCAAATACAATATCAATTAAGTACTTACTAAAAAAGGGACTTAATGCATAAAATTGAATGGAATGAGCTTTGGCCAAAAGTTGTTGAATGCTACTTCAAAAAACTACTTCTCGGCAATTTATTTCACAAGCATCTCTCTTCAATTCACATTGGGAACTTTTTCTTTTATTTTTTAATATTATATTACAATATGTTTGTTTCTTCCATTTAAATTTTTTTGGAACCGTTCCATTTAATTTTTTTTAAGGAGGTTCCATTTAATTTTATTATCTTTTTATCATTTATATATTTAATTTCAATATAGTTTAATGATCACAACCTCACAAATATTTTTATTCACGCTGTAATTTAATGATACCAAGTATTTTTATTTTCTTTTTTCAACCTCGCAAATACACACACACACACATTAGTGTTTAGAGTAATACTTTATGTGTGTCTGTTTTTTTTGTTACGCTAATGCGTATAATTTTTTTTGGTGTTGCATAATGCGTATGGTTATTTTTATAAAATTTTGATTTTAATTAAAAGTAAAATTGTAGATGTCTTTTCTTCAAAAAAAAGGTTTAGATGCCTAAAAAATTATACTTATATATATATATATATATATATATATATATATATATATATATTTTGCACCTTTATATTGTAATTAACAAACTATGCATATATTTTTCTTATTCAAAAAAACTAAACACATATGTTTCCATGACACCAACAATGTAACAAATATAATATCATATAATATAAATTCTTATCTTTCTGAAAGACACCAAAAATATGGTATTCTTATAACGAAATTAGTTATAAAGTATAACTGAAATAGAAAAAACCAACTATTTTGATATTATTTATGTTATTATTTCAGACTCCTAAAATTGTTTCTCCTATTCAAATATTTAACAAGTGTCCTCGTGAGCTTGTCTCAGTTGATAGGGACAATGCATAATATATGCAAGGTCCGGGGTTCAAACTCCGGCCACCACAAAAAAAAAATTAACAAGTCATTTATATGATGATACAGATATGTATTCATGTTACACAAAATAAACGTTATTGCGTAAATATAGTATTTGTAAAAAAAAATATCTTTCATTTTTTAACATTTTTAGCCTTCAGAAAATATTTTAAACATTTTTTTTATTAATTATGTTAATTCATAATAAATTCAAAGTTTTGTCCTCGTGAGTTTAGCTCAGATTATAGGAACAATTCATAAATACATGCCAAGTCCGGGGTTCGAACCCCGGACACCATAAAAAAAAATTCAAAGTTTGTGCAATATTTTACCAAACAACATTTAACTTAAAAATAGCTTTAAAACTAAAAAAACAAAGAAAACAAACGACTTTAGCTTCTTTCTTAAAGACCTTTATTTTAACTTTGTTTTGAACTAAGTTTTAGACCGTAAAAAACCTTGGCCAAAGGGTATCTAAGTTCAGCTGGGAACACTGTTTCACTTTCTTCTTCATAAGATGTCATTTTCTTCCTTTTTTTTCATGGTTCTGAGACCATACATGACTTGAGTGAATTGATTTTTAAGGCTTGAGGGGTTCATTTTTCGGCACTGTTTTAGTTTTTGCTTCATCATAGGTGGTTTTCTTCCTTTTTCACGATTCTGCATTTTAAGGGTTTTTTTTTGTTTTTTTTCAATTGTTAGTGAATTATGTACCAGAAATTATTATGTTGCATGGCTGTAGGAAAACCTTCCTTTGTTATGTGGAGTATAGTAAAGGTCATGATGATTAAATTTTAGCTCATGGTAAGGTTTTGACACAATTGTTATTTTAGGTTCTGGTACTATAGTTGAATTTTTTTTGATGCATGTGGGTTATTTTAGTTTTTGTGAGTAATCCTAAAGCTATAACAGTTTTTATATTTGGTTTATTCTTTCCTATATCATTGATCCGTACGAAAGTTGATTGGTGTAAATTAATTTGTTTTGGTCATATCAGTGAGGTCCAGAAAGTTGATGATACCGAAATTTGTGCATTTAAGATGAGATTGATTTGATGATACAAAATTGATCACATAGAAATATGTTAGCTTCTTTCGATATCAGAATGAACAAAGGAAATAAAATGAAATGATGTATTATTGTATTTCTATATAGGAATTTCAATGTCAAGGGATTATGACTACATTAAGGATCTCAAAAATGATTTGGACATTTGGAAAATAAGATTTGGAGTGCTAGATTCTTGGATTGTGACTGGTAGTAATGAGAATCAACATATGAAGATCATTATTTGTGATGCAAAGGTTAGATGAGTTAGTTAAGATTTGTTATAATTTCCTTTATGATTTATCAATGTTACTTATTAGTGTACATTTTGATTTATTTATATTTTTTGGTTTCTTTCTCGGATTTAGGGTGATCGAGTTCATGTAATTACTCGATATAGAGAATTGGAACATTGGAAGGCTTTGATCGAGGAAAACAAGACTTATAGTTTGTATAATTGTCATGTGTTTGTGCGGCAAGCAAAGCAAGTAAAAAAAGAGGCGCAAAAATTCAAAATTTGGGCAACACAGTAGCGTGAGTTAACTCACTCTAGTGTTATCTTCCTGCTCAAGTTAACTCACGCAACACTTACAACTAGCATGAGTTAACTCACGCTCAGCCCTATCACCTACTGGAAAAAAAATAACGTAAGTTGCAAAAAACCAGGAAAAAAGGATGAGTTTTGACGGGACATTACCTGTTCTTTGATGCTTGATGAGCGTAGAAACTTGTTTCCTGACGATTTGCAATGATTTGGAATGAAGATTATGACCCAAAATTTCGTACTTTTTGGGTTTTTGGAGGTGGAGGAAAAGAAAAAATGGTACTTTGTGCTTGCCTGCTGGGTTTTGAACGAAAAATGATACTTAGCGTGAGTTAACTCACGCTACACATGTTAAGTTGCGTAGGGACAATTTGGTCTTTTACTTTGGGAATGAGCGAAACCATTTGGGTAAAGAGCAGAATTCCTTAGGGTTTGTTTGGCTCTCTTAAGAGTTGGGTAACGGGTTATCAAAGCCCATTTATTTTGTTTTAGGTAGAAATGCCATTTATTTCCTTCTAACTTTTTTACTAAGACAAACATTCATACCACCAAAACTTTCACGGTAGCTTATTTAAGTCAATCACTAATCAACAATTTTTATAATATTTACTATATTAAATTAAATATTACATATTTTATGATAAATAAGGTATTATGTTTTCTTTATAGAATTTTTAGAGATCGAGTCTGTCGATTTTATCCGATTAAATGTCTAAAAAAACTTATTGTAAAGACTGAGTTATACGACCGAGTCATCCGATTCAGTCATGCGGTTCAACCACTGACTCATTGGTTCGACCAATAACTTAGTGATCCAGTAAGCTAGCCGAGTCAATGGCCTTTGAATATTTGCTTGCATGAATCAAAATAAAATTCAATCTCTGACAAATCCACATGAAAAAGGGAAAAAAAAAACTTATTTCATGGCGACAAACTGTATATGCCAATACCATAACATGCTAAATGATCATACATTTTTTTTTTGAATAAATGCTAAGACTTTGTTTGGGAGTTTGGAGGGGAGGGGAGGGGAGGGTTTTGGAAAAAAGGAATGAGCAAGTGGAAGAAATAGAAGACATTTGGGAGGAGAGGGCTTTGGAGGTTAATTTTTTACTCATAATAAAAAATCCCCCTCATTTGGGGGAACTCAAAAATTGCATTGGGGGAGGGTTTTGGGGGGTTATGGAGGGTTTATATGAATTTTTCAAATTCAATCTATGTTGTTATAATATTCTTAAAATTAAAAGTATATTAATCATAAGTATTAGTTTATCATTCTCTAAAAAACTGTTCTTTCAAAAAATGTGAATTTTTTGTCCATTTTTCTATATATTTCCAACCCCCCCAAACCCTCCCCTCCCTTCCCCTCCAAACTCCCAAACAAAGCCTAAATGATCATACATGATAGTTCATATTTTTAATCCCAAACAAGTTTTCACGTCCATCAATATCTATCAACCAGAAGAAAAGTATTCATGTCATTACAAGCTCTCCTTCAAAAAAAAAAAAATGTCATTACAAGCTCAGCTTTAGAAAGCTTATTGAAAGTCATAATAAAATTTGCTGCACTAAAACCATTTCATATAATCAATCTGATTGAACCTAAACTCATCGAACAATAAAAGCGATTCTTGCAAGAATATTTAAAACTCACGAATTTATTTCCATGAAATCACTAGATTCGTAAACAAATAGATTGAATTTTAAAATCATGTATAAAGCATTACCTAAATTCAAAATCATAACAAAACAAACAAACGAAAAGCATTACCTAAATTCAAAATCATAACAAAAGTAAAACAATAATTACTTTTCGCAGGTAGCAAATTAATTAGTTATATCAAGAAACATTGATATATCATCTTGTTTCTACAAATTGGATTCGAAAGAATTTGTCACTCAATCATGAATCATTCATTTTTTGGAATTAAGTTTAATTTATCAAGTGAACTTTCACCGTTTTAACCAACATCCTCTTTTTTTTTGGGTTACATGGCTAAAGGAAGCAAAGAGAAAGAAATTGAAACTACAAAAAAGAAGACTATAATCTACGGAACTGCAGAGTCTACTAAGAGGTCTGGTAGGTTTGACGGAGGAGATGCATGAACCACAACCTCCAAGGTAGAAGAAGCATCGATCTTATTTAGGAAGTCAACAAAATTGTTTGAAGAGTTTCACTTCACCATTTGTCCTCAAGACTTGAGGACGCTGAGCTAGTGAAGCAAGAGGTGAGATTGGTAGACAAGTTGTGAGTTTTCATGACACGACGATATGAAGGGAAAATAGTATTAGAAAATGAGTATTTCTATTACAATGTGAGTCATGTTTATAGGATACAAGTAAATAAATGTAACAATTTATGAGTAGCTTCTTAAAAAAACAATATTCGTCATAATAATAGTTAAAATAGAATCATAAAATGACTATTTATCGAATTAGAATGGTGATTATATTTGATGTATAAAGAAAGAAGAAGAGAAAAATTATAGATGAAAGAGATGTTGTCATTTTTGAAAATGGCAAAACTATCCCAAACTATATTTTGCATAAATATAGATTTAATTTTTCTTTGTTTGTAAGATCCATCTTAAACTAATAATATTGATATTGTTAGTTGGACAACTTCATATGTGTTTAAACTTGGATCTTGCGTATGCAGTGTTTGTCATTTTATTTACGAAAAAAATAAAATTTGACCAAAAAAATCTATTAACATCTACTAAAAATATATATAAAAAAATTACTAAAAAAAACAATATATTAAAATCGAAGTACAACAAAATTTCATAATCGTCCTTATTAAAACTCATGATCTCCTTAATTTTATGTGCATAATTATCAATTTGTAAAATTTAATTTATTTGTTTTTTAAAAAATTAATTACGAATAATGCTCATCATCAGTGTAACCAATTTCCACGGATAACTATGAAACTAATTTATTTGTTTTATAAAAAATTAATTATGTATAACTATGGAACTGATTTATTTGTTTTTAAAAAAAATTAGTTACGGATAATGGTTGTATCTACTAACAATATTTTTTTTAAAGAATATCTACTAACAATATTTAAAAATCGAAGTCCAAAAATTTCATAATTGTTTTATTAAAACTTATGATCTCCTTAATTTTATAATCGTCCAGCAAATATTGAATGATATTTTGCATATAAAATAAAAATTTATTTAATAGAAACACTACATTGATGTTTATAATGAGATTAATCATGATTTTCTAATATTTTATCATATTGACTTTCTCATATATGTATATAAAGTTTGTTGCAGCAGATATAAACATTTAAAATATGCAATGGGAGATGGTGCAAATATTGAACGGTGTTCTGCATTAATGTTAATATTTTGAAAATAGTCACGAGTTTTCAAAATTTTATCATATCGTCTATCACATATCGGTACATAAAATTTTTGTTCTGCATATATAACCATATAAAATCCTCAACGAGTGTGGTTTAAATATTTAACAATGTTTTAACTATAAAATAAATATTTATTTAATAGACACACCGCATTCATGTTGATATTTTGAAAATAGTCACGAGTTTTCAAAATTTTATCATATCGACTTTCTCATATATGTATATAAAAATTTGTTTCTGCATATATAAACATTTAAAATATGCAACGGGAGACGGTGCAAACATTGAACTGTGTTTTGAATATAAAATAAAAATTTAATTAATAGAAACACTGCATTAATGTTGATATTTTGAAAATAGTCACGAGTTTTCAAAATTTTATCATATCAACTATCACATGTCGGTACATAAAAATTTTCTTCTACATATATAACCATATAAAATCCTCAACTAGTGCAGTTTAAATATTTAATGATGTTTTAAATATAAAATGAAAATTTATTTAACAGACACACTTCATTAATGTTGATATTTTAAAAATTGTCGTGAGTTTCCAAACTTTTATCGTATCGACTTTTATATATGTATATAAAAATTTGTTTATGCAGATATAAATACATAAAATCTGCAACGGGTGCGGTACAAACATTGAACAATGCTTTGCATATGAAATAAAGTGTTATTTAATAGAAACACTATATTAATTTGATTTTGACAATAGTAATTAGTTTTAAAAATGACAACTCATGAGATAAACATTTATCAGAACATACATTTCACATAGAAATACACATGACAACTCAAACATCAATTATACAAGAACCTTACATGTTGCACTACCATGTTTGAATATTACATGTGACACTACAATGATGAATAACATACATAATAAATACAATAATAACGAAAATTCAAATTCTAATAAGCATTTGTGAACAATAAAAGTGAATGATCAATTACATAACAGATACTTATCAGCGAAGAGTATAAAAATCCACAATAAAAATATTTGTAATTGATTCATTAAAAAAACGAGACAATTTTTTTAACGTAAAATACATTACAATCTGATTCAAGTGATCACCATAATTCAACTGCAAAACAAGGCACACCATAAACAAGTACAATACATTACAAACTGATTCAAATAATTCAAGTGCAAAACAAGACACAAACAAGTATAGTACAATAAAAAATACTTCATAGATTATGCTAAAATATTATGCATCCTTCAATCCAGTCAACTCAGGGGCTGATAACCGATTTGATCAATATTAGTTCAACCTAGGTTTCTTGACAGATATGGAATCAGATCGAAATATAACCAAGAGTTTGTCAACTACCTCTTCAACGATGGAGGTATATGAATTTTTAACATTGACATCACTATTTGCTTCCACAACCACAATTTTATTATTTGCATCCCTAGCAAAGCCATTAGTATTGAAATCAAGATATATGAGAACATGAAACTTGTTTCTAATTACTCATTCCATGTGACCTTCACCAATCGACTTTATTGGTTGGGTGAACAAGAAGGATAATTCTTCAGCAAACTTTTGGGGGCTAGTCTCACATTGATGCTTAACAACAACACGACGATCCCACAAAATCTTCACAGCCGAATGAATTTGTTATAACAGATCATTCGACCCTTGTGGAAACTCAGACCTCTTGTGACCAGCTTCCTGCATTTCACGACGGGTTAGGGTAATATTCGCCTGTTAAATTAAATTAATAGAATGAAAATTTCCTTTGGAGCATTCTTGATACATTAAGAATAGTTGTTCGAAAACCCCATCCATGCTCTTATAAAAAAACCCAGCTCTCCGGCGAAACCACCCGTATGTTGCGGACCCATGAATTGCGAAAGAGAATTAATTGCAGAATTAAAATCGCAAGCTTCATTAGAGTCGATGAACCAAGAACAAATGTTGTCGCACATTTGATCACTAAGTTTTAGACAAGTCGACACCGATATAAAAATCGATAAGATTTTAATGCCACCATGAGTTGAGAACCAAGCGAATCCCTTCCTTGAATGCTTCCCTCCGTTCATTGGAAAGTGTCATCTTCAACCAATGATAATGATCACGTTCGAAGAGAAAATAGTTGCAATCTCTCAGATTTTGTTATAACTTGCTTCACTTTGTTCTTCTTCAAATATTTTTCACTAATAAATATTAAAAATCACGGAACACATATTTACGTTTGAATGATAAACAAAATATGGGACACGTGCATAAAAAAAACATGAGACAAACATTCAACACAACATACATTTCACATAGAAATACACATGACAACTCAAACATCAATTATACAATAACTTTACATGTTGCACTACAATGTTGAAATATTACATGTGACACTACAATGTTGAATAACATACATAATAAGTACAATAATAACAAAAATTGAAATTCTAATTAAAGTGAAGAATCAATTACATAACAAATACTTATGAGTGAAGAGTATAACAAACCACAAGAAAAATATTTGTAACTGATTCATTAAAAAAACACGAGACAAATATTTTTCACTAATAAATATTAAAAATCATGGAACACATATTTACGTTTGAAAGATGAACAAAATACATGAGACACACATTCATCAACATACATTTCAAATAGAAATACATATGGAAATTCAAAACATCAATTATACAATAACCTTACATGTTGCACTACAATATTTGAATATTACACGTGACATTACAATGTTTAATAACATACATGATAAGTACAATAATAACAAAAATTCAAATTCTAATTAAAGTTTATGAACAATTAAAGTGAAGAATCAATTACATAACAAATACTTATCAGTGAAGAGTATAATAAGCCACAAAAAAATATTTGTAATTGATTCATTAAAAAAACAAGACAAATATTTTTCACTAATAAATATTAAAAATCACGGAACACATATTTACGTTTGAAAGATAAATAAAACATGGGATACATGCATAAAAAAACACGAGACAAACATTCATCACTGATATATAATCAACTTCAATTTAAACAATATTTTCCACACGTTCACTTCAGTGATAAAACTTATATATCACTTTCATTCTTAAAACAATATTTTTAACTTTTTTATTTATGTATTTGTCGTCCATCTCAAACGTGGTTGAAGTGTTTGAACTAAGGGTTTTTGTAACCTATGCAACATTGCAAAGGATAAGGTGCAATAAATATACCTCTTTTTTCAACATAAACTATCATATTAATTATTTTGTTCTTGAAAAATGATTATTTTTCTCTATTATATTAATCATTCTATTTATTTTTAATAACTTCATACTACTACAATAAAGATTACATCTAATAACAAATGCAAGGAAAATTATACATTGATCAAATACAACATTATTTTAGATAAGGGTGTCACCAATTTTCTGAGCAATTTTCCTAATGATAAAAAAATAAACGTTATGGCTGATTTTTTGGGAGTAAGGAAAATACAACAACATTGCTTATAAGGGTGTTATCAAATACAACAACATTGATTTTATGGGAAATTTTCTGAGCCAAATACAATAACATTGATAAAAAAAAACGTAACCTAACAAATAAGACCTGGATTAAAGTGTTTTAGGCTTCTTTGATGACAACCTTATAAGCAACAACCCAGAAAATAAATGCTAAAACACAATCAAGATTATTTCTAGTAACAAATGCAAGGAAAATTATATAATGCTGAAGAATAAAATAAACCTGCAGCTTCTAAGATACATTGTCGTCAAGTTACGTTTGTTTGGACGTTTGGCTTTCGGGGCATTTGGCTGACTATATGACTACGGTGGAGAAAGATAAATTGGTTCATCTTGCTGTGTCGGTGGAAGAAGAAGTAAAGGATATACAAAAAAGTAGGATTTTTTATTTTAATAACGATGACACCCTTATCTAAAAAATATTGTTGTATTTGATCCATTGATAATTTTCCTTGCATTTGTTGTAGTGTGAAGTTATACAAAAATAGAATGATTAATATGATAGAGAAAAATAATCATTTTTCAAGAACAAATAATGAATATGATAGTTTATGTTAAAAAAAAGATACATTTATTGCACCTTATCCTATGCAATGTTGCATAGGTTAGAAAAACAATCGAATCATAAACCAAAGTTTGATCCCTTCAATCTTTGATCCAATTTTAATCCATTTGCTTGGAAACTCCAGTGAGAGGTGGGTCTCGTACTCTTTAATATACTCCCTCCGTTTCAAAATGAGTGTCGTTTTAGGTGTTTACACACATATTAAGAAATGCAATGATTAAGAGAAAGAGAATGGTTATTTTACCAAATTATCCTTATTAACTATTGGTTAGTTTTAAAAGTAATACTTTGGAAGTAGTGTGCAGAGTATTAATTGGAGGGTACAATTGAAAAGAAAAAGTTATTATTGCATTGGAAACTGAAAGCGACATTCATTTTGAAACAAATTTTTTTGGCTAAAGCGACACTCATTTTGAAACGGAGGGAGTACGAGCGTACACTTTATTCCCTTAATTTCATTTCATTTACCAAAATCCTTTTTAAGATTTCGAAACAAATGAAAGATATACATATTATTTTGAACAATCACATGATACATTAGGTTTTAAGGTTTACAAAGATAAATTTTAGTGCTAAATTTGGAAAATTACTAAATTACCAAACATTCTTTAATTTAAGGTTTACATTGTCCAAGCCATACAACTTCAAGGAAAAATTGTATCACCCACATAAGGAAAAATTGTATCACCCACATAATTTAAAATTAAGAAAGAATGGGTGGAACTTGGAAGATCATACCGTGAGCATCAAATCAACATTAATGGTATTTTGGATATAGAATTTTAGATACTTGAGTTTTGGAGGGTTAAATGCCTAAGACTATATATTTTTTTTTGGTGGTGGCCAGGGTTTGAACCCCGGACCTTGCATATATTATGCATTGTCCATACCAACTGAGCTAAGCTCACGAGGACCAGACTATATTTTAGTATATGTTTGATATTGAAATTTCTGTTTTTTTTTAAAAGAGTAACATGATTAGCTATTCAAACATACCCTAAATGTTTGTTTGAGAATTTAGAAGTAGAGGGGGGTATTTTGAAAGAAAAAAAATATGGAAGATAAAGAGCGGAAAATAGATGAGGATGGGTTTGAGAGTTTACTTTTGTTTTTCCTTCAGAAAACATAATCTCATTGATTTCGAGTAATTCAAAAATGATTTTAAATGATTTTGGTAGGTTTAGATAAATTCTCAAAAATCCAATCTATAATTTTATAATGCTCTCAATATTGAAAATATATTAACTATAATAATTATTTATCATTCTCTAAAAAACCATTTCAAAAAAGTGAAAATTTTCCCTATTTTTATCTTGTAATCCAATCTATTTTTTTTTTCTCTAGAAAAAATGCTAAATTCAGCGAAACTAATTTTCAAGAAAACACCAGGACCAGGACCAGGAGGGTTCATTTGTAGTTGTAGTGGAGCCCTTTCTCATTTCCACTCCACCCATGTTTTCCTTAAAATGAAGAGTATTACTTTTTCCACCCTATTTTTTTCCAATTTTACCCCTGGTCCGGATTTCATATTCCGGAATGAATTATTAGTATTTTTCAGATGTTTCCGGATTTTAAAGTCCGGAATAGTATTTTAGCAGAAGTAAAATTAAAATAAAATGCGATTAAAAATAATAAACACAAATAAAAAGACATAAGAATAAAAAGAAATCATTTTATTAATATATGAACAATACATTACAATAATTTTCAAGCTTTCAAGCTTTTTAAGCTTATTACATCCTAAAACTATTTCTAATCCTATCCTATTACATAAGCTATACCAGTGGCTCCAGCTCTAACTCCAGCCGCTGATGGTAGGGGTGGAAATGGGCTAGGCCGGGCCGGGCTTTGTAAGGCCTAAGCCTGGCCTACTTCAAAAATGTTAGGCCTGAGCGTGGCCTATTACCCGTCATAGGCTCATTTTCGAGGCCTGACATGGCCTTTTTAAAAGCCTGATGAAGCCTGAAAGCCTATTTTAAAGCTTACTTTATGTTAAGGTCTGGCAACACATGTAAGCCTACTCATAAATAGGCAAAAACTTATTAAGGCATAAAGCACACAAATATGTTTGCTACTAAATAATGAATTCTTACGAAGGTCTAATCACACCAATATATCAGCTATTAAATAACCAATCATATGAAGGCTTGTGTTTATGAAAAAAAAACTTCAAAAATATCAATAATGGAAGATATATTATATATGAAAAGCTTAGTAGGCTGACCTGATGGGCTTAGTAGGCTTTTTTGCAAGCCTTAGCCTGACCTGTTTAATTAAATAGGCCTTATAAAAAGCTTGAGCTTGACCTTGTTAATAAACGAGCTGGGCCGAGCTAGGCCTCAAATAGGCTAGGTCGTAGGCCCCTGTCGGACGGTCTGGCCTATTCCCACCCCTAACTGATGGAGAGGAAAGAAGGTGGGAGGAAAGAAGATGGCGGGGAAGAAGAAATGCTGTTGGTGGGGAGACAGAGGGGGCACAGGTGCCTCTAGGGAACAAGAGACCATGATGGTCAACATGACACCCAGGCAAACCAACCTCAGATTCAGACTGAACCCTACCCTATTGACCGATCATATGACCCCTGATGGATTTCCAAAGAGGTCTCTTTCTATGAAAGGCCAACGATGGAAACACATCGTTGTAGAAGAGGAGAAGAGAAGAAAGAAGAAGGTGTGAGAAATTGTAGAAGAGGACCATATTTATAGGGGAGGGGCGATAAAAAAATGGTGGGGAAGCCATCAATGCCGGTCAAAAAACGTGTTTTTACACTTGACCACCGCCCAAAACGTTTGAAAAATGTTTTCTTTGTGGTGCAGACCACCGGCCAAAAACTTCTGATGGAATCCGGAATATATAATCCGGAATGCACATACATTCCGGATTATATATTCCGAAAAAATACGATAATGGGGTGAATCAAAGGAGAACTTCCGCCTTTGTGTATGGTGAGGGTTGGTTTGAATTTTAGAATCTGGATTGATTCAGCATTGGATTCTTCTATGTGGCCCACGTTGCACCGACAATTTTTGTGGTCCACAGCGCCCAAATACCTCTATAAATAGGGGTCCCTGATTTCATTACAAGTAAACTACACCAGGGAAAAAAATCATGGAATTCCCTGGCTTTGATCCGAACACCAAGCTAGCGGCAGTCTACTACAACGGTGGAACACCACCCCATCTGTTTAGGATTCGCGACGATGTCACCCTCTCCGGGCTGAAGGATGAGCTGGATCAAATCAACCGTCAACTCAACCACAGAGACACAAGGAGGGTGGTCGGTGTTGAATATCGACGTCCATTGTCCGACTCAGCCGGATCTCTACGCTTCAGCCGGATGAAACTCACAAACGATGGCGACATGAGAACCATGTTCTCTGTCTTTGGTCAGCACAGCGCTAGAGGACCTATCGAGTTGGACGCTTCGTTGGTTAGATCTGCTGAACAAATTCTGAAAAGTTTGCACCGGCCCAGGAACTACGAAGAGATCAGGGCTCTGCTGGAGGGTCCATAGGAGGAAGAAGTTAGTTTAGATGATCCGTGATAATGTGTTATGTTTTAATTAATCGCGTGTTTTATGTTGTTTTAATTGCGTGTTAGTTATGTGTTGTTGAATTAAGTTGTTGCATTATGTTTTAATTGCGTGTTTTGATGCGTGTTAGTTATGTGTTGTTGAGATTAATTGCGTGTTTTGTTATGTTTTAATTTACGGCAAAGATGTTCATTTAATCAATAAAATCACCAAAAATATGCTTTTCGGATTACTAAATCCGGAAAAACGTAGGGCGTAAGTGTATTCCGGAAAACGAAATCCGGAATGCCTCAGCATAGGATTCTTTTGTATGGACCACATTGCACTAAGAGTTTATGTGGTCCACAACATCCAAGGACCTCTATAAATACATCCTCTCGAGTTTTCACCTTCAATACCATCAAAACACGCAAACACACCAAAGCAAACCATGCAAATTTTTGTCATCAAGTTGAAGATCTTTCTCATGCTGTTTTAAATATGAGTAGTGTTAACTTGTGCCCTTAGGGCACATGTTAAGAAACCTAAAAGAAGAAACTTTCTCTAAAATTTTGTGCATTTAAATGATTAAAAAGTTAAATATTCAATGCAATGCACACATTCCAATAAATTTTTTCTATATTTGAATCATTAACTTGTGACTTGAGGGCACAAGTTAACATTTCCCTTTAAATATATAGATCTCTATATAACGGCATGATGAAGATCATCAACATGCTGTCAAAAATATATAGATAGTCCTTGATGCCTCCTTGATAGATAGATAACTCAAAAATATCAAGAGGTTTCTATGAGTTAGATCTTGCTGCCTGCCAGATGAATATGTCATTTGGCAAGGCAGCAGGATCTAACTCAAAGAAATCCTCTTGAAAACACCTTGCCTTTCTTCATTGTGTTGCAGATCTAACTCCAAAGAAGAGGTTCTTATGAACTCGATCATGTCGGCCTGCCGATCTTAACATGTCAGTTGGCAGGCCGGCAGGATCGAGTTCAAAAGCTCCTCTTCAAACCACCTTCCCAAAAGAATCATCATTTATGCTATTTTGGTGCCGTTCGGAGGATTATAAAATCCAGAAATACTGCATGCATTCCGGATTATAAAATCCGGAACCACTCAGTAACAATTTGGCCGGTGACGTTTCACCAAAACTTTGGCCGGTTAGTGGAGTTTGAAAGCGTTTTTTTGGACGGTTTTGAATGAAAAACACGTTTTATTTGACTTCCAAATGACCTAGGACTTGTTTAAGGCTATAAAAAGGATTGGATCTTCAACATTTTCCTTCATTCTTCTTCACCTCCTTTCTTACATTTTCTTCAAAAAATTTAGTTTTTTAGGTAGCTTTTAGGAGTGTTTGTGGTGTCATGGTCATTGTTGACCGCTCATACGACCCCTGCAATTGCATTGCAGCTTATGCAGGGGTCGTATAACGGTCAACAGAGACCCTTGACATCAAAGAAAGACACAAAATATTCATATCGTATTTGTCCGGATTTTATATTCCGGAAACACTAACAATCTGGTTCGGAATATGAAATCCGGACCAGGGGTATTTTTGGAATTTTTGCAGGGCGCGCGAGAAGGCAGTAGGGAGGGAAAAGTAAATCCCTAAAATGAAAGATAAAAAAGGATCCAACGCTTGTTAACGGTTCGCTATGTATTCATGGTGATCGTTTTCGCTGAATATAGCATAACTGTTTTTTTCTAAATTTTTATTTATCAAAAAAGAAAAAGGGAAATGAAATTGATTGTGTGGACGATGGCGAGAGTAATTGAAAAAGAGATGGGGGGGTGTGGATAGCAAAATTTGAGAGTGGGTTGCACATGCCTCCAAATTACCCTTTCAATCGTTTTCCCAACAAGATTTGTCCACTTCCAACCAAACTTCTGAAAATATTTCTGACGTGAGTTAAGTCATGCATGTGTTAAAATCAGCGTGACTTAACTCACGTTAGTTACAGGTCTGAGGGAGTTAACTCACATTGTTACTGATATACCAGCAGACAACATTTAATGCTACAGTCCCAAGTCATTAATGACCCGTAATCTTTACACACTCATAATTGAACCGAATTACGCCAGTTTAACAACATAATAGCATAATCACATATAAACAATCCAAATTACAGAAATTCGTCATTTATCACACAATTACATAATTACACGTAAACGATCCAAATTACACAAATTCGTCCTTAAATTACCAAAAGCACATAATCACACATAAACGATCCAAATTACACAAATTCGTCCCTAAAGTCCCAAAATCACATAATCGCACATAGACGATCCAAATTACACAAATTCGTCGTTAAATTAGACATAACACAAATTCATCAAAGCGTTGTCCCTATCAGTGACAACCACCTTAGGCATGTCGAGTGTTGAGGTCAAATGACCAACCAACATCTCAAATACCCAAGTAAAGTTATCACTATGTCTATTGAATAACAAAATAACAAGGAAAAAAAAACTTGTGCAACAAGCTAACAAAGAAAAAAAGTGGCGCAAAATTTCAAAAACATAACATTACTCCTGCGTGACTTAACTCATGTTAGCCCCTGCCTGTGTTAACTCATGCTACGACCTTCTTCCCAAAAGTGACGAACCAAGCACAAAAATCAGCAAAATCAAATGAGTTTAGATGATACATTACCTGATATTTGATGTTTGATGAACGTAGAAACTTGTTTCCTAACGATTTGCAATGATTTGTAATGAAAATTTTGACCTAAAAAATCGCACTTTTTGAGTTTTTGAAGGTGGAGGGAAAGAAAATGGTGCTTGGAGTATGAACCGATGTGTTTTGAACAAAACAGTAAACTCAGCGTGAGTTAACTCACGCATGAAGTAACCAGTGTGACTTAAGTCCCGCAGGGGTACTTTCATCAATTCAGTTGGGATTGAGCGTTTTTTGTTGGGAGAAGAGAGCATTTTTCAATTTTAAGACCTCGATGTTCTGATTTCAACTAAAGAAATTGCGATAACGTCTACCAATCACTTAACTTAATAGACCAAATTGAACTATTTTAGAGTCAAGGGACCGAACATAATTTTTAAAATAAGTTAAAGGACCAAAGTGATATTTAAGAAAAACTAGAAAGAAAAAAAAAGAACGAACAATTACACTATGATCTAAATATACTTTTCAACTTAAAATTTGACCACTAAAGAACAAAAACCACACATTAATTCTTTAGTGTATATGGACACAAAGGAAAAAAAAAAAGGTTGGAACAATTTGTATAAGATGCTAATGGAATCAATACATGTTGAAACTAAAACATAGTGTCATCAATGGGAGGACCTAGATATTCAATTCCATCCATTTGACAATTTTCTGGCATCTCAATTTCTTCTAACAACGCATAACTATCATCTTTGTCTTTCACCTCACCAATCTCTTCCTCATCTGCAGGATAAAATAGATCATTGATGGTCAGAGACATAGCAGTAATAATGTCAAATGTACTGTACATTGCTATAGGAGTTTGAATGATTAAATATACAATCTGCAATAGAAATATGGGAAATGTTAACTTGTGCCCTCAAGGCACAAGTTAAGAAACTAAAGATAGAAACATTTTATTGAAAATTGTGCATTTTATGTTTTAGAAATTTAAAATCTTATATTTTCAAGATAACATTTATGTTTTGATTCCATTTTTAACTTCTTAACTTGTTCCCTTAGGGCACAAGTTAACATGACTCTAGAAATATTTATGAACCTTATGTATATTTATTTTTAGGCAAAGTTTCCTTTTATGTGCAATGAGAAAGTGTAGTGACTCACTTGGAAAAGCATTATAAGGGTAATCTTTATAGTATGAACAGTCTCTGCCATCTTCTTTGGAATAAGGTGGACCAATGACATCAAGCACAGCGCATGGAGTTATAGCTGTGAATTCATGAATGTTGCCTCCAGTTGTTGGATACAACACTGAAGTATCACATGGTGCTGTGAACACTTTATTTGCTATGAGCTTTGCCAATCTCACTGTAAATACAAAATTAACTTTGTTAGTCACATTTTAAAAACCAACACACGGTTAGGACCTAGATTGTCCGCATTTGACAATCCGTACTATGTATGTGATTGTACGGATTGACAACGGCAGACAATACAGGTCTCCATGAGTACATGGTCACTACATTTTACTTCACTCGATAATTCTTACAGTCACATCCGTCAATTGATTTAGATCGAATGATTCATGTGTCCTAGGTCTATGAATGTTTGTGTTTACGAGGATTAATTTTTCCATCCAAAAAGGCCTAGTGGCGCAGTTTAGTGCCCGCTTGCCTTCTATTCATGTGTAATTAATCTTTGATATATAAGTAGTATATAGTTGTTGATTTAAATTTAAAAAAGTGTCGAGAGCGAGATATAAAGAAAGCTCACATTTTGATGATTGTTGCAACAAGTTGTGAGAGGCCTCATGATCAACCCAATCATAAGACTTAATGTGCATTTGCCCTAATAGAAGCTTGCTGAAAACAGTCATGCCAGGGTGGTTATGGAGGGGGATGACTCCTCTTTCAGGTAAGAAAAAGATACATAGCTGCACAAACAAAATGCAACAATAGCAAATTGAATGAGTAATTATAATATGACAATGACATTATGGTTTACTAGGGAGCAATGTTGGATTGCAAACGCTTACAGAGAAATTGTCACATTTGTAGACTGTGGTGTATGTGACCCTTTGATTTTCTTTAATAATATTTCCAGGCTTGAAAAACTGCAGATCTCTACTTAGTCCAACATCCTCTGGCTTCATGTGATCTAATTATTGATAAAAAAATTATAAGATCATCATATTAAATTAGACATCTAGTATTAAAAATACATATTATAGAAAATAAATTGCAAATCAATATTACATGTTCTAGAATGTGTTAATGTGAATGTTAACAATAATGCAATTATATAAAGGATGGAAACTTGTGATAAAAGGGAATGAACCATTCAACTCTACCACTTATAGGACCACATATCCTAATAGAAGATCCTAGAAAATCTTCATTTCT
The DNA here is from genome assembly GCF_051527215.1 of Medicago sativa. Classification (NCBI taxonomy): domain Eukaryota; kingdom Viridiplantae; phylum Streptophyta; class Magnoliopsida; order Fabales; family Fabaceae; genus Medicago; species Medicago sativa. The sequence goes on along the minus strand of NC_140755.1, from coordinate 83,705,015 downwards.
ATATATGAAAATTGAAGTCATTGTCGATTCCTTCAATTTAAAAAAAAAAAAAAAAAAAAAAAAACAGAACAAATTTTAATAAATGAATCTATATAAAAATTGATTGATCTGTTCATAGTAGTTTTTTTAACATTAATTTGAAATCACCTAAAAATATCCAAGCATAAACTAAAATTTCTGACCCTAAAACATTGCAATATTTGACAAAATTTATCCAAATAAATCAATCAATAATTTTTAAACATACCAAGGATGTGACAAATTTTGTGAACATCTTGTGGCGAAGGAACCGTGCCAGGGCCTTTGAATGTTTGCTTGCATGAATCAAATAGCTCTTGAAGTGCCTTTGGAACATGTTTCTTAACCCTACGGTTATAAGGCTTATTCCTTTTCTTTGCAATGACTCTTTTCACATAACCAACCTTGTTAACATGTCCAACTCTTTCTCTACCTTGCTCAACTAAACCAACCTCCATTACTCTTCAAATGTGAACCAAATTTTTAACTCCTATGTGATTAACTCAATAAGTCTCAATCCTATGCACTTGAACAATTTTATAGTGAATGAGATTGTTAAATAGCCCACTGGATTATTTCTCCTTGAATTTTAAGTATAGATTTGTTTCCACTTTTGGATTGTGAGAAAAGGTGAAAAGAAAAAGAGACCTCAAATACCAAGAATAGAGAAACTAAAAAATAGAATAAAAAATCTTTTAAAAAACTATGTAATGAAATAGTAGTTGTTGACTAAAAAATGAGGAAGAAATTAACTATATTAGTATGAAAGTGGAAAATTATATAAGAGGATTGTTAAAAAGTTTATAACTGTATTAAAGGATAATGTTATGGAATTAGATAGGATTAAAAATGCAGATTATATATATATATATATATATATATATATATATATATATATATATATATAGTTTATATTATAAATAAATAAATAAATGCATGAAGAGAGAGGAAGAGAGAAAAAATATCTAAGAGTTGAAAAGAAAACTATGGGCCGTTTAGATGGTATTGCTTCATGTTGTGGCACTTAATTGATTAAAACAGTAAAGTTAGACTAAGAAAAAGGAAAAATGAAAAGAAGAAAAAAAGAAAGAGTGGAAACTAAAAAAACAGTGTTTAGTGCAGTTGAGTTCCCGCCCCCATAGATTGTTTGCAAACTAGCGGTTAAAGCGGCCACTGTTTTCTGATTTGCAGTCGGTTAGTCAATAGAAACTTACCAAAAAGACCCCACTCTAGTATGAATAGGATCAAGTTAATATATTATCTCCAAAATTTTCTACCCTTATTTAATACAATATTTTTATTTTTTTAACAAGTTAAAATGAAATATATTATCAACAATAAACATTCTATCTAACAAAAGATAAACCAGAGTAAAACACAAAGCTTTTATAAAAAGTTATAGGTCAAAGTCTAAATAAATTAAAGTATTTAATCACCGATTACGATAACCAAAAGTAAAATAACATTTATCTTTATATCTCTCTTTCTATCACATTATCGCTATGCTACATTTATCCTATCATACTTTCTTTTCTTTTTTATCTCAAAGTGTTTTTGTGTGTACACAAATATTTTCCTAATTTTTTTAAGTCAGTTGTATTTTAATTTGGTTGTATTGTGTTTGTTTAATAGAGTCGTTTTACTGTAAAAAAAAAAAAAAATTAGATAGGATTGAATTTGTTTTACTTCCTTCTATCTAAGCTGCTGGTTATCTCAAAATCAAACAGCTAACATAGATGCATACGTCTAAATTTCTTAACTTCTTAATTTCTTATGTGAATTAATCAATCAATTTATTGTGTGAAAATGTGATATATAGCCAATTGACTATGGTACATTGCAATCTAGAAAAATTGAGAAGGGAATGTGTGATGTCATGTGCATGACCACAAAAAACCACGGTGATTGGGATTTATAAAATTTGAAAAAAGTTAAAAGAAATCACAAATGTCACATAAATTGTTTCACACCTCATAGTCTAAACATGTGCCAAGTGGCCCCTAATCAGCTGGGTGTAGTGGGATTTTTTACATTAGAGGTTATGGTCAGGACAGCTTGATATTCCTAACACTAAAATTTTACTATTTGAGAACTTTTTTTTTTTTTACAAATATTCTTCTATAATTATATCACACATTTTATATTCATGGTTTCTTATGATTTTTTAATACACTTTTGGTAATACTTTGAAGTAGAAGAACTATAATTGCAAATGATGATGATTCAATAGAAATTATGATAGAAGTGTTACGTATACTAGGAGTGGGGCAATTTTTCAGAAAACTTTTATATCCACTAAAATACACAGTTATGTGCTACTATTCAAATAACAAATTCTCTCAATTTCAATAGTAGTAGGATATGTGCATTGTCTAATTTCAGAAATTCCTACCGAATATTGTAGCCTTGTAGGGCTAGTAGGCCCTGTAGTCTCACTTTTTTTTCACCTGATGACTGATGTTATATTTGTAATATTTGGAAGAATAATGATATTTTGACATCCATTTGATGACAACTTTGTTGACAACCTTGTTTTTCTCACTTCTTATTGGTTAAAAACAATGGAGAGAGAAAAAGGAAGAGAGAGAATAACAACATCATGTGAGTATGAGAGAGAAAGTTGTCCAAAAGTTGTCAAAAAGTGGTTGTCAAAATATCATTTCTCTATTTGGAATGTAAATTTGTTAAAGAGAGAAACTTGAAGAGACAAATATCACATGGAGTCAAAATCAGAGGAAACATCGATGCATTATCTAATCTCAAAATCGCTTTCATGTGACTAATTTGCATGTAAGCTTCATGTAATTGTCAAACCTGGATGCTCTTAGCTAATGTTGCATTAATACATTGATGGAACCGTTTTGAGAAATCTAATATGTTTAACAAGTATGGAAAAGTATTTGAGTTTTCTTCAAATCAAAATTATGAAGTTAACGATGGAGTTTTGCCTATGTTTGAGATATCGGAGTGTGTTCATCTCTAAGTCTTTGGTTTTAATGTGTTAAGTACTCTTATGTTGGGTTAGTTTATAATAGATTTTGTTCTACCTTCAATTGAACCATATGCTAGTGGATGGATGGAGGGATTGATCCTCCAAATTAACCGATTGGTCTGGATACCGAGCATCTAGAAAAATTATATTTGCTTTATTATTATATTTTTATTATTAGGTTATGATGACTCCTTCGTTTTAGATTCTCTAAAAAAAAATTGATGTAAAAAAGTTGAATATTATTCATTAGAGACTTTAGAAAAGTATAATAGTTGGGGGAAAAAACGTTGAAAACCATCCATGTTAAAATATTTTTGATTAATATAGTGAAAAAAACATAGCCACTATAATATATGTTTCACTATCCCCTCTATTAAATACGATTTTCTTCAAAATCTAATCAAAATAGTTATTCCATCTTTAATTATTTCTCAAGAAAATGGTTTTTGTTTTTTTTTTTTAAGGAAGAAAATGACTTTTGTTAATAACCTACAAATAAACATAACTAGAACATTAAAAATGACTATTTTAAAAATTTAAAACAAACGGACCCAAAGTCACCTATATTTGGAGATTTTATATTGAATAAAATCCATATTAACTTTTCTCCTGTTAACTATTTGCAATTTAGTAGTAAGTAAGATTTAAATTTAAATAAATTTTTAATCATTTATTCATACAATTTTTTTTTTTTGTGGTTGTAAAAAAATATTTATTTTAATAATGTATACATATCACTTTTTTTGGTTTTGATTACTGGTCTTTTGTTTTAGCCCCTATAAAATTTATTTTAAATTTTGTGGTTGTAAAAAAAATATTTATTTTAATAAATGTAAACATATCACTTTTTTTGGTTTTGATTACTAGTCTTTTGTTTTAGCCTCTATAAAATTTATTTATATTAAAATTTGTTTAAGTAATGTTCGTTTTAGTTTGTGGGAGTAAAATCAAATATTTTAGAAGTACATATTGTGTTCGTAAGCCATGCTTCAACTTCTTTTAGGAGACAACAACCTTTATGAAAATTTGAAAATAAAAGTTGTTGACGTGAGGATTTGGTTATATAGAGACATCAACAAATGAAAAGATCATATCACATTTGTAAATATCAAACTTCTTTTGCAGTAAATAAAACTAATCAAACTTTATTTTATAATCGAATAATGTAAAACAAATAGAAATGATACGAACATTCGAGTTATAATAGGACGTTTGTGTAAAAAAGCTTACATCATGCATAAGTATTCTCCCTTTTTCCTCTAAAAAACACCTTTTCTATCAATTTTAAAAGTTGCTTTTATAGTTTTATCACAGCCATAAGCTGTATCTCAGACGATCTTCAGGCAAAATAAAATGTCACTGGTTAAGCCAAATTTTGATCAAAAGATTTGACGAGCTAAAGGAGCAGAGGATCCTCATTTCGCCCAACTTGGATTCAAGGACTACTACATATAGCATATAATCTAATATATTTGTGCATTTTTACATACTACATTAGCATATAATTTAATATATTTTCATTTAACTAATATAAGGTTCCACTTCAATTTCCAAAAGCTGCAAATGCCTGTCATCATCTAGCTTGCTGCAATTATTGTGAAATCGCTGATGTCCCCCACGTTTACAGTTGACCTTCTCTTACTAAGTCATGTAGCTGCAGAAGACAACTCTGGGAAGAAGCATTTTGTACATCTTCTACAAAGCTAACTTGTTTCATTGTCACTTCAAAATCACACATCTTCGATAGGCTAATATATCTGTCGGTTTTGTTGTTCTGATTGTTTGACTGAAAGTATCTTTCAACTCTTGATGACAATTCTGAAAGGCATGTGCTAAACTTCATTTTCCTTTTACTGAAGTGGACAAAAAATAATTTTTCCTAACAGATGGTTGCAGATTCATAGGTTACTCTGCATCATCTCCTCCGAGTTTGAATCCAAGTCTACTGTTATGTTTGCATCCGGGGTAGATGTGGAAACTGAAGCTACACTTACAGCGAGTTTTGACTTCTCATTATTGCCCAAAAATGAATGGCTTGGAAGATTGATCGATGATACATTCTGTTCTACCTTGATCTTTTTCTTTCCCTAAGAACCAACCCCGCAAAGCAGTTTAATATAAGGGGACAAATAGTGGTTGGAATATAAAGATTTACAAAGTAATGTAATCGTCCATTTCTCAATAGCTAATTTGGATTAAAGAACCAGAAAAACTTGTATGTGCGAAGGTTTCAAAGGCAATATAATTTTAAATTGTTTTACTTTAGGGGAAAAAACACTTTATTAGCTCTGCAAGAGAGATTTTGATGAAAAACTAATTATTTGTCCAAAATAAGCTATTACTGAAAGAGCTAGAATAAAAATGATAGCAAAAAAACAAAACCAATCAGTTTAAATCCCGAACTCAACAAATAGGCATCATTAAAAATATTTGACAAAAACTCACCTTTTTGTCAGGATAACCATTCCCTTCTGAAGTTGAATTTCCCAGCAGCATTGCATCGCAAGCAACAGTAGGCATTTTTAGCGCCTGAACATTTGTTCCATTTTCCTGTCGACCAATTAGCTATAATCAGATTGATGCTCCTTGTCAGAAGGTCAAAGCATTGAAAAAGTTTATTTTTCATTTTTTTTATTTTGTTGAGGCTATGTAGGAAGGAACACAACTGAAACAAGTGGAAGGTTTAATTATGCAACCTTCACTGTAGAGGAATTAGGGTCAGAAGAAAACAAGGACTTCTCAGAGATATTAACACAGGTGGCATTTTCAATTCCAATGCTTCCATTTGCTGCACATTCATCCTTTAAGTTCAAGGAAGGAGATTGGGGAGCTTCAGTTCCATCCTCAACAGATGCTACATTTGACACCTATATCATGATTATATACCATTTATCAACAAACATCTTAACATATCTACATATTCTACATATAAAGCAGGTTGAGCTAAAAACAGATTAACTGTGTTAAATTTGAAGCAACTATATGTATTAGGATGTACAATAAACACCCAGGATATAATAACAAAGAATAGTTAACAGCGAATCAAAACGATTCAAATCCCTGCAAAGTACCAATTAGACATGTCAACTAAAACATCCTGCCCAGTAACAATTCTAGAAACTGACCACTATTAGATATATTACTTACACTCGCAGCATGTTCTTCTTCTTTCAAACGAAGTGCAGCAGCTTCTACAAAGGCAGCATGTTCTTCTTTCAAACGAAGTGCAGCTTCTTCAAACGCAGCAGCCTTTCCCATAGAATGTCTGACAATGTTAACAACGATATCATGATTGCGCTCAACATATGGTAGTCTTGACCTCTCCGCTATTAATCGCCGTAGATTGCTTGCAGTGACGGGCATATGCTTCGCTTTTCAAATGGGTAAACACAAATTAAGTTGGCATGTGCTATAGAAATGGGCTACCTTCTAGATAAAATATGAAACGGAAGTCTGCATTTCGTTTACCAATTAAAAGAATAACTTTATTTGGCAATATATACCCAGTACTCTCATCCTCTGCCCGCGCAAGAACATCACGCCATTCATAAAGCCCCTGCCAGTAACATACATAGTAGAGTAAATGAAATAAAATATGTATGGACCATACAGAAACCCAAAGCAGAAGCAATGCATGCAACTATTTGTTTTTTTGGTCGGAAACCACCATAATTAGAACCTTCGGCACTCCATTAGCTTGGGTCTCTTTACCTCTCCTTAAGAGTGTGCTTTGCGGTTGTAGGGATCCAACCGCGGGCTTCCCCTACATTAGCTGCTTAATCAAATACACCACACCCATCGGGTAATGCATGCAATTATCTTATCAATTTTAAGTTGGGCTATTTTATTAATAACTTCAGAGTCCTGACCTATGATTGGTTCATGCAGTGTTGAATGCTACACTGAGTTATGTTTCTGATTACTTGCATTATGTTGTGTGCTTCGAATGCCAATAGTTTATGGATGTCCATTCAAAACTACTTATCATAATTATTTACGAAAGATGGTATTCGAGTCATTGAGCTAATAGCATAGTAGTGAAAATATTATGCAGTGTGAAGATACTACTGCAAATGTAAAAAAGACAGTAACAACATGATGAGCATTGACAAAATTGTAGCAATGGTGTAGATTTTGGCAGGGGAGTAGTATGTGGTGGAAGTAAAATAGAGATGAACCAGCATAACTCAAAATGTTGGACGTACCGGTATCGTATCAATACCAATACCTGTACACCAAAATGGAGGAAATTGTTATATATTATTCTGTATCTCCCTATCAATATGGAATGGTATTCTATATAATGATGTGAAGATTAACAAAATTCAAAATCTTGTACCAAAATTCAAAATCTTGTACCAAAATTCAAAATCTTGTACCAAACTATATATCTGAGGGCTACTAATGCACAGCAGAAATGCAAAAAAATCAGAAACATTTTCATTCCTTATGGAGGCAATCAAAAGGTGCTACAAAAAAGATATGAATTATCAACTTACTGAAACAACGGCAAGCTGCTGACCGTTAAATCCAGCCCCTCGCAACCTGTATATAAAGTGGTAATTGGTTTTATGCTTACATCTCTTGGCAAGTATTAAAAGCAAAGCATAACTTCAAAAATAAAAACACATGCAAACACACTCTACATTAAAGAGGTAGAAAACTAACAAGAAAATACAAGCTGTTGGAAAAAGTTGCTACTTAAAATAGAATGTTAAGTAATGAGACAACCAACCCCTTTATATTAAGGAAGGAGTTTTCTGTCAAAAGATCTTTCTCATACAGCTGCATGCAGACATTATAACTCCGCTGGTAAACCTATGGTTGACAGGAAATTAAAAAACAAAAAAAGGTGTAAAAAAGGATTCGCCAAGCCAACTACTCAGTTATGTCATGCTATTTGATTCAATATAATTGAAAAATAGATTGGCAAGGAAATGTCAAACGAACTTTGATCAATGATGGCATGTTTGCACGTAGCTTAATCATTAAAATGGTTGCCGACAGTACAAGGGACCAAGGAGGATCCAATGGCCTGAGGAAATAATTGATACATTACTTATTCATTTAGCTAGTTTTATCTCATATTACCTCCAACAGAGGATCATCTGGACTTTCAGACTCCTTAGACAGTTCAAATAGCTTGATCCTCATCAAATCATATATATAAAGCAGATAGTGTGTATCTTCTCTTCCATACCTATTATCAGAACAACAGTTTGTTAGATTATAGTAATTCAAATCACTGGGACAGTGTACAAGTCAATATCACATAAGGCCTTTTAGACTTATAATCAGAAGTAAATAATAAATCAAAACCATGCTCAACTGCTATTTATATATTTTATCATATGTATCTGTGATTTATTTTTTGGGAAAGCAGAGATACACAATTAGATTCGTCATAAAAGTAGAAATCAGAAATGCTTGTGACACTTTAGATTTGATCATGCCGTAAGTACAATTCTGCAGATAACCCATTGAAGATAAAGGAGAAAAAGAGGGGAAATAAACCAATAGGGAAAAAGGTCGAGGAAAAACTAGAGATAGAGGAGAACAGTCGGAGATACCTAATTATTAATCTCACTGTCAACGAATTATTAATCTCACTTTCAAAACATGGGAAGAGAATCTACGTAGATAGCAACTTATAACAGTGAAACCATACTAACACAGAAATACCCAAGTTGACATCCAAGTCGTCACAATTTCAAATACAAACTCATTTAATACAAATCTTAAATTGCTACAAAATCATAAAAATCACCAAGCTACCAATGAATACTTACGTCTTAGTTTCAATATATACAAATGATGTGACATAATTCTAATATTCCTTTCTCACACACCATTATTTTAATACCAAATCCTTTATGATTATGATACCTTCGTATTTAGTAAGCAGACCAGTAGTTATAAGAAAAATAGAGTAACTTGGTAGAAAATGAATCCCGTATTATGACACCTATAATCATTACTTTTCAGAAAATAAACCCCCAAATGAATGGCACCTACATGCAGCTCAAGGAAAATTCTACTTAACATGTGTGCTGAATTCTTAGGGTATGTTAGGATGGAGGGGAGGGCTAACTTTTCTTCTTTAATTACGGACACTAAAAAATGTTTTAAAATTAATTAAGTGTGATTGAAGTATTATATGCAAATTTATCATGTTGTTCCTTTAATTTTTTTTTTTTTAAATATCAAACATGCTTTAAAATAGACTTAACCCTCCAAAGCCCTCCCTCCAAAATCCTAAAAAAAACCTCCCAACAAACCCGTAGTCTAAGTCAACTGAAGTCCCACCCACCTGAGTAAAAGACACAAGGTAACTGATAGAACTTGTCCCCAGAAACAAGGATTGCTTATTGGATACTAAAATGAGCATCCAACGTATTAGATAGAATAACGACACCAGTTCTATTAGTCTATTAGTTAGATGGGACTAGAAGGGGGGATCGGGGATATATATATATATATATATATATATATATATATATATATATATATATATATATATATATATATATATATATATATATATATATATATATATATCAGTCAGATCCATTCTGAGGGAAATCAGATTAGAGAGATCCATTCAGTACATTTGGAGTTCGGGTATGCTCCATTTAGGCTAAGCTCCATTTACTCCATTTAGGGTTTGGATGCAAGACATGTGGCAAAAAAATATCTAACGGTTGAGATTATAAATTAAAAAACAAATATTTGTTTAATAAAAATACATAATAATAACAAACAAAATCATGTTCCCTTCTTCTCTCATATCACAACAACCTTTTATTGTTTTTTAATTTAAAATCTCAACCGTTAGATATTTTTTTGCCACATGTCTTGCATCCAAACCCTAAATTGAGTAAATGGAGCTTAGCCTAAATGGAGCATTCCCGAACTCGTACATTTGATGTCTGTAAAGTGAAAAGGAAAGATCCTTTGCGAAGAACCTTTGGGGTAAATTCATCCCCATTTTCTGTTCTGATGTCAATGACACAACTCTAAACTTTTGGGTTCTTTCTATCTGGTTTTTCATCTCTTTTAAGAATTATTAACATAAATCCAGCACTATGGAAAGAATAGAAGACTAGCAGAAAAGAAAATCAAGAACAGTTCAACTGTAGCAAGGGAAGCTCAAATCAGACGCACTTTATCATTACATCAGGAAGAGGGCGTGCTCTCCAGTCTGCATTCTGGTACCTGCAAGGATTTGACTTGTAAACCTTCACGTGTAAAGAAAAATCTTCTATCTTAATACAGTGGAAAGACAAAAGGGGTAAATATAAATAAATATAGGCTGCATACTCTTTGTTTGCAGTAACCCCACAAAAGTGTTGCAAAAGATGTTGCAAACTATATCTCTCCATTTTTAACACTCTCGAAGCCTGAGCAGTGCAGTCAAAATACATATTAGTCCAATGTGATAAAAAGAAGAGAAGATTGTAGCATGAATTCTTAATATACAATTACGGAACTTTAGAGCCTGTTTCACCATTTCTTAATGTAGCAGGTCAGATCAACACATTATGAATGCATCAAAACCGAAATACCATTTTATGCCAAAACAAAAAAAGTAATTTCTTATTCAATTTTGTAAATATGAGAGGGTCGCACAGGGTTGCAACAAAATCCTGGAAATATATTTCAAAACATTTTACCAGAAATTCATACACCAATTAGACCAGATAAGCAAGCAAAAGGCTCAAAAGCAAAATTGAAATAAATTTTGTGATGGAGCTAGTTTCCAGCATTTTATTCAAGCTGCGGCAAAACAATCATATCTCATATTACTCCAAGGATATCAAAATCATCCAAGTGATCCAACATTAAAGTACAGTGCTCAAGAATTATTTTCTGAAGCCTATTTTTTCTAGGAATTGTTTAGAAAATAAATTGCAAAAACCATTGATAAATATTGGACATAAAACCAATAATATGATTTCAAAGAACTGATTCATATTTTGGGAGAGTTCAATCATGATGAATAATTTACAGGCCAAATATATTGAATAATACAGAAATTAGTTCGGCAAATTTTATTTTTGCGAGCCCTCTGCATTCAGTGTTCAAAGAAACTATTTTATGTAGGACACTTTAATAACAACAATGTAAATCATTATTAAATTTTGTTCCTCTGAATTTGATGATATTCACAAGGGGAATATTTTCATTCAGAGTTTTCAAAACACCAACCTGGCCAGTGTCAAACATATTACAGATATAAATGCCAAAGTCCCGTTGCAACCACACAATGTCTCGATCTGCTCCATGCAAGACCTAACTAACCATGAATACAGTCAACAGAAAGAACAAGTCTATTGAATAAAAGAAACGTCAATTGTAGGAATCTAACCTTTTTCTTGGTAGGGTCCATGAAAACTTCCCGCAGGTGTTTCCCGACATGATCACGGAGTTTCAGAGTATCGACAATAAAATCTTCGGTCCGAGTTGATATTTGCATCAAGCAAGTCAAACCTTGAAAAGACCGATATTGATTATGTTCCAAATCCACCTAAATATTCAATGTCAAGACGAAAATGTCAATAATGACTAGAAACATCAAAAGCAACCAACATACAGAGGACAATAAAAAGTAGCTACAAGAAATTTAGAATATAAATCCAATAATAACTAGACACATCTAAAGCATCCAACATACAGAAGACAATAAAAAGTTAAAATACCACAGTACAAAACATGATCACAACTTTTCAGCGGGAGAGAAAAAAGATTAACCAATTGAAATTATGATCACAGCAAGAGAAACACAAATTCAACCAAGAAAAACGGAGCAATCATATATGTGATATAAGATGAGCATCTCACTATATTAATTTCAATAAATCATCTACAATGAGAAAAACGTCAGAAGAAACATTAAATAACATTTATGAACATGCCAATACACTTGAAAGGCTAGAGCTTAAGATTTGCAGAATATAATTTGTACACCTTTCAAATGAAATGAATAACTTAATACAATTAATGTGTGCAACTTAAAACGATGTCTGTACAGGATATCAAATATTTATAAGGAGTACAAATTTATTTTTAATATTATCCTTAATCAGCTTCCTACATCTTAGAATTTTGGGTTAGGCCTAACTCAACCCTTCAAAACCGGCTTATAAACGCATTGTCGGACCTTATTTCATCCGATGTGGGATTCTTAACACACACCTGCACGCCCAAGACTGGACTTGTGGAGCGTAACCCTAATGGCCTAATAATGGTGACCTGATGACCCAACGGAGCTTGGATAGGCTCTGCTACCCTCTTAGAATTTTGGGTTGAACCTAACTCAACACTGTGTAGACTGCCCCCACTTATAAACACATTGTCAGGCCTTATCTCATCCAATGTGGGACTCTTAACACTACATTATAATGAAGGGAAGATGCAAAATGTAAACAATTAATCAAATTACATTAAGGGTTACAGCACAAGGAACGAAAGCACAACTTGGTATCAAATTTACATTAGCTCTCCAAAACATGAGGCTTCTAGTAGAAATTGAGTTTGTTGTCACCTGTCAAGAACTGTTCAATAGGCAACAGAACTGAAATTCTATTCATTGGATTTATTTTCTTCACCATGAACGAAAGCAACAGCCAGATAGATGTCTGAACAATGAAAAAAAAATGTACCAGGTTCTGCGCTAGTTAAGAACAATATGTTAACTGGGTGCAGGAAATTTTATTTCATGTCATGAACCATCGCAGTTGAACAAATCAGGGACAACAATGATGTTGTAAAATTGGTCCTGCTTATGATTAAAGGGATAACAAGCTCTATATGTAAAGTACAACCAAGCCGCGGAAATAAGAATTCGCAGGTATAACAACTAACAAGTAATGAAGGATAACTAGAAGTCAAAAAGGAAACTTTTTAGTAAAAAATAAGTGGATAGCATTCATGTTATACCGCAAATTCATCAACCAAGCTCAGCTTAGCAGCCAACTCCTTCAACCCTTTGACTTCCTCCACAAGCTTGAAAGGTGTGCATTCTAGTGGGGGAGGTTTTACTGGTACAAGACTCTCAATACTATTTTTATCAACAAAATCTAAAACAGAGTAATACTCCTGAAATATAAAACAAATTTTTGCACAATAAATTAAGAGACAATAGAATTAATAATAATAATTAAAATAAATCATAAATCAGCATCAGCATCATGTTAGACAGTTTGAAGTTTGTGTCACAAGAACTGAGTATGAACTTAGTTGGACTAAAACCAGTAGAAAAAACATAAAACACAGATGGATTGAAAAGTGAAAGAGGTGGAGATGGAAGAAAACAGTCCAATAAAAACCTTTCACGCACAAATTCATGAATCGTTTTTCATGCAAAAGAGTCTTACTTTAGAATGAAAAGTTGAAAACAACCCAAATGAATACTAACAAACCAACCAAATACATTAGCTAAAATATTAATGATATTTCTCAGCACACATATAAGAGGTGTAGGATTGCATGCAAAACAAGTTCCAACCACGCACAAAAAAATCTTCTGGTACTAAGATTTAATCTCCACCCCACTCAAAAAAAAAAAATATTATCTTTTGAAAGCACTTAGTAATTTATTGATTAGAAAGACAATTTAGTTAAGGCTTTTTAAATCCACAAGGACAACACTAGACATATTCAATATTACAATTTACATCTACGAAAAGGACTCCAAAGAAATATATCCTAATGCACTTCTTCAAACGGTGTCAGGTCAACAAATAAACAGTTCTGTCTAATAGCAGCCATGGGCGAATGACATGGAATTCTAACAGGATGCCATTTGAATAAACAATTTGAATATCATTCCATAGAAAGAAAAGAAGTATTCAGCTGTACCAATAAGAAAATGGCACAACTGTAACCATTGTTTTTTTTGTCTCAACCCTTCGGTTCACAGGAGAAAGGGCCCTGGTAAGGTAGTAAAGTCTGGTTAATGATTGTTTCAGCCAAGGCTCAAAATCATATACTCCCAATCGATTCAAACTTCAATGAAACTCATTAACCATTTATTTGCCAGCACAATGAAACAGCTTCATAGTAAATATATAAATATTAACATAAAAAACCTACCCATCTCTAAAAATTCAGTCTTTTTAACCTAACCAACATATGAGCATAACACATTTCAATTTAAATAATAGATAAACACACATGCAAACCATAAAAAAATAGTTTTGAAGAAATTGAGTAATGTGGACGAACCAAAGGATGTATAAACCTTTCACCATCTTCAGTCTTCTCCTTCTCCAACCAAACATGTTCAAAAGGCTGATTGGAATTATCAACAGCAAGATTATAATGATACTGAGGCTTCCTAAGAGTATGAACATGAAACGAAACTTTCTTCTTGGTTTCATTCCCATGATCATCACCCCAAAGAATCAACCCTTTCCTCTCTTTCTTAATCTTAAAAAACCCATCTTCCCCTTTTTCCATATCTTGCTCCATAAGAACCCTATGAAACTCGTCGACTAATTCGTTGACGAGTTCCAGAACGTCGTCATTTGCATTAACTATCCATTCGTAGGCATCGTCGACGTCGGCGGGGAAGGAGGAGTTAGGACCCCAAATGTGGTCGGAGGAGCCGATTTGGTTGAGCATGGATTGGGATTTTTGGGTGAGTTGGTCGATGAGGTGACGGAATTCGGGGAGGTTGTAGTGGAAACGGAAGGAGTCGGAGGTGGGGATGGATTGGAGGGAGGTGGATAGGGCGGAGAGGTGGTGGTTGAAGTCTTCCATTGAAATGGGGGTTTTAGGGTTAGGGTTTATGGGGATTTGGTGAAGGGGATGAAATGGGTGTGAAGTTGGGAACAACTCACTCACTATCACTGACTGATGATGCTACTCTTCGACCATTTGAGGAAAGGGTCTATTACTTACGACAACATATATGTACTTTCATGTGACGTGGCGACTTAGATTCTTTTGGGATTTGACCATCAAATTGAAGTTAGTTGGTACTTAGTAGTACCACTTTTTTTTAAATGGAATTAAGTTAGTTGGTACTTAGAGGACAAAAGATGAGTAGTACGACGAGGTTTAATGTGATTTGAACCTCATTTTAACATTAGCTCATGTGAATTTTAAGATTTGAATTTGATATTAGCTTGTGTTTGGTTACACGATGGACCATCGCTGGCTCACGTTTGTAACTCATTTTACCGTGAATTTGTAAAGCTACTATTTGTAGCCTCTCTCAGCGATACTTTCTACCGTGATTTTGCCTTTTGCCAAACACACATTTAGATGATTAAACCTAATGAGTTTTGGATTTAATAAAGGCGGGATAATATTATGACAAAATTGAGTTGGTCCCAAGACAAAACATCAATATATAAACTTTTCTGCAAAGAGAGTTTGTCAAAACTTATTTTTAATCATAGCACAAAATCAATATTAACTACGGTTGTTATATAATGTTACAATAAAAAAAATTGTTGATCATACTTATACTCAATAAAAGAACCATTCTCAATTGTGGGAGCCTACGAGGACCACTAAGTTTCTAAGACAATACTCTAGACCAAAACTTTAATTTCATTTGTTGATTTTAACACATTTGTGCATAACAACTTTGTGACCATGAATCAATGGATCAACATGTGTCATAATCAGATATTAACTTACACACAAACATGGTATTTGTTATGCCACTATGTGTGGTTTTAAAAAAACATCCAAACATTGTACACATATAAAACACCAAATTCCTAGCATGATTTTAGAGAATGCAAATTTACCTTCATGAATTAGATTGTGAGTTTATGTGTGAGGGGAGTGTGAGAGTATACTAAAATAATATAAAAAATAATATGTCAAACTCAACCCATTGCGTTCAAGCTGGAACAGGTTGCAAGACCGGGCAAAGTTTTATGCACCTGTAACTATTTATGTATGAAGACACACTTTATCCCTTCGAAGTAAATATATAAAAATAAACAGCTTTTTTTTAAAGGAAAAAAAAACTTACTTCTCAATATTGTGTTTTTCTCTACCCCTAGTTCTCTCACACCCTCCAATTTTATTTTATTTTTTTGACAGAGTAACCTCTTTCTGGATTTAGAGTCCAAACAAAACACCATATTTCAAATTTTAGAGTTCAGACGCGTTCTATATATGTGGTTCAAACCTCTCTTCTTCCTCCTCACTTCTGTTTTTACATTTTCAAAATCTCTCAAAAACCAAAAATGCAAAAATCACAAAATGTGATGGATTAATCTTTTAATTTTTATATATGATACTGTAATTTTACAAAATATTAGTCTCTAAGTACTAGTACAAAATAAGTGCTCTTTCGTTGCAGATACCCTGCAAGATTTATGATGTACCATACATAAAACTATCGTATCCTTGTCCCCGACTTTTTAATCCAAGCTGCCCTCGATCTTATCATGGCCATTAACCTAGCCCTAAAAACGTTAAATCCCAACCTGATGCATAATGACCTATTAAACTGGTGATGAGAAATAAGTCATTTTTATTTTTCGTAACAGGTAATTTTCAACCAAAGAGGAGTATTTATCAACTACAATTACAAGATCAATCCAAAAGGCCCGTCCGTCAAGCTCAGTGAGAAGCAGTGGACAATGTAAATTCTAAAAAACTTTAATTAGCAACAAAAGCAGCAGACAAACATTTCCGCCAGAATATTACAGTGTAGGAATCCATACATTCTCCAATTTAAAGTATTTTAAGAAGGGAAGAGCTTGGCCTAGAATGAGCAAGGGATACAGTTGGTGTTATGAATGCATTCATGAACAGAAGTTTTCTTAGGTCTACATTCGCTAATGATTGTGAAAAGCACCAACATGCTCATATTACATTTTGCTAATTTCTGAACGCCATGCTTCATATCTCCCCAAGATAAATCTGCTTGTCACTGCTACATGATCCAACAATAGGTTCATTGGGATGGAAAACACACTCATTAACAGATCCATTGTGCCCAGGTAGCTTATACAATATTCTTCGAGAAGTGGTATCCCAGATGTAAACCATTCGATCAGAACTCCCAGCTGTAACCTTGCTTCCATCAGGTGACCAGCCACATTTCAACAAATTCTTCTCAAAGTTGTGTTGATGCCCTTCCAAAATCTTCACACATCGATTTTGTGGAGCATATGGGCGCATATCCCAAATGCAAAGCTTGCAATCCATGCCATTGGTAAGAAGGTAGGAGCCATCAGGACTCAATTGCATACTTGTAATCATATCTTGATGACCTTGAAGTGTCATGGTAACCTCACCTTTACGCAAATCCCATATCTTGACATCATTATCAATACCACCAGTGTAGATCTTATCTGAGGCATCAGAGAAGCTGACAGCAGTAATCTGGTATTTATCAGGAAATGTTTGGATGGAGCCCCTTTGACGCATATCCCATAATTTTGCTGTTCCATCATCAGAGCCACTGACAACAAGAGGTGGCCCCCTCCGGGAAGGACAGCAACTGTTGACATACGAGAGATGCTCTACCATCTTTTTGATTTGTTTTCCTGTTTCTGTATCCCATAACCTAAGTGTTTTATCAGGGCTGGCAGAGATAATCTGTGTCCCATCTGAAGTCCAGTGAAGATCTAAAACAGCATTCTTGTGACCTTTTAGAACCATAAAGTTCTTGCAATCCCCATGCACATTCCAAAGGAAAATTTCTTTGTCATGCGATCCAGATGCAACAACTGATCCTGTTGGATTGAACTTCATAGTATATACAGCACTCTGGTGACCGGTCAGCAACATGATTGGAGATTCCAAACTTGAGGTCCGCTGCTTTCCATTTGGCCCAGGAGCACGAGGAGCATTGTATGGCACAGTAGACCATTCCATTGGCTTTGAACCAACAACTGACAGAGCATGTTCATTTTCACCAGGAAAACCTTGCATGGTGACCTTTGCTACAGGCTTGGGTGTCAACACTGAAATAGAATCAAAGGAATTATCAGCAGTAAGATCTCCCAAAGGCTACAGACGCTAAATAACATAGGTAGATGCATATTCAGCCTAGAACATTTAACTTAATTCCAAAAGTCTTCATCTACATAGTCATCAATAATGGGATTAGAAAATGAAACAGAAATAAATGAGAAGGACAAATTATGAATTTGGGGACTGATAAAGCACCCAACCCCACAAAAAAAAAATCTCCAAAACAGAAACAAACGAAGAAAAAAAATTATAGATCAAAATCAAATAAAGCAAAAAACATTAAATATCATAAAGGGAAAGAACTATCTGCTAACTGTAGCATGAATATTCAACCCATAACCACTGTGGGACATACACCAACTTATATAATGCAGAGAGGAAGCAACAAATATAAAGGTCTAGCTCTGAAGCACTCTTTATCTTTTGATTTCTCAACCACACTAGCCACTCAAAGCATGGAAGATGGAACCTATCTTTTAGTTGATCCTATGTATGTTTTTTCATTTTACCGAAATTAGAATCTACTCTGCTTAACATGTGTGTGTGTGTCTAGCTAGGATCAGTCGACGTTGGGTGTCAAAGATAGCATAGTTAAACCTTCAACAATTTTCTATACAAAGAAAATTTAACAAAATTTCCAAGATCTAGGCTACAAATTTCATACAACTCAAACTATTTGATACTCCATCACATTACTTAATTTTGATGTATAATATGTTATTTTTATTTAAAACATACGTAAATACCAGCAGATCCTAATTCTCTCTCTCTCTCTACACATACACAAACATAAAGCTCAAGTAACAGAGTAAGAAAGTTTTCAATTTAGAAGAGCAGGTACTTTTGCATGTTTCAATAATGCAATAAATGACTGCTCAATGCTCATAAACAGAAATTATGTATCAAATAGTAGCAAGTAGCAGCAGATGTGGCAGTTTTCCAGTAAAAAAACTAAATTGAGCTTATTATTGTGGCTAAAGAATTTCCGACGTCCCCTCCTACCACTCAATCCTAGCTCCCCCTGGCTAGACCAATAATATACTACTTCGAAACAGTGTTGTCAAATGGCAGCCATAGTAGAATGGTATGGTGGTTTTTTGAACAGTCGCCATAAGCAACTTTCAAAGGCCTGCCTGCAATGGCGTGTTTATATGGTGGAACAATAGCCTTCTGCCGTATTTCTCCATCGACAAAACTGCTTCAAGAGCATATAAGCCTGGCACTGGATTTAAATGCAACTACCACCATTAAAAGATCTGTCTAGCTCAGACTAAATCACAGGTATGAATGCTGTGAGACTGATAGAAGATACACCAAAATCCAATTACATTTAGCCCTACTCCAGATTTTTTTTTAGTAAATAAAAAGGCACCAGTAGAGAAGCCACTGGAGGCAGTGTGATCTTAACTACTTTTAAAATTTTCAAACAAAAACATTTGCAATCCATATGTACACAACCCAAACAAGGTGTTCAAGAGCAATTTAAACCCTAACGATTAAATTGCGAACATAAATCTAGATATATCGTACAAATAATGTGCAACCATAGGTGGGGTTCATATCAAATACAAGTTCAACTAGCAATTAGACAACAAACTTACTGACCTCGATGCCAGCAGCAATTAGCTAGAGACTATAGACAAAACTATATTCTAGCAATAAACGAACAAAAGCTTCTAACGAAGGTAATTACAAGCATACACAAACAATCACGGTTCTAGGAACTTGTCCGTGAATGAAATTACTACACGAATTGTATATCCTTGAATTTCTTGCTAAAATCCCTAAATTAAGCTAGTGTTTATACAAACGCATTAATGTAGAAGTTGAAGCTACAAGTAAATTAGTGTTCAATTGATAGAAAACGAAAAACGGATGTAAATTAATCTGATTCTGACAGAGAGAGAAAGAAGCTTACGGAGCTGCGGCAGGACGTCGTCAGTGGAGGGTGCTGATTGAAGATGAAGAGAGTCCAAAAAACCCTAACTCCCTCAATCGATCTCTAGTTAGTGGTAGTAGTACTGATAAAAAAATAAAAATAAAAATAAAAAAATTAAAAACAAAACCCGACCCGCGTATTAATGGGTGGGTAGTTTTACATGTCAAATGGATTATTGGAGCAGGTGTTTTGGAGACTTATTTTTAAATTGAAAGGTAACTGTATTCATTTATTTAAAATGATATAGTACTACGTAAATACAATACAAATTTATTAAAAATAGATAATGAATTTGCGATAGACTCGTATCATTTATGTTAATTGTATAAAAATAAGCTTACAGTATGCCTATATTTAAATATTTGAAATATCCATATATTTCGATATGTAACGTTGACGACACAAAGTCATTGATTAGATTTGTAGTTGATCAAAGTTGATCTGACAACTTACAAACACTGTAACAAGACAGGAACGCGAAACAACATTGCACAACGCCTTCACACTAAGACGGCAATATCACGAAAGAAAATATTAGTATGCGTGAAAATCACTCATTTAAATAAAAAGGTGTTTGATAGGCTTCGATCGCCTTCATTCAAAATTTGACACATTCACACACTTAGAGCAATTATCATTGTTGGATTAAAAATTAAAAACTAAAATTTAGATTGAAATTTGAATCGTTCGATCTCAATCCATCAATCACAAATGTCTTGATTAAATCGCTCGATCTCAATCCAACAACAACAAATGTCTTGAATGCGTCAAAAATGCAAATGTTGTTAATTTGATTTGATTGGGTGTGTAAATGATAGTAGATAGAGGTGATTGAACACTTTTTCTTCTTTTTTTTCCGTTGATTTTCTCCACTTGATGGATCATTCATATTTGAAGTGTGTCAACATTAAATATTGATATCTCTTTTAGTCGGATTTCAAAGTTTAGTTCACCTTTCCTAAAAAAAAAGAAAAATATTGTTCACCTCATAATGAGAATTGAACCCTTCTGCTCATTCCAAACTCAGTCCTATTTATTATTTATCGGTTATTTTTTTTGTATTTAACTCATTTCTAGATTCAAACAAATTTGCTACTTTATGTGTCAAATTAAAACAAGTCTATTTTGTGATGAGACCAGATTGGTTTAGTATGATATAACAAAAAAACAATTGAAACAAAATTATAATATGATATTCAATTATGACTAAAAATTGAAAGTGAAATGTTGCAATGGTTTAGTACTTTGCCATGCATTCAAACTCAAAACATGACTTATACTATAGTATGTTTACTACAACATTTCTACATAACCAACATAAATTTCACATTGATTATTTTGTTTATAAAAGTCTCACTAAATTTTGGCCACTCAATTCTTCGACCCGAACTTGTTTCTAGATTCGAACAAACTGGGTGCTTTGAGGATCAAATAGACCAGAAACGGCATGAATCTTAGAAATGGTTTGAGTGATAATGTGTATTCTTTACCAAATTATCTTTCTTCCCTGCAATGTGATTTTAGATGTACACATCTAAAAATATATACCGATCTTATGTCTTTCAGAAACTATATTAATTTTTTTAAAACAATATAGTTGTAAATTGTACACATCTGAAAATATGTATGGTTTTTAGAAATGTGTGGTTGGAAAAAGAGGAGCGCCTCTTTGTCTGGCCTAAAGTTTCTTACTCCCTCCGTCCCTTAATGTAACCCCCCTTTGCATTTTTCACATTTCTTAAGAAAAGTTGTCAGTGTAATTAATGTGTCTGTTTTGTGTATTAATATTACCAAATTGTCCTTTGTTTGTATGTGTATTAAATTTGACTATTCATATTTGAAGACAAGTTAGTAGTATTAATTAGGGGTATGTTTAAGAAAAAAGTAATAAATGCATCTAGTAATTTGAAAAGGGGGTTACATTTAGGGACAAAAATAAAATCAAATGGGTGGTTACATTAAGGGACGGAGGGAGTATTTTTTTTTAACAAATATTGGACCCTAAAGTTTTATGTTAAAATTTAAATTTAAATTTGAGTCCAACTTTAAACTAGATCAGTAAGCTGGATAATTTGTACATGTCTAATTAAGATCAGTCTAAGTGTGGGATATCAATGGGTTGATTAAAGGACAAAGAAATCAAGATTTAAAATTTTTATTGTATGTCAACTAAAATAAAATAAATCATGTACATCTAAATATAGGATATATACTATAGTTTCTCAAAACATTTACCAATAATACGTAATCGTCTCGAAAAAAAGAAATACAATAATAATATATCACTATTTGTACATTCTCCAATAAAGGAAAAGTATGCACTGATCCAAAAGATTGAAAGATATTCATATCTAAATAAGCAAATACCTACAATAAGTGATATATCACATATCAATTCTAATGTAATTTTTCTTTAAATAACATTCTATACAATCAAATAGTTGTACTTACATATAAATTAAATCTAAGCACAAAATGCTGGATTCAGTTTAGAACATAATTTTATTTTACCAGAATTGAGAGTAAAAACAGTTAATTAACAGAAATATAGAATTCAAATTTGATACTTTATCAATCATCTAGATACTGACATAAAATATAGATGCATTATTCATTGTTTGAAATTAAAATTGGCTTTAGTTGCACTGCACCGCTATGAGAGAATAGAGATAGAGATATTGTTCTATTCCTTTAACCGAAAAAAAAATATGTTAAGCAGGAGGCAAAAAACCATGTACGTGTTGCATGCTTGCATTGCATGGCTAGGAACACGTGGCACCTACAAATTCTTCCCACGTATCACTCTTTCGGTGTCTCATATATATTACTTAGATCAAGAGAGGAAACAAGAAATTAACTGCAAACAAACGGTTATGGCGATGAAGCTCAAGTATCTATCCTCCATTGCTGAGGATGTTGTTGCTAGATGTGCACAGTACGTAATATTAATACTCTTCTATTCATCTACATTACAATTTCAAAAAATGGTTATTGTTTTTCTTATTTCTAATGCATGTTAATTAATAACTATATATATGCAAATGTGTTGATTAATTATTATATGATCGTAAATTAATTAATATTTTGGTTACTGAATTATTAGGAAACTGGAAATCTCCGTTGAGAAATTAGTGGAAGATTTTGAACAAGGATGGACCCCTGATGCAGGAAACTATTGCAAAAATTTAGTTGAATTTGGTAGTGGGAAGGCTCTAACTCAAATGTGCCGTAACATAGAGGAAGAGATCAATAATGGTTCTTTTAGTAGATTATCCTATGACATTATGCTTGCTTGGGAGAGACCTACCTACTATGATGATGATGAGCACATGGTAAAAATACACATTCTCTATTTAGATCATATAACGATTTGTATGATTCGTATATGCGGTGGTGTGGTAGAGGATCCAAATCCCTAAAAAATTGAATTCTTAACTCTTTTTTAGTTGACCTTACCCTACAATGCCTCATGTGATTTAAGAACGATGTTAATGTTTTACTATACGACCAATTTTGAGTTATTAACTTACCTTTGGTGGTGTCCTACTTAATTAGATTTCACTTTTAGAGGAGGCAAAATTGATTTCAGAGGTGTAGAATTGATTTTGTTCTCGAGTAGAAGTGATTATAACTTAATTAAACCTAGAATTTGTAGCTTTGAAATCGACAATTGATTTTTTAACTATTCAACCCACTTTTACATGAATAAATCCAAGCACTATCAATTTGTATTCAACTCATTTTCAACGATCAATTTTACAAAATTAATTTTTGTGGCCACAAAACCTAACACGTGTTTAACCTTAGTGTTACAAAAAACAGGTAGAAGCCTCGGTACTCATCTCTTTCTAAGTAACTTAACGCCTAAGTTAGCGGACTAAACGATCCCAAACTATTGCTATAAATACTAACCTTGAGAGCATTCTCAAGGCATGACCTAAACAGATTAACCCTAGTCTGATAAAGCGTAATCACTGCAAGTACAAGGAAAGATTCTCACATTTCTCAAAATATATGGAGAGATCCATCACTATGATTTTGGTTATATACGCCTATTTATGTCTCAATTTTAGAAATTTTTGTCTTTATATATCCTAAATTATATGGTTATGGAGTTTTTGAAAAAGTAATATGTCTAATTAAAATTGAATGTTTTTTACACCGTTCCGAAAATATATACTCCCTCCGGTCACTATTATAAGCAAAAATTAACTTTTTAGGTTCATTCAATAAATGAACTTAAAAAGTTGATTTTTGCTTATAATAGTGACCGGAGGGAGTAGATATAAGTTTAGAATTGGATATCAAAAGAAGCATCTGTTGATAGCTACTTGCAAAACAAATTGGTTTGTCTGTTAGTTTGTCACAACATTATTTAAGAATGAGATTAAATCTGGAAATTGAAATTGACCCTGCCAGAGCCTAGAGTGCATATGATATCAACTTCAGCAATCAGCACTATGACTTTTCATATCTAAATAAGATTTCGTACCTAAAATATTGTTTTGTTTCTTCTCCTGCAATTAATCAAGTTATTTGGTATTATATCATGAAGCATCCGAGCTTTTTGCAGGAAGCTGAAGCAAAGGAGAAAGAAGAAAAGAAGTTAACTGCAAAAACCACTCAAGAACAGGATGATATCCCTCTTTTTTATTCAGACATCATGCCCCTCCTTGTAAGAACATTTTCTTCTTCATTTTTTGAAATTTGAAACCAAGCCAGATTGATACAAGTGCATTGAATATTTATGATTTTAGGTCCAAAGTGTAACTGGTTACTTACTCTTACTTTGTACAATTTGCTTTCTAATCATATTACATAAACTATCTGACCAGGTTACTAATGAGCCAACTGTTGGAGAGGATGCATTTGTATGGCTGGGATCACTAGTTCCATTAGTAGCAGATGTAGCGAATGGAAGGTTCACTTTTGAATCTTTAACAGCACCAACAGGCCTCCGACTACATTTTCCAGCATACGACATGTTCCTGAAAGAAATGGACAAGTAATGCTTTGATCTGATATATAACTTTCTGGTGTTCAAAAAATTAATACATTGATATATAACTTCGGGTTGAGGCCAATCTTCCTGCAGGAAGATATATACGGCTTTATTCCCTTACCTACCTAGCTAGGCTAACTGCATGATACATGCCGCCATAATGATTTTGTAATGTTCAATTGTTAATAATAAGTTTTTATATTTCTTTGGTATTCATTGATAATTCTAGCTTTAAGAAGCAAAATGATTTTGTAGCGGGATAAGACGTTTGCAAAATCAATAGATTCGAGTTAGAATCAACTATAGAGGCAAAATAATTTCGTAGCGGCATAAGAATCAATTTGAGGCAAAATGATTTTGTAACTACATGATACATGACGTTATAACGATTTTGTAATGATTCTATAGGTGCATAAGGCATTTGCAGAAACAGGCAATACCATCTGGTGTGGAACTGGCAGATAACGAATATATATTACACGTAGAAGGAACAGCCAGCTCTCAAAGAGTAGTTCGCCACATTGGATCGACAAGTTGGCCTGGTCTGTGGTTTGGTTTATCTGTTCAATAATTTCCTCAGTACATTACAGTCTACCGAGTTACTTTATTCATATCGAAATGTGAATGTTGCTTTTTTAATTGACAGGTAGGCTTACACTGACCAACTACTCTCTTTACTTTGAGGCTTCGGGAGTAATAAAGTACGATGATGCTGTCAAAATAGACCTCTCTAAGGATGTTGAACAGAGTGTTAAACCAACTGCCACAGGTCCATGGGGAGCTCAGCTTTTTGACAAGGCCATAGTCATTGAGTCAACTGATTTGTAAGGACACTACACTATAGCATAGAAGTTTCTATATATCCATATTTTTTCTAGAGTTGTGTATGTTAAATATGCCGGCTAAATTATCATCAGGTTAAGGATAAAATACACACAAAATATGGGGTCCCAAAATATGTTACATATTGTTGTTTGGCTTTTAAAATTCAGGAAGTTTACCAAAACATGAAAGCAAACTTGTACAACATTATTTCTCAAAATATATCTAATCGTCAATTTTGTCACGAGAATGAGTAAATTTGTCTTCGGGATTTTCCAGATCAGAGGGCTTCGTGCTGGAGTTTCCGGAGCTTACAAGTTCAACAAGACGTGACCATTGGCTTGCATTGATGAGGGAAATAATGTTTCTACACCAATTTCTATCAAAGTACAACATAAACTGCCCAATACAAACATGGGAGATGCATGCTAGGACGATATTGGGAATCATAAGGCTACATGCGGCAAGAGAAATGCTGAGAATATCACCTCCTGTCCCAACAAAATTCTTAATATTTTCCTTATATAATGAAATACCAAAGGGTGATTATGTGCTTGAAGAGCTTCCTGATAGTCTCAGAAAGGTTAATAGTGGACAGCCATGTAGTGCAAGTTCTATCCTCAAGAGTATGAACCTTGCCGGACCAGTAGTTTCCAATTCAATGGTAGAAGAGGTGAGTCAAGAGGACAAAAGTGTCGATGTTATAGATGATAGTCCCTCGTTGGAGTCGGCTATTAAACAATCAAGGGAGGAAGAAAAGAAAGTTCTCATTGCTAAAGCTACCACAGAAGAATTAAAGGAGGAAGGAGTCACCGACAGTGTTCTGGTTTTAACGGTGAGGCTTTAACTCAAAAAAGCTCATACATACCCTTAATTTGATAATATCCTCAAGTTAAATCAACACCAAGGTTTTCAGTCATCGTGATTTATGATATTGCCGAAAATTGTTAAATATTAGCGACCGCAATAGTGGTCAGACCTTTTTTTCCTTTCGAACACCGACAAATTAGTGTTGAGTGTTATGGTTTGCCTAAAAAAGTTTCTAGGTTAGGATGTATTATAATTCACTGTTCTTTTGGAAATCGGATACCATGCCGTGTTTGGAATTGTGACTTGATCATTGGTTGCTGATTTTATTGTACAGGAACTACTAACGCCACTCAAAAATGTGGTCCCTTGGTTACAAGAAATCTTCAAATGGGAAAAACCAATGGTTACTATTGCTGTTCTTGCTGCATCCTTAATAATCACCTATATGTAAGTTAGTTCTTATTCTCTTTCTTTCTTTCTATAAATTTTATTTTGCTTATATGTATCTATCATATTGCATATTTCACCATCAATTAGTGAGTTTTGTTAGACATGCATGAACGTACATAATTAACATGAGGTAGACATGCAGGGAATGGGTTGGAAAGACAGCTGCAGCTTTCTTGGTTTGGGTGATAATAAAGATGCTTAAGGCAAGAGAGAAAAGGCTTAATGAGAAATGCAATGAGATAGTAATCAATAGATCTAATATGGCTTCTGATAAATCTACAATGGATAGCATTGTCTCAGCCCAACATGGATTGTACACTGTTCATGAAATGATGCAGAAAGCAAACATATCAATGTTAAAGATATGGTCTATACTTATTTCCAAGGCTGACAAGGTATAATTTCTTGTCAAGATTTTCTTTTCCATTTAGCTATCAAGATCCTGGCGAGAATCATAACACTTTTTTATAATGAAGATCACAAAACTATTCTTTAAAGATAGGATTAGTAATAACATGCTATTCAGTAAACAATGTGGATAACATTTACTATTTAGTGAGATTTATATCACATAATAATAGTGTGTAGTTCAGTTATCAACACACTTTTGTTAAAGGCACTATAAGCTTTAAGTGTGACCAAGTTCTGAATAGAAGATTAATTTCATAGCAGACTCAAAAGGTCGAAGTGTGGGAATTCTCGAAGTCTTATTAGAGTCAAATGTCGTGATTAGAACATATATAAAAAAACTAAGTGCATTGTTGGCATATAATTCTTCTTTGAAGTAAAGAAATTTAAATGAAAATATTAATGCACTTTGTAGCTAATAGACTTGGATACATATTCAAATGAAGAAAAATAATGCACATCCATATTTTCTCACTAGTTCTTGTTTGTATGGCAGCATGCAAATGCAGTGATGGTGGCAATGGGTGGATTAGCATTCTTATTGGCAGTAATTCCATTCAAATTCTTCCTAATGGGTCTCATTGTGCAAAGTTTCACCATGACATTGAAGACAGGCAAGTCATCAGGAACTGGGAATAGAAGGTTGAAGGAATGGTGGGACTCAATACCAATTGTCCCTATCCGTGTGGTAGACAATGTTCCTAACACACAACATGCTGAATAGTTCTTTTTCCATTATATTGTCTAGAATGAGTTCATCATTGCAACCCCTCTGCCCTACAAAAGAAAGCTTTGCTTGTGTATAAAGGAAAGTGATAGTGTGTATG
The DNA here is from genome assembly GCF_051527215.1 of Medicago sativa. Taxonomy (NCBI): domain Eukaryota; kingdom Viridiplantae; phylum Streptophyta; class Magnoliopsida; order Fabales; family Fabaceae; genus Medicago; species Medicago sativa. The sequence continues at coordinate 83,676,795 of NC_140755.1, read as the reverse complement.
ACAACAAAAGACTTTAAGGATGGATGTAAAAAAGTCATCTGAATGATATACAACATGTCGGTTGTTTATTGCATTTCTTTCTTCAACTGCTTCAATAAGTTACATATATAGCATGTGAGAAATAAATTATAGAAGTGTTAATTTCAATGCTGGTTACTCTTGCATTTTTTTTTTTGGATAGGATAATAATTGGTGATTTTGATTAATTTTGCTGTATCAATAAAGAAGCTTGTTTTGTATTATCAATATGTGAAGCAACAGATTGAATTAGTTAGTTGTGTACATGTTTTTTTTTCTCTACAAAATTTGTACAAGTTAGATGTTTTGTCTTGATTTTTAGGCATGTGATGAATTATGTTGGGGGTATGGTTGATTAATGCAGATAGGATTTATTCAAGTTTCCCAATAGAGTGAGACATGGGAATGTACCCGGCTAAAATGAGTTCATATATGATATTTTTAAAATAGATATTCATCTATTTTTTTATTGGAAACTCATAATATTTGACACTTAAATACAAGGAGGTCACTCTTCGAAGGGAGGTAAGAGCAAAATTAACTAAATAGTGGGCCACAAGATTGACATGACATACAGTATATGACAAGATTAAAAAAAAAATTAACAAGCTAATATTAAATATATTAAAAAAAAAGTATTTTATGTAGCACAAGATATACGTGTAGAACACCAAAGTTTTACAAAAAGTTAACAACCGAAACAAAATAAAAAAACAGAAATTAACCTTTGTTTGTTACCAACTATGATAATTAAAAGCAATATGAGCAAATTTAGTTTGGTCCGACTTTTTTCCAGCTTCTCTACGTTTTTAAGGAGAAGCTAGGCCAAACACAATATCAATTAAGTTACTTATTAAAAAAGTACTTTTTTTAGAATGCATAAAATTGAATGGAATGAGCTTTAGCCAAAAGTTGTTGAATTTATTTCACAAGCACCTCTCTTCAACTCACGTTGTGAACTTTTTTTTTATTTTTTAATATTTATATTTCAATATGTTTTTTTTTCATTTAATTTTTTTTTGAACCGGTTCCATTTAATTATTTTTTTGAAGGAGGGGTTCATTTAATTTTATTATTTTTTTAAGGAATTATATTATCTTTTTATCACTTATATATTTAATTTTAATGTCGTTTAATTATCACAACTTCGCAAATATTTTTATTCTCTTTCTTTAACCTCGCAAATATATACACACACATTAGAGTTTAGAATAATACTTTATGTTCGTCTGTCTATTTTTTTGTTACGCTAATGCGTATAATTTTTTTTAGTGTTGCATAATATGTTCGTCTGCCTCAGTGAAAGAATTGTGGAGCTGAAGAATATATTTGTAATATGTATATGGTGGGTGTGTGTATATATAAAGAGAATAGTTGGTTTTTTCTTTTCAAGTTATACTCTATAACAAATTTTGTTATAAGATTTTTGATGACATTCAAAAAGATAAGAATTCATATTATATGATATTATATTTGTTACATTGTTAGTGTCCTTGAAAAACACATGTTTAGTTTTTTTAACAAGAAAAATATATGCATAGTTTGTTACAATATAAATGTGCAAGATATATATAAGTATAATTTTTTTAGGCATCTATACTTGTACTTTTAATTAAAATCAAAATTTTATAAAAATAATTATACGTATTACACAGTACCAAAAAAAAAATATATGCATTAGCGTAACAAACAAAACAGACAGACGGACATAAAGTATTATTATAATCGCTAATATGTGTGTATATATTTTCGAGGTTGAAGAAAGGGAATAAAAATATTTGGTGTCTTCAATGACAACGTGAATAAAAATATTTGCTAGGTTGTGATAATTAAAAGATATTAAAATTAAATATATAAGTGATAAAAAGATAATAAATTTCTTCAAAAATAGATAATAAAATTAAATGGACCCTCTTACAAAAAAAAATTAAATGGACCGGTTCAAAAAAAAATTAAATGGAAGAAAAATATATATTGAAATATAAATATTAAAAAAAAAAAAAGGTTCCCAGTGTGATTTTAAGAGAGGTGCTTGTGAAATAAATTGTCGAGAAGTAAGTTTTGTACAATAACGAACCCAAACAGCTTCAGCTTCTTTCTTAAAGGGCTTTATTTTAACTTTGTTTTAAAGGAGCTTTTAGACCGTAAAAAAGCCTGGCCAAACGGTACCTAAAAATCACGTCGTTTTGATCTTTTCAAAAAACCAATGCACGAGAACCAAACTAAGTGCATTATACCGTCACGATTTTGAAAAATTTGCCAAGTTACCAAATTGATCCGCAACTTCAGATGGATCAATTGATGAAATTCAAGCTAATTACGAACAAGATACCAAAGAGAATTAAAAATATTACAAGTTAAGAATAAACAATTTGTTGATTCATGAGTCCCACACTCACTTACACAAAGTTAAGAGTCATAAGTGATTATTCCACGTTTAAATAGATTATCCTTTGTGGGTAATCTATTTCTGAAAAGTTGTCAAACAAACAAAGACACATCCATAGGGACATCTATAAGCCATGTAAATTCTGACGATGCTGTAAAATGTTGTTCCTAACTAGTAAGGAAAGAGTACGCACCATGAAGTGTATACCCTAATGGCAGGTCAAGATTTCAACACCAATAATCCTCAAAATCAACCTGCAATGACACTTTGAAATAAAATCATACACTCCTCTACCGGCTCCTCCCCCCACCCTAAAGGGGACATGTCTGCCAATGTCAACCGTTTGTTTTCAGACAAATCAAACGACCTTTGTAACATCTCTCTTAAAGGCAAATCCCCTAACCACCGATCCATAAATAAATAAAAAAAAAAGTGTTATCGCCATTATCAACCTCCCTCCGAACATTCTCTTGAAACCAGCCTTCCACCTCTAAGCCCACTTTGTTATGGATACGCACTAACTCCTTCAACCAAACAGACACGTCATTACCACTGTCCTTCACGCTACCCCCTAGTCTGTAACGAGCTGACAACACTATAAACCACAAACCCCCTCTATCTACCATCGTCCACCAACACCATTTTTCTAAAAAAGCAATATTGTACTCCCTCATTCGTCTTACCCTCAAGCCTCCATACTTCTTTCCCAAACAAATAGTCTCCTAGTCAACCTAAGAAACTTTCCTATCACTAGAGGAAATGATACTTGAGAGAGGCTTGAAGAAGGAAGTAGTGTAGACATGTAGAGAAGATAGGACAGACTTATGGAGAACCAGAACCAGTTGTCCATCCAAAGATAAATTCTTGTTTTTCCACCTTGACAATATGGCCCTAATTCGATTAAGCAACGGATCCCAAAAGTTCAATCGTCGTGCATCCCTCTATTGGGAGAGTCAAATACAAGAAGGGCAATCGCCCAACTCGACAGTTCATAACTGAGATAGCCTCATGCAACCAAAAATCATTGGCATTCACTCAAACCAGTAGACATTTATGAAAATTAACCTTTAAATCCGACATTAGCTCAAAAAATAAAGTGGCATATGCTTTTAGAAAGTTTGGCATTAATCAATCTATTCCTTTAAAGATTTTTGAGTCATTCTATGAGATTAAACGTGTATTTCATTTCCTAGAGGTTTTTAGTTTATTTCGAGTATCTCTCCACTCGTTAAAAATAGAGTAAGCGCAAAGTTAGTTTAGTTTTTTTCTAAAATTTAATCTATATATTATTGGAAGCCCCTATATATTATTAAATATTAAAATATTTTTTTTATAATCCATATAACAGACGATCTTTAATCCATATGCATAAATTACATAAACATTTTATATCGGTAATCAATCAAAAATGTTTTTTTGAAGGAAATCATAAATGTTAGTTTCTTTAAAAAAAAAAATCATAAATGTGTAGTTATGGCGGTGTTGAAATTAATCTCAAAAATCTATTTTGATTTATGTTTTTTATTTTCAAAATAGTAGTACTCTCTCCGTTTCACTGTACTTGTCCATTTTTGATAATAATTTTGTTTCATTTTACTTGTCACTTTCAAGTTTCAATGCAACATTAATTATTGGTTTATCAATAATACTCTTACCTATTTATTGTAGAGTGAGAAATAATAGAATGAAATAATAAATGAGTAAGGTATTATAAAAAAACACAAAGAATTTCATAAAAATGACAACATTTATTTAATTCTTTAATGTGTGTAATTCCTTTAAAATGGATAAGTATTGTGAAACGGATGGAGTAGTTTCTTTGTCAAAATTGATCTCTTAAAAAAGTTCCTAGTGATATTGTCACAGTCGGTGTTGCTTCTTACATGTCGGCAAGTTTATATCCATCCACGTGTCTTGGACAGGAATAATTATTTCCACAAAATAACATTCTTTTGTAATTTAACTTTTGTTTAAAATGAAATCTTGTACTAGTCCATTGAATAATTAAATTAAGAAATGCTGTTTTTTATTGTCACAATTAAGAAGTTTCATTAAATACATTTGTTAATTATTTTTTAGAGAATTTATCAATAGAAAACATTATGTCGGTAACCAAAAAAAATAAAAAAATAGTATATTGGAATGATGTGATTTGATTTTTTTCTACTTTATTTTTTCCTTAAAGATATGGAAAATGGGTCCTATCAGAGCCTTTAATGGCCCCTACTTACGATATCTTTACATCTGTGGTCCATAATAATGGTCGGTGTATTCCCTCTACACTCTTTGATTCACCTGCTCTGTAATTTATTCACTTGTTGTTAAAAATTGCCCACGTACCGACATACTACGTACATTTTTTTCTTGGTACATGATATTTCTATTTTTCTGAAGAGTAGTTGTAGATCTGGATCAATCTTATAATTTTGGGGACCATATTAAAATATTGATCATAATATTAATAACGAAGGACGTATAAGTTGAATAGTCGATACTATCCTACAATTTCATGGACCAACTTGAGTATTAATTTACTCATCATAATGCAAAAATGGTTATATTGCACATCTTATTCTACATATTTTGGTTTATTTTCTTTAAAATATAGAAGGAACTAAAATCAAATGAGAAAGTATATGATGCTTTTTGACAAAGTTATGTCCCCCTATACCTTCCCGGATGCCCTTCTTTTTTCACTTTAGTTAGAAACAATAGTGTTTCTTCTTTTTCCTTGCCTTATGAAATTAATGTTATGGTGTGTTTGGTTTCTTCAAAAAAAGAAACTATTATGGTGTGTTTGGATGGAGCGTTTGGGAGAGGAAGGGAGGAAAGAGTTTACTTTTCATTTTTAAATTATGGACACTATGAAATGTTTTATAAAAAGTTAACACATTAACATGATAAACAATCATATAATACTTCAATCACACTTAATTTATTTTAGAAAAACACGTTATATAGTCCGTAATTTAAAAACGAAAAGTAAATCTTCCCTCCTTTCCCCTCCCAAACCCTCAATCCAAACACACCCTTAGAAAATTTTTCAAAAATAAAAATACTACTAGTACTAGGAAATATGATAAACATATTCTCTTAAAAAAAAAGATTACAAGTAAATGAACTACTCCAAAGGAGAGTCTAGAATACAGAACAATTATTTTTTACAATCAATGCATTTCTTATCCGAATAATGAATGAACCTAACAATTTGGACATATTCTTTGATGATTTGTTTAATGCATGTCGATATCCCGATTTAGAAACTTTATCTTAGCACTTCATACGTGTCATATCTTCTTTGAATAGCTTCTCTATTACACAAAAACTACTACACTTTAGGCTCCAAATGTACCAAGTTTTAACTACTCAACTGTCTAATCCTAACCTCTTGACACCTGTTTCGTTCCAAAACATCTTATAGTCATTTCCACGTCTAGAGGACACGTCCATGGTTATTATAGTCATTTCCACATAAATGGTGTGGATAATATTTTATATCTTCCTATTTTTGTTTTTGTCCTCCACTTCTAAGCCTATAAATACCATTGATCATCCCCTTAGTATAACATCAAATCAAAAACAGAAGAAAGAAGAAACACATTCATATTCATTTCATAGAAACAAATAGAAATACAATATGGCAGGAATCATGAACAAGATTGGTGACGCCCTTCACGTAGGAGGAGACAAGAAAGAGGGAGAACACAAAGGAGAACAACATGGCCATGTAGGAGGAGAACATCATGGTGAGTACAAAGGAGAACAACATGGATTTGTTGGAGGACATGCTGGTGACCACAAAGGAGAACAACATGGTTTTGTAGGAGGACATGGGGGTGATTACAAAGGAGAGCAACATGGATTTGGTCATGGAGACCACAAGGAGGGATACCAAAGGGAAGAGCACAAGGAGGGATTTGCCGACAAGATCAAGGACAAAATTCATGGTGAAGGTGCAGATGGTGAAAAGAAAAAGAAGAAAGAGAAGAAGAAACATGGAGAGGGTCATGAACATGGCCATGATAGCAGCAGCAGTGACAGTGATTAGATCTTAATTTCTCACTGCTTCATCATGTTGAGAGGTAATTAAAATTTTGTTTTGCTTTATGACCCTTTTATCAAAATTTTACGTGATTACTATAATTCGTTACTAGCATGAACGTCTATCCGCTTTTTTGTTACAAAAATATTTCAAAATTTTATCTTTGATTGGAAATGAATGAAAAATAGTTACACACAAAATTTAGTATCGTTAATATGGATTACTATTCTTTGTACATGGATGATCATAAGTTATGACATTAGTGATTTTGTTTTATTTGTATTTTGAGTTTATGATGGGAAAGCAACTTTTGACACTATATGGTGCTCTTATAAAAATTTAAATGATTTTTTATTTAAGCAAAAAACATAGATGAATTACTAAAACTAGTTTTATTTTCTTGTGACTTTTGAGCTAAAGATTGGGAATAGACTTTGACCATGCTAATTTGGGTGTTGATGACTTGTTGAGATCTCATTTTTAGCCTACAAAGACTCCTAGGTCTTTTGACCTTCAATTGACACAATGAGAATAAACCGCATTACTATCAATTTTAATCCTTTTTTTTTTTTGAGAGATATCAATTTTAATCCTTTTGATATGATAGAATCATAGAAACACATTCCGTAACAAATTAACTGAAATTTCATATTATTTTAAAATTTCAATAATTTGATGGCTACATTTAATCTCTGTATCCAGTTAATTAATTTGTTTCAAATTTTTGCTAGTATATATATTCTAATTTTATTTTCTTCTAATTTCAGGTGAATGGAGTCATATGTGACGGCAATCTCCTATGTTTTAATTTCTTGTTGTAATATCTACGTATGTGTGTGGAAAAAAATACGTGTTCGTAGTTGGTAATTCGAATGCTTGTAAAAATAATGTGCGGTCAGATTGGTTTGTTAAACCCCTACTGCTTTGTTGATGTTTGGCTGTATATTATCGTAAAGAAATTATGAGGATTTCTATTAGTAGTAAGTATGAGTTATTACTATTGAGCTGCTTATTCAAAAGACACTTAAATTAAACAAAACAAAGCAAATCATAAATGTACTAAAACTCTGTATATCAGATGCTACATTATTATGTAGGGACTACAATTCAATGACTCAACCAGCAAAAACAATACAAGCAATAGACACTAGCATTATATAGGTCTATTTATTTTCATATCTTGAAAGCTTGATAACTTTTCACTTTCCACATTACCCAAATATTTTTACTCCATCCTCAGTCCTCACCCGGGGTCTTGAGAATTGGCTGAATTTCTTCTGATACTATGTTGTGGAGTGCAATAAGCACTTGTGGAGTGCAATAAGCAAAATTTACAATATAGTATCACACCATGACGTTCAATAGACACTTGAATAAGTGTTACTGTGTTAGACATCTTACTTGGAACTTGAACATCATTTGGCACTTCTCTTCCATTTTTTTTTTTAACTTCAAACAAACATCTTTTATTAAAATAAATAGTAAGATATAAGTACAAGTGATATTAGATCCTCCTATAGAGATGAACTACAAGTAGTACTTAATCCATCAAATAAATTCAATACATGAGCTACGGACCAATACATTCCAAAGGATTGACATACCATTCAATAAAATAAACACAGATACCCAAAAAAATTCCGCAAAAAACATTTCCAAGATGAGTATTTGATCCCTTCTACCACCTCCTGTACAGTGAATCTTTTGAACAAAAAATTATGTCATTCCTAGCCTTTCATATTGAACCCATAGCCGTGTGCCAAATCAACAACAATTCTTGCAACTTTCCTTTCTTAATGTAAAAACATAAGCTTTCTAGGAACATAAATAGAATTCCAGGTAATACCGATACTACACTGATCCACTTGTATATAAATGACATACCAAATTACCCCTGCAAAATGGCAATTATGAAACAATTATGAAACCATCTAATACAAGATGGTTTTCACCTACCCAAAAACTCTTCTTTTTGAGAGATTTATTCTTGTAGGTAAGAGAATATGACACCTTTGATAGTGCTCGACTTTGCCAAAATTTAGCCATTAATTCCCCTTTTATGTCCTTCAAAGAAAAATCTGTAGAAGAATGGAAGTTTCACCCATTCATACATCCTCATACAAACGTACCCTCCTAGGCTCCTACCATCACCTATTTTGCACCATACTGTACTATGTTGTTAAAAGCCAATCAAATATTGTTTATCAAATAGATATAATCATCAATAAAAGCTAGGGGGTGTATAATTGAAACTCTAAAAACTAACTAATCTTAAAACTACAAAGAGTTTTGAGTCCAAAAACATCACAATATATCAATACTCTATTTTTTATGTGTTGCAAATAAAGCACGGTAATTGGTTTCATTCATACTCGTGAAGTTTAAATAAATGTGTTCTACATTCTTTTTCTTTCGTCATGAATTTGTCACATTGTTCTTTTCTGATAAGGATTTTAACGATAAAATTTACATAAAAAAGATGATGTACTGTTTTTCATTCATTAAAAAAAAAAAATCACTTGTGTTTTTTTAGTAAATTCATGCATATGCACATTGAACATCCAAGAGGGTGTTATGAATAATTTGACCGCATGTCCACTTGTCATTGGTCCATACCATTTACTCATGTCATTGATCAATATCATTATTTTCCTATAAATAGGACTCTTCTTATAATAGAAACACCTTCTTGGAGAGTTTAAAAAATATTATATCTTCTCTTTCTCTCTTCTCTCTCTTTCATCTTTACTCTTATTTTGAAGAGATTCCTAACAAATTCAACAAAAAATTGACATAATATGAAAATTCAGTACATATTAATTTGAGTTCGCTTTGGAAGATTAGAAATATTGAAAGATTTGTATAAAATAATAAATAAATCTGTTAACTATAAATTTTATTTTGGTATGCTTTAGAGTTTTTTTTCCTTTTATGCAACGACCATGAATTTCAATTAAAATTGATTGTACCTCTAAAATTTGTAGCTTTTATCTTTCTTATAAATGTTTTGTATTTTTCAACTCATATAAATGGTTTTTATCAACTCACTTTCTGTTAAATGTATATAAAATATAAACCATTTTTATCTTACGATCACCTTTTCAAACCCTTGAACCAGACATATATACTACATTTGTTGTAATAAGTGTTCTATTTCTATAGTATGATTGACATCTTCAATTTTCAATACAATATTAATTATTTTTTCAATTGTTAACATGTTAAGCAATGATTGACATCTTCAATTTTCAATACAATACTTAATTATTTTTTACATGCGCTACTTCAAAGTTAACATGTTATACAAGCTAGCAAATGATGATATTAAAGAAACTCGTTCAAACAAGTTGTATCTTAAAAATATTAGTCAAACAATTCTCAAAATAAAAATGCCACATTATTTTTATATAAATTACTTCTTTTATTTTGTTAAAGAATGTCGTAGGAATATATTTTTTAAAGAAGAAGTGAATACGCATTTTCTAATTAACATTATTTTTCTTTCATTTATACGCATTTTTAAATTGTAAAACGGTCATCAAGAACAAATTGTTTAGAAAAACCTAAATTCGATTAGATTAAACAAATTCTTTTTCAAACTTATCTTGTGGCCGAACTTTAAATTATAGATGAAGATCAATCTAGGACATAGGACAGTTTGAGTAATTAATAGGGGAGTGCTAAATTAGTTGAGCAAATAGAAACCACTGGTTTTGAGTTTCCATGTATTCCTAGACAATACAAGTGGCAACAACACGCATAGAAAAAATCAGCGGTGCCGCTACAATAAACAATAGAAACCAAACCACTGATTTTGTTTTACCGTTAAAACAAAAACAGCAGTTCCAGCTAACAGAAAACACACAATCTGTGACCACTTTATATTCCTTCATTCTCTATATATAACTTTTGATATTTTCCTTCTTAACCATCAACTGCTATATACAATACAAATCTTGAAATTGAATTGCAATGGCTTCACTGATACTTCTATTTTCAGAACTTGTTAGGAACCATGAGTGGAATGCTACAGCTTTATTAGCCGCATATCCTCCCTCTTCTTTTCCTTCTTCTTCTTCTTCATGTGCTTCTGCTGCTGAGAAAAATTTGTTGAAAGATGAGGAAGCTCTTAAAGATGAGAGTGTATTGGAATCGAGGGTGTGTGTGGATTTTGTTTGGCCTTGAAGAACATCTTCAAGTTTCATTGCATTATTATTATGCATGTCTCCTCCTTCTTGTAAAATATGTAATGTTTAATGTAGTAACTAATTAGTTAGTGTGTAAATTATTTAGTCTTTGCATCATTTTGTTTAGTTTTTTTATGTTATTAATTATTAGGGGATGAAGTTTTAGTTCACCTTGTTTTGCTCTCTGTTATGACTTATGAGATAATGTATCTTGAGACCTCTTTTCCTTCATTAGCTTCCCTTAGATTTGTTGCACTCACCAATCCAAACATTCACTGATTCAGCATCTGATTTAAGATTAAACCGTTTAGATTTCAAGTTTGATATTTTACTTTTTTGAAAATTAAAATCTAACCATTAATTTGATCTAAATCCAACAATCACTGACATACTGAACGCGTGAATGTGCATTTATTAGTTAAGATGTACAATTGGTATGATTAATCTAGATAGGTTCATAGAAACAAAAAAAAAAAAATGTAAACATGTTCATTATTTTTAGTAAACTTTTCCCATGTTAGAGTAGTGGTATGAACGTCGCATAAGGGTCTTGGTTTAAACTTCAATTTCCTCACTTCTCTATGTTTAAAGTGTATGAACTTAATCACTAATATACTTGATTGAAAAAAAGTAGTGGTCCAAACTACGTCAAATAAAAAAATAGTGGTCCAGACATGCCAATTTTGGTTTAGTTTGTATTGTCGATAGCCTAAAAACAAGGCAAAGTAATTAAAAATCAATTAATCATTTGGACATTTGATCATAGTTGGCAAATCTTAGACTCCTATTTCATATATCCGAGTTGATCACTATACCCCCACGTTCTTTGTTCTATTTTGAAAAACAAAAACTAGATTACTAATTAGGTGTTTGTTTTCATGATCGATTAAGGGTAGACTCATGTCCAAGATAAAGTTTGTAGCTTCTTCAATTTCATGTGTACTACGGGTAGACTCGTGCCCAAGCTACACTTTCTAGCTTCTTCAATTTCATGTGTAATTGTTTTTAATAAATGTATTATTAAGCTTCTTGAAAGTGACACAACAACAATGTGAATTAAGAGAAAGAGGAGAACAAACATAAATCAAATAGGAATCTATGAAAACTCAATTTCAATTTTCAACACATTGTTTTTCAAAAAAATCATATATTTTAAAAAATTGAATTTAAAACACTCAAATTTCAGTTTTCGTTGACATATTTTTCGTTCCGAAATTTGATTACTATGAGAGAAAAATGGCAAAATGAAAAATTTTGAAAAATTGATGAATGGGGTCCAGGTGTGGGCCTAAAGAAAAAATAATCCAAATTTTAGTTGGGCCTGCCTCCTTATGATGATTACTATCTACACTCCGAAAAATGCTAAGAAACACCAATAAATGACAATTTTATTCCCGAATTCTATCTTCTATCGGCGGTTGCCACCGGTTAAAAATCATCGACAGTTAACTGGTATTTTTCTGGTGTTTCCTACCACCCTTTGATGTGGGAACAACAATCTTCCCTGCTTATTATTAGTTGGGCTTACTGACTTTATAGGAACTTTACTCGACAAAGCTGATTTTTTTTTCTTTCTTTTTTAATGAATAAACTTTAGCTTAAAAAAAATAGTCTCAAAATTTATTATCTATATTAGTTTTTATTGTTGACTAAAAAATATTTTTCTTACGTGTGCTTTGGACCAAATCAATATCACTGTACTTCATTTCGATTGTTCAAAAAAAAAATATTAGTGTACTTCAATCATAATTCTATTCTACTTGAATAAAATAATAGCCAGATGTACAACACATCTGTGTTTAATTTTATAATCTAGTAGTAGTCAAATCAAAACAAGTTAAATTTAGACCATAGTAGTAATTTAATAAATTCATTTTTGTCTGATCTTGTCCTCCCTTCTCCTTCATTTTCACGGTGTCACTATAAAATTATTATTACGTCACTATATCAATTTAAAAAGCAGAACATGGTCAAATCAAATGTTCAAATATACCAACTTGTAATATATTGAGAATCGAACATTTTAGATGGCTTAAAGTCGTGGTTTGTAATAAAAACAAGAAGTGTATCATGATTCATGAAAATGATTTGTTTGCGTTTGGTTGAAGTAGTAAAACGTAACAATCAATGGTTGGTGTCAAAATTTGGGTTGATGGATTTAGGTGTTACCAAACTAATGTATATTGCATGTAAACCAACCCTTTGAAACTTCTATGCCTTATGAGTTTATTCACCTACTACCAGTCACCATTTTGAACTTAAATTCCAAATAATCCCAACAACATTCGATGGCTTATTCAAGGTGTGCGTTTGGTTGGTTAAGTATGACATTTGCCCTTGGTCTATTATAGTTTTGCTATTTTCTTTTTGACTAAAACGTTATCAAAACGCACTATACATATTTGATTATCCTATTTTGACCAAGATTGCGTGATTTCCACTTAAGTACTTTTAAGATCTCATTAAAAAAAAAAGTGTGGATGTTATGTGAGAGGGGAAATATGAAGAAAAAAACTACAATTTTTTTATACCAAAAGAAAAACTAGAATTAAAAAAAAAATGCTTTAACATAAAGTTGAAAATGATATTTTATAACTGCGCATACTTTTCTTCAAATATTTAAACCAAGTATCCCACCCTAGCTTTCATTAGGTTCCAATGTATTATTCCGTTCCAAAAAAATTTCAATGTATTATTGCTTCAAGTGAATGCATGTATATGTTTCTTCTCCACAAACAAGCAGTAAGTTGCATATTATTTTCCATACCATTGATTTGCATACTTATACCTGTTTTATTCATAAGCTTGGTTAAGAAAATGTATATTTTCTTACTTCAACATTCAATCTCCAGTTTCTATATGAACACCAAACTAGAATTAATCCATAAAAAAATGATTTGATTTAATTTGTTGTTCATTTTCTAGGTTTGGTTCTTAGTCTCCAAAAGAAATTACTAAGATGATTTGATTTTATTGCCTAATGCTATACTTGTACAAATGATAATTAAATTCCATCTGCTTTATTTACTTTTTTAATAAATTCTTGCATTCATGACACTAGTACAAGATTTTCTAGCTTCATGATTTTATCATTGTTTGTTTGACTCATCTCAACCGATGATAAAGTACTATGTAGTAAGATAAATTATGCATATACATTTATGTACAAGTTAAATGATGTTTTTGAGTTGAAATGGCTCCTAGAGTATATATATATATATATGTCTGATTTTCTTCTTCTAGGAATCTCAGAGTAATGTATATCCAGCATCCATGTCATTTGCATCTTCTTCTAAAAGTTCTCTCTTAAAAGTGAAAACAAAATCTAAATATATCCTTCAAATGGAAGCATATATGATTCATCCACAGACTCAGAGCTTGATGAAAAATCATCAGAGAGTAAATGCCAAGGTAGATAATGGAGAGAATAGAGCAACTACAAGCCAATGTGCTTAGGGGAAGATGAAGTAACATTGAATAAGAACGTGTTCAATCACTACAATTCTCCTTATACACATGAGAAATTCTGACGAATATTTTGAATGTCTTCTTTCACATTGTAAATATTTTTTTCGAATAGGTATTTTTCTAGTGTTCTTTTTCATGAACATTTTTTTAATTATAAAAAATTTACAAATTTAGTATTTTATAAAACCTTAATTTCTATAAGTTAACATTTTATAAATCACATACTTATAGCTTTTTAAAATTAAGATAATTATGAATTAATTAGTAAACCATTGTTAAAGTATGATAATATTGGATTATTAGTAATGTTTTTGAAGGGGTAGGAATTGAGAAATAAACACTTCTAATTATTATTGAAGTTAATAGGTAAAACTGAGTAATTTCTTTTTGTGTTAATCCTCTAGTTCCGAAGGATTAAAGCCACGCAAATTAAGTAACACATGGATAATGAAGAGTTGTACGAGATTAGAGCAAGAAGGAATAAGAAATGGCGAAGAGAAAAAACCTGAAAATGAGGGGCTATTAACGAAATAGAAAAAGCAAGGATAAAATTGTAATTGAAATATTAATGTTTACATTTCATTGGATACGCTCCAAATTGGGGGAATGGGAAAAATAGTTAAATGAGCAGTATTGGATGGAATTGTTCCATCACATTCCATTCTTTTTTTACAAAACCAAACAATGGTGGCAAATGGTGACTTTATTTCACTCCATTCAATTTTATTCTACCATTTGCCACCAATCCAAACATAGTCTTAGCTCTCTCCCTTCGTACATGTTTGATGTCTATCATAATTAAGATTTTCATTACTTTTAATCCTTTTAATCCACACGAACATATATTTTACACGACAATGATATATCCTAAATCTTCTTACATTTATCTAACATTTCATTTTCTCTCTAACTTATCACATCATTTTCTCGTCTTGTTTATATCTCTCTCAATTAATTATTGTTAGAGATTGAATTCAAACTCAAATTCTTCTAAATAATTCATCATAAACTAAGATTCATTAATCACTTAGGTTGAATCCGTTAATTCGCCATAAATAATTTGATCAAGTTTTGCTTTATTTCATTATTTATTTGTGATGCATAGTTTTTAAGTTAAAATATATTTTTGGTTCGTTAACTATCTTGAGATTTTACTTGACAAAAAAATATATCTTGAGTTTTGTTTTTAATTCCTCTAACCACTCTTCATACCTAAAAAGTCATTCTATATTGTAATTTCTAAAAAGTGGATATAGGAATTAAAAATAAAATTTGAAATATTTATGTGAAATCAAAATTTAATCTTAGTTTTCTGTATAATATATCACCGTATTTTCTAGGTAGCATGGGTCCATATCACGTGAGCTTTGAGCATCTCAACTGAACTAGTACCGTAGTACCACCGACAGTTACCTAGTACCGACACCATAGAATACTAAAACCCAATCAATTTAAAATAAAAATAAAAAAAATAAACAACTGAATCTGGCCACTTATTCACCCATGTTCAACTTAAATCTGATCAATAAATATATTGATATAATGGCGATTTTGTCCCTGTCACAGAAAAACAAATTAACAAACACAGCACTCCTTCGTTGCCAGTCACAAAACGATGTTATTTAGAATCTCACATTTAACAGAATAAAATGGTTACTTTTTTTAATTTAAAGGGAATAAATGGTTATTCAATCCATAAAAAATATTTATTCATTCGATTATTTATTAAATATAAAAGGTTTTTGAAAAGAGAGGTAGCAAAGTAAGTAAAACAAAAACAATTTAATTGTAATAATTATCTTCAAATTTAAGTAAATTTTTTTTAATGGCAAAATATATTATATATAAATAGGGGATTAAATCTCAAGTATTACACCAGAAAGAAAATAAAAATACACCAAAACACCCAGCGGAAAATCAACAAACAATCAATTTTCCACTACCACCAACGGCGATAAAAAAAGTAGCCGACGATGATATGTTGCATCAAACAATCAGATTCACCCACTACTCAACACCGATAAGTTGGAGGAGCCACCAAAAAGCCGAAAAGAACTTGCATAAAAAAAACTAGCTCCCGATCTCGAATCAAAAATGACCGGTCCACCAGACTCCCGACACAAATCAAGACGACGCCCCTCAACTCACGACCCACCAAAGCAGACACCTTAACCTGTCCAAACTCGGCCCACCAATATCCCAATGTCAAACTCGAAGACAGAGAAAAGGTAGAAGAACAACGCAAATCGATCCAGCTCGAACAACAACAAACCAACACAAAAGCCACAACTCTACTACCACCACAAGCACCACCCCGAACACCTTATCAGCGCTACCCTCTGGACCACTGTACCGTCTTTCTTCGCGGAGGAGAATCAAATTTAAGTAAATAAATCTATATTTACTTTTGAAATTTATTTGACTTAATTTTATATTTTTGTCCACATAGTTTGACCAATATTCGACTTTGTCCCTTAGTAACTTTGTGAGTGATCTTAGTATCTCATTGTGTGGACAAAAGTCGAATATTTTGTTCATATAATTTGACTAATATTCGACTATTGTCCACATGATTTGACCATAAATTAGGAAGACCAAATATGTTACGAGCATCCTACCGAATGATATTTTGGGTACAAAACTTAAAATTAGCTAGCCTAGTGGCACAAATATTTTCTTCTCTAAAGATACGACAAAGTCGAAAATTCACCTTATTGGATGAAAATGATACAGTTTTCAATTGTTCAGTAAACCACAAAGAACATGTAAAAAACTTATAAACCAAAAGAAGCAAGTCACATTCCAACGAGTTTTACTCTTTTTCTTGTTGACGTTAAATATTTCACAACCTTAAATCAAAGATTGATGATCATCGCAAGCTCAACATATTTCTATTTCTATGATCTCTTGCTAGTACTTTTGGAAGTGTCAACAATATGTATAATTTTGTACGAAGGATTTAAACGTTCAAATGACTCGGCAAATCTTATACTACCGCTAGCGGTAGAGATTAAGACTGATAACCTTTTGAAGTATATTGTCAGTCATTTGCAACTGGAGATCATAGTTTTTTGTTGGATTTATCCTAATCAAAATTGGATCAAACTCAATTGTGATGACGCTTGCATAACCAATTTGGCCATTGGTGGATGTGGAGGCCTTTTACATTATTATTCTAGGCAATGAATAAAGGTGAATTGCGGGCAATATTGTTGTTTTTGGATTTCCAAACTGTTGTATTTGGATTTCCAAATTCTATTATCTACCGAAGTTGTTACTAGGTTGAGTCACGACCAGGTCGCTCTCTTTAAGACGTTTCGTGGCACTACCCAAAATTGTGCAAGGTAGACTATCAACCACGCCGCCTCCAGGATAAAACAAGCCCAGCTACAACTGTTCGATTAACTACTGCACTGTAGAAAATCGTTCGAGAATTACACCGTCAAATATGGTACTAAGACCACTCTTTAATACTGAAACCACTTTAATATGGTATTATTACCATTCTATTATGGTGCTAAGACCACTCAAATATGGTGTTTCCACCATTCTACCCTTTAAGTTCTCCAAACTTTCAACAGTTTGGAAATCCAAAAACAACAATTTTAAGACGTTTCGATCTGCTATGTCTACCGAAGGAATTACTTATTGAGATTTCGTTGTCCCTAAATACATAAATCAAGCTATAAAATTACATCTTTCGACTGAAACAATGAAGTGTATGTTGTTATAACAACAACACTAAGAAATTCACAATACGGTTATGTGAATAAATAACCTTAATTGGTACATGAATAGAACCCCCGAGTGTTGATGCATCGTTTCTAATTTTCTATTGAATCTTTGATGATTGACAAAGACAAACATTTAACGTAACACAGGGCTGATCGAGTAGGATAAAACTAATTGTCAAGGATTGGGAAATTTTGTACGGTGCATTGACAAATGAAAAAGGATGCTACGGTTCTGATTGAAAGATGAGTGTACATTGTTAGAATCAATGTGTGCCTGCTCTGCCAAAATTGCTTCAGTTCAGCACGTGCACTAAATAAATTTCTTTTGGTAAATGAAAGCTACAACATATATTATATTTATGTTATCGATTAAAACCATGTGCTAGAGCATCAATTTTGGCAGACGGATATAAATTTGAGCACTCAATTATTTTAGGATGTTAATCCTATAAGAACAGGTCTAGTGACTTGTACTTGTACTCTATGCATTCTTATGAGAAAAGACTGCACTTTGATGACATGATCAAAATTAAATTCTGCTTCTATTTTATTAGTTGTGTGATTTTAATATTTGACATGTGAACAAGCTTTTAATTTTAAATTTGAGTAACTTGGATTTAATTCCAACGTTATATGATTAGACAATTTTATTTATTGCAGTCAAGATATATGAACCAAAAGTTCATATAAATCAGAATTTAGAGAATATGAATCTCTAAACATAATAAATTATGATATGTGTGAATTTGATGACACATAAACTAGAAATGATAAAATGATATTTTATCATATTTATTGATGACTGTGCATTTTGAAAAATAAAATTGATATGCTTGAATGTTCAATTTTTATAACAAAAATTGAAATTTATGTTGTATAGAGAACCCAAGTCTAAGAACAAAAATTCTAATTAAGAAATTTTTGAAGAAAAGACAACTCAACTTGTCTTATTTTTTGAACTTGGGATTGCCTGACATAAGTTCGGACTTTGAACCCAAGAGAGTTAAACTCACTAGTAGAGCCTATGAATGTGTATTCATCGGGTATGCGATAAATAACGAAACATATAGGTTTTAGGACCTAAATGTTAAAGTGATCATAGAATTAAAAGATGCTGATTTCTATGAAGTAAGTACCCCTGTAAATTAAAGGATAGTGGGGGCACTAGTGGGGGTAAACTAAATTCCGTAATTAGAAATAGTTATGAGAACATCGTACGGGATGTTATAGAACCTCAAAGAGGTAAGAAAGCAAGAATTGCTAAAGAGTATGGACCTTATGGTTTATACATTGGAAGAAGATTCATTAAGCCTTAAACGAAGCTATATCCTTATTTGGATGTTGAATTTTGGCTAAAAGCAATAAACGATGAAATGAATTTTCTAGAGTCTAACAAAACATGACACTTTGTTGACTTGTCTCATAGTTGCAAAATCAATCGGTTATATTTGGATTTTGGAAAAAGGAACTAAAACCTGATGGAACAGTTGATGAATACAAGGCTCTCCTTGTAGTCAAAGGTTTTAGACAAAGAGAAAAATATAGACTTCTTCGACATTCATTCACCAGTCACGAAAATGCTATCCATGAAAGTACTAGTCCCTTTAGCCGCCGTTCATAACTCGATAGTACTCCAAATGGATGTGAAAGTTGCCTTTTTTATGGTGAATTAGAAGAAGAAATCTATATGAAACAACCTAAACGTTTTGCGATTCATGGACAAGAAAACAAAGTCTGTAAGTTAGATAATTCTTTGTGAGGTCTAAAATAAACTCTTAAGGAATGACATGAAAAATTTGACATTCTAATGCTATCGAATGAGTATAAAGTGAATGAAAGTGACAAATAATATTTGCACGATCATATGTCTCTATGAAGACGACTTGATCATATTTGATTTAAAGATTCATGTTATGGATTATGTGAAATCATTGTTTATCAATAACATTGATAAGAAAGACCAAGACAAAGTTGAAGTAATTCTTGGTTTCAAGATTACTAGATCAGAAAAGAGAATTTTTTTGATAAATCTCACAAAGTTGAGAAGTTCTTAAGGAAATATTATTATTTCGCCGTAAACTTGCAATCATATATTATGATCCAAGTGTAAGAACACTTGAGATGGAGTTAGAAAAACAGAATATGTGAGCATCATTGACAGTACTTAGGTATGTCACTGAATGTATTAGACCCGACATTGTTGATGTCGTAAAACTCTTGTGCAAGTTTACTAGTAGACGGATGAGAAGCATTGTCATGCTATAGAAAGAGTCATGAGGTGCCTTAAGAAGACTATGACTCTAGGATTACTTCATGAGGAGTAACCTATTGTACTTAAATGGTACAAGATATAAGAACATCTTCAGATGAGTATTAAAGCGACCAGTGAGTGCACATTGAGCATCACTGTAAGAATTGTTTGTTGAAACAAATGATATTGACTCAGTCCACTATGGAATGAATCTGAGATGAGAACACTAGAGAAAACTAGTGAAGAAGCAAGTTGATAAGATACTTGCTAGTTGAAATCCCTTAGTGGATAAAACCGGTTCCAGAAGTGTTAATTTATTGTGATAGTCTGCAGCTATTACAAAATTGAGAATCGTTACCACAATGGTAAGAGGCGATTATTAAGGCACGAACACATAGAGAAATAGAGAGCTAGCTACTCTCAAAAGGAACGGTTAAAGTAGATCATGTACGTACTGATAAAGAATTAGTCAATCCTTTGACGAAAGGAATTACTAAAAAGAAAGTCCTAAACACATCCAACAGGATGGGACTAATGCCCAAAGGTCACAAGTGATGGTAACCCGACCTACATGAATGGAGATCCCAAGAAATAGGTTCAATGGGTAATAACAAGTCGCAAGTGATAGAACATGCTATGTTAAAAGTAAGAAAGCATGATTCCTGCAGCGATAGAAGGATGAGATAATAGAAACTCTTAATGATATCTATACTCTATTTGGAGTGGAGTACATAGCTACAGGAGTACTCTTGATAGACTCACCTATACGAATGTGGAACTAAGGGCCGGTTCCTATGGAATTCGGGGCAGAATACCGAGAGCGTTCGTTAAAACCGGGATACACATGCAAGGCCATAAACGCACGGGCTTTTAGAATACACCTTATGAAAAGGTTTGTGTGTGGGTTCTATGTCTGAGATAGAGTTCAATGCTGTAAGCAACTCTTGTTAATCAGAATTTTACTCGCTATGCAAAGGTTCAAGTTGTAAGCGACACCTTTGTTTACTAGCAAATCTTATGGAGACGTTTTTGACGTTACTTCTGAAACCATTTTTTAAATTCAAGTGGGGGATTGTTGGAACATGTGTGGAAATTGAGTTAAAAGACTAAACACAAATTCCCATGTTGGGTAGAACTAGTGTTGTGTGAATTGAAAAAAGTGGAAGTCCCACATCGGATGGAACACACACATTAGTAGTGTTTATATAGTGGGGGTGTACCTCTAATTAATGGGGGTACATAAGCACTAGAGAAAAAATATATATTGATATATATTTTATTATTTGGAAATGATAAATTTAATCATTATTAGAAAGTGCTTTCTTAGTCCCCAAGTTTTGCTAAAATATTTTGGTACATAATATAATATATTTTTGTACTAAATTTAATATATTTTAGTACTCAATTAAGATATTTTTGTACTAGATCTAATATGTGAATTACTTAATCGCAAAGTAATATGTTACTTGTTCCCAAAGTTTCTCATATTACTTGTTCCCAAAGTTTCTTACTTATTAGTTGCGAGTTTTCCCTATAAATAGAGAACTCACATAGTGCATTCCACACACCGAAAAGAATTTCATTGAGTTGTCGGGAATTCTTTTCGGTGTGTGGAATGCACTATGTGAGTTCTCTATTTATAGGGAAAACTCGCAACTAATAAGTAAGAAACTTTGGGAACAAGTAATATGAGAAACTTTGGGAACAAGTAACATATTACTTTGCGATTAAGTAATTCACATATTAGATCTAGTACAAAAATATCTTAATTGAGTACTAAAATATATTAAATTTAGTACAAAAATATATTATATTATGTACCAAAATATTTTAGCAAAACTTGGGGACTAAGAAAGCACTTTCTAATAATGATTAAATTTATCATTTCCAAATAATAAAATATATATCAATATATATTTTTTCTCTAGTGCTTATGTACCCCCATTAATTAGAGGTACACCCCCACTATATAAACACTACTAATGTGTGTGTTCCATCCGATGTGGGACTTCCACTTTTTTCAATTCACACAACACTAGTTCTACCCAACATGGGAATTTGTGTTTAGTCTTTTAACTCAATTTCCACACATGTTCCAACAAATATTGAATGGTATGGACATAGCTTAAAGAGTCTAACTAAAAACTTGTTGTGGAAAATAACTCTAAAGCTTTGATTGACATGGTCCATCAAAATAATATGGACGATCACATTGTGAAAACCTTACTCCGTAGAATCAAAATGATAACTCAAAATGATTGGCATGTCAAATTCAATCATATATGGCATGAAAGCAAGTAGATTTGCTTGAACAATACAAAGTTATTAATTCCTCAAAATGTCCCATCAAATATATTGAAGATTCTTTTAGTTAATGATATTATCAGGGTCTCATCTGCCATAGTTGTTAGTTGTTTTCTTATTTTGATCCTTCGTGCTCTCTTTGGTACCAAAAATAAAACAAATCATACACATCAATTTTAAATTTAAAGAATAAGCCTAAATGTTGTAGAGAATCGATTTTATTTGACCAAATTAGACTATTTAAAGTTTATATTTGTACATAAAACTATTTAACATTTATATATGTCACACACAAAAAATTCACATAGTTTGTTTTTATAATTAGATTTGTCACATATTAAAGCAATCAAAAGCAGCAACTATTTAATGAAAAACAACAATTACTTATTAAAAATATCATTGATATCGGTCCCTGCCATCCCTTGTTAGGAAATATTATCCTTTTCGAAAAATAGACCCTTCATTTTAATTAATTTTTTAAGTGTCTTCATGCTTCGTTTTAAATGTAGATATATTATTGGGTCGACATCACTCGTGGTATAATAAAGAGTGCTGTTTGATTCTTAGCCATCGTTATGGACTAGAGTTGCATATAGGGGAACGGGATTACATTTCAGCGTACATATAATAGAGGAATATTATAAGGACAAATTTGTTGTACTTCATGTTTCAAGCGATTCAGCCAAATATACTTAGGTATACACGTTAAAAATGCAAAGCAATTGAGGTCAAAATAGGATGTCACTACAAAATTTCAATTGAGCACTTACATGAAGTGGCTGGTTAACTAAAGTTTGGCTGCTCATAACTTGCATAAATGATATCATAGTTGCAACTTTGTGAAAGTGACATCTACAGAAAAATACAACACATTGAATTTGGAAAGTGTTTATGAATCATTGATGTTGGATCTCTCACTTTCTTAGTTTCTTTAAGGGAAGATAAACTCTCCTTGATATGGGAATCAGAAAATTGTATTAGAGGATAAATTTGGAGTGGTTAAATAAATTCTTCAAAGTATTTTAATATTTTTATAATCAATATTGGTTCAACATGTTTAGAGGTCTAAAACAAATTTTATAGTGAATCTATAAAAATTGAAAAAAATATATATCCTCCCATCATTTACCCTCCAAACTCCGGAAGAGAACCAAAAAAATAATTATTTCTTGATTTTTTTCATAAAAAAAAGTCAAAATGGGAATCGCTACAATGTCAATGTACTTGCAGTGAGTACAATCTATCAGACTAGGGTTAATCTGTTTTTGTCATGTCTTGAGAATGCTCTCAAGGAGGTATTTATAGTGGTAATTGGGCATGTTTCTCCACTAGCTTAGGCATTAAGTTACTTGGGCTGAGATAAGCATCGAGGCTTCTAGAAGGTTTCAAAGGCGGCGCCCATGTAGAGGGCGTCTAAGGCCACTTTAGTCCCTATAGAGGGCGTTGTATCCTATATTCGGATATCTCCGGTCCTGTCAGTTTTAGTAAAATATCGCATATTTTTCTATCTTATTTAATATATATTTACAGATTCTTATTTTACTAAAAATGACAACAACAAAAATAGCTTTAGACCCTCTTTCTCGGGTCCATTATCATATATTTTCTTATCTGGATGGTATTTATTCGGTGAAAGCTGGGTATAAGTGGCTCTTGAAGTGGAATGCTAGAGAGAACGAGGTCAGATCGTGGAAGTGGATTTGGCGTTTAGCTGCTCCTAAAAAGATTAAATTTCTTTATTGGACGGTTTGTTGTTCCTACGAGGTTGTTGCTACACAACAGAGGTATTCTAGACACTAATAATTGTTTGAGTTGCTTAAATAGTGGTGAAAGTATCATGCACTGTTTTCGGGATTGTCCGTTTGTTAAACATCTTTGGCTTTCTCTTGGATTTGACAATATTAACTTCCATTTGGGGAATTCTATGGTCACCTAGCTCAGGCAAGGCGCGTTTAGCACAAATAATCATTTATTCTCTGCTGCTCTTTGGTGAATTTGGTGCGCTCGAAACTCTTTTTCTCTAGAGAATGATATAATTTCTATTGTCTCCTTAAAGGTAAAAATCTACAATTTGGCAGCCCTTCTTCATTCTGTTTTCTCTCCGGCTTTATCCACGGATATAGGAGGTCGTTATGTGACTTGGCATCCTAATGAGAGTATGGCCGTTGTCCTGAATGTTGATGACAGTAGTTTTGGAAATCCTGGAATATCTGGTTTTGGTGGCGTTCTTCGTAGGAATGATGGCAGTTGGCTATATGGGTTTGCTGGAAATGTTGGTATTTCGATAATCTTACATGTAGAGTTGTTAGCTTTGTATCATGGCTTGAAAGCAGCTTGGGAAAGAGGATATAGGGATGTGATTTGCTACTCTGACTCAACTTTGGTTGTTCAGTTAGTTTCAACCATGGTGAATCATTGGCATCATTATGCGGCAATAATCAGTAATGTGCATGATTTATTACAAAGGAGTTGGCGCGTCCAGTTAAAGCATTCTTTGAGGGAGGCGAATTCGTCTGCTGATTTCATGGCTAAACTAGGAGCTACAAGTACTTAGATTTTGCGTGAGTTTCTGGAGCCACCGGAGGGCTTGCTTCCTCAACTACATGCTGATGCCCGTCAAGAGATGTATCACAGAGATTAATTTTTAGCTATTTTTTTTTCTTTTCTTTTCTTTTTGCTAGCCTCCTTTCCCAAAAAAATAATCACCGAAGTTGTAATTCCACTCATCATGCAATTAACCACTGACAAAAAAAAATAACACAACTTTTTAGAGGATCCTCTTCCTATAGTCAATGATGTGGTGAACTCTGGAGTAGGTAAAGTTGTTAATCAACTTAATCCACTCAAATCTTCATTTTGAATAGTGTTTTAACTGGAAGAAAAAATCAAAAATAAAATACGAGAGAAAAAGAGAAGATTTTTCAAAATGACACTATTCCATTAGTGGATATCTACATATAAACCCTCTTGACTTATGACGTAACATAGAGACCGGAAAATGACACTTTTTGTCACTCATTCTCTTCAATTAGCTGCATATTATCAAACTTGTTTTTTATTTAACCAAAGAAAAAAAAGAAAAGAGCTTGAGAAATAGAAAAGAGAATGAGAATGAGTGATCATATATATAGCAAGTTATTTTTCTATTCCTTGGCACAAACACTTTTCACCACATAGACAACGCTTACCAACATCTTTATTCTTGGAAAAGGGTAGGTAAGATCCCTTTATCACATCTTCGTAGTGCTCATCCAACTAGACTCACCATCAGAATCTTTCCAACTATAATTAGTTGTTGGATGGGTGATATTAAATTAGAAACTATATAGTATTATATCCATTACAACAATGTGCACGATGGGGAAAATGGTTTGAAATATATGTGAAATTCTGTCATGTATGTATTATTAGGAGTGAAGATTTCCTGCAATGTGAACAAAAAAATTAGGAGTGAAGATTTCTTGCAATGTGAACAAAAAATGGAAGAAAATAAAAGTGTGAAATCCGCCGTGCAAAATCAAGAGAGGTTGAAAGTGTAACGTGAGAATAGATATCAACAAGGCTTTGGCTTCTTTTTTCTTTTCTTTTCATATTACTATAGACATGGGTACAAAGTTTTCATTATCGCTTAACAACAGCTAATCTCCATTGATAGAAATTTGTGGAGCTAACAAGGTGACTTTCCCACTTCAACCGTGTTTTTCGTGCGCATGAGACGGAAATTGAACATCTGACCACATGTTTAAGGTGCCTAAGTCCCTTATTACTTTGACCAATTCATTGTTGGCAAGACTTCAGCTTAATTTATTCGAGTTTAATTTCATTTGCAAACTATTTTCCTGACTCTCCAAAAAAAATTACATTATTTTTAGAACCGTCTTAAACAATTTGAAGACTCTAGTATAATCTTAAAACATAAACTTTAGTGCAAATTTGTTAGGCACTTAATTTTGAAACCATGTGTTAAGGGTCTTGTTACACTTACTAATAGTCGATTCAAGCTATGATTATTTTTATACTAGTGTATTTTTTTAAACATGTTCTACTAATTTTAGAGTTTAGTCTAATTAAGACCAGCAATGTAGTTGTTGTTCACAATTGAGTACGACATTTCTACAAAATTAGTTAGCTTTTAGATTTCTACTATTTTTCTATTTATTACTAATTTTTATAAAATAAAAATGGTTCTATTTTAGTAAAATAAGATGTAATATATATGCATCAACAACAACAAAAGGTGCCTCACAACAAAACATACAAATGAAATTGGATTAAGTTGGTTTGTACTAATTTCCACCTACCCTTGCATGATCGCACGACAAAAAAAAAAGGCACGTTAACCTTAAACCTACCAAGCCGCCATTTTTTGTAGTAGGAGAAGGGTATTGTGGGTAGTATCAAAAAAAAATTATACTAATTAAATACTAGTAATTATATTATTAAATGTAAATTATAGCCTAAAAAACATCGTGCAAACAGTTTCGAACCATGGGGCCCACCACCAATCCTCCACCAACTCCCATGACCAACCGCCATGGTCCCACCGACTTCCCAAAAACTTGCACTCACGTACGTAACATTTCTTCAGCTTCAATTCATTTCAATCACCGTTTCGCAATTTATTTTCTCACGATTTAGATTTTTGTCGTCTAAACAGAGATAGCGTCGTTTATATGGCGCGTGTCCGCGTGATGCTACGTTGGGAAAACAATCGGTTGGTGTTTTGCGAACGTGTCGTAATATGATTGTTGTTTTTTTTTGGGCCACCGATCCGTGCCTTTGTTTTGGAGGAAACGAAGTGTCGTTGAGTTTTGTTAACACTTGGCATTATGGTAGCGGAGGAAGTGAGGAAGATACTTTTTGTTTTTGTTTTTCTTCACAAAAAGGAAGAAACTTGATGTAAGGGCTCTGCTATTTGCTAACAGTACGCTAATAAGATTTGTTTGTTGATTTATAGTTGATGGTTGATCATCAATAAACTACGCTAATTAGTAAATGATTCAACTAATTGATAAATCAGATATCTTATGTACGTACACCATTTATAATCAATAGAACGCTTGAGTATACATGACATACCTCCTTAACATTCTCAACAAATTTTACATATGACATTCATTGACAATTGTTTAATCATATGCAATACTTTGATAAAATTGTTTAATTGACAATTGTTGCATTAACTTGTTCATTTGTTTTAAGGGATAATTGTTCCATCGGCAATAGAATGTGATCGTACCTAATAGAAATGATGACGTCTGACACAGTTGCTTTTGATTGTTTGTGAGCTCTAGAACGGTGGGGGTGTACCTGCAGACACTCTGACGCACAAGTCAATTCAGAGAATGGGAGTGAGGGTTTAGGTTAGAAAGAGTATTGTATCTTTTAGGACTGTGTAAAGTCCCCTTATATAGAGCTAACGTGGAGGAGCCGTTGTTAGTGGCACGTCGTGGGCTCGACGGTTACGAATTTGCAAGAATCGTAACCAGCGATCAAGATTTTAGGCACGTGGGGGAGACGTTACGACTCAATTTGAATTGATCTCCTGTAATGCTACGAACAACTCCCTCGTGGAGAGGGGTGTGTTAAGGAGAAGTTAACCCAGGTATGATATTGGGCTAGCTTGGTTTGGGTTTAAAGAAATAGGCCTTTTTACGTGTTTGCTCAGGTCTAGAACAAAATTCTAACGAGTGTCTCATTGCACCATTTAAGGATTTTTTGATAATAACTTTTCATAAATGATAATTGAACACATTTTTTTAAACACATACAACACACCATGGGTATTTATGTCATTTCAACTTTAATTGGAAGTGCAATTTTGTCATTTTCTCTCTTCTTCCTCCTCCTTTCGCTGTAGTTTCCCCTTTCTCTCTCTAACTGTTCTTCTTCTCTGGAACATCGCCTTCCATTCACTTTTCCTTCCTCAACAAAAGTTACAAAAATAGACCATAACAGACCACCACGAAAATAGAATCGGAGTAGAAACTTGTCTTCCAAAGCAAAGTAATGAACGGATCTGAGACAACGGGAACGACCAGATCTAAGACAACCGGAGATCCAGCCACCGGACGCATCATAATTGATGATGGATGGTGGCGGTTCTGATGGTGTTGTTACATTCGGAACATGGCGGTTACAACAAGGAGAGAGCACAAGGAGGTTGCGCAGAGAACTGACCCATCTTCGATGGCGGTGGCCGGCGTATGTCAGATGAACTGAGGCGATGGTGTAAGAAAGAGAAGTCTTGTGTTGAAGGAGAAAGAAGAAAAGGAAATAAAAAAATAAAAAAAAATAGATGTATTAAGCAACAGGGAAACGGTATACGGTTGAGATGGATCATAGAAGAATGTTAGAGGGTAGTGGTGTCGGAGCCGAAGAGAGGAAGCGGCGGTTGGTTGGTTGCTGGGTGGGTGGGAGATGACAGAGAAAGGAAGCAACATGGATGGGAGGGAGAAAAGAGAGAAAAAGAAAAAAGAAAAAAAGAAAAAAATAGATTATACGTATTTTATATGTGGTGTCTGTATTGTGTGAGATTGTGTGTTCAGTTATCATAACTGTAACGTTTTATAAAAACTTGTGTATTCAGTAAAAAAAAATTGTGGTGTCTGGGGTTCGAACCCCAAACCTTGCATATATTATGCATTGTCATGATCAACTAAGCTAAGCTCACAGGAACGTGTATTTAGTATATTTAAATTTGTAATATTTAACTTTTAAAATGAAAGATTTCTAAATTTAAGATCCTTAAATAATATTCGAGAGGCACTCGTTAAAAAAACCATTGTTTTAATTCATTCCATTCAAATACTCATTCAACCAAAATCATTTGGAAGGTGTATTCGATTATTATAGAGGGAAAAAATTAGTCACACTTCATCCTCACTAATTTGTGGCACCTGATGAAAAAATAGATCACAAATTATATTTTTAATATAATAAAAAGTGGTTGGCACATTGCTAATATACAAATATTTGTTACCAACAGATATTAAAAAAAATACAAGACAACTGTTTTTCACTAATACATAGATAAAATACGCAACAAATTATTTGTAATATTTGTCAAAAAAAAAAAAAATTGTAATGTATTCGGTGAATTTTGCGAGCTTCTTCGCCCCCCGCCCCCTCCAAAAAAAAAAAAAGATTGAAGGAAAGAAATTATATTTGTGGGAGCTTCGAAGAAAAAAAGAGAATAAACTGGAAGTGTCAACAAGACATATTTAATGAGCACAAGTCGATCACTTATTGAGATATTTTTACTCTTCAAACACGATAACTTTTTACGAACATGATGAAGCAATGGTTGCCAAAAA
This sequence comes from Medicago sativa, assembly GCF_051527215.1. Classification (NCBI taxonomy): domain Eukaryota; kingdom Viridiplantae; phylum Streptophyta; class Magnoliopsida; order Fabales; family Fabaceae; genus Medicago; species Medicago sativa. Next base: position 83,647,086 of record NC_140755.1, on the reverse strand, counting down.
GATAATCGAAGGCGATTCCCTCCAATAGGAAGATCCAAATAAACGAAATGATTACATTTCATCACAACAACCGCTTCCACCAACCAGGAATCTCATACACTTACTTTGGCAGGCAAGCTTTTATGAAAATTCACTTTTAAGCCTTGTATAAGTTCAAAGAGAATCAAAATAGCTTTCAACCCTCAGATATTCCCCCAATGTTTGTCTCCCATGATGAATGTATCATCGACAAATTGAAGACGAGAGATTCTTAAAGGATAAGCTCTCGTGATTAAAAAAATACAATGACTAAATAATTATTTTCTAATTCCTTAAAGCTCTTTACCTCTTCTCCTAAATGTCATCACTTTTCTTCTTCTTTGTCTACCGAAGAAGGGTGATTTAAGGTCAATTTTGACTCAAAACTACCCATCTGAATTGTTTTTGTTCTTTTTTAGTTAAAAAAGTGACTTTTACATATTTTCAATTTTATTTCGTTTGTAATTGTGATTTCGTCGTCTTTGCACGACTTTGTTTGTTTTGATATCCCGTATTTGTGCGGTGTGTTTTTGATTTTTCATCTTAGTCCAATGTTTATTTGATTCAGTTGAAAGTTTAGCTTTGACAAAGTGCAGATTCAATCTATGACTTTAGCGTCATCAACGTTGCTGATCTGGAGACATGAGTATTCCGGAGACTTAAATATAGTCATATTTGTCGGCATATTTACTATACCGTTTTATCCCACTAACAAAGATACTTTGAGTTTGTTCGTAGATTTATCATTTATGTTTTTACCATATTTGAATTTGTATTGTATTGATGTATTGTATCAATTTGAATCAATGATTATCGTTTTTTCTATCAAAAAAGCAATACAATGACTTCCAATAAATATTTATTACGAGAAATTTATTTTTTAATAATACAATAATAAGAAAATCTACCAAAAAAACAATAATCAAAATATATTGAAAATTTATTTATTCAAATTTTAACTTTTAGAGTGAAACAACTTTTTATCTTTACTTTTTTAACTTTTCACAAAAGAAGTTTATTTTTAATTAATAATATTTAAAATACTTTAATTTTTTTTAAAGAACTTTTTTTTTAACTTTTTTTTAAAATATTATACACCCTCCGGTCACTAATATAAGCAAGAGTTAACATTTTAGATTCATTCATTAAATGATGTATGTGGTCTATAATAAAGACTATATACATCATTAATTGAATGAATGCAAAATGTAAATTTTTGTTTATATTGGTGATCGGAGGGTGTATAATATTTTAAAATACTTTATAATATTTGTTTTTTTTTGTAGGAATTCTTGTTATAATATTTGATGTTGACAATAAAATGAAAAAAGAAAATAATGGGAATGTAAAGGCAAAATATCCAGAGTTGGAAAAGAAAAAAGAAACGTTATTTTTTTATTGAGTAAGGAAAAAAACCAAAGAAAAAAGGAAACAGTATTACCTGGATTACGCGGCGTTCATTCTGTTAAATAAGGTTGTAATTTTCCTTTATTTTAGGCAATAAATCCCAGGCACGATCTATTTTCGCCTGAGAGCTACCATCACGTGCCATAAAAGCGCGTAGATTTTAAAACCTTCAAAATATCTCAATTGTTTGTTTGATAAAACAAAATATGTCAATTTTAATATTTTATTCATCTAGATTTTGTTTTTTAAAAATCATCGTTAACATTAAACTGAGAAATGAGTTTCTTATTTTGTATACCAAAAAAGAAAAAGAATTTTTTTTTTTGAGAAATGAGTCAAGTCGAACTCATTTCATCTCAATTTGATAGGAAGTAGTTTAGCTCAAAAATCAAAATTAAGTTTAAGCTAATTTTTTATTTTTGACAGGAGAAAAATTATATTAAATCAAACTAAAAAGATACAAAGATTGAGGGGACGTTAGACCCGACTCAAGAACAACCGAAACGAGAATATAGAGTGTATGTCAAACCTAGTAGATTAACCATACTTCATCCTTCAAAATAATAACTCATCATGAACGCAGCCCAGTGAACCTGAATACGACCGTGAAACCAAACTACAAAAAATATGAAGAACGAACATTTGCAAAGAAAGTGTAGAGTATAAAATTGGTGAATGGATTGACCGCTAACACGGTATCCAAATCTACGTACCAACAACCCTGACAAAAGTATCAAGTATAAAAGCTCTTTCGAGCATAACAATATCAGAGTAAAGGCATATCTGACGCCTTGATACATGCGAATCTCAACGGATCTAGAGCATCATATAATCAAAGATCATAGCACCAAAGCAACCAATTTCATTTGACGCGTAAAAACTTAGATCTAGGGATGAGTTCAATACGTTAATAACCAACTGACCTTTTCAGGTTAACATAACCATACCATTTCGAGTTTGCGAAACCTATCCACCATAGAAGAACAAATATGAAGCCACACCCAGTCTTTGAACAACCATAAACAACACAAAATAACATAGTCGGAGACCCACAAAAACAAACTTCCCCCCTGCGGTGAAGATCTGGCAACATACGAACAAAACAACTCGACGACCCAACACAAACAGAACACAACAGCTGGACCGACGACGGTGAACAACCCAAAAAGAGGTGCTGGGAACTTACAAGGCGCCCACCACCCAAAAAAACAACCACCCACCTCCAAGGAACATCATCACAACACCACGAGATCAAAGACACGCTCCTATGCTGCCGGACAACAACAAGACGACGATGCACCAAACAAGATACATCACTAAGTTTAAGTTTGATACACACTTTTATTTAGTTTGAGTTTTACTCATTTGTTTGAATTACAAATTTCAAAAGTCGTTTTTGTAAAAAAAAAATAAAAATCCTTGACCTTATAATTTTTTAAGACAAACGTTGAAATAAAGTTATCATTGATACAAAACGAGCACAACTATACATCGTTCATGTTCAATATGAGTGTTATGTGTTCAAATCTAAACCGATTCAAATTGAAACCGCATACTGATATAAAAAAGTGAAAATCTCACAAAATCGAATATTATTGGATGTTTTTTATGCCATTATACGAAAAATGCTCGAAAACGTAAATAAACATGACATATTATATTAGGCTATTATATATATTATTTTAACACTACATATTAGTTTAATTTAATATATTTTGTCACTATTTAATATGTTTGAAAAATAATCAATCATTGTTATTTCATACCGTTAATTTTTATCAAATCATATGTTATGTTTTGTATGAGATCTATATTTTACCGTATTTTTATAATATTATTAATAAAAGACATTACAATTATTTTTAAGAAAAAATATTACAAATTATAATTTGAATATCCAAAAACCAATCCAAATTAAACAATATTAAATTGGATTGTTTTTTCAAATTAACCGTTCAAAGCCAAATCGAACTGCATATAATTTTATCAACTCGATTTTCGTTCGAGTTCGCTTGATTTATTACCAGGCCAAATTACCTTTTAAAAAAACGAAAACTAATATATCCGTCTAAAATGTTTGTAAAAATGTAAATTACTTGTTTTTCAAACTATGGTATGCCTTTAGCAACTATTGTTCTTTATTTAACAACAACAGGTTGATTGCAAGAACAAAGATCGAACCTCTAATAACCATATATGAATTCTTTGCTATAATAAAAATTCCAAAGTTACAACCCCATGGATTGAGAGGTTAGACATCTCTAGTTTAAGTCAAGGGTTAAAAAGTTGGATGTCCTGAATTCAAACCCGGATAAAAATCAAACATTAATAAAACAACTAACTGCTAACATCTGGCAGGTAGTGTAGGTTTTAGACATTAAAATGTGTTGCTGTCTGTGTTCGATTGCCCTATGTGCCAACAATTTATGTGTTTGATTAGTTTTTGCTCCAACTTCAAGTGGACCATGACTAGTAGAATGTGTGTATGATCCCCCTTGATTAGCTTGTCTTTGAGTTGAATACCAAGTTTTGTAAAAAAATAAATAAGCAATTACTTGTTGTTTTAATTCTCGACAGTAGATCTATGATTTAAAACTTTAATTACTTGTTGTTTTAATTCTCGACAGTAGATCTATGATTTAAAACTTTATTTAAGCAGTACAGATCTCGATAGATTCACACAATTTGAGATGCTCTAACAGTCCACATACAATGACATCAAAGTTTCTAATCATTGAGTGCTCAAATTTTTTAACCAAATAGGATGTAGATGGATCTATCGCACCTCAAATGGATTAAAAAAAAAGGAAAAATATAGAAAACTAAGGGGATACAAAACTTTGACCCCATGCAAACAGAAAACAAACAATGAGCCACAAATCTCAAACGAAACAATCAACCACACACCAATTGCACAATCTAAAGAACCCACTTTTGTGCGCATAACCAAATTGCGAACAAAAAGAGGAGTGTAAGTAGACGAGCACTGATATAAGTTATTGATATAGGCGAATGAGTCCGTCTGCCAACACAGTAACAAATTCACGCACAAATAGTTTACTGAGACAAACAACAACTAATCGACACAGAAACACATGAGGTTCACATCGAACCCAACCATCCACGAAAGGACAGAAACTTTGCAAACATCCGCCACGTAGTCACCATAGGTTTTTGCCTTGAAATTACAACTGGACCAATCTAGAACCACCCAAAATCGCGTCACCACACCATACACACACAACCACTTGAAATGGCCACTTACTGGTAAATCTTGTTTATAATGTTTTCCTGAGGCCACTTGAAACAGGCCACTAAAACAACTAATTAATTTGTTCGAGTTTGTTTATAATGCCTCTGTCATTTCGTCTAATCTCAAACAACAACAATCAAACTTTATCTCACTAAGTGAGATTAATTATATGGATCAAATTACACCATAATGTTATTTGGATTGAACTTATTGACCAATAATTAATTCCAATATTATTCTACTAATTTAATTAAAGAAAATAATAACGTGAGTAGAAAATGAGGTGAAGGTGGGATTGTGATTGTGTGAGAGTCAGATCAGATCTGAGAGAAAACGGCTATAAATAACAGGAAAGACACTCTTAACACCTCGCACTCTGTTCTCTGCTTCAAGCTACTCCTTAACAAGAAGCGAAGAAGATTCACAGAGAACACTAGTCTCCTCTACACTAACACCGAAAGGTTCGTATGAGACTCTCTTCTTTCTCCCTCTTTTACGTCCTTCCCTTTTCCGTCTACCCATTTTCCTTCCCCCTTAATCATAATCATAATAATCACAATAATAAATAATTAACACTTAATTACTTCAATTCAACTTAATTTTCCACTCTAGATCCACCGCTAAACCTAACAAGAACACTCTTAGTTCTAGATCTGTATCATAACGTGTAGATCCATTAGATCTGAATCTGAAAATATGTTAGTTCATCAAATCGTTATTCTAAAACCATAATTTTCGTTAATTCACACTTAGATCCTTAATCACTAATCCATACTCCAATCAACTCCAATTCAATTAGTTTTACTCGTAATTTTTGTTTAATCATCAAATCACTGTTCTAAAACCTTCATGTTCGTTAAATTCACACTCTATTTTCAAGATCGAGTACATTTTAGGAACCTAGTTGCTTATTCCTTAATCCTCCAGTGAACTATTTAATTAATTTTCACTTCAATTAGTATTATTTAAGAGTTAACTAGCTTGAAATGTGCATCTTGTAATAATTTTAACATAAGAATATTATCAGTTTTATTAGTGGGATTTGTTCGCGATCCAATAGATTAGTCGGCCCTTAGGTCTGATACCGAGCTTTCAACAAAAAAATAAAAATAATATTAGTATTATGATTTTGTTGTTATTGTTGTTGGAATTTTGATTTGATTTGATTTGATTTATACAGAAAAATGGCTTCTCACATTGTTGGATACCCTCGTATGGGACCCAAGAGAGAGTTGAAATTTGCTTTGGAATCATTCTGGGACAAAAAGAGCAGTGCCGAGGATTTGAAGAAGGTTTCTGCTGATCTAAGAGCATCCATCTGGAAACAGATGTCTGATGTTGGGATCAAGTATATCCCAAGCAACACTTTTACTTACTATGATCATGTACTTGATACTACCGCCACTCTTGGCGCCGTTCCACCCAGGTATGGATGGACTGGTGGTGAGATTGGATTCGATACTTACTTTTCAATGGCTAGAGGTAATGCCACCGTCCCTGCTATGGAGATGACCAAGTGGTTCGACACCAACTAGTAAGTGACTGCGATGCAATGATCTCTTGTATTGTTTGATGAGTTAGTGACTCTGGGTTGTATTGATCTGGTAATTGAACTGTTTGTTTTGTTTGTGTTGATGCAGCCACTTTATTGTCCCAGAATTGGGTCCCGAGGTGAACTTTGTGTACTCTTCTCACAAGGCTGTTGAAGAATACAAGGAAGCCAAGGCGGTATGTGTTTTTTTCGTTTTGTTTTTGCTTATGCAGGAAAAAATGTTAGCTTTGTTAGCCTGGCTTAATGTTTAATGTCATTGGGAAGTATTGTTGGGTTCGAGTTTTTAATTAGAAGTGTGTGACATTTTTAACTAGATTTAGGTTGGAGTTTTTAATTAGGAGGGTGTGACATTTTTAATTAGATTTGGGATCGAGTTTGAACATTATGGTGTAATTTGATCCATGTAGCTAGCTTCACTTAGTGGAATAAGGCTTTGGTTTTTGTTGTTGTTTTTGGGTGAGTTTGAAAGATCTTTGGTTGGTGGGTTGCTAAATAAGAAATGATTGTTAGTTTGTCCTTTTTTGTATGGTTCTTGTTAACTGTTGCCAAGTGAATGCTTGGCAGAGTAGTGTTCTGTTATGTTCACCTGTGTGGTCTATTATAGTAGAAGTTTATTTTTTTAGCATTTTTATGTGTTGTAGATATTGTTGTTGAATATTTTGATTTGTCTTACAGCTTGGAGTAGACACTGTTCCCGTTCTTGTTGGCCCTGTTTCATACTTGTTGCTCTCCAAAGCCGCCAAGGGAGTTGACAAATCCTTTGATCTCCTATCTTTGCTTCCCAAGGTCCTTGCCGTCTACAAGTAAGAAGTTTAAATTGTTTTGGGGGATTATTGTTTTCTCAGCATGTATTAATGTCATTTTATTTTTCTAACTTGCTTTTAACTACTAATGCAGGGAGGTTATTGCTGATCTTAAGGCAGCTGGTGCTCAGTTTATTCAATTTGATGAACCCACACTTGTCCTGGATCTTGAAGCTCACAAGTTACAAGCATTTACTGATGCATATGCAGCACTTACACCTTCTTTTGAAGGTCTCCATGTTCTTGTTGAGACCTACTTCGCTGATATTCCCGCTGAGGCATACAAGACCCTCACATCTTTGAGTGGTGTCGCCGCTTATGGATTTGATTTAGTCCGTGGAACTAAGACTCTTGATTTGATCAAGGCTGGATTTCCCAGTGGAAAATGGATCTTTGCTGGAGTCGTTGATGGAAGGAACATCTGGGCAAATGATCTTGAGGCTTCTCTCAGTACATTAGAGGCTCTTGCCGGCATTGTGGGCAAAGGTATTTATTGAACATTCATTACATTGGAATATCTAAGAGTCTTTGAAGTAAACGTTGTCACTTGATGTATCTGATTTTCAAACTATATGCAGAGAGAATTGTTGTGTCCACTTCCTGCTCACTTCTTCACACTGCTGTGGATCTTGTTAACGAGACCAAGTTGGATGATGAAATTAAGTCATGGTTAGCTTTTGCTGCCCAAAAAGTTGTTGAAGTAAATGCATTGGCTAATGCACTTGCAGGCAACAAGGATGAGGTAATGTCCATTTCTTTCATTTCATCTCACATTTGACAACATATTTAGTTAACATAATTTGATTGTGTTTCTTAGCTGCAGACATTGTGGTATTCTATTTAATAAAAAAAAAAATATAATTGCACTATAATCGCTAGAATCAGAATTAAGTAAATTCAAGTATTGGTTGCCTATAATAGCATTAACAAGTGTCAATAGAAACATCAGACAATTGTTAGCAGTGGTAAACAATATATGAAAGTGTCAATAGTTTTTTTTTTTTTGGTGACTTTTTAACCTTTATGATAAAAGGTTCTATAGAAATGCAAATTCCTGTTTATTTCACCACATAATTCACTTAGTTAATGTTTTTATGGTTTCATTTTCAGGCCATCTTCTCTGCAAGTTCTGCAGCTCAGGCTTCAAGGAAGTCCTCTCCAAGAGTGACTAACGAGGCTGTTCAGAAGGCTGTGAGTGCTTATTTTTTATTCCCTCTGTTCTAATACTCGTTTTGTTTATTTGGATCTGTGGTGATATTAATTATACCCTTTCTATTCAACTTTCAGGCTGCTGCATTGAAGGGTTCAGACCATCGCCGTGCTACTAATGTCAGTGCCAGGTTGGATGCTCAACAAAAGAAGCTTAATCTTCCAATCCTCCCAACCACCACCATTGGATCATTCCCCCAGACCGTGGAACTAAGGAGGGTTCGCCGTGAATTCAAGGCTAAGAAGTAAGATAATGCTGCGATTGTTGATCTCTGCCTTGTTTATTTGACATTGTGTCTACCTTTATTGACTCTTGTTTTATTCAGGATCTCCGAGGAAGAGTACATTAAGGCAATTAAGGAGGAAATCCGCTCAGTTGTTGAGCTTCAAGAAGAGCTTGATATTGATGTCCTAGTACACGGAGAGCCCGAGGTCAGCTTTAATCATCTCTTATGACCTTCTTTTAGTCAATTGAAGCAAAGATAGCTTTATTACACCCGGATTTATTTAATTTTGTTAATATTTTCTCCGCCTCTTCTGTTTTGAAGAGAAACTGCTCTTGCCATATTTTATGCCCTTGATGTTAGATTGCCGATTCCCAATTGTACTTCCAACTAATTGTGGATCCTCTTTTTTTATGCAGAGGAATGATATGGTTGAGTATTTTGGCGAGCAGTTGTCAGGCTTCGCCTTTACTGCTAATGGATGGGTGCAATCCTATGGATCTCGTTGTGTCAAGCCACCAATCATCTATGGTGATGTGAGCCGCCCAAAGGCAATGACTGTCTTCTGGTCAGCTCTTGCTCAGAGCTTTACCAAGCGCCCAATGAAGGGAATGCTTACTGGCCCTGTCACCATTCTCAACTGGTCCTTCGTTAGAGTTGACCAGCCTAGGTATAAACTCGACCCCCCCTTGTAACATCACAGGAAAAGTTCAACATACAGAGCTAAATAAAGAGATGATCAGCATTCATATCATATATTTGGCATTTCTAACTTTGTATGTGAATCTATTTGCAGATCTGAGACCTGCTACCAGATTGCTTTGGCTATTAAGGATGAAGTTGAAGACCTTGAGAAAGGTGGTATTGGTGTCATCCAAATTGATGAGGCTGCTTTGAGAGAGGGACTACCACTGAGGAAGTCCGAGCACGCTCACTACTTGGACTGGGCTGTCCACTCCTTCAGAATCACCAATGTCGGTGTTCAGGACTCCACCCAGGTATGTTTGGCTCACAAGTCACTGTGTTCAAATTTTTTCCTTCTCTATTTGCCTACATGTTATAATAAAATTTCAAATTGACAGATCCACACTCACATGTGCTACTCCAACTTCAACGACATCATTCATTCCATCATTGATATGGATGCTGATGTTATCACAATTGAGAACTCCCGTTCCGACGAAAAGCTTCTATCAGTCTTCCGTGAAGGAGTTGTTTATGGTGCTGGAATTGGCCCTGGTGTGTATGACATCCACTCCCCAAGAATCCCACCAACTGACGAGATCGCCGACAGGATCAACAAGATGCTTGCTGTCCTTGAGAAGAACGTTTTGTGGGTCAACCCTGACTGTGGGCTAAAAACCCGTAAGTACACAGAGGTTAAGCCTGCCCTCCTCAACATGGTTGCTGCAGCCAAACAAATCCGTAACGAGCTTGCCAAGTGAAAAGGTTGAAGGAAAGAGAATCTCAGCAGTGATATTGAATCTGTTTGATTTACACAAAAGGATAATTTTCTATTTTGGATGTTTCAATAACTGTGTGCAATATTTAGGTATTTAGTATGCTCTGTGAGCAAATTAATCCCCCCTCCCAAAATTTCATTTTACCCCACTTTTCTGTTTTTCCAAATGTCTCTGTATCCGTGGCTCTGCCACAATCTTTATTGATATTGCAATTTTCCAGTTTTGTGCAAATAATCATGAGCGTTTCAATTCACTATTTTCAAATGCGGCTTTATACCTTAAAATATTAGGGCATAGTTTCACGCCATGGTTTCCAAGGATATTGTCACATCTTGGTTTGCAAGGATATTGTTGAAAGGTTAAACGTATAAGAGGTGATCTAAATTTTCAATGCCCTGTAATCAATATCTTACAATCTCTCAACTGTGAAATTCCCACATCAATTACTCCCTTGAATAAAGTAGGATCATAGGCATGATTTGGTTGGATTGACGGTGAAGTTAGATTGTGTATTCTGTAATGACAGCGGTGCGAGTATAGTGATGACTCATTCATGTGAGAAACAGATATATTATGCACGGTAGGCCCTTGCTACTTTTTGGCTAGATTTACTTTCCGACATGCATCGGTGGTCCAGAATAACAAAAATAAATGCAACTACTACTAATTCAGAGTGTTATAGCTATTTTTAACTAAAGAGCTATAGCCACTGTATTTATCATAAAAGGAATTCCGAAATTTGGACATGGATTTTGCTGTATGTCGGTGCAAGAAACTAATCATTGTAGATCAAACAAAAGAAACGGTGTGCATTTATTTTTGGCTTGGTTAATGTTTCTCCGTGGTGTATAAATGAGACATATACTAACCTCTTGTCGGAGCTACAAGCCTACAACTGTTTGAGGGGATGTGTTCGGAGCATTCAAACCAAAATTTTAAAGCTTAAAGCATGATTTTGTTATTCAGAATTATGTATAGAATAAGTTAATTTATTTTTTAATAAGACTTATAATGCACTTATAGTTTTGACATCTTATGTTTTTCTTTATCCCTTTATAATTTGGCAGTCCCTCCCTAAATTATACACCCTCCCCCTTAATTTAATTTTTTGAGCGATTTACTTTGCTACTTTCAACCGACATTCATTACACCTCTATTTGTTGAAAAATTGTACACCTATTCTAAATTTAAATGACACATTCTCTCTATGACTAAACAATGCCTTCTGAGCATTGATTAAGCAATCAAAACAAATACTAACTTCTTACAAAAAGTAGTGTAATTATTACTTAATCAAAAGTCAAAACTTATATTTTCAAGACAAATTTTCTATTTATAGTTTCCTTAATCATTGCCCTGAGGCACTGATTAGCAAGACCCTATTTTTTATTACTCCCTCCGTTTCAAAATGAGTGTCGCTTTAGCCAAAAAAAATTGTTTCAAAATGAGTGTCGCTTTCAGTTTCCAATGCAATAATAACTTTTTTTTTCAATTGTACCCTCCAATTAATACTCTGTACACTACTTCCAAAGTATTACTTTTAAAACTAACCAATAGTTAATAAGGATAATTTGGTAAAATAACCATTCTCTTTCTCTTAATCATTGCATTTCTTAATATGTGTGTAAATACCTAAAACGACACTCATTTTGAAACGGAGGGAGTATATAATACTACCTCCGTTCCTTTTTAAGTGTCACTTTTTAATATTTTACACAAACCAAGACACTCAATAAATGTTACTTTTTTTTATACAATAATCTATACTTTTACTATAATAGCCTTAGTCATTTAATATCTTATTTCATATATTTCTCTCTCCACAATAAATAACTAAGGGTAATGTTGGTAAAACAACATTTATTGTTGCATTGAACTTTGAAAGTGACAGTTAAATAGGAACAAAAATTTTCTCCAAAAGTGACACTTAAAAAGGAACGGAGGGAGTAACAGATGTTTAAAATTAAAGAGATCAACATCTTTCACACAATAGAAAGAGTGAACATGTCATTGAAGAATATATGAGAGGCGATATGGGAAATACTTCAGTGACTTAGAAATGGTGCCATTGGTGCCATAGCAGAGATCCTGGCCGTTGATGTGTGTGGGTCCGCGTGGGGATGTGTGTGTGTGTGGTGGAGATGGAATTGGATGGTGCCATTGGTGCCATTGATGGCACCAAAGTGGAACCCGATATGGGAAATACTATTACAAAAATCCTATTACAAAAATGATTGTAAGGCCTATACCAAAGTAATTGTACAATTCCTACTGGTCATAACTCAAAAGGACATCCAGAAGAATGATATAAATAGAAAATGATACAAGAAGCTCCAAAACTTGGTATTCTCCAAAATTTACTCTTGCATCAGGACTCCTTCTATGTTATTAAGGGCTCTTTTTACCAACTTAAATTTTTGAGATGCAGCTTTATTTGTTTTCACAATGTACTCCTTAATGAAAAACTCAATGCCTTGTCTAAAACCTTCAAGTTCCGGGGTCCCTGCTATACGTGTAAATATCTTCCACACCACGGTTTCAGGATATTCGAAAATGGCCTCAAACAGAATGCGGAAATGCATAATCCTTTTTGGGGTTAGCTGGGTGATATCACTCAGATCCACAGTTTTCAAAACTGCAAGGGAGAGAGTAAAAGAGGCAGCCATTTCAGCCACAAACTTTGCTAGGTGCATTGATCTCAAAAGAGCCATAGACTCCAGCTCCTTAAAGTGGTCCCATAGGCAAAACTGCAAATAAAAGGCAAAGGTATTATTATCATAATGTCAATTAAATCAAATTCCATTTTCAAGCCTTAGAAGGACTAGTTTGGCAATATTACTAGCTGATGTGGGATCTTAACACACACATATGAAATGTTGACAACTGCGGATGGCCCAACAACAGAGATCTTAACACCCTTTTCATACCCAGGACTAGACATATGTAATGTGAACAAATACAAGTGATCCAATAACAAATCTAGGATAGATTTTGAATTTTGAAACTATATTAAAATTTGGATTAGATCTAACCTAAAGAAAAAAAATTACCTGTAGAGTAAACTTGTGATTTTTGTCATGCTCACACAACTTGGAAGCCAGCACTGTATAGTACTTGTTAAAAACTTTCTCTTGCAAGCAACACTCAACAAGAACCCGCATTATATCTCTGTCCTAAAGCACATGAACGAAAAATATATCACAACATGGAAGGCCTCATAATTCGAAGAAGACATTACGAACCAGAGAAAAAATGGCTGACCTGCTTGCCCGGTAGTTCTAATCTTAGAAGCTTTTCAAATGCATCAATATAGTCCTCCCCAGACATTATAATACAAAAGATTGCCCTTCTGGAATCTGTGTTCATCCTTTGAGCAGCAGCAAGCTGCAACATTCGTTGGGTTTCAGCCACATCTTTGTCTATTTTGTTGGCAACTTCTTCAACATTATCTGTTGCTGAAACCATATCTCCGGACAACCACCATTGGCCCTTCTTGTCAGGATCAAGTAACTTACTCCATGTAAGCCCTCTAATTGAAATATCATCAACTCTTAACTGGAAACAAAGTTCAAATTAAGAATTTGAGGGACAAATGAATGCTTGCTGATTAACAGAAAAAAAATCAAATAGCAATCTGAAACAAGAATTTTCTTTTCAATAATACATTTATTAGTGTTTAATGTTATAGGCTTATGAGAATGCAAGCGAAAGTGATAGAAAATCAGGGAAAAAAAAGGAGAAAGAGAGTTCGCAATGTTTTGTAAGTAAGGATACAAATGATTTTCTTACATAGAACTGAGTCACACTGTATATATAGCTGATAGTAACTGTAAAAGAATGTTACTAGAACACTTATTGATCCATAACTACCAGAAACTGTTAATAATGACAGAACTATGGTTAACTAACACAATGTATATATCACGTGCCAAGTAAAAAGACAGACGGCAATTACTGATTCAGTAACTGTAAAAGCTATTTGTTCTATTATATAGATTACAGTAACTGTAAGAGAATGTTCACAGAACAATTACTGATTCAGATCTACTGAAAGAAACTGTTAATAATGACAGAACTAAATATGGTTAACACAATGCATCTATCACGTTCCAAGTAAAAAGACAAACAACATAACAAGAATTTGAAGAAAGCAATTTACAAGCCACTAGGCAAATAAAGTTAACACCTCATCTTTCAATAAGCAAATGACTTCAACAAGTCCTCCTTACTATTCCTAAATAAACCGTAGTATCTAAAGCTAGGATCTTCAATTATATATGTTTGAATAAAAAAGGGCAACCCGGTGCACTAAAGCTCCCGCATACGCAGGGTCTAGGAAGGGGTCCCACCATTTGGTGTATTGTACGCAGTCTTACCTTGTTTTTTACACAAGAGGCTGTTTCCAAGACTTGAACCCGTGACCTTTCAGTCACATGACAACAACTTTACCAGTTGCGCCAAGGTTACCCTTCAATTATATATGTTAGAATAATTTCAGAAAATAAAATGCACGATTTGGTCTAATAAATAATATCATTTCCAGCAAGGATCACAATCAGAGGAACTTCAGTTTTGTGCTGGCCAAGTAAAGTCATTAAAAAAAATCTTTTAGCACTGCATTAATGGTATGCTAATCAAAGGAGAGAAAATGCAAAAAAGAATGCCCTCTATCAGAAGAAAGTTGGACATTAGATAAGTACTACCTACACAATACAACAGTTGGAGTAGCCGCTGGGCTATGATGCATAGGTGCAGGTATGGTATGCGTACCCAGTACTGGTGCTTACCCGGTATGCGTACCCAGTACTGGTGCTTACCCGGTACGGGTACTTCACCATTTTTAGAGTACCCATGTTTCAAAGCTGGTGGGTCATTGGAATTCAGAAGGTCATAAATTCGAGTTATGATGTAAATCCAAGGTACTGCTGTTTAAATAGACCCATAACGGGTCCGACACTTCCCTGGACCCTAACATGGTAAGAGTTTTATAGCACCAGTACCAGTTAAGGAATTCCATGTTTTGCGGTGTCATTTAAGTTTCTTTAACGCATGTAGATGATCTCACCTAATGAAAAAGGCTATGGTTGTGGTTTGTAAGGAATTCCATTATATTTTGAAAATAAGCTATGGCGGAACATTAAATGTAATATATTCACAGAAAGGAACTCAAATAATAAAAAATGCCATAAAACATGGATCAGAGAATAGGACCTTCTGTAGCCACTTTTTAATTCGAGGGTTAACCTCTTCTGCCTTCTTCTTGTTGTTCTTGATGTCATATATGGTTTCAAGCATGAACTCCATCTACAAGTGTTACCAAGTAATCAGTGCTGAACTATGGGCAGAAAAACTAGAGGCAGTTTTCTGACAAGTAATGATAAAACAGTGTGTTTGGTTTTGTATTCAAAGTCTCCAAACCGTGGTTTGCAAAAGCTACAAGAGACAAGGTTTTGCCGAAGCCATGGTTTGGGACTTTCAAATGCAAAACAAAACATGCACTTTGCATGCTTACTCTTTTACTGTTATTCTTTTCAGGACCATCTCCAGAGGAAGCCTTCATCTTATTTGACGTGTCCTGAACATTAACAATGAATGTTTTCATGGCAGCGGGGTCATCAGCCCTTATTTTCATCCCACAACCTATATTTTTTTATAAAGCAACGGAATTTATTAAAAAGAAAAAAGAAAAGGTACAATATTGGGGGGACAAAGCCAAAACCCAATTAAACAAGAAAATAGACTAAAGCAGTTATGCATGCATCCTCCTGAAGAAGCCTATAACCACTTCTAAAGAAGGAGAGACGAAAATCCCAACTAAAAGTGATTCAAGAACCACTTCCTCTGTGAAAAACAAACTAAGATTGGAACCTTATTACAATTTGCTGCTATTGTTGCTAAATGCAAGGTTCAGAGCTCTAAAAGCCAAACCCCTGCACTGATAGCAACAGCAGCCAAGTAATCATCCCACAACCTATGAAGACAAATACAATAAAAATAATCATGGTTTCCTATTTGAGCAAGCTCCTATGAGAAAAGTCTAAAAAAGTCATGCTACAGTATAATATTACATTGAACCCATCAACTTGAACAAAAAAGGGAGAAATAAAGGGGATAATAGCAGTTCTATACAGCATCACGGGTCTTATGGCTATGCATATTACACGGAACCCATCAACATGAACAGAAAAAGGGAGAAATAAAGGGGATAATAGCAGTTCTATACAGCATGACCGGTCTTATGGCTATGCATGCAGTAAACATGATAAAAATGTAAACATAGAGATGATATTAATAATCAACTGTGGAATTTATGTAAATAATGATGTATATAAGTACATTGCATTAATTGTCTTAGAATTTGAGCTAGGCTTAACTAACTCCAAAATCTAGTTCAAGGGGCAAGAGCTAAGAATTCATCGAGCGCTATAAGGACAAATTGGTCACACCTGTAGTTGATGTGGAATCTCAACATACCCGTCACACCTATGATTAGACATATGGATTACGGACAAATATGAGTGGCCCAATAAAAGATCTAGGATATGATTTGATATCTTAAGATTTTGGGCTAAACCTAACTCGACCCCAAAAGTTAGCTCAAGGAGTGAGGAGAGGATTGCCAAGTGCTTGATAAACCCTTGGATTCTGAGGCTAACCTAGCCAAGCTTGGTTAACCCTCTTAATGAACAATAATAAATTACACTTTACGACTGAAGCTATCCAATAGTTGAGTTAGCCAAACCCATTTGGGTTGGTTTGGCGGTATTGGTTTGGGAGCTAGGAGTGTGCTCCTCCTTCAAGGTCTCAGATTCG
Source organism: Medicago sativa (assembly GCF_051527215.1). Taxonomy (NCBI): domain Eukaryota; kingdom Viridiplantae; phylum Streptophyta; class Magnoliopsida; order Fabales; family Fabaceae; genus Medicago; species Medicago sativa. The sequence continues at coordinate 83,630,344 of NC_140755.1, read as the reverse complement.
ATTCTCCCCGGTGCCAATTTATGTGGGCTAGTTTAGCTTCTTCAACAAAAAAAAAAGTTTTAAGTTAGCCAAATGAACCCCAAGTGCTTATTGAAATTTAAATTTGAATCGTTCAGTTCCTAAGTGCCAGAGCGGTCCGTCCAACCCAACAAAACAAACACTATGATATCAACGAAGTAGAAATTCTTCTATAAAGGAAAATAGTCTTAGAATTTAGTAAATGATGATCCAGCAGTCAGCAGTTACAAATGAGGATTTGAAGGGAACTGCACGGGCTTCTATAATTTGGAATAAAGCAGAATGCAAACCAACCAAAACTGCAAGAGATTTATGAAGACAAAAACTTACTTTGTAACACAGTCAAAATAATAGCGACATCCACCTCAGTCAAACGCTTACTCAGCATGATTAGAAAGTCAAATATTAAATCACTGAAAAGCATCAAAAGAGATATTTATTAGGAAAGTATAGTTAAAATGTTATTATATAGTGCTTGGTGCATTGCAATTTACCCACCTAGAACAAACTCCAAATATGCATAAATAAGATAAGAGAAGAGCAATATTCCGCAAGGAGAGATTGTCTTGTTTATGATACTCATCCTGCGCAGAAAACATATGAAGATTATAATTTTGTAGTCTTCAGAACACTGCAGTGAAAGCAAATGATGATTTGGAGAAGAAACCAAAACCGACAAATGAAACAGATAATAAACAAATATGTTAAACTGGACTTTAATTTACTTTGTTATTTTGTTAACGAGCTATACCTCAAAACATTTGGCAAAGGAAGCCATAAACTTTGCACCAAAGTCAATACCAACCGTACAGGCCAACCCTGCAACAAACGCAGCAAATACAGCAGCATATCTGCAAAAGAAAAAAATGTCAGTTACAACAAGCACAGCAACATAAAAAATCCAGAAAGCTAGACAATGAAACTTCACAGAAGTTGGGATTATGGATAAAAACAACATTCAAAGAAAGATAAAAAAAAAAAAAAAGAAAGCTAAGTGTCAAAGGACTACGCAATATTTTCTGAATGCCTATACAATCTTTACAAAAGGAACAACAGCCTCTACACTCAAGATCAATTGTTCTAAACAGAACCCTGCAGAAGTTTCAATTTTATCTATAGCTATTCAATCATTTCAAACACGCGTTTCTCAGACATGCTTTTTGAGCCACATTTTCCCTTCTCTTCTTTACAAAGAATATCCTCAATCTTTATTTTCCTTTGTTATCATTCCCACTCTTCCAGGTTGGAGAATCTCCATGCATCTAAGGCTTTAGGCTTAAACTAAACTAGACTAAATCCTTAGACAATCAACTTTTTATGGTCTAACCATCTCTTGTCTCATTATTTGTCTACAACTAAATTTGATTAAGTATCTTAGTCTATTTAATGGCTATCCCTAATCATCATCACAATGGTTCAACAATTTGCTTCGAAACATAGAAAACAAAATATCACAGACTTAGCAAGTTTGCATAGGGAGGTCTGAGTAAAACAGGAAGGCAAAAAAATCCTTACTGTTTATTGCCACGGGGGCCTCCAGAGCAGGATGCTAAAGTCTCCTCAATCATAATCTGTGAAGCAACACTACGAGCAACAGACTGCAAAGAAATTACATCATAGAAGTGCCTGTTAAAACTCCAGACAAATAATCTGTTTTTATTTCACATAAACAACAAGGAATTGAAAAAGTTACAAGAGATAGGCATATATCAAACATTGAAAGTTGGCATCTATATATGTCAAGGCCACAAAGTCAAGTAGTCAAACTAGAAGCTATTTGAATAACTATTTCAACATCCATTTCTATTAATTATTATGACCTTATATAATTCAATTTGAAGCATAAATACGTGCAGGTGCAACATGAGTTAGTATGGACAATAATTCTTCAAATAGTACGACAACAAAGATTATTATAATTTTTTAATCTTTTATTGAACTTATTTCAATTCATAACCATAAGATACATCAATTTTTAACCTCAGGAGAACATCAACCTCCATGGTAGGGTTAAAGGTCTTGAGTTTAACCCTTTATCACTGAACATATTCAAATTTGAGAAGGCAAACTAGGCTGAGTTCTTTCATCCTGATTGATCACTTTATTTTCATTAACGGGCACATATAATATAAAAATAGGGCCTTTTATTGTAAAAAGTTGGCAGGTTTCATTGTAAAAAAATTAGCAGGAATTTAAAAATTAACAAAAAAGAGAGTAAGGTTTCTTAGAATCATATGAAAATCCATTAGTTAAAAAATTATAGAAGTGGTATACCTGAAAGATCAAGGACAACTCTCCAGTAATTGACTCAACATTTGATTCAGAAATCCTATTAAGAAGACCTGAAGAAACAAGTTCAAATCAAAAGAGAAACAATTAATGACACACAAGAGTTAGAAATACAAAATCAAAACAAAGTCTCCCCCCTTCCTACCTCGTACACGTCTTCGAATTTGAGTATGCTCTTCAGGTTCATTGCCAGCACGACCTCTCAAGTGAGGCGCTATATATTTTCCTATCACTTTCTTCTCAGAAACATCAGCAGCAGCATCCCCCAATGTCATATCCGCTCCACTTGATTCCACAGGCTTATCTATGCAAACAGCATCATCCTCCGCACCATCTTCCTGCTCTTGACTCGACAATTTTCTTTTCTTATCCTTCTTCTTCTTCCTAGAAGTTCCACTATCGGGAACTTCTTCAAATACTGCATCTTGATTACGAGCTTCCACAGGTCCCTCAGTTTCCATCTCTTCCTTTGACAACTTACGCTTCTTACTCGACGAACTCTTCTTCGTCTTCCTTCTCGGTAATTCATCACTATCAAAACCCTCCATATCTCCGAATAAATCATCAGCAGACGGCATTCCTTCAAACAACATGTTCAATCCATCATCCAACCCCCTCAATTTTCCCTCTTTTACCTTAAGTTTCTTGGATAGCTTTCTTTCCAATTCCAAATCCATCTGGGCAGCCATTGATATATCCGACAAACCTATCTCAACCCTGTTTTTCTTCTTGGAACTTTTCTGAGAACCCTTCTTCACTTTCCTCACAACAGGGGCACCAATTTCATCTTCTGACAATGCACATTCTTCAGCTGCCACTTTTTTCTTAGACGAAGATTTCGATTTCTTTGCAACTTGTGTTTCATTGATAGGAGGACTAATTGGTTGGTCCAATTTGGTTTGAGATTTTAACTCAGGATTTTGATTGTTAGTTCTTTTTGTAGCTTCAGATTTCTAAAGAATTAAATGAATAAACTTTTGTCATTGTTGTGGCTGTAACAGGAAACAAAAGTTGAATTGAGTAAAAGGGGTATAGAGAGAGAGTTAGTTACCTGGTGGTGTTGAAGCCAGGATTGATATTTAGATGCATTCTTAGCTAAACGGGATTCTTTTCTTCGTTCACGGCGTGATTTTTCTGCGGTTTGTTCTACTGAAACATAATTAAAAATAAGATTTTTAATGCAAAACATGAAGAAAGTAAATATTTTTTTGGTATTTGATTGAGATAGAGAAAAGGGAGACTTACCCATATTTCCAGCTTAGATTCAGAGATTGAATGGGAAGAGAGTGGCGGAGGAGGCGGCCAACCGGCAACGACGAGGGTTTGGGGGCAGGGAGATTTCGGGGACAAGGTTTTAGCAGCGTTGTAGAGAAGGAATGTTTACTAAGTATTTTTTCTTTCTTTTCTAGTAGACCTTTTTTTTTTCTTTCATCAAATTGAATTTTTACAAGGTTTTAGTTTAGTTTAATTTTTCTCTAAAAATAAAAAAAGGTTTAGTTTAATTTTTACAATTTTTTTTTTTAAAAATTCAAATTGATGCGATTTAATTTAAATTTGATTTTTTTTTCTTCATTTCTTTATATAAATTTGAAACGAGTTGAGTTTCGTAAGGTTCATCAAAGTTAAAGGACAATAACAAATGTTATCACAATCCATTCAACATCGATGTCATCATGGTAATAACTTGAGTTGATTCTATATCCTTAGGACATATACAATAACTCCTAACCAATTAAGTCATTTTTTTTCTTTTCTTTTTGGCCAAATTAAAAAAATTACACATGTTTTTTTTTTTTGACAAAACATGTTTTTTCTCTCTTGAATCTTGGAAGTATACTTGTACTTTTCCAAAAGTATACCGAAGTCACTGTGAAGCCCCGATACTTCAAAATGGATGACGTACCGTATCCCCTGCGTATCCTGCACCGATACCTGCCCGATACTTCCCGATACGTATCCGGAGAGTATCCAAATATTAAATTTTATTTTTTAAAAAAATAATTATCCGATACTTCCCGATACATCCCGATACGCACGTATACTTGTGTTTTTTTATATTATTTTGATTTCTGTTTTTTTTTTTAAAAAAAATAAGAATAAAAACATTATATTACTATACTATATATACATTTCATTTATCTTTCTTCGGTGCCAGTACGACCCACACCACACCACACAAACAATTGCATCTTCCCCTTTCTAAAAAATTAGGGTTTCAACTTTTTCTTCCAAAGTGGTCGCCGTCCACTTTGGCCACCGTTGAATTGCTCGGCCATTTTCTTGTCAAGGAAAGAAGATGGATATAAGAAAGGACAATCAAGAATGTGGGACATTAGTAGAGATGTGCATGAACCGCTTGATGATGTTGGAATTAAGTTAGCAGTTGTCTTTGGAAGAACCGAATTTGGAAGCTGATTTGTATCTTGATGATGGGAATGGAGGGGAGGAGATGTAAAAGTTAGTTACATGTTAGTGTTAACTCTTAGCACTGATGTGTTCTTTTTTGGATATAGTGCTTCTTTTTTGGATCGATATAGTATAGCACTAACAATGTTCCTTTTGGATATAGTGTAACATTGATGTATAGCACTGATGGTGCTCTTTTTGGTATATATTGCGTATGTAATTGACTAATGACCACTCTCTTAATCGTCAATATTATTTATATTTATGTTAATGTGCTACGAGCCTGGTTTCTTGTGTTTGTTAATATATTTGCATATTAAAAAAAATGGTTATAATTATATTGTACATTTAATTATATAATTTTTTTATTAACGTATCCCAGCCGTATCGTATCTTGATTTTTGAAATTTTTCCGTATCGGCGTATCGATGCAGTATCGTATCCGTATCGTATCTCGTATCTGGGCTTCACACAGACACTTTTCCATAATAAGAATAGAAGCTCCATTGTTCAATGATCGGAGAATGGAGACTCATGAAGCTCTCAATGCACAAAATTTGATTAAGAGTTATAGAAAATTCTCATAGTGATCTAAACACAACAATAAGTATGCACACACTCAAAATACATATTATTTAATTATTTAAAAATTACACATTATTTAATTATTTAAGCTTTTTATTTTTGAAAAGTACTGTCAAATATTGTGTTCCAAATAGTTACCACGACTCACGTCTTAAGAGTTAACATTTTATTTTATTATTTTTTGGAGTTATTTATTATTAGTATTGTTTGAAACTGAACTTCGGTCCATATCGCTGACTCATTACACAACGGCTCAATAACGTATCCTTCCATGAACTTTTCCGCACAGAAGCATGACTCTGTCGATTAGGACTGCTGATATGATCTTTAACAAACTATTGTACTCCATCCGTCCCAAAATATAAACAAAATTGGTCAACAAAAGTTAATGTATTTGGTACAAATTTTTAACCAAATACATTAACTTTTGTTGACTAATTTTTGCTTATATTTTGGGACAGAGGGAGTATTTCACAAGATGGTATATGGTTGGGTACTCTTATATAAGGGCAATTGCGCGCCATTACAAGGGGAGACTATTTTTTCCAACACTTTCACCGACTATTCTAGGAAATTTCCTCTAGGATTTCTCTTTGTAATATCATTGTACTCTCACCGAAGAGCTACCTCCGTTGTAAGCTAACATAGCACTGTCGTACTGACGAATATCTTTGTCGATTACTTCAACCGAATACATTACGATATTGTATACACTAGATCAAATTATATATATATATATATATATATATATATATATATATATATAGAGTTAGGATCCGTTGACACCAGGTGTCAACGGATTCGTTAACACCAAATCTCAACCGTCTAATTTATTTAATCCAATGATCCATAATTATTTGTTAAATTAATTAGCATGATCTTTTTTCCCTTGCCTCACCTGATTCCACGCTCATTTTTCTACTTCATCGTCTTCAAGAGATTAAAGTTAATGGCCAACAATCAAAGTATACCCATCCAAAATTCAACCGATCAATTACAATCCATCCAAAATTTGATTTCCATGTCAATTCACCTAGATTTTAGAGACTCAAGAACTAAATTTCAAAATAATTTTCCAAAACAAATCTTCCACTAGAATTTCTACAAGTAAATTAAAAGTGGTGAAACTGAATAAATCAATTTCAAAAACGAATTTCCGTCTCAATTTATAGAACTGAAGAACACACACGATAATAAGCAATTTCATAAACTCTATTTTTATACTGAAAAACCCACCAATCAAAGGAAACCCATCTAATCCAAAATACCCTAGATTCACGATTAATCACTAGTTTGTTCTAATTTCAAATGATTTCATGAATTTTAGATAAATTATGTGCATAGGTTGCAATATGTATGAGAAATCTATCAAGGAGTGGATGTGGTAGAGAATAACTAATTGTCCAGAAGCAAAAATGAGTATGTTCTTCAATTTGTGATCAGAAGAGATACATTACCGTGAGTCAATTTAGAAACTATTTATTAGCCTTTGATTAAAATAAATTGACGGTTGAGATTTGGTGTCAATGAATTCGTTGACACCAGGTGTCAATGGATCCTAACTCATATATATATATATATATATATATATATATATATATATATGTTTGATTTCATATATCTAGTAGACTTTGTAAAGACTCTAAAGCTGCCATATTTAAATAAGGAAAATGCTAATTTGGGGTAATGATTAAGGAATCAAATATAGTAGTATTACATTGAAATTTGTACGGTCAATTATTCAAAAATCTAAAAAGTGTGATTTTCAACTTAAAACGTTCTCTTTAAGCTTCCTTAACCAGTGCGCAGGAGCACTCGTTAACACAACTCTTTAAATAAATAGGATTTATGAAAAGTCTTAGTCTAACCTTTTTACTAAACGAGTTAGACTAATCAAAACTTTAAGTAGGTTATACCATAAATCCACGAGTGATATGGCTATTAAAGAGTTCAGAGGTGGAATATGAAAGTATTGTGATTCGGGATCATATTGACGCCAATAATGAGATATACGTAAGCTCACGAGGACAAAGAGAATTCCCTTTAATTCTGCAAGGAGAGTATTTCTTGATTGAAATTACATATGAAACATTCCACTACAACCAAGCGTGCAAGCAAGGGCATTGCTATTTATCTAGAGAGTTTTTATCAAGAATTTATCAAGAAAAGATCTCAACCAATTAAATTTGTTATTTGGCGGAAATCAAGGGAGGTAATGGTGTGTAATTAAGGAAAGGTGTTAGCAAATACACTGTCTTGAAATTTTCTTGATAAATTTTGTCACTGTATCTATCATTTCCCTACAAGCAAAGACTAAAATATCTGGTCAAGTTGTAAACGTCCTCGCAATCTCGAAGCTTATAATATGTCTTTTGAATGTTGAAAATAAGACTTAGTAGTATTCCTACAAAGCAAATTTCAAATTCCTGCAAGAGTGAAATTTAGGCAAATACTATTAGTTTTTTTTTTGAAGGAATACTATTAGGTTTTTAAACATAAATAAAAAACTTAATATGAAAATAAAATAAAATTACTACATTTATTTACGAGAAGCAACATATGAACATATTAGAACAGGAGAAGGGGTCAAGCCTCATGAGTCATGACTATTGCATGCATTGGATATATTACCTTACCTCAACATTATTTACAATTACAATATTACGTTATTTTACAATTACAATATTACGTTATTTCTTATCAAGTCTGCATACAATATTATATTTGTGGTTAAATAAATTAATATTCAAATTCTGCCAAGCCGTCCTTAGCCGTTTGTTGCAAATCCCCTCACCCCTGAAATTTTATGTGTATATATACCCGTGTTCAATCTCTTATACTAAGTAACTAAACTAAACAAGAAAGAGCAATATACTAGTACTTCATACAGTGAATTGATCAACCATCACCATGGCTCTTTCTCGTGCTTTTATCCTCTTTGCTCTCATTGCTACTATCTTCACAACCACGGTTGTGGCAAAAGATTTTGTAGTTGGAGATGAAAAGGGTTGGACTACTTTGTTTGATTACCAAACTTGGACCGCAGACAAGGTCTTTCGTCTCGGGGACACACTAAGTAAGCTCATTTCCGTTTGTATATTCTTTCATTATCTCTAATTTCATTGCTAAGAAAAACTAAAATTGGCGATTAATTTCATTCTTTTTTATGTATCATTATGTTTTGTCTCTAAGTTTTTCAATTAATGTGCAGCATTCAATTATGTTGGTGGCAAAGACAATGTGGTGAGAGTAAATGGAAGCGACTTCAAGAGTTGCTCAGTTCCTTTGACAGCACCTGTGTTAACAAGTGGACAAGATAAAATTATAATTACAACCTATGGGAGAAGATGGTACATTTCAAGTGTTACCAATCACTGCCAAAACGGACAAAAGCTTTTCATAACTGTGCAGCCAAAACAAGATGGTTGGTCTCCAGTACCTTCACCTTCTCCATCACCATCATTTGACCTGTCGACACCTGAAGCACCGCCTTCGAATGCACCATGGCCTGCTAGTAGTGTCCCCCGTCGATCCCTGCTGCCAACGAAGCTTTTCCAAATATTTAACAGAGATTGATAGCTGTTTAATATTGGATGTTAACTGATGATCATGTGTGATGTTTGAAGGAGAGGCTATTTTTTTTCCTAGTTATTACTAATAATTAGCCCCCTTCATTGTTATTTATTCTGTTTACATTGGTGAATGTAATATCGTTTTGTTATTGATGATTAATAAAAGCCATGGGAGCAGGGGCGGACCTGAACTTACAATGTTGGTGAGGCACAATTTTTTTGTCAAATAATTAAATAAAATTAAATTTAATAAAAAATTATATTAAAAATAGTTGTAGCAACCAAAATTACAAAAAACAATACTCTATTTTTCATTTGTTGAAAATGAGTTAAAATTACATCATTACTAATTGTTCTAAGAACATCTCTTTCTATATACGTTATAAGACGTTCATTTAACCGTTGATCACTCATCTTGTTACTTAGTTAACTCTGTACATATTCTTCATCCTAATTCAATTTCAATTTCAAACATTATAAAATCAATTTTAGTAGTCAAAACCTAATAATAGCTTGACAAACATATATATGTCACTAACAATAAAAACTCAATTTTTAGGTCTTTTGTAAAACCACTTTCCAACAAGTAGCACAAAAAATATAGCTTGATAATCACAAAAACTTATATTACTTATTATTAATATTAAATTAAATAATTAATTTCATTCTCTATTTTTTTATAGAAGTAATTTCATTCTCTATATGTAAAAAAAAATACTTCATGTTATTATATGTGCTTTGTAAAACATAGATAGATACTAAGTCCCACATCAGCAACATTGCAAGCTTACAAAGCCAAACTATTATATAAATAGGTAAATAACATGAGGCAAATGTAGAACAATTCTCTTTGTGCCGCATCAAATACACTACACTAGTTTAAAGTTTTTGGCTATGCTTGTGTTTTGGACCAAACAAACAAAAAAAAATTGGATGAGTTTGGTGTGGCACTTGCCACACCAGGACCTTAACAGGTCCGCCCCTGCATGGGAGGCATTGAAATTATTTGCTGAGGGATAATATGTCACTTTATCATAATCTCAAATGATTATATCGTGAAACCATACAATGAAGTGCTAGTGCTGGCTAGAGGTGAAGTTGAAAGTAGCTTGATGTGGTTGGCTCTAAGGGTGTATGTGGAAAATTGTTGCAATATTTTGTTGGATACACATGGCTGCAATCACATTTATTTATCATACCAAAGTATCGTTGATGATAACTCGTTAAATTAAGGTTGATCCATTTAATAAGAAGTTGACTCATACTTGTAAGGGTGTGTGTTTGACTTCCGCTGCTAGCGTTAGGACTTCGTTGACAAACAATATGTAAGTACGCTATTTGAGCATCAATGTGAAAGTTGTGAATTTAGATCAAAACTCATGCCAATAGTTTGATGTGTAGAGCAAAATTAGCAGCAACCAAACTTAAGTGATCAAACAAATACATACAATGAAATAATATAAAGGAGAAGAAGAAGAAAACGATGATATTTAGTACCCCATTCGGACCAAATTGACCTAGGAGATAACAACTCTAAAATCCACTATCAACGAGTTCTTTACAAAGAGAAACCAAAATGTTACAATCCTAATTTCTACCCTTTGCCTGAATCTCTCCTTGTGGTCAAGAGACTCAATGATATATAATACCCAAGGTAAAGTACTCGATTCTCGACTTTTGATCTCCTAAGAATCTCCCTTTTTGATAAACCCTAGTTTGCCTCACACCACCTACTCAACCTATGTTGAAATTTTTTTATAAACAGATTGGGGGCAAGCGTGTGCCCCACAAATGGGACAAAGACACATGGGCACAACCATGCGCCCCACACATGATTCTATGCACCCCCTTTTTGATTCTATGTGCGTGGGACAAAGGCAGATAATCTTGAAATTAAAACATCAATTTTAAGGCATGCTCAACAATTTTCCACCTTATCTTTAAATCGATGGTTGCCTCAGGTAGACTTAAATGTAATGTTAATGCATCCTTCTTTTACTTTGATAATAAGATTGATATTGAGATGTGTATTCGTGATTCCAATGGTTGTTTTGTGCTAAGGAAAACCACATGGTTCTCCCCACTATGTTTAATTGGTGGATGTAGGTGAAGCGTCAGGGCTTTGTCAAGCATTGCAATGAGTAGCTGAGTTGGGTTTTGCTAGCATGAATTTTTTTTCTTGATTCGAAGGTTGTCATTGATGCTTTCAATGGTGATAATAATAACAGAATTGAATTTGACAACATTATTCTTCAATGTATGCAGTTGCTTAGTAATTCTTTTAACAACTCTAAAGTTGAGTTTAACCGAAGGCAAATGAATGAGGACGCTCATCGGTTAACATAGTCAGCCCCATTAGAAGCTAACTCCCAATTGTTTGTTGATGTACCACCTTATATTTGTGACTTATTATCTAATATCCGTCTTATATTTTAATGAAATGAGTTGAATTTCTTCCTCTAAAAAACATAAGCTAAAAATGTGAATTAAGCATGTTTATTTACAAAGAATAAAAACAAATAAATATAACCCCTACAAAAAGCAAATAAATATAACTATACAAGATATACATTATTTTAAAAAAAGACATGCATTATTTTCTTGGCGAAGAAGTTTTTCTCTTTTGTTGATGTATTTCTTGGGGAAGAAGTTTTGGATTTTGAAAGCGGTTTACACTTTATAAAGTGAAATATTATTGGAGCTATATTGCTTGTGAAATCATAAAACCTCAATCGTGCCTTCAATATCTCTCATCAATCTTCCCACCAGTTGTTTAATTCCTCAAAGTTTGCGAATCAATTTCGTGTGACACAATGGAAGCAATCAAACAAAGAATGGAAGCAACCAAATTGCGAGCCTCTGAGCTTCAAGAACTGCTTGTCTCCCGGTTTCAAGAACGGTTTTATCCCCAATATCAGGTTCACCACAAAAATATATCTTCAGTTTCTCTAACAATAATGTTTTGAAAATTTTGTACATATTGTTTGTTTTAAATATTGCAATCGCATCATGATTTTTATGTTATGGAGAATTGCAGTCAAATACCGCAAATGCGACCTAGATTGCTGTGGAACTGTTGTTTTAACTACATAAAAAAACAATATATCCTAACCTAGATCGTGACCTTAGACAATTTTATGTAAAAACGTTGCGCTTGTTCTCTATCTAATAGTAATTGTGATTGTTAATAACAGGCTACTTATGAAAATTTCGAAGATTGGTGTAAGGAATATAACAGAACATACTCTTCAGAGAAAGAGAAGCACTACAGGTTCAAAGTGTTTAAGAAAAGGTATGCAATGGTCACCCGACATAATCAAATCGGAAATTCTGGTTCCGAACTCGGCCTCAACGATTTCGCTGATCTATCTTGGGTCGAACTTGCTCATCTTAGGGAAGGACGTCCGTCACCAATGATTTTAGGGTAATTGTTCTAAACAGTCTGTTGAATAATTGTGCAATAAGGTCTACATGGTTGTGAGTTTACTGACACAATCATGATTTAGACCTTGTTATTTTTTATTTTTTTTGGTACATTGACCTTGTTATTTTATTCATGTTAGTTAAATAAATCATGTATTTAAAATTAATTGATTGCTTACTAGTATATTTTCTTCTTGTTGTTTTTCACTGTGCCTTGCAGGATGAAATATTATATGGATTGCAGGAAGAAATATTTTGGCTATTAGGATGAAATAGGCGATCTTGGAAAATGCAACATCCTATCCTAATCTTGTTAAATTTATAGGTTTATGGATTATTATTAATACGCAAGTACTATATTTTAGTTTATGAATTTATAAATAAGTGTAGTGTGGAGAATTTGCTGTTCAGCAGCCAAGTTATCTTATGAATTTTGAATGTTAGTATCTTAATATGTTAATTGTTATGTTAATATTTTCATTGCAAGGACCTGAACGCCGAACCAGGGACGGACCTGAACAAGGCATGGTGTGGCAAGTGCCACACCAGTTCAGGTCCGATTTATTTTTTTATAATTTTGTTTTGTTCGATTCACTTTATATTTTTACTCGTATATTAATACAGACATCTAATTTTTATTATGTTTATACGTCTGTCTATATTTTTACTCATATATTAATATGAAAATATTTTTTTTAATTTATATACGTGTCTATATTTTTACTCATATAAAAGAACCTTTTTTTTTTAATTTATACATGTATTTATATTTTAACTTGTATATTAATACGGAGACCGATTTTTATTTTTAATTTATACGCATGTCTATGTTTTTACTCATAGTTAATACGAAAATAAATTTTTGTACAATTTGTACATATGTCTATATTTTTATTAATATATCAATATAGAGATTTTTTTTATAATTTACATGCAATTGCGACTTGCTTCCAAATAAAGAGCGAAACGCTCTCACCCGTCTGTATGCACGGGTATCCTGCTAGAGCATTTGACATCTCTTTTTTTTTTTGAAGGAATGTTCTTATATAGAAAGAAATGTTCTTAGCACAATTAGTAATGATATAATTTTAGTTCATTTTCAACAAATGAAAAATTTATTATAAAGAAAAAAATATTTAATTATTTGACAAAAAAAAATTGCCCCACTAGTATTGAAAGTCCAGATCCGCCCCTGCGCCGAACCCTTAACTTCTCAAATTAAATAAAAAACTTAATACGAAAAAATAAAAAATAAAATTGCTACATGAACGCCGAACCCTTAACTTCTCAAATTAAATAAAAAACTTAATACGAAAAAATAAAAAATAAAATTGCTACATTTATCTACGAGACGCAAAATATGAACAGAAGAAGGGTCAAGCCTCGTGGCTATTGCATGCATTGGATCTATTATCGTACCTCAACACTTTTTTTTTTTTTTTTTTTTAAGATACCTCAACATTATTTACAATTACAATATTAATATTACGTTATTTCTTATCTAGTCTAAATACAATATTATATTTGTAGTTAAATCAAATTAATATTGAAATTCTGTCAAGCCGTCCCTAGCCGTTTGTCACAATCCCCTTACCTGAAATTTTATGTGTATATATATCCATATTGAATCTCTTATAGCAAGTAACCAAATTAAACAAAGAGCAATACTAGTACTTCATACATTGAATCGATCAACCATGGCTCTTTCTCATGCTATTTTCCTCTTTGCTCTCATTGCTACTATCTTCTCAACCACGGTTGTGGCAAAAGATTTTGTAGTTGGAGATGAAAAGGGTTGGACTACTTTGTTTGACTATCAAACTTGGACTGCAGACAAGGTCTTTCGTCTCGGGGACACACTCAGTAAGCTCATTTCCATTTGTATATTCTTTCATTATCTCTAATTTCATTGCCAAGAAAAACTAAAATTGGTGATTAATTTCATTCTTATGTATCATTATGTTTTGTCTAAGTTTTTGAATTAACGTGCAGCATTCAATTATGTTGGTGGCAAAGACAATGTTGTGAGAGTGAATGGAAGTGACTTCAAGAGTTGCTCAGTTCCTTCCACTGCACCTGTGTTAACAAGTGGACAAGATAAAATTATAATTACAACCTATGGGAGAAGATGGTACATTTCAAGTGTTACCAATCACTGCCAAAATGGACAAAAGCTTTTCATAACTGTGCAGCCAAAACAAGATGGTTGGTCTCCAGTACCTTCACCTTCTCCATCACCATCACTTGACCTGGTGACGCCAGAAGCACCGCCTTCGAATGCACCATGGCCTGCTAGTAATGTTCCCCGTCGATCCCTGCTGCCAAAGAAGTTGTTCCAAATATTTAAGAGAGATTGATAGCTGTTTAAGATTGGATGTTGAATGATCATGTGTGATGTTTCAAGGAGAGGCTGTTTTTTTTTTTCCCAGTTAGTTATTACTAATAATTAGCCCCCTTCATTATTATTTATTTTGTTTACATTGGTGAATGTAATATCGTTTTGTTATAGATGATTAATAAAAGCCATGAGAGACATTGAAATTATTTGCTGAGGGATAATATGTCCCTTAATCTCACTCTGAAATTGTTTATTATGGTAAAACCATAGAATGAAGTGCTGGAGGTTCAAGTGGAAAGGTCTAACTAAGGGTTCATGTGGTAAATTATAGCAATATTTTGTTGGATACATGAGGCTGCAATCACATTTATTTATCATATCAAAACATCATTCTTAAGTCATATCTGTCATTGATCATTTTTATAGGTTAGGTAAATACAAATTAAATGATTTCTTTGCGCATGTGTAAAGTAGTTTTACACTATCGGTAAATACAAATTAAATTATTGATAATAATTTGTTCCTAAATTAAGAAGAAAATAAAGTAGCTAAAATGGCTTTCATATGCACATATTATATGAACAACAATCATATTTTGTACACATTTTATTTCTTACTCTCATTCAACATCTCATCTTATCTTTTTCACTCTATTCTTATTATTTCATCAATTTATCACATCTATCAAATCACTCTATTTATCTCTTTATCTCTTAAGATGTATACACAAGGTAGTGTTCACAAAATATTTTTCTTAACAAAATAATTTAGGAAATTACAATATTTTAGTAAATTTATTTAGATTCAGTGTCTTCTATTATATGTTTAATTTAACATGCTTGCTGTTAATTAGTTAATACATGTGCAAAATTATTTGAATAAATTTTCAGCAGCAATGGTGTGAGTATATTTCTTGTGACAAATGGTGTGAGCATATGTAGATATACTCACACATATTTCTCCTATTATTTAATCATATATATACTGTGCACCATAATTACATTCAACCTCAAACTTCTAATTCACACTTATACATCAACGTACTATACCACGTATACATTTTTAAAATATGGGACTTAATGATTTCGACTAATAAAAGAACGATTGTGCTAAAATGACACAAATTAAGAAGCTAAAAGGAGAACCGAAAAGCAACTATTGCATTAAAAAGAATGTTTAAATTTTTAAGATATTGAATACATAATTTTTAAAAAAATATTTCAATATTTAGTTTCTTTAGGAGTGCTATAGACACTTTTTTTAACGTTCACTCTAGCACCCATTCTCTTATTTGATGAAATATATGTGGGTCTAACATAAAATGGCGAGACTCACATGAGTTTCATCCAACATAAGAGTGAGTGTTAGAAAAAGAGTATTCATAAATTTTTTCTTAACTTCTTATGTCGTAGCTCTATGATTCAAGTTAGTATTTTGCACATAAGAATGAGTGTTAAGTAAGTTTTAGAAAGGGATCAATGTTGAAAACTTTGCTGAAAAATTATGGCTCAACTTTCATGTTGGCTTTCTCAAAAAGTTCTCCTGCAATCAGCATAATCTCACAAAATACCTCACATCAATACCAACCAATGTTTGTGTGCAAATCAACACTGTGTAAAATCTTTATTGTATCAACACATCATTGATATGTATTATTCCATTAGAGAATATTGATTTTTTTTTTTCCATCAAATTACTTTTCGTCAAACTTCACAACGCTTGGAAGAGCTAGACATATTTATGTTGTAGCGAGTCACAATGAAAAACTCAAGTATCAAATCATTTCAAGTCATAACTTAGTCAAAACAACACTTTTACAATAGATTAATTATAAGTTGACACCCTTTTTTTTACCATCCTTGTACATCCCCATGTGGCACTAGGGAGAAGAGGGAGTGAAAAACAAAGTTGGTGAGTGTATGAGGACCACGTCGCCACTATCACTTTTGTGTGTGGAGGTACAAAAAGTGTATGCCACATGGGGTGGTCAACCTATCATTGCTCTTTACAATACCACCTTCTTTTCTAACGTGTAGGATCGGACAATGCAATCACATAACATAATAAAAAATTCATATCTCTAGATCAAATTAAAGCTCTAATATCAAATGTTGAGAAAAACAACATATATAGAGAAATTAAGAAACAAAACACACTGTTTAATATGAAAAATTTCAAAACCAGGTAAATTTCAAAATCTAATTGGTCATTTTTTAGTGGGATCTTCCCTCTTAACTACATTATTTTTATCTATAAGATCGGAACTTGAGATATTATTTAAGGGATCAGAGTCTAATTCTTTGCTGTTTTTTTTATATATCTCTTTCACCTTATGGAGAAAATAATACGAAAGTGCAGAAGGCAGGCCGTGAGAAAAAATCTACTCATTTTCGATTATATTTATTTGTTACTATACTCATTTTCTATTTCCCTTTGACAAGTTCCACATGGCATATATTGAAGAACTCGCCAATCCAAAACAAAGGACTAAGCATATTTCGTTTTCTCCAAATTTAAAGTATAACTCCGTTCTATTCGATAGGACCAAGTACTTACCATTCTCCACTTCATACGATTAATTAAAAAAAACTATATTGATGCAAATAAATAAATAAACTAGTAAAAGTTCTACAAAAGCCATATCCATCATTGTAAAAAGCCGACCTAATCCGGTACCCTACACTTGGTAGCTTCCAAATTTGTACAACGGCAAAATCAATATCCAAACCCTATATATATAGTCCAAGTTAGAATACAATCTAACAAATCATCTAAGCAATAACATTTAATTTGCATAGCATTTGCTAACATTCAATTCTTAGCTTATATTATCTCTTAAGAACAAATCAAAATGGCTCTTAATCGCGTAGCAATCCTCGCAATTTCAATGGTTTTGCTTTCTTCAGTTGCAATGGCAGCTGATCACATTGTGGGTGATGACAAGGGATGGACCGTTGATTTTAACTATACTCAGTGGACTCAGGACAAGGTTTTCCGTGTTGGTGACAACCTTGGTATGGAAAATTAAAATATTTGTTACTTGATCTTGACTTTCATTTGCACATAGGGAGAAGAATCTCATTGGTTTTGTTGATTTTTAACAAATTAGTATTGCTAGTTATTTTTGTAGAGGGTGAAAATTGAACTCTTGACTTTCATTATCACTCCACTCTTCTATATTTGATTTATGCATATTTGATTTGTGCACACAATATATCATGAAGAAGTATCACATGGTACACAATACGGAGTATATGTTATTTTACTTTTTAAAGTATATAAACTTGTCTAAGATGAACTTACTCTTAAATTATCTCTTATTTCAGTATTCAATTATGACAACACAAAGCACAACATCTTCAAAGTGAATGGTACACTTTTTAAAGACTGCACTTTTCCACCAAAAAATGAAGCACTTTCTACAGGAAAGGATATCATTCAACTAAAAACTGAAGGAAGAAAGTGGTATGTTTGTGGCGTAGCTGATCACTGTTCTGCTCATCAAATGAAGTTTGTCATCACTGTTCTAGCAGAAGGCGCACCTGCTCCTTCCCCTCCTCCATCTTCTAATGCTCACTCTATTGTATCATCTATGTGTGGAGTCGTCATGGTAGCCATAGTGGCCATGGCAACCATTTTTGCTTAAGAGACATCGTCACATCTTGATCTTTGTTATATATGTTATTCAAATAAGAGTTTGCATTGGCAAACCTGGCAAGATATTGCCATATTTGTTTGAATTTTTTTCTTCAATAAATTATATATGATGATTTATTTATAATATTATTGTAATTTGATCCCAAATATTGATGCTATTATATTGAAAGTCTACCTAGCGGTGTAGTTATAATGATTAATGAATGTAATGTAAGTATAGGATGTTGGTGATTTCCAAAATAATGGAATCACTTTAGAACCAAAAGTTGTAACTCTTCATGGGAATCATTCATATACATTGGAACCTTTGGCAAAGAGATGCTTAATGAACATTTGCATTGATTCAAATGTATATGGTTATAACACTTGGCAAAAGGATGCTTAATGAACCATAACATTGATTCAAGTGTATATGGTTATAACCTTTGGTAAAAGGGTGCTTAATGAACCATAACATTGATTCAAGTGTATATGATCATAATCTTTGGCAAATGGGTGTTTAATGAATCATAGCATTGATTCAAGTCAAATGGGTGTTTTCTCTCATGTGAAGAGTCATATAATGCACTATAAATGTTTGGCATTTGGGCATTAGTTGGACACACACAAAAAAGAACAACAACATAATTCTCCACCATTCTCTTACTCTAAATCATCCATCAATTCTCTAATGCATGAGTGAATTGCTGGAACCATAAATCTGTAAAATATTGTTAGGAGATACGCTTGGTGTGGTTGTGCAATACACGTCAAGGAACTCATAGTATCCTGAAGGGGATTCGCCGGTCATTCCTTATTGCATCCAATATACAGTTATTGGTGGGGGCGAATCGAACCTAAAGGTTAGTATGACAACCCCATACGCTTTGAGTTTACATGCATAACCATTAATCTTTTCAGGTTTCAAGTACAGCAGCATCTTCCCAACAATCAAGATATACAACAAATCTTTGGAATTTATGTACACACTTCATCATAGTCATCTTCATCATCTTCTTGGTCAAGTTATTGCAGCAGACCCCCAACACAAGTTCCAACAATCTTTAGGTTCGATTTATGATTTACTTGTGATTAATGGCTGCAATTTTGGGTGAGATGAAAGCTTACATTTTCATTCATGACTACGGTGAACGGTAAACAAATTCCTTTTATGAATATATGTTATGAAAATTTATGGATAAATATTTCATATGTGATGTGTTTATGTTAAATTTACATGTGGTTGTAGATAATATATGCATGATAAATTTTGATATGTATAAAATTTATCGTTTGAAATCTGTTTAATGTTAATTTGAACATGAGATAATATCCATATAAGTGATGACGTATTATGAAATATTTAGTGTTCTAAATGATTGTATATAGTAACTAAGTAAAATATGAATATGTTAGATTTAACATGTGGTGACATATATATGCATGATTTAGAAATTGTTCAAGTATATGAATTTTGATGAGTATAGTAATACGTTAAGAATGTTTAAACACTATTTTATTTATGAAAGTAGTGTAGATAAATTGCCAAAATATCAAGTGGTTGTTTTAATGATATTATTTACTTTGTGTAAGAGATTATTATCATTAGTATTGTGTTGATATTATATGTACATGATAATATGAAAAGTAATGGTTAATTTCTTGTTTATCATGATATTAAAATAATTTGGGTATGTTTTGAATTATTGTAAGTTGATATATGTTCATGGAAGAAAGTCATAGAAAATATTAATGATTTTGGTTCATTGTTTATTCTTTTATGTCATTGTTTATTGAAATTTAGTATTGAACATATTTAAACATAAACTTGAATTTAACACAATGAATTTATGATATATGTATTAGTTATATGATAACTAAGATCAAAATGATTGTGTTATATTTAATTTTATGTGGAGTATATGACTTACATGTTTAATCTCATCTTATGAAGTTTGGTTATGACATTCTTTTATGATCAATTTTTATTTTGCTATGTATGTTTAATGCATTCAATGTATGATATATCTTGGCTAGATATAAAAGAAAAGTTGAAGTTCAAATTGAAATGCATGTTAAATATTGTTATAGCAAAGGTGTAATGACATAAAAGTTTGTGCATTATTACAATATACTCAATTGACAAAAGTGTGTCATGGTTTGATGATAGTTGGTGAATACTATCAAGAGTATATAAGTTGATCCATAGACATAGCTATGAGAATACAAAATCTATGTGAAGAATTGAATATTCAAAGTTTATAAAAGTTAAAAGAAAATCTTGCAATTATTTGACGAAATGATTGACAAGGAATGATGTCTTTGGAAATGATGTTGAATACATTGAAGACATTATTAGGGATGTGGTACAAACCCAAATCTAATTGATTACCAATGGTGGAAACTCAACCCACACTTGAGTAGCATCAAGTCTTGGGTTCAATGGTGAAAGTACACTATTAGAGTAATTGAAGTACTTGACAATAGATAACATCCCAAGGGGCAAAAGTACTTGGACCTTAAGAAGAAAAAGGGTAGGATGAGGTTTTCCTCTTAATGGACATATAGCATATATTTGCTGGAATGCATACTTATGGGGCATTTCCGATATAGTCTACCTATGTGAGAATGAAGTTTGGCCGCTTCACGGAGTTCAAGGGTTTGACTCTTAAATTCTCATGAAAAGGGATATATGACACAAGGCCTTCTTAATGTGTCATCTTACAAGTCTCTTTATCAATGGTACCGAGATTCTATGTGTAAGTTATGCACACTTGTTCTAATGAATAGTTGGTTCAAAGCTTGCCTACCATACTATTTGGGAATGAGCGAAAACTTAACTTACTAAGTAATGGTTCAAATCGCGAGATACCATTATCTGAAGGCATGGAATTTCCGGATTTATGTGATTTAGTATTTTGAAAATGGTGGGGGATTGTTGGTGATTTCCAAAATAATGGAATCACTTTAGAACCAAAAGTTGTAACTCTTCATGGGAATCATTCATATACATTGGAACCTTTGGCAAAGAGATGCTTAATGAACATTTGCATTGATTCAAATGTATATGGTTATAACACTTGGCAAAAGGATGCTTAATGAACCATAACATTGATTCAAGTGTATATGGTTATAACCTTTGGTAAAAGGGTGCTTAATGAACCATAACATTGATTCAAGTGTATATGATCATAATCTTTGGCAAATGGGTGTTTAATGAATCATAGCATTGATTCAAGTCAAATGGGTGTTTTCTCTCATGTGAAGAGTCATATAATGCACTATAAATGTTTGGCATTTGGGCATTAGTTGGACACACACAAAAAAGAACAACAACATAATTCTCCACCATTCTCTTACTCTAAATCATCCATCAATTCTCTAATGCATGAGTGAATTGCTGGAACCATAAATCTGTAAAATATTGTTAGGAGATACGCTTGGTGTGGTTGTGCAATACACGTCAAGGAACTCATAGTATCCTGAAGGGGATTCGCCGGTCATTCCTTATTGCATCCAATATACAGTTATTGGTGGGGGCGAATCGAACCTAAAGGTTAGTATGACAACCCCATACGCTTTGAGTTTACATGCATAACCATTAATCTTTTCAGGTTTCAAGTACAGCAGCATCTTCCCAACAATCAAGATATACAACAAATCTTTGGAATTTATGTACACACTTCATCATAGTCATCTTCATCATCTTCTTGGTCAAGTTATTGCAGCAGACCCCCAACACAAGTTCCAACATAGGATGTGGAAAACTCACTTGAAGAGGGATTGCTAATTATTGAGGTTCAAAGTGCCTGATTGGTCTTACATCAACTACGAACAAGCTAAATATTGAATATAGATAGGTGATCCACCCAATATCTTAAGATTTGGGACAGATATGTGGTGACATGATCTCCAAGTGGTCCTGGATGACTGACAAGTTGTTGCTTTAGGTGCTACCTCCCTCGAGTTTTTTAGGTTCAAAGTGCAAAGTTGGTAGGAACTACAAACCTAACAAGGCCATCCCAAAAAAGAAAACAAAAAAACACCTAAGAACTACCATAAACTAAAACAAACACCTCAAAACTCCCAGCAAAAAGAAATCAACTGGAACAACTCCCGCACCTCTGAACCTCAACCAAAAGCTCGTTCAAAGGAACAATGAATCAAACCTACTCCACCAGGGACAAGGTATATAGCACAAGAAACAAATCCTAGGAATCCTTAGACATGACAATTGAACCCGCCCCTGCTCAGACCCGGCCGCTCCCGCCCCGTATTTAACGGGGAAAAGCCGATTTGGTTGGGTGCGGGTTAGGGGAAAACCCGTTGCTTTAGTACGGGGGCAGGGGCAGGGTCGGGGGAAGGTCAGTCCCGCACCCGCCTCGTTTGTTTTAAATTATATTTAACCCTTATATTTGATAATCATGTTACTCTTATACCCTTCTTTTGTTTTAATAATCTTGCAACTAAGCATGTTTTTTTTACTGTGACATTACGATCTTTAAAAGATGTAATGTGTTGTAATGATTTTAGAAGCTTTTGTTATTAGAATTTTTTTTTTGCTGTGGAAAAAAAGAAAAAAAATGTTAATTATTTTTTACTACAGTTGCGGGTGGGGGCATGGCTGGGAATCCCGTCTCCGTTGGAGGCAGGTTTGGGTGTGAATTTTTTATCCCCGACGGGTTTGGGGGCGGGAGCGGATATGCTAAAACCCATCCCCTCCCTGTTGCCATGTCTAGGGATCCTGCTAAAAGGTGCCAAAACAATTGCCACCACACAAATAGACACTTGAAATATGAGGATTGGCAGCATTTCAAAACTTCTTTTGCAAACCTAATGTATTATTATTTTTATTGATGGATGTCAAATGATAAGAGAAAAGTAAAATGAAAGTTTTATTGATAATGAAAGTATGAATTATATCAAGGATGATAGATAAAAAAAATTATTGCCTATGAGTAGAACAACTAACTAAGGTAACTAACCAATGAATTAGTGTAATTAACCTTTTTTTAGAGAAATTAGCGTGCTTAACTTTTATATCTCCAATGAGTGGGAATGTGTTTTCTACACTTTTAAGTTGGAAAATAAAAAAAAGAAATGCTGGAAAGTTGGAAAATACATTGGCTGAAAATAATATGAAATGTCAAAAATATTTGGGTGAGAGAATCACTAATTAAGAACACTCTCTTATTTCTTCAAAAAAAAAAAAAAAGAACACTCTCTTATTGAATAGACATTATGATATAACCACTCCGTCGTCCCCTTTTATAAGAATAATTATTTTTGTATTTTTAATAATTTGAAGGTTAATTCGTCTAAGATGAACGATTCTAGAGTGGTGCAAGGAGACTCGATGGGAGTCTTTAGAGAAGGGGTTGATTTGTATGTGGAGAATTTATGGGCGCGTCATGACTTCCTTAAGAAGCATTGTGGCCCTGATCCCTCCCCAACGCTGCAAGAACTTGCTGATGAAATCCTCTTTTCGTTCACCCAAACTATAAGTAAAAACTAAATAAATAAATTAATCACTTAATTAATTTCTCATTTTTGTTTTTATTTATTCTGATTTTATTCTTTTTTTATGTTGAAAAAAGAGCCGTGTCCATAATTTTAAAACAAAAAGTAAACTCTCCCCTTCCTTTCCCTCCTAAACCCTCTATCCAAACACACCCTTATGGAAGTTTGCCTCCTACTTCACCATCAAATTAATGGGTTCTAAGCATAATCCATGTTTCAAATTTACTTCCTTGAAATACACTTTGTGCGAAATCTACTAGTTAGATTGTGATAATAATTCATGGATGAAACTTCATATTAAACATGCAAAAGGTAATAAACAACAATTAAACACATTTTTTTTTTAGTTTTAGCATTTATCTAACAGTATCAAGGATCAGTTTGATAATTAAACTAAATAATTGAGAGATCGATTTGATGGGGAGTTACATAATTCAGGGACCATCTTGATTTATAATGAATAATCCAGAGATCGATTTGACAATGTAACAATTCGTAATGACTTTCATTTAAAAAAAGTCCAAAAAAATTCAATATTTTCGATCAATTTCGTCCCTGAGTACTTGACATCTGATTTGACAATCCACGTCGGTGTTTAACGTCACATGTCATCGCAGTTAACGGTGAGACTTGACGAAGGGACAAAATCGATCGATGTTTTTTAAAATTCAAGAACGTTTTAGCTATTTCGAATAATTTGATGACGAAATTGATCGGTGCATACAAGTTGAAGTACGAAAAAGAACATTCACTTCAGAGAAAATATGTTAAAGATAAAATTATTTTGAGGTAAATGGAGTAGTTTATAGGACCCTTTTGGCCAAAAAAATTCACAGCACCCAAAATATAATCATAGCGGCCCATTAATTAATTAATATATAAAGAATGGCATTAATCCCAAACCCTAAATAAATAAAATTGTTTCTCCTTCTCCTTTTTCCATCGAGTGCTCGCTCGTTTCCACTTACTATTTTGCTTTCAATCATCCCGTTTGCAAATCGTTCGTTCTTTTTGAAGGTAAAGTTTTTCACTTGTTCTCGTTTTTTCTACGTTGCTTCGTTTTTTTTTTTTTTTATATCAATTCATTCTTTAGGTGCTCCTCACACTGTGCATGCATTGGTGCTGTATCATGTTCTATTTTCTTGAATTATATTATGTATTTTTGATTCGAAGGATAGTCTTTTGATTCGAAGATGGAAGGATGTTCTAGAGATGTGCAAGGTTCAGAAGAGGATTCAATGAAAGTATTGAGGGAAGGGATTAGTTTGGTTATCAACTTTTGGTGGCTTATTCGATTGAAAATTACGGACAGAAGCCTCTTTGACTCCGAGCCCCCCAAGCTATGGGTTGACAGCCTTTGTGACAGCCTATTTTCTTGTTTCATTCAATCCAAACACCTGCCTTGTGCAAATATTAAACTTAAACTCGAACAACAACTTACACTTTTCCTTGAAAATGAATCTCCTGATGATAACAGCATTCCAAAG
The DNA here is from genome assembly GCF_051527215.1 of Medicago sativa. Taxonomy (NCBI): domain Eukaryota; kingdom Viridiplantae; phylum Streptophyta; class Magnoliopsida; order Fabales; family Fabaceae; genus Medicago; species Medicago sativa. The sequence goes on along the minus strand of NC_140755.1, from coordinate 83,605,070 downwards.
GTGCGTGCGTGCCCTTATTTTATTCATTCAATAATCTTTTTCTATTTATCAACCATCTTTGCAATCAATCTTTACTTTTATTTTGTAGGTTTGTGATCAACTAGTGTCTATGTACCAAGAATGCTTACAACATGATTTTAGCTCTATTCAAATTCTCAAGGAAGCCGATGCTCATCGGAAACGAGTAAATAAGTTTCAAATAGATAGCCTACCCTCTATTCAGAAACACAGGAAGACCATACTTTATCTGCAAGATCGTTTACGGCAGGGGCGCCTTAAGCAATTAAGCCAATCCACCTCTTCTAAAGAGACAATGAAGAAAGCTATTCGTCTCGGTATTAGCCTTGGAATCTCACCCCCCTCCTACCTTGAGACATTTGAGGAAGAGGTAACTAAGTTTGGAATGGAAACTTACCTCCTCAAAGGAAAAAGAAAGTATGAAATGGAAACAACTCCCTCTGTTGAGATCATCCAGGAAACCCCCTCTTTTGATAATAGAATCCAGGAAGCCAACATTAGCTGTCCGCTAATGCAGAAACAGGTAACATATAATCAACCTTAACTTACCTAGTTATTACTGTGTCTCCCTTTCCTTTCCTCATAATAACAGTTTTTGTATTTTTAATTTGAAGGCTAATTCTTCGTCCGAGATGGATGGTTCTAATCTTACTAACTCAATCTTAGTGTTTAAAGAAGGGGTTGGTTTGCTTATGGAAGATTTGTGGGCGCGTCATGTCTTCGTTCACAACAGATGTGGCTCTAATCCCTCCCTAATGCTTCAACAACTTGCTGAAGACATCTTCTTTTGGTTCACTCAAACCATAAGTAAACACATTAAATTAATCACTTAATTGATTTCTCTTATTTGTTATTATTTTTTCTAATTTCATTCATCTTTTTTTGTTCGAAAAAGAGCCGGTTTCTTTTGATTACATAGAATGGATAATCAGGAACGAATTGTATCCTCTTCCTATTCCTGTCAAAAATGTCTTTGCCACCACTCAAGAGGTACATGTCATTTTTCCATTCGTTTCCAAAATTTATTTTATATTGCTTTAGAATTATCTCTTATTCCTATTATGAATTTTTGGCGCCGTTTTATTTTTGGTTCTCCTATTTTCTTACATTCATGATTTCTATTTTATGTATGAAGAATGCTTACAATGTCTGCTTGTTCATGATTTACATAGGTAGCTAAGAAACTCATGGTTATGTATGAAGAATGCTTACTAGATAATTTTAGCTCTGTCATGACACTCCGGGGAGAAAACCTATCTCGAGGGAACTGCTCAACCTCATCCAATGAAACCACAGGTGAGTGATTTTGGAATTAATTTCTTTGTATTTATGATTAATTTATATAAATTCTGAAGAACATTGCTCGAATGAGATGTGTGATTTTGGTATAGACTATTCTCTATCCACGTGCAACATGTCCATACAGAGTAGTGTTATATTTACCTTCACCCCATTTTTTCGTATCTGGTTATACTTTATACCAGTGACTGGTGTGGCAGTATTTACACATTCACGATGTCATAACCGAGTGTAACATGATCATGTGGCTTGTCATATGTTTATTTTCTTTTGACTTCGATTATTTTTGAAAATATGATGTGATTTGTGTTAGAACTTGGAGGAGTCTACCGAATCACCCAACTTTAGGAATCTTGCTAAACCTTTTTATAAAACTAGATTTTTATGTTTTCAATCATTAATTTATGCTTTGTTCTTTCAATTTACTTACAAAATTTGTCTGCGTGATTCCGATTTAATTTCTAAATTGCACATGTCAGGGCAAAGTAATGCTGATTCAGAGATCGTAATTGGTTAGCAGCACTTGATTTGACCGGTAATGTCATTTAGATTTTGCATTTTTTTTCAATGCTAAACGTAGCAAGTCCTAAATGATTTATCAACTCTCTTTATTAATTGTTGATATTTTGTAAGTGATTGCATATGTTTGCTTGATTTGTTTAAAATAGTACTTCACAAAAACCCCAACATATTCCAATAAATGTTCTTGGAAATACAGGGGGCTAACCTAGATTATGGAGTGAGGATTTTTGTTGTTGAGAAGATTAGTTTAACTTTCAAAATTTAGGTTGAGGAGGAGGGAGTTTGGAACTACTTAAATCCTGAATATGTCTTTGTGTTCATGCAGTTCAACCTCAGGTATAGGTGTGGCTAGGGTGTAAGCCTCATTTTCTTTTGATATAGCATAGCCAAAAATCAAGGACTTGTTATTGTTTTCTTGCATATTATACTTATTGTTCATTTTATATTTTGCAGGTATTGAAGTATGCATAATATTTTAACAATTCAAATATTTCTTTAATTATAATTATAATATTTGAATGAATTTTTATTTTTTTATCGTACTCATTTGTGCGTGCCTTGTTTTGCACTTTGCAATTTACCACTGTGCTATTTGATACTGGTCCATTTTGACTTAGTCTCGAAAGACTTTTAAAAAAAATTGACAAAATTATTCAGCTCTTTAAACTTAATTTTAGGTAATAATTTTATTATTTATCTTTTTTTAAGTCACTTTCGTCATTTTGATCAATTTGTATATGGATTTTCCGGATTCAATAAATCTATGGTTTTATATATTTCAACATGAGTTATTTGTGTTCAAATATACGATCATTCGTTCATGTTTTCATATGAATTTTACATTTGATATTTGAAAACTCATGCAAACAGACCAAAAAAATAAAAAATTATGTAGAAAAAAATAAAGAACGAAATTGTTATATGAAATTAAGTTAACGAATGAGTAAGGTGTATGGGTTTCGAATTCCGACCCCTACATATATAATGCAATGTTCATTATACCAACCGAGCAAAACGCATAGTAACGGACCCCACAACTTATTCAATAACTAAAAATTATTATTATTTTTGTATACAAAAATTGTTAGTAGTTCTAAAAAATCTAAGGTTGGAATCACACATTTCTTTGTCTATTGTTGTTGCTTATTGCCTTCTTTCAACCCATTTTTGTTCTTTTTTTTTTATTTTTAGAAATACCCTACCTTTTTTTTCCTTCATTTTTTCACGATTTGGTAACTATAACAGGGATTATAGTTAGGGTCATGTTATCTTGTGTTCTACATATTTAAGATTCTACAAATAAAAAGTATTTAATGTTAAAAAATAATTTTAAATTTCACATTGAGTTTCAAAGGGCACATGTTAGCGTTTACCTTAACATATGCCCTTAAAGTATGTGTTTGCATGACCAATAAATTATAGGTATATTTTATAATTCATATATAACTATTGTTTTAAAAAAAATCATATATAAATATTAATAGAAAAATTATTATATGAAAAATAAAATGAAATTATAACTGTGGGGGGAGGATTGGGGAATTGTCGAATTAAGTTTATCTTTTAATAATGTAAAATATATATAGCGCATTATTGCATGTATAAAATAAATAAAGGCTCGATCCAAAATAAAATGTTATATTTTTTTTGTGCATTATTAAACGACAATAATTGAGAAAATGTACATAATGTAAAATATATATAGCGCATTATTGCATGTATAAAATAAATAAAGGCTCGATCCAAAATAAAATGTTATATTTTTTTTGTGCATTATTAAACGACAATAATTGAGAAAATGTACAATTGACAAATATAGTATCAAAACGAATAGAAAAAAATAAAAACTAAATCGACACTTCAAAGACTGAAAGAACATTTTAGCGGCGGTTTTCACTTGGCCTTTAACTCTTTCTCTTTATTTCATTTTTTTTATGAAGCCAAAACATCGTTAGGAGTCTCGTCTCTGAACAATGGAGATAATCAATTTCTTGAAGAAAATGAGGGATATTTATATGAAGGTCAGAGGGCAAAGTAATGATTGCTGCTGGAATTAATTTATTAACTCATCAATAGAAAACATGGTCTACAAAGATTAAAACTATAATCATACTCTCTCTAGAAAATTTTCTCTCTCTAGACTCTAACACTTTTCAGTCGCATCTTCTCCCCCAGATCCAAATTTTGTCCGCCGCGATGTAGATCCATGAGAGGGTGGACGTCGAGTGTTGCTCTTCGAACCACCGTCGTCCTTTCCTTTCCTCCGGCGTTTGCATGTGTTCCCGTCTTTCCTCTGTTCTCTGTTCAGATTTTGTTGCCTGTCGTCGCTTTCTCTCAGACAGCTCCTCCGTCGCTTGATGGGTTGTTGTTTGCGAGCTAGGGTGTCTTTTCTGCTCAGTCTAGTGGGTTCGCCGGTTGTCCTGTTCTCGTCGGAGTTTTGGGGGTTTTGTGTTTTTTGTTGTTGTGCCACTTCTGTTTCGGTGGCCGTTATCCTTCCCTGTCTTTCTGTTGTTGTTTTCCCGGTTGTGTGGTGGTTGTGTTGTGTTTTTCCGGTTATGTTGTGGTTATGTGGCGGTTGTGGTGTGGTTTGTTGTTTTTCCGGCAGGTTTTGTTGGTGGTGATGGGGGTGGTGTTGGTGAGGTGGTTGTTTTGGTGGTGATGGGGTGACGATAGGTTGTGTGGTGGTGTTGATGTGGTGTGAGGAGGACACGGGTACAGATCCGGGAAGTGCGGGTCAGATCCGCTGTTTCGCTCCATCATTGGTTCTCTTTTACTCCGGCGACGAACGCTTCTCCTTGTTATCGGCAGCTGCCTTTTACGATCTGGGTTGTGTTTCCGCTTCAAACCGGCGTCGCTGCCCGTGTTTTGTTGTAAGGTTTCGTCTCCCTCTTAATCTGTGTTTGTGTTGTTGCCTGTTTCTTGGTGGGGCTGTTTTTTGCGACGTAGTAATGCAGTGGTGGTGGTGGTGTTGCAGTGGTTATGGAGTTTATTCTGTTGTGGTGGTGATGAGTGGTGGTGGTGGTGATGAGTGGTGGTGTTGATGTGTGATGGCGGTGGAGGTGATGATGTGTGGTGGTGGTTGGTTTTGTTTTAGGTGAGGAGGTGGGTTGATGTGAGTGATTTCTTTTGGATGTCGCCTCTGGTATTCGGGTCCATTCTCGTTGTCGCTAGCTCTTATTGGAGTTTTGGGTTGTTAAGGTGTTTAGGGTGGTTTGAGGGCGTGTCGTTCGAGCTGAGCTTTTTTCCATTTTGAGTGATGTTTGCTCCACCGCAAATCATGTCGTCTGTCTTACTTATTGCGTGCTTGATTTTGATGGGCCGGTTATTTTTGCTTCGAGATCGGAAGTGGAAGTCTAGCAGCAATCTTGTTTGGTTGGCTTCGATGTTTCTCTGGTGGACCGAGGGTAAGGGGTGCCCTTCTGATTTGGTTCTGAAGTATGGTGGGTCGATCGCTTTTGATTCGAGATCGGGAGTCAGTTCTTGGATTCAAGTTTGGTTTTGGGCTTTTATGCTGTTCTTTTGGTGGACCGAAGGTTGCGCGGTGGTGGAAGCTGAATGATTTTTAGAAAAGAAGTTCTTCGGATGTGGCACGGTGTTGGTGATGAGGACTGGGTTTCTATTATAAGGGTGTTCTTTTGGGGTGAGCAATGGCGATGACTGTTTTGGATTTTGTTTCTCGGTGGTTGGCAAGTTTAGGAGCCACTTTTAGGGGGTGATGTTTATTTGGATGGGTGTTGTCCTAATGGGTGTTGATCGCAGGGGTGTCTTTGTTGGTGTTTGATTTTCGGGTGTTCCGCCTATATACGGCGCCTGTTATTTGTACTTTCTGTAACACCAGTCTCTGTTCGTCTTGTGCAGAGACCTGGGTTTTTAATAAAATTCTGCTGATTCAAAAAAAAAAGTTTGGAATGCTGATGTAGAATTTCTACATGTCATATAACTATGTACACGTGAGTATATATAGGATCGTTTTCCACAGGGAGTTGCGTTATATCATAAGCGTTTTCACAATCTTTCACATTAAGGTATCATTTATAAAATGTTTGTTTGTAACACTATATCCATAGATGACAATAAAGTAAAAATGAGAAGAGATCGAACTATTTCGCTTGCGGTATAAGATAACGAGCAAGCATAACAGCAGCAATCTCTCGATCGATTAACAGACTCTAGCTTTATAACCAATATTATTACAATCATTTCTACAACATCCTTCGTGTCCAAAGCGACATCGTTATTTCTAAGTTAGCGTTTAAACATTCGTGTCCAAATCCCTTAAACGATAACAAAGTCGATCGGATAACTTAATCGACCGTGTCCAGCCTGATTAAGTATCCGAAAGCATTAAAATCTTGATTAAAAGTAATTATCAAAGGTTTACAAACTTGTCAAGAGTGATATAACATAAGATAGATTGTTATTCTAGTTCTAGATTCAAGAGTTCGTGTCCAAATCATCTTGAATCTCTTTGAAAGCATTAAAAGCAAGAATAACAATAATATTGAATCATTAAGCTAGAACCTTATATATTAAAAGATCAAAAGATTATATAATAGCTTGATTGTTACCTCAATACTACAAAGAAGGTGATAGCTACACATAGACATGTAAACTAATGCAAGGAATGAAGGAAAGATGAAGATTCCATGCCAAGATCCTTGATGTCTCAATGAATCTAGGGTTGAATCTACTCCTTAATCACTTGCTTTGTGTTTCTCTCTTTGAAATAGCTCTAACCTCTCTCTAAAAATGTATAAAATGTTTCAATGGAATAGTGAATAGTCCTAGAGAGAGGGAAAAGTTATATTTAAATGGGCTGAAAACGTGACCACTCGCGTAAGCGATCTACATCTCGCGTAAGGGAGTAGCATAAATATCTACTTCTGACCAATGAAGTCTTGCCACGTAGCCCTTAGACCTGATGAAAATGCATCTCGCTTAAGCGATCTGGAAGCGATCCAGAAGCGAGTTCCTGAAGTTCCTTTCGACAATGATTTCGCGTAAGCGACATTAACTCGCGTAAGCGAACTTGCTTCAATCTTTAAACCGCCTTTGAACATGGCTTGCGCGAACTGGAAGCGAGATTAAAAGCGAGATTCTTTTTGCTCTCGACATTGATCTCGCGTAAGCGAGTTACACTCGCGTAAGCGAGATTCCATTATCCATGAGTGAGATGAAAGCCATCTGGAAGCGAAATGATAAGTTGCTCTCTGGAACTTTCTCGCGTAAGCAAAATGTGCTCGCTTAAGCGAGTTTTGCTTGGTTCACAAACTTAAGTTTTGGTCCTTGCTTGTCATTTCCTGCATAAATTGGGTAGAATCAGGCATGTAAAGCATAAATGGTACAAATACAACAATTGAAAGCTTTTCCGTAGATAACTTGCATAACAAGTCACTAAAAATGCCTCTTTTAACACATGAAAGATATTACTTTTGAGCACTTATCAAATGTGTAACACCCCGTTTTCCCAACATAAAAATTTCATTTAAAATCAGAGTATTTTAATCACAACGGAATGTCACATACTTCATTTAAATCATAAAATGGATAATAATAATTATCCTTCAAATTCAACATCATGAAAAATCTTAAACTATTGCAGCGGAAAATAGTTCAACATTTAAAAGTCTTGGCACGCAGGCCTTATTGAAAAAAATCTCATAAAATTAGTTCATAAAAGAGACACGTAAGGAATAGAAGTAAAAGCAAGCCCCCATCCCGTTACGTATCAGAGCACCTAGACACCAACTGAGAGTCCACTCATGAACGCCTCTAATCTTTATTACCTGCACATTACCCACGGTCGAGGCAACATATACGCAGAAGGGGTGAGATTTCATAGTCAATACATTAAGCATATAATCCAATAAAATGCATTTAACAACTTAAACATTAATAACATGTCAACAATTAACAATCAGTATATTTTTCATTTCATAACAAATACAATCATCAAATATCATTACTAATTTTCATCACAAATCATAATCAACTTAACACTCAGCTTGACGACACAACTCATCTTTGACCATGCAACTCTATCAACTCAACAACAACTCGACAACACAACTCATCTTAGACCATGCAACTCTATCAACTCAACAACAACTTGACAACTTAACATCATGAACTTCTTGATATGCAAATGCATGTGGTACCAATCAACAACAAATGAGCATAATAGGCTCTTCAACGTGTGAGCACAAAGGCTGCCGGGCCTAAAGCCCCCAACTTTAATGAGCACAAAGGCTGCCGGGCCTAAAGCCCCCAACTTTAATGAGCACAAAGGCTGCCGGGCCTAAAGCCCCCAACTTTAATGAGCACAAAGGCTGCCGGGCCTAAAGCCCCCAACTTTAATGAGCACAAAGGCTGCCGGGCCTAAAGCCCCCAACTTTAATGAGCACAAAGGCTGCCGGGCCTAAAGCCCCCAACTTTAATGAGCACAAAGGCTGCCGGGCCTAAAGCCCCCAACTTTAATGAGTATGCAATGGACTCAAACTTCCAGCAACTTAGACGACATCATGAACGACTCATACGACTCATAATCATGGACAACTTCTTAATTTCTTGCAACATAGACCGACTCATGCAATCTCAAGACGTTAAAGGTCAACAGCAATGAACAGCAACATTACTAATCATTTCAGTCATATAAACATACTTCTGTAACATCTGGAAACATTCTAAATCACCCTCATTCTTACTTCTAAGGTCAGCTCAAGACTATACGTGCGAAAGGATCGCATCGGACAATTTTGGGCAACTAACAGCCTAACTCGCAGTTGCGAGTAACTTCACTCGCAATGGCGAGCAAAGTGTGCATTCTGGGTTCCTACGTATTTACTCGCAGTGGCGAGTTATTCTGCTCGCAGTTGCAAGCTTACAGGTCACTCGCAGTTGCGAGTTGCATTGCTCGCAGTTGCGAGTTCTGGGTTCTAGCTCGCAGATGCGAGTGTTCCTGCTCGCAGGTGCGAGCGATGAATGTCAGTACGGCCAGAAACCTAAAAATCACAACTTTTCACCTATATTCATGATTCCTTCATCCAAATAGCATCTAATTATCATCTTAAGTCATATCTAAGGTCTGTACACTAATTTTGCATCAATCTAACATCTGTTCTTGATTCATTCATCAAAATTGATCCTAAACCTAATTCTCAATTCTCACCAAAACTTAACCTAATCATGCTAAATTCATCCTATAGAATTATACCCTTAATAATATTGAAAATTAGTCTCACCCTTACCTGATAATAGCAGAATCGCAGCTCTCCTTGGTTCTTCTCTCTTTCTGACTTTTTCTCCAAAAACGTACGTACTACTTTTCTTAACTTATGTCTGTCTATTTATCTATCCTAATTACTCTTATCACTACTAATTGCTCATCTCACCACACAGCCCAATTTTTAATATTTTTTTATTTTATTTGTCAAATCTTATTTTATTTAATAATAAAATAAGTCATAACAACCTAGCAACTTCACCACAACAAAATACTCCACATTATGCAGTTATAAATCATATAACCCACTCAACTTCATGAATCATAAAATTCACACATATCAATCATGAAAATCACGTAAATCATATATATAAATATATTTTTAAATAATCGAATAATTAAGACAGGCGTTACAAAATGCGTATAAACTAGGATCCATGCCATGTTGATTTATCAACGATATTAAGAATTTGGAATACCATGTTGGATGGATTTCATGATAGCCTCTATATCGATAGTAGAGATATGAAACAGAAAGATGGATGAATGAGGAGCACTTGTTGGTATGTGGTTCTTTCTCACAATGTAAGTCTTATGCCTTAGTCACCTTTTTTTTTGACAAAATTCCTTAGTCACTTTTAACATGGGAGAAGAGGCAATATGCGGTGTGCCTGTGCCGATATATTGATGATCTCTTAAAGTTTCTATTATTTTGAAATGAACATCAAGTCATCCACTCATATTGAACCCATATAAATTAATTTGATCACCAATTAATTTAGTCTCCTAATTGATAATAGCTACTATAATTATTATTTATTTATTTTGCACAAATTGATATTGAAATATCCTTAAAAATATTGATATTGAAATATAATTCGGTGACTAACATTGATTTTTATCTTGAGATTTACTTTTCCCACCCTACTGCCTTCTCGCGCGCCCTGCAAAAATTCTAAAAATACCCCTAGTCCGGATTACGTAATCCGGACAAGATTGTTAGTGATTTCCGGAATATGAAATCCGAACCAGATGTTGTGTGGTTTTTTGTGTCTTTCTTTGAGGTCAAGGGTCTCTGTTGACCGTTATATGAACCCCACACAAGCTGCAATGCAATTGCAGGGTTCATATGAACGGTCAACAATGACCATGACACCACCGAGACCCCAAAAAAACTAGAAACATTTGAAGAAAATGGAAAAAAAGAGGTGAAGTGAAGAATGAATGTATTTGTTGAAGATGGAAGCCTATTTATAGCCTAAAACAAGTCCTAGGTCATTAATACAGTCAATGAAAACGTGTTAGTGGTTGCAACCGTACAAACCCACATTAATGGTTCTCTTTCAAAAGAATCCAAGCTATCTTTCAAAGGAATCCAATGCTGAAGCGTTCCGAATTTTACATTCCGGAATGTCCTTAGCCATACAAGAAGTGCCAACTTTTCCCTCGTTCACCATTATCGCATTAAGCCGGAAAATATATTCCGAAAAACAGATGTGCATTCCGGATTATATATTCCGGAATGCATCAATCATGGCCGGTGGTCTGCACCACACGTTTTTGTCGATGGTCAAGTCAAAAAAACGCGTTTTACCACGTTTTTTGACTGCATTTATGGCCTCCCAACCGTTTTTGACCCACCCCTCCCTATAAATAGCCTTCCAAATCCCACCATTTCTCACACCATCCTCTCTCACCCTCTCCTCCTCTTCTTCCTTCTACAACCATTGTTTTCCATCGTTGGCCTTTCATAGATAAGGGCATCGTTGAAAACTTTCAGGGTTTGTATGAACGGTCAATGAGGATGGAACCGGCTGCAACTAAGTGCGGTTCATCTGAGGGTCATGTGGGTCAGTATGGTTCTTAGCTTCGTCTGTCTGGGTGTAAGTTTGATCACCTCCCACCTCCCTCAGGGGCATTGTTTTCTTCCCGCCCTCCTCTTCCCTCCTCCTCCGGTTTTCTTCCAATAGCTAAACTATTGGTATGTCCTATCACATACCAGTGGTTAGGCTCTTAGGAGATTAGAATTAGACTATTAGGAGATTAGAAATAGATTTAGGATCTTATGTAATAAGCTTAAAAAGCTTGAAAATTATTGTAATGTATTGTTCATATATTAATAAAGGGTTTTTCTAACATGTGCAAATTTGCACATGTTAAGAAGTTTAAATTGGTAAGTTTGCATTGGAACTTGTGTATTAGTATTAAATATGTATCTTTTTCATAAATATTTTTTGTTTTTCAATAAAAAGTTTCCCATTTTAGTTACTTTAACATGTGCAATGTTGCACATGTTAGACAAATCCATTAATAAAATGAGTTGTTTTTATGTTTATGTATTTTTATTTCTGTTTTTTATTTTATTCGCATTTTATTTTACGAATTGTAGAGCTTAAAATTGCAAAAGTTATGCTAAAATATATTCTGGATTTTAAAATCTGGAAACATCTGAAAAATTCTAACAATTCAATCCGGAATACGAAATCCAGACTAGGGGTAAAATTGGAAAAAAAAATAGGACGCGCGAGGAAAGGCATAAGGTGGAAAAAGTAATACTCTTTTATTTTCGCCACAACCCCAAATAAACAAAAAAATAACCAAAGCCCATTAAGAAAAAGTATGACCCAAATCACAAAGAGCATTACTTTTCCCACCCTATGGCCTTCTCCTGCGCCCTGTAAAATTTCCAAAAATGCCCTTGTGCATTTCGGATTTTAAAATCTGGATTCATGTTTACTATTTCGGATATTATAATCCGGACAATTCTTATGTATAATCAGCCATCAGACTCTCTCTCACACTTCAGCAATTTTGAGGTTTGGTTTTAAAAACAACAAAAAAACTAAGTAAAAAATGCTAAAAACCTGTCAAATAAAATCATAAAAATAGCACCAAAAAATTCTAAAAAATCAAATAAAACTAATGCAAATTTTTTCGGATTTTTCTGAGAATATGAAAAATTTAAAAAAAAATGAAAAATGGGTCTAAACGATGGAATTTTGGATTTTGAGGGGCGGAGTCCCGTAAGAAGTCCCTTCTACGGGAGTCATTTTTCTGATTTTCTGGGGATGTTTCGGAGCAATCCGATCAAGTAGCCCGAAAACCCGATTTTTGACTAAGAACAGGTAACAATGACCCAAAACAGAAGGATAAGAGTTAGGAAGATTAATATTGTCCCTAAAATGACTATCCATGTTACAAACATATTTAGAATTTGTGCTGATACAGTTCAGATTGTATAATTCGAACTGTTTTACCTTAATAAAGGTTGTTTAGGGGGTTTCCGGATTATGTAATCCGAAAACATCATTTAACGGGCCCTATTTTTTTGAAGTTTTCGGATAAATCCGGAAAAATCCGTTACTCATTTTTTCACCCTTTAACAAAAGAAAACACCATTCCAGATTATAAAATCCGAAAACTCAAGGGCATTTTTGGAAAAAATAGGGAGCGCGAGGAAACCCAAATGGCGGGAAAAGTAATTCCCAATCACAAAAGTCAAAGAAGATTTTTTTAGGCCCTTTAAAATTACGAAATTGTCTTTAATAACACATTATATAGATAACTACCAGAAGTTCATTTTAAAAATCCATATTTCGTACATCTGGTAGATAACTCCCAGATGTTCATTTTAAAAATATTCATTTTATACCTTCGATAGATAACTATCGGTCGGATGTTCATTTTATAAATATTCATTTTATACCTCAAGATTGCAGTTACTTCCTATTTTGCACTCAACTTGGATATGCTTCTAAACCTTGTGATTTTTGAGTTAATGTTGAGTGTGGTTGATAAATTGTTTGAGAAACTTACCTTAACTTTTTTTTTTTTTTTTCAGGTAATGCAATTGTAAAAAAAATATAGTACATGAATTTCTATCACAAACAAAATCACATTGTAATAAAATAAAATGTATATACAAAAGCAGAGCCGTCCCTATGAAATAGGAGGCTCGGCTCTCTATTTAAAATAGGCCCCCAATAAAATAAAAACACAATTTTTTTTGTGTAGCTAAGCTTTATTAAAAAATCAGAATCAGAAGGGATTCTGAACATGAAACGAAATACAAAAAAAATTAAGGGAAAGAGAGGTAGAATTTACTAACGACGTCGTTTGGTTTTGTCACTTATCCGTTGTGGAAAATGGAAAAATGAATGTTTTAGTGAAAAAGAAATGATTGTTGTGATTCTTTCAATGAAATAGGTTTTCAAATTGACTGCTTAAGTGATTATACATATTCGGGGAGCTTTGATAGTACTAGATTTATGTTCAGATATGAGAACTAAAGTCTAGAAAAAACACAAACGTGTAAAGAAGTAACACATATATTTTTTATTTAAGTGGGGGTACATTAGAGTTAATTATTTTTTTAGGCCCATAGCTTTTGGAGGCCCGGCTTGATGAGCACCTTGCACTCCCTCAAGGCCGGGCCCAGACAAAAGCGATCAACAAAAGGAAGCTCTATCAATATCAAATCATTAAAATTATAAAATTTAGGGTTAATTATGTTTTAGGTCCCTATAAATAGGCGCGTTTCCAACATTAGTCCTTACTTAAATTTTATTAAATTTTTAGTCCCCAACGTTTTTTCCCATTAGGAAAATAGGTCCTCGCTGTTAATTGGTACTAATTGAGCAAACGGTGAAGCACACGTGGATGCCACGTCTGACTTTTTTTTGTTGGATAAATATGTTTTTAGTCCCTATAAAATCGAGGCATTTTAAGTTTAGTCCTTACTTAATTTTAATAGTTGTTTTAGTCCTTACAAAAATACTATGCATTCAGTATTAGTCCTTGCTCAATTCAAATTTGTTTAATTTTTGCTTAAACTCTTATATTTTTTAACAATTTTTTGTAGACATGTTAAAAACATTACTAAAAGTTCCTCCGCAAAAAATTATTGCAAAATTTGATTTATATGTCCAGATTTTATTACTTTTATCTTTAACTTTTATCGTTTTCAAAAATTCATATTTAATTTGTTTCATGTTAAAAAATTCTAAATTTTAGTAATTGAACCTTTCATAGTGTTCAAAACTTGTCTAAAAAAAATCGTTCAAAAATTTAAGAGTTTAAGGATAATTAAACAAACTTTGTTTTGGTTACATGAGATAAGAAAGAAAAAAACAAAAGAAAAAACCTATTAAAATTAAGTAAGGATTAAACTATAACTTGAAAAGGTATTTATAAGCAATACAATCTGGTTTTGTAGAATTGAATTAAGCTTTACTCTTTGGTTGATTTGTAGGCATCTTGTATACTGCCACTAGTTTTGCATGAAATGGGAGCATATGGGTTGGTTTGAATTAGTATGGAATTATTTTCCCACACTCATTTAATATCTTGCCCATGGTTAATGATATTAGGTTCTATTCAAATAATCTATGCCGCTACAACATCTTTTGGTCAACGTATTTTAAAAAAAAGAATAGCTTATTCTTCGGTATCTCATATGAGTTTCATAATTCTAGGAATTGGTTCTATAAGTGATACTGGGATCAATGGGGCCGTTTTACAAATAATATCTTATGAATTTATTGACACTGCCCTTTTTTTCTTGGCAGGAACTAGTTATGACAGACTACGTTTTCTTTATCTTGACGAAATGAGCGGAATGGCTATCCCAATGCCAAAAATATTCACGATTTTCACTATCTTATCGATAACTTCTCTTGCATTGTCGGGCATGAGTGGTTTTGTTGCCGAATTGATAGTTTTTTTTTGGAATATTACTAGTCATCAAAAATATCTTTTCATGATGAAAATACTATCATAACTAGTTTTAGTAGGTTTTTTAGTCCCTACAAAAAAGAAATTACTTCTAATTTTAGTCCCTGCTAAAACAAAGTTTGTTTAATTATCCTTAAACTCTTAAAAAAGTCAGACGTGGCATCCACATGTGCTTCACCATTTGCTCAATCAGCAACAATTAACAGCGAGGACCTATTTTGCTAACGGAAAAAAACGTCGGGGACCAAAAATTTAATAAAATAAAAGTCAGACGTGGCGTCCACATGTGCTTCACCGTTTGCTCAATCAGCAACAATTAACAGCGAGGACCTATTTTGCTAACGGAAAAAAACGTTGGGGACCAAAAATTTAATAAAATTTAAGTAGGGACTAATGTTGGAAACACGCCTATTTATAGGGACCTAAAACATAATTAGCCCTAAAATTTAATAGTAGCAAAGTGAAATAAATCGCAATAGGGTGGAGAGAAACTCCCACAATGTTAAAAGATAGAAGGCCCAAGGCAACCAAAAGAATAAGAAGCAAACCCGTTAATCCCATCTGGAAACGAAACCCTAAGGATAAACTGCTTCTCGCTTTCGTTACCGGTCTGATTCCAATCGAATTCATTCGTTCCCATTCATCTAATCAGCTATGGAAGTTATTAAGGTAATATATCCTTTTGCTCTTGTTCTTGTCGATTGTTGAAGTTTTTTTTTGTATCGATGCATAGAATAATAATGAATGAATTATGTGTTTTTTATTTTGTTAATTAAAAGATGGAAGGTTGTTCTAGAGACGTGGATTCAATGAAAGCATTGAAGGAAGCTATGGGCATTTCCGTTGTTTTGGAAGAGAAGGTAATATATTCTTTTGCTCTCGTTCTTGTAGATTGTTGAAGTTTGTTTCTACTTTCTATATCGATGCATAGAATAATAATGAATGAATTACGTGTTTTGTTAATTCTCAGATGGATCCAGAAGATGATTCAATGAAAGTATTTAGGGAAGGGATTAGTTTGGCTATCAACTTTTGGTGGGTTATTCGATTGAAAATTAGGCGCAAAAGCCTCTGTGACTATGAGTCGTCCCCCGAGCGATGTGTTGAATGGCTTTGTGACAGCATATTTTCTCGTTTCATTCGATCCAAACACCTGCCTTCAGCAACTATTAAACTTCAACTCAAACTTCAACTTATTTCTTTCCTTAGTCATGTTCCTCCTCAGGATAACAGCATTCCAGAGGTGCGTGCGTGCGTGCCCTTATTTTTATTGATTCAATAATCATTTTCTATTTATCAACCGTCCGTGTTTGCAATCAATCTTTACTCTTATTTTGTAGGTCTGTGATCAACTAGTGTCTATGTACCAAGAATGCTTACAACATGATTTTAGCTCTATTCAAATTCTCAAGGAAGCCGATGCTCATCGGAAACGAGTAAATAAGTTTCAAATAGAAAGCCTACCCTCTATTCAGAAAGACAGGAAGACCTTGCTTTACCTGCATGATCGTTTACAGCAGGAGCACCTTAAGTATTTAAGCCAATCTTCCGCTCTTAAAGAGAGATTCAAGGAATCTATTCTTTTCAGTAATTACCTTGGAATCTCACCCCCCTCCTCCCTTGAGACATTTGAGGAAGAGATGATAACTAAATTTGGAATGGAAACTTACCTCAAAGAAAAAGAATGTTTGGAATCGAAATTCCCTCTTATGAGAAGATTATCCAGGAAACAACTCCCTCTGTTGAGATCATCCAGGAAACCCCCTCTTTTGATAAGAGAATCCAGGAAGTCAACATTAGTTGTCCTCTAATGCAGAAACAGGTAACATATAATCGAGCTTAACTTACCTGGTTATTACTGTGTCCCCCTTTCCTTTCCTCGTAATAACAGTTTTTGTATTTTTAATTTGAAGGCTGATTCTTCGTCCGATCAGATGGATGGTTCTAATCTTACTAACTCGATCAAAGTGTTTAAAGAAGGAGTTTGTTTGCTTATAGAGGATTTGTGGACACGTCATGTCTTCATTCACACCAAATGTGGCTCTAATCCCTCCCTAATGCTTCAACAACTTGCTGAAGACATCCTCTTTTGGTTCACTCAAACCATAAGTAAACACATTAAATTAATCACTTAATTGATTTTTTTTATTTATTCTATTCTAATGTTATTCTTCTTCCTTTTTTTTTTGGTTGGAAAAAGAGCCGGTTTCTTTTGATTACATAGAATGGATAGTCAGGAACGAATTGTATCCTCTCCCTATTCCTGCTAAAATTGTCTTTGCCACCACTCAAGAGGTATATGTCATTTTTCCATTCGTTTCCAAAATTTATTTTATATTGCTTTAGAATTATCTCTTATTACTATTATGAATTTTTGGCTTCGTTTTATTTTTGGTTCTCCTATTTTCTTAAGTTCATGATTTCTATTTTTATGTATGAAGAATGCTTACAATGTCTATTTGTTCCTGATTTACATAGGTAGCTAAGAAACTCATGGTTATGTATGAAGAATGCTTACTAGATAATTTTAGCTCTGTCGTGACACTCCGAGAAGAAAGCCTATCTCGGGGGAACTGCTCAACCTCATCTAATGAAACTACAGGTGAGTGATTTTGGAATTAATTTCTTTGTATTTATGATTAATTTATATAAATTCTGAAGAACATTGCTTGAATGAGATGCATGATTTTGGTATAGACTATTCTCTATCCAAGTGCAACCTGTCCATACAGAGTAGTGTAATATTTACCCTCACTGCATTTTTTCGTATCAGTGACTAATGGTGTACGATAAGACATTTATGCCTTCCCGATGTCGATAACCGAGTGCGACATGACCACGTGGCTTGTCATATATGTTTATTTTCTTTTGACTTCGATTGCTGTTTGAAAATATGATGCGATTTGTGTTAGAACTTTGTATATATGTGTTTTGAGAATCTTGCTAAATCATTTTATAAAACTATATATGTGTTTTGATTGTAGATTATAGTTGTTTTCAATTATTAATTTATGCTATGTTCTTTCAATTTACTTACAAACTTTGTATGGATATTCTGATTTAATTTCTAAATTGCACATGTCAGGGCAAAGTAATATCGATCCGGAGATTGTAATTGGTTAGCAGCACTTGATTTAACTGGTAATGTCATTTAGATTTTGCATTTTTTTCAATCCTAAACGTAGCAGGACCTAAATGGTTTATCAATTCTCTTTATTAATCGTTGATAGTTTGTAAGTGATATTGCATGTGTATGCTTGATTGTGGAGTGAGGATTTTTTTTTGTTGTTGAAAAGGTTAGTGTAACTTCTAAAATTTAGGTTGAGGAGGAGGGAGTTTGGAACTACTTAAATCCTGACTATGTCTTTGAGTTCACGCAGTTCAACCTCAAGTATAGGTGTGGCAAGGGTGTATGCCTCCTTCTCTATTGAAGGAGCATAGGCAACAATCAAGGACTTGTTAAGGACCTTTAATTTTCTCGAACACGGAAGATATATAACTTCCATAAAAGATAACATGAGTTGAGTATGTTGTAGCATATGTATGGTAGGTGATGTTATAATTAGGGTAAAATATGCTTTTCGTCCCTGTAATTATAGGCCATTTGAATTTTCGTCCCTGAGCTTACTAATCCTCCCATTTCGTCCCTGTAAAAGTTAATCACTTGAAATTTCGTCCCTCGCCCCTTTTAATCACTGCCACGTCAGCAAATTACCAAAATGGCATGGGAAATGACGAAAATACCCCTGGCTTATTTTTTTTTTGTTTTTTTTCCTTCAAAACATTTTTCCCATCTTTTTCCCGAATTTTTTTTTACGATTTTTTCTCCGAAAAATTTCAGTTTTTTCAGTTTTAATTTTAACATTTTTTTCCGAAATTTTTTATGTTTTTTAATTATTTTTTCAGATATTTTAATTTAAAAAAATAATTTTCACAAAATTTTTTTTCCCAGTTTTCTCCCGAATTTTTTTTTACGATTTTTTCTCCGAAAAATTTCAGTTTTTTCAGTTTTAATTTTAACATTTTTTTTCCGAAATTTTTTATGATTTTTAATTATTTTTTCAGATTTTTTTAATTTAAAAAAAGAATTTTCAAAATTTTGAAATTTTTTTTAAGGAAAAAAAATAAGTCAGGGGTATTTTCGTCATTTCCCATGCCATTTTGATAATTTGCTGACGTGGCAGTGATTAAAAGGGGCAAGGGACGAAATTTCAAGTGATTAACTTTTACAGGGACGAAATGGGAGGATTAGTAAGCTCAGGGACGAAAATTCAAATGGCCTATAATTACAGGGACGAAAAGCATATTTTACCCTTATAATTATATTATATTGTTTTAACAATTCTGATTGTTCATTTTATATTTTGCAGGTATTGAAGTATGCATAATATTTTAACAATTCAAATATTTCCCTAGTTATTTTAACAATTCAAATATTTCTTTAGTTATAATAATAGTATTTGAATGAGATTTTTTGTTTTGTTTTTATCGTACTCATTTGCGAGGTGCCTTGTTTTGCACTTTGCAATTTACTACTGCGCCATTTGATACTCATCCATTTTGACTTAGTCTCGGAAGACTTCTAAAAAAGTTTGACAAAATTATTCAACTCTTTTAACTTAATTTTAGTTAATAATTTTATCATATATATTTTTTTTCATGTCACTTTCGTCATTTTGATCAATTTGTATATGGATCTTCAAGATTCAAATCTATTGTTTTATATATTTCAATATGAGCTCTTTGCGTTCAAATATACGATCCTTCATTCTGTCTCATTACATTTGATATTTGATGTTTGAAAATTCATGTAAACAGGAAAAAAAAATTACGTAAAAAAAGATAAAGAACAAATTTGTTATATAAAATTAAGTTAACAAGCGAGTAAGATGTCTGAGGTTCGAACTCAGACCCCTGTATATATAATGCAGTGTCCATTATACCAATTGAGCTAAGCGCATAGAGACGAATTCCACAACTTATTCAATAACCAATTATTCTTTTTTTGTATAAAAAAAAATATTAGTAGGATATATATCGAGATAAATGAGTGTAGGTTAAAAAGAGTGTTAAACAATGTGTTGTTAATCTTTCATTGGACGAGGATGTATCTCACTTTTATTTTTCTTTTTGTACTTTGGGAAAACAAATTTTAAGTATTTGATTAATTTTGGAAGAAAAAAACACTAATTAATTAATTAATTAATTATTCTTTGTTCTCTCTAATATGGAAAAGAAACATTATGGGGTAAACTCAAGACATGCTTTTTAATAACATGTGGAATTGTTTTACGAAGGGAGTACGATGAATAGTTAAACTTAATACTGAGAGTTCTCGTGAGAATAACTCAGTTGATATGGACAATGCATAAAAATATGCAAGGTATGAGGTTCAAACCTCGGCCACCACAAAAAAAAAAAACTTAATACTGAGGGAATTTTACCTGAGAGAATCAATTCCCTACGTCAAAAAGAAAAAAATTCACAAGTAGTAAAGTAGAGTCCATATACGCCACAAACACTTGAGAAAGAAAGATACATAGCAGTGTAGACATGTGAGGGGCGTTTGTTTGAGGGTAGCACAAATAGTTCTAAAAAATCTAGGTTGGAATCACACATTTCTTTGTTTGGTAGATGGGAATAACACAGTTCCATCCATGCTTTCCTCCATTTTATTCCCATCGTATACGTTGGGAAAGTAGTTTTTTGGTAGGTAGACGAAATGACAAAGCCATTACAAACTCACACATACAAGTAGAGGTATCGGGGTTCGAACCCCGATCATAACATCCGACCTAATAATTTCGGTATTTTACCAGTTGAACTAGGACTTGTGGACATATTGGGAAAGTTTTATTCACATATACAATGTAAACCCTTGATCTTTAATAAAAAATCACTTTTTCCCCGGCTATTCCCGCGTTTCCTTTTCTCTGAGTTGTTAATTCCCGCGAAATATTCCCATCCCCCTGATTTTCTATAAAAACCTATGACGTTTGAGGTGTTCATCAAGTGCTTGATATTTGAGGTGTTCCATTACTCAACGTAGATTTGGTGATTTTTTATTTTGTTTACAATTAGATTTGGTGATTGATATCATTCTCTCATTTTTTTTGTCCATTGTTGTTGCTTATTGCCTTCTCTCAACCCATTTTTGTTCTTAACTGTTTAGAAATTTACCCCACCTTTTTTCATTTTTTGACAATTTGGCAACTATAACGAGGAATATAGTTAGGGTCATGTTAACTTGCGAGAGACTTCTATTTATTATTAGTACGGGTGGAAATATTGTCTGTCTTTCTGCTTTTTTAACTGCGTTAACGTGCGTAGATTATCAACGATATTTTAAAGAAATTTTTCATGTAAATTTTAAACGATATTTTATAGATTTTTTTGTATGAATTAAAATTATAAATATAGATATTTGTGAATTTCAAATGTAAAAAACTCAACAAACCATATTTATCATTTTGAATGATAACAATAATAATATAATAAATATAACAATTTTTTTATCTTTTTTTTTTTTTGGGTAGTGGCTGGGGTTTGAACCCCAGACCTTGCATATTTTATGCATTGTCCCAACCAACTGAGCTAAGCTCACAAGAAATTTTTATCTTTTTTAATAACAACAAAAATATAACATTATTATGGAAAAATTTGTTTAAGAGTATAAGGCAACTCAAAATCCCTTATTCTCTTTATATATAACTAGCGAAAAGACGGACACTCTTTTTATTGCGCTAACGTTTGGAAATTATAAACTGTTTTTTTTTCTGAAATTTTGATTTTGATTAAAAGTAAAAATATAAAAGCTTTTTGATTTTAAATTATAACAAATAAAACTAACTATGATTATCTATTTTAATGACATCGACAATATAACAAAAAAATATAATTTAAATTCTTATTTTTTTAATGACACCAACAACAATCTTTATTATTGAAAAAGTTGTTTAAGAGTATAATTGGGATAATGAAAATGTAAGTATAAATATACTCATATAATTTGTTACAATTTTTAAAGGATAAAGGAAAAAATAAAACAGGACATATATACATATTTCTTGTTTGTTACACTTTTATTTTAATATTTGAATTTACTCTTATCTATTTGTTATATGTGAAATTTTATTGAAAGTTGAGGGTAATTTTGGAAAGAGAAAAATTCATCCCAAAAGAACCAAAACATGCTATTTTCTTTATATATAGTATAGATATAAATAAATTAAAATTATAAGTATATATATTTGTGACTTTTAAATGTAACAAATTATTCCCTAACAAAATGTAACAAACTCAACAAACAATATTTATCTTTTTCAACGACAACAATAATATAACAAATGGAACAAAAATTCTTATCTTTTTTGGAAACAACAATATAAACATAACAATACTCTCAAATCTATATATACACCCTAGTCGAATTGCACAATTCATCAAATCAAAACAATAACATTATCGCAACATTTGCTAGCTAGCTATTCTTTTCATTGAGATTCATTCTAGGAACATTTACATATTTTACATTTAATTTCCATACTTAGGAGAGAAATATATTTCAAACTCAAATTTTGAGCAAATGGCTTCTCGTGTATTCTTGATCCTAGCCATTTCGATGGTTTTATTTTCCTCAGTTGCAATGGCTACGGATCATATTGTGGGTGATGACAATGGATGGACTATTAACTTCAACTACACTCAATGGGCTCAAGACAAAGTTTTTCGTGTTGGTGACAATCTTGGTATGTAAAACGATAATACAGTTTTCCATTTGGTTTAAAGTTTGTTTAGTTCATACTCAATTACTAAATCCATTACTGTATATCATAATTTTAACTTTTATTTAGATGAATTTTTATTAATCTAATACAAACTAATTATGTTTTATCTTCTTTTTTGTTTTCAACTATGACCCTTCAAGACACAATGTTTTCAAAGTGAATGAAACATTATTTCAGAGGTGCACTTTTCCACCACAAAACGAAGCACTTTCTACTGGAAAGGATATCATTCCCCTAAAGACGGAAGGAACAAAGTGGTATGTTTGTGGCATATTTGATCACTGTTCTGCTCGTCAAATGAAGTTCGTCATCACTGTTCTACCAGAAAGTGCACCTGCTCCTTTTCTTCCACCTTCTGCTGATGCTCATTCTGTTGTTTCATCTGTGTTTGGAGTTGTCATGGCAACCATAGTTGCAATTGCAGTCATCTTTGGATGAGAGACTTAGGAAGCTTTATATTGTTATTAATACAAGAGTTTGTGTTAACCTCTTGGCAATTAATACAAGAATTAATGAACTATATATGATTCTTTATTTTAATGATATTTTAATTAGATCTTCAATTTTATATATTCTTATGCTTTAACTTGTTCTTGATTTCTTTCAAATCAGATTGTAACTCTCACTTTCATTAATAATGTGTTGTTAAAAATGTTTTCTTACTTTTTGGTTCAACTTAATCCATGTGTGCAAAAGACCCAAGAGAAAGCAATATCATTCTTGAAATCAACTCAATTGAGATCCATAACCAAATTTAATTTCATGTAAAGTATATATAAATAATAAATAGGAAGGGGCCTGCTTATTACATTGGAATTTCATGTAAAATATAATTCCTAGTCTATAAAAGAGAAGGAGAAGACAACGATGAACGAGAAAGCTCACAGTGCTATTATCTTGAGCCTTAGAGATAAAGTTATGAGACAAGTTTCAAAAGAGAAGACGGTTGTAGTGGTTTAGGTCAAGCTTTAAAGACTTTACATTACAAAAAGGAATTTTGATAACAAGGTGATGAAATAAAAAAGGTGAAAATTGAGCCGAACAAGGAATTTGAAATGAAAGACATGGGAACTAAAATAAGGATCTTAGGAATGTAGATCAAAAGAGAGAGGAAAGGAAAAAAAAATATATCATCTGTCACAAGAGTTGTACTTCAAAAAGGTCCTTGACAGGTTTGGAATGTTAAATCTGTAAGTATCTTTGGAATGTTAAATGATAGCCAAAGTGCCATTCATTGATCTAAAGATCAAGTATACCATAAACCTTTATTTTGTCAGGTATATGATTGGGAAAGGATCACTATTGTTAAGAAGATTTCAACTTATCATAAAACTTATGATATGACAAAGGCTATTCCAAGAATCAAGTTCCTCCATTGCTTGAATTTGATTAATCTGAAGGGAGATTGAGACCTTAGGGGATGTGTTATAGCCGTAATTTCTAAGATTTTTTATGAATCAAGGTGGAGATTTGTGGCATATTGGTTCAGTCAACATTACTACTTTAACTGATTTCTGTTCAGTCTGTTAGAATAGCTAATTATTTTTATAGATTTAGACACTGAAATAATTCAAGAGAACAACTATAAAATGATCATTGTTCTGATTGCGAATTTTCACATTATAAACTTGGAGATTACTATATTAATATGTATGATTTCCCCTTGTGGTGTAAACCATTACTCTTTTGAAGAAACATAGGCAACAACCAATGAATTGTTCAGAATCTGTTAGACCTCTCAATTAGAAACATGATATACGAGGAATTGCAGAGACAAACACTCACTTGCAAGAGGCTTCTATTTATTATTAGTACCAGCGAAAAGACGGATACTCACATGTCCGACTTTCCACTCTTTTTATCGTGGTAACACACATATATTATCAACGATGTTTTATAAAAATTTTGTGTGTAAATTACAAACGATTTTTTATACAATTTTTTATATAAACTAGCGAAAAGACGGGCATGTAACGTTTAAAAATTATGAACGTTTTTTTTTTTTATTAAATTTTGATTTTGATTAAAACTAAAAATATAAATGTTTGTTGTTTCAAGCTATAACAAACAAAACTAACCATCTTTATATTTTTCAATGACACATAATCTTACTAGCCTTTTGAATTTGAGATGCCAACATAATTTTACTCACATAGTTTTTCAACTGTACTGAATCTGAGTCTTCTAACAAAACTGGTAGCCCTAAAGAAAGTGGTTTCACATATTTTGGTTTTGAAAATTTGAAGGTGCATGAATCTCACCTACAAGAAAAATTCCATCACAATTGTTTCATGATCCTCTCTTATTTACATAACCTGGATATATAATCACATATATTAAATGGAACCTTCTCAACAAACACCAAACCAATTTTTTCTCCTAGCTTCGCTATTTCCCATTTACTAAAAGGATTGTTATTTTTGTGTGTTATGTGAACTTCACCATCCTTAGTTAACATCTTTTTTGCACTCTTCAGAAACCCCCACACCACTTCTTGATGAAGTCTGAAAATACATTAGCTAAAAATGCTTAACCATCCGCTATCTTTATGGACAAAGGCTAAAATGTCAATGCGCCTAGATTCGTGGTAAGATTTGGAGAAATCTGGGCATGATTTTGTGCATGTTTTGGAGTTTTGGTATGACAAAATCGGGGCACGATATGTAGAAATCGGGTCCCGATTTTGTGGATAATGTTCATATAGTACTGTACAAACTTAAAATCGGTGCACGATTTCTCGGGATCTGAACTTTATAAAAGGCTTCATTCTTCATGTTTTGAGGTAGGCTTCAAGAGATAAAAACTTGAGAAATCAAAGGAGGTAACTTTAGGGCTGAAAGTCTTTGGTGATGGTTCTCTTGAGAGGTTCTCTTAGGTTGGGAAACATTTGTGAACACCTTGGGTGAGTGAAAATCATTGAGTGTCTTGTTCATTGGGGATATTGGGAAAATGGTAGAAATTAGGGTTTGTTCTTTGTGAGTTTGTTGAAGCTAATTTCTTGTAACCCTTTTATATCTCTTTGTAAAGAACTAATTGATAGCGGATTGGAGAGATCAATCTCTCCCCAAGGTAGATCAATTTGGACCGAACTGAGCAGACATTTCTTGGTGTGTTTGTTTCTCTTTGATATTGTTCTTTGTTCTTTGTTTGTTTTTCTTGTGGTTTGTTGCTGCTGCTTGGGAGGTTACTTTGATATTGTTTACTACTTTCGTTTGCTCCACACATCTAAGTTTATTGGTGTGAAATTTGAGTCCGAATCCACAAGGTGTGAAATTTGAGTCCGAATCCACAACAATGAAATTGCTTAGCCATCTATTATCTTTATATACAAATAGAAGTTGAAATGTCAACGAAGCTATAAAAAAAAATGAATTTGGTCAACCATCCCTTATCTAAGTGTGAGGGTGAATGCATTATGCCCATTCTAATATCAAACCACAGTACACCAGAAGATTTTGCTCTCACATTAGAGTCCATTCTTTTTGCCTCATCAACTTTTGATGAAGCCACACCCACATCAAGACTATACTTTGGTTTTATCTATTTGTGTTATAAATGCCAGAGATAGGTTTCACAGTGCTGTTCATTCGAGCCCTAGCTTCATTCTTGTTTAATGATCTATTTTTTTTATTTTCCATATTCCATTTAAACCACAACCCAAAAAAATAAAATAATAACCATAGCCATTAGCCATTAGGCCCATTATTAATATATAAAAGATGACACCAATCCCAGTCGCAAAACCACAGTCAAAACCCTAACCATATATACATATAAGTCAGGGATTAATTGCTTGCTTACTTGCTTGCCTCCTTCCAACCGAGTGCTTCCCACTGATTTTTTTAATCAACATTGATCGTGAGTCATGAGTTTTTCCGATTCGATGGTAATGTTTTCCTGATCTCCATATGTTGCTAATTCGTTCTCAGTTTGTTTTATATCCATCGTTGCACATAATTAAATTATATATATATATTTTTTAACTTTTAATTATGAGGATAATAATGAATTATGTGTTTTTTTTTTCTTCTGTTAATTAAAAGATGGAAGGTTGTTCTAGAGACGTGGATTCAATGAAAGCATTGAAGGAAGCTATGGGCATTTCCGTTGTTTTGGAAGAGAAGGTAATATATTCTTTTGCTCTCGTTCTTGTAGATTGTTGAAGTTTGTTTCTACTTTCTATATCGATGCATAGAATAATAATGAATGAATTACGTGTTTTGTTAATTCTCAGATGGATCCAGAAGATGATTCAATGAAAGTATTTAGGGAAGGGATTAGTTTGGCTATCAACTTTTGGTGGGTTATTCGATTGAAAATTAGGCGCAAAAGCCTCTGTGACTATGAGTCGTCCCCCGAGCCAGGGGCGTAGCCCTTCATATGGGAGGGGTAGCCTTGGCTACCCCAAAAAAAATATTATTCTTGAATTAGTCGGTATGTATTTATATCCGACTACCCCAAATAATAAATATTGAGCTACCCCAAACAAGTTTAGTTGCAAAAGTTAGCATAAATAATAAAGTAAAAAAACTACTACAAAATTGATAGATTTACTCCCTCCGTCCGTTAATGTAACCCTCCTTTGTTTTTTTCACATTTCTTAAGAAAAGTTGTCAGTGTGATTAATGTGTCTGTTTTGTGTATTAATATTACCAATTTGACCTTTGTTTGTATGTGTATTAAATTTGACTATTCATATATCAAGACAAGTTAGTGGTATTAATTAGGGGTATGTTTAGGAAAAAAGTAATAAATGCATCTAGTAATTTGAAAAGGAGTTTACATTCAGGGACAAAAATAAAATCAAATGGGTGCTTAGATATAGGGACGGAGAGAGTATTTGTATTGGTTTGATACTTTCGGTCTCAATAACAACAATAGAGAAACCTTTTTCAACAATAAAAATTATCAAGACAATAGTCATAGACAAATTAAATGGACAATGAGTTTCTTGCAAATAACTTATTTATTTATATTTGAAAAGACATTATTAATCTATTATTAAACAGACAGTTGATGAAATTGGGTTCTTCAAATGCATTTTGCCCAACGTTTTAAAATAGTGATTTTTATGTTAAGTATCTAAGATTTGTTAATTTTAGTCCTTAATTTTTTGTTAGAGATTAAATTCAAGACTAAAAACACTTTTTTTGTAAAATTTTAAAAAACTGAGAAAAAATTGAATAATTTTAAGGACTAAACCTAAAAAATTATAATTTATGGGACTAAAAATATATTTTATCCTTAAATTTAATACGTCTGTTTTCAAAAAAATTCTTCTTTATAGTTAGCCCCTGCATAAATTTTTCGCGAGCTTCGCCGCTGCCCCGAGCGATGTGTTGAATGGCTTTGTGACAGCATATTTTCTCGTTTCATTCGATCCAAACACCTGCCTTCAGCAACTATTAAACTTCAACTCAAACTTCAACTTATTTCTTTCCTTAGTCATGTTCCTCCTCAGGATAACAGCATTCCAGAGGTGCGTGCGTGCCCTTATTTTTATAATTTTATTGATTCAATAATCATTTTCTATTTTTTTCTTCAATCGTCCGTGTTTGCAATCAATCTTTACTCTTATTTTGTAGGTTTGTGATCAACTAGTGTCTATGTACCAAGAATGCTTACAACATGATTTTAGCTCTGCTCAGATTCTCAAGGAAGCCGATGCTCATCGGAAACGAGTAAATAAGTTTCAAATAGATAGCCTACCCTCTATTCAGAAACACAGGAAGACCATACTTTACCTGCAAGATTGTTTATGGCAGGACTACGTTAAGGCTTTGTTTGCGAGTTTTGAGGGGAAGGAAAGGAAAGGCTTAGGAGGGGAAGGGAAGGAAAGGGAGGGAAGGGAGAAAGGAGGGTAAACTTTCCCCTTGTTTGGGAGTTAAAAAACCAACAAGGAAAGGAAATGGAGGGCTTATGTTATAATTTTACTATTTTACCCTTTTTTTTCTCTTAAAAACAAAACCTTGTGTTATACTTTGCAATTTATCTTGAAAATTATTCAAAACAACTTATCTCATAAAAAGTAAATTATTACGATCTATTTTTAAAAAACAGCTTATTTATAAAATAAAAAAAAAGCTTATTACGATCTCTTTTTTTAAAAAACAGCTTATTCAAAACAACTTATTTATACAAAACAACTTATTACGATATCTTTTTCAAAAAACTTATTCAAAACAACTTATTTGTCCAAAACAACTTATTACGATCTCTTTTCAAAAAACAACTTATTCAAAACAACTTATTTATGCAAAACAACTTATTACGACCTCTTTTTCAAAAACAAATTATTCAAAACAACTTATTTATCCAAAACAGCTTATTACGATCTCTTTTTTAAAAAACAACTTATTTAAAACAGCTTATTTATACAAATCAGCTTAATACGAACTCTTTTTCAAAAACAACTTATTCAAAACAGCTTATTTATACAAATCAGCTTAATATGATCTCTTTTTCAAAAACAACTTATTCAAAACAACTTATTTATACAAAACTGCTTAATAAGATCTCTTTTTCAAAAACAACTTATTCAAAACAGCTTAATAAGATCTCTTTTTCAAAAACAACTTATTCAAAACAGCTTATTTATCGAAAACAGCATATTACAACCTCTTTTCAAAAAACAGCTTATTCAAAACAACTTATTTATGCAAAACAGCTTATTACCACGTCTTTATCAAAAACAGCTTATTTATCCAAAACAACTTATTACAACCTCTTTTCAAAAAACAGCTTATTCAAAACAGCTTATTTATGCAAATCAGCTTTTAACGACCTCTTGTTTAAGGGTATAATTGGGATAATGAAAATGTAAGTATAAATATACTCATCTAGTTTATTACAATTTTTAAAGGATAAAGGAAAAAAAACTGGACATATATACTCATATCTTGTTTGTTACACATTTATTTTAATATTTGAATTTACTTTTATATATTTGTTATATGTGATATTTTATTGAAAGTTGAGGGTAATTTTGGAAAGAGAAAAAGTCATCCCAAAAGAACCAAAATTATAAGTATAGATATAGATATAGTATAGATATAGATAAATTAAAAATTATAAGTATATATATATCTGTGGCTTTTAAACGTAACAAACTATTCCCTACAAAAATGTAACAAACTCAACAAACAATATTTATCTTTTTCAACGGCAACAATAATATAACAAATATAACAAAAAATTCTAATCTTTTTTTAGTAACAACAATATAAACATAACAATACTCGCAAATCTATGTATATATACCCTAGTTGAGTTGCACAATTCATCAAATCAAAACAATAACATTATCGCAGCATTTGCTAGCTAGCTATTGTTTTCATTGAGATTCATTCTAGGAACATTTACATATTTTACATTTAATTTCCATACTTAGGAGAGAAATATATTTCAAACTCAAATTTTGATCAAATGGCTTCTCGTGTATTCTTGATCCTAGCCATTTCGATGGTTTTACTTTCCTCAGTTGCAATGGCTACTGATCATATTGTGGGTGATGACAATGGATGGACTATTAACTTCAACTACACTCAATGGGCTCAAGACAAAGTTTTTCGTGTTGGTGACAATCTTGGTATGTAAAACGATAATACAATTTTCCATTTGGTTTTTAGATGAATTTTTATTAATCTAATACAAACTAATTATGTTTTATCTTCTTTTTAGTTTTCAACTATGACCCTTCAAGACACAATGTTTTCAAAGTGAATGAAACATTATTTCAGAGGTGCACTTTTCCCCCACAAAATGAAGCACTTTCTACCGGAAAGGATATCATTCCCCTAAAGACGGAAGGAACAAAGTGGTATGTTTGTGGCATAGCTGATCACTGTTCTGCTCGTCAAATGAAGTTCGTCATCACTGTTCTACCAGAAAGTGCACCTGCTCCTTTTCTTCCACCTTCTTCTGCTCATTCTGTTGTTTCGTCTGTGTTTGGAGTTGCCATGGCAACCATGGTTGCAATTGCAGTCATCTTTGCATGAGAGAATTAGGAAGCTTTATATTGTTATTAATACAAGAGTTTGTGTTAACCTCTTGGCAATTTTTTGAATTAATGAACTATATATGATTCTTTATTTTAATGATATTGTAATTAGATCTTCAATTTTATATCTTCTTATGCTCTAACTTGTTCTTGATTTCTTTCAAATCAGATTGTAACTCTCACTTTCATTAATAATGTGTTTTTAAAAATAAATTCTTACTTCTTAGTTCAACTTTATTCATGTGTGCAAAAGACCCAAGAGAAAGCAATATCATTCTGGAAATCAACTCAATTGAGATCCATAACCAAATTTAATTTCATGTAAACTATATATAAATAATAAATAGGGAGGGGCCTCGCTTATTACATTGGAATTTCATGTAAAATATAATTCCTAGTCTATAAAAGAGAATGAGAAGACAACAATGGTTTGAAACAGTGTATGCAATGGTTTGCACTAGACCAAATATATATAGCTCATGCAGTAAGCTTGGTTTGAAAGTTCACACTTGTAGACTCTAATTACGCAGTCTGTCTAGACACTAGAAAGTCTCTAAGCGGATCCTCTATCAAAGAGGCTCTATGGCTTGAAAGGATTTCTAAGGAATTGAGGCTACAGAATCAGGACATTATTGTTGGTTAGCTAGTTACTATGTCTATATATTAGTTCTATAGATAGTTGGTTCAAAGTCACATTGAATCAAACCGTTGTAATTCACTTGTAATCTATAAAGAGAACAATGAAAGTTGAGTGTGCCTTGTTTAAAGCATAATCACCACACTATCCATGTGTTGAATCACCCCTCCCTCCATCAATGAAGTAGGAAATATTGTTGTTACATTTGCCTTCGCCTAATTTCTCTTGGTTTGATTTATAGTCTGTATCTGTATTAGATTGAGAGAATGAAATAATTCAAGAGAACAACTATAAACTGATCATTATTCTGATTGGGAATTTTCACATTATAAACTTGGAGATTACAATATTAATATGTATGATTTAATTTCCCCTTATGGTGTAAACCATTACTCTTTTGAAAGAATATAGGCAACAAACATAGGCAACAATCAATGAATTCTTGAGAATCTGGTAGACCTCTCAATTAGAAACATGGTATATGAGGAAATGCCGAGACAAACACCCACTTGTGGTGTACAGTTATGTTTTACTACTCGCTCCGTTCCATAATATATGAGTGATCTTTTGCTTATTTCATACATATTAAGAACAATCTATAAGTGACGGAGAGAGAAAAATTGTCGAGTGTTCTTGTCAAGTATTGGTGCATTTACCATTATCATAAATGCAAGTGGAGGATGTTGAATTGGGAATGATAAAAGTTGTATTAATTATAATGTATAATTGGAAAAAAGTAATTAATATTGCATTGAAAACTGAAATGAGTCAGTTATTTTGGTACAATATTTTATTGCAAATGACTTAATTATTTTGGGACGTAGGGAGTATTTGTTTTCAGAGTGCACACACTTGTGATCTATACTATATAAAGAAAATAACCGCTTTTAGAAAGATTTTAGGTTGATTTTTTTGTTATATTTGTTATATTATTGTTGTCGTTGAAAAAGATAAATATGATTTATTGAGTTTGTTACATTTGAAAGTCACAAATATATATAATATCATTTGTAATTTACACGCAAATTTCTATAATATATCGTTGACAATTTATACATGTTAGTGCAATAAAAAGAGTGGAAAGACGGGCACATGAATGCTCGTCTTTCCGCTAGTCCCTAGAAATATAATCAATAAGAAAAGGAAAATTACCATCGATACATTGAGATAAAACATTTTCAAAGGAGTAATTTTAGAGAGTAAAACAGTGACTCTTATCATATGTGGGATAAAATATTTATGGGTAATGCTAACCGGGGCACTAGTTAAGGAAGGCAAAAGAGGAAATATTACCAAATATTTTAAGTATTTAATACATTAATTGCACAACTTTTAATGCAAATATTACCCTTTTTAGGTCATTATTTAAGCATTTAATGAAAACTAGAACATTGACCCGTGCGACGCACGGGTCCAACCAACGAAGAAAAGCGACGAATAAGTTATATCATCTAATTGGGTTGTAATTTAATAGTTCCATAAGGAATATGATGTATTACATAATTAGTATTAAGTTGACATCGGTAGAGTATGACATCATTAAAGTACAAATAAGAGACATGAACAATTTATGCAAACACGTTCTTGGGTTTACATGGACAATTTACAAAGCAAATTTTTACTACATTAGAATATATAACTATCTTTGATTTTTCTAAACTCTAAATGGGAATGAAGATAGTGGAGGTCAGATGTTTAAGACATGCTAACCTCTAAGGCTTAAGAGAGGTTACACGTTCATTCAACATTATGTTACTTAAAATAAATGGTTTCAAATATATACATTCAATCATAGTCAGGTGTGCTTTACCATATGACCAACTAACTTACATTAAAAAAGGATAACTAATGATAGAAAAATATCTTGGTCATTTTCGGATTGAAATTCCATATGGATGCATGTTAAAATCATAAAGTTGAACTTTTTCAAACTTGATCGTACTATTAATGTATCCAAACTGAGTTGAACTTGTTCAAATTTGAGTATTTTAGATCCTCTAAATTTATATGTAGGATACCTGCTTAAACTATATATTATGTGATGTCCGATAATTGTTAACTTGTAGTGCTTCTATCTCAGTCTGTTTGATGTCTTATAACTTTGCTTCTATCTCTTAAAATCTTAAAATAAGTTGAACTTATTTAAATTTAAGTGTTAACGATGTATCCAAACTTTGTTTAACTTATTTAAATTTTGTTTACGCTATGTCAGCGCATAATTTTTTTTGTCTTTTATATTTTCTTCTAACACTATATCAGATGGAATAATTTGCAAATACACTATATTATACTGAGTCAAAATAAAGGTGGACATATAACTTAACGCAAAAAAGACATATTCATTAGATTTTCTGAGGATAAGGAAACATCTTACACGTTACTGAAAACATAAAACAAAAATACATCTCTAAATCATCATTGGTAAGTCTGAGATTAAAAAACAGAAACAACTTAAAAACATATAAGAAAAATACATAGAACTAACCACATCTGAATCTCGTGTAATACAAATAAAATTCGATTTTAT
Organism: Medicago sativa; assembly: GCF_051527215.1. Taxonomy (NCBI): domain Eukaryota; kingdom Viridiplantae; phylum Streptophyta; class Magnoliopsida; order Fabales; family Fabaceae; genus Medicago; species Medicago sativa. The sequence goes on along the minus strand of NC_140755.1, from coordinate 83,571,326 downwards.
CTACAACTTGAAAAACCCCAATTAGAAATTTCTAAAACATGGATTGACTCAAAGAAAATATGGTGTATCTAAAATACCTCAAAAAAAAACACACATTTCCTTGACTATGTTGACCCGTGAGAGGGTGAAGATGATTTCTTCTGAGAGGGTTAAGCTTTAATAATAAGAGATAAACGTGAGGATATGAATGACATTCATTGCGTGACAAAGGGTTAGAAGGTCAAATGTTAGAATTTATTGTGTGGTAAAAGAGTATTTAAAAGATTGATTTTAAAGAAGAAGGTCAAACAATTGCATTTAAATGAGGAGAAATTTTTTGGATTTGATGTGAATGAAATTCATTGCGTGACAAATGGGTGAGAAGGTCAAATGTTAGAATTTATTGTGTGGTAAAGGAGCATTTAAAAGATTGATCTTAAAGAAGAATGTCAAACAATTGCATTTAAATGAGGAGAGAATTTTCAGATTTGATATAAATGGTAAAAGTGCATTTAATGAATGGCAAATGAGTGAGAATGTCAAATGTGAGAATTCAAAATGCTTTAAGGACATTTAAATGAGAAATTCAAACGATTGAATTTGAAATGAATGACGTTTATTGCATGACAAAGGGGTGATGAGGTTAAATCTGCGAATTTATTGCGTTGAAATGGGAGGGAAAAAGCTAGGTAAAAATCAGGGTTATGGATTGCTTGACCAGACAAACTTTAGAAACAAAGATAATTTGACTTGAACCATATTATTTTAATTTGCAATATCGTTTATTTTTTTTTAAAAAAAATTATTTAATGCATTTCTTTTATTTGAACCGTGTTTATTTTTTTGAAACCATATTATTGAAAATTTGCTACCATATTATCTTATTTTCCAACTGTGTTCTATTATTGAAATGTTGCAACCATATTATTTTATTTTTCAAACAACTGTGTCCTTAAATGAAATGAATTGTCAAACAACCTGAATTTAAATGAACTAGACCATTGACCCGTGCTACATCACGGGTCCTACCACATAGAAGTTAATCGAATCAATGAAAATAATGTAATCATACATAGCCGATAGAAGTTTTATATCATACATAACAAAATGAAATGGTAGTTAACAAAATTGAATAAAATTGAATACTTGTTAACAAAATTGCACATAGTCCTGCACTGCTCGATCTTAAGCAGCGGCGAAGCTAGCAAAAAAATTACGCATGGGCCAACTATAAAGAAACAATAAAATATTTTTAAAACCAATATATTAATTTTAAGGATAAAATATGTTTTTAGTCCTAACAAAAAATGTATTGAATTTTTGTCTCGATTTTTTTAAAATTTTGCAAAAAAAAAAAGTCTTTTTAGTCTTGCATTTAATCTATAACAAAAAATTAAGGACTAAATCTTAAGAACAAAATTGCACATAGTCTTGCATTTAATCAAACAAAATCTTAAGAATTTAAATTAAAAACCGCAAGTGTTGCAGAGACTAAAAACAAATTTAATCAAAATTTAACCAATACATGAAAAAAATCACAATAATTTTTACTTATATGAAATGTAAATTAAAGCAACCACAAAGGATAAAAATTGAAAATAATTATTTAGAAAAGTTGTGTAAAATGCATTTCAAGAAGCCAAATTTTTTCATAATTGACCGTTTATTAAATAGATTAATAATGTATTTTTCAATGTAAGAAAATAGGTTATTTGTAAGAAACTATTGTCCATTTAATATGTTTATGACTATTGTCTTAATAAGTTTTATTGTTGAAATTTTTTCACTATAACTTTTATTGAGATAGAAAGTATCAAACCAATACAAATAAATCTATCAATTATGTATTAATATTTTTACTTTCTTATTTATGTTAATTTTTGACAACTAAATTTGTTTGGGGTAGCTCAATGTTTATTATTTGAGGTGGCCGGATATAATTATATACCAGCCAATTGAAGAATAGTATATTTTTTGGGGTAGCCAAGGCTACCCCTTGTTCATGAAGGGCTACGCCCCTGATTTTAAGTCACGTCATAAAGAAAAATGAATAATACACTTTTAAACGAATATGCAAGTTAAAAGTTTTCAATTGCCATTAACTACGTTTTCAAGCCATTAACTACGCTCTTAATTGTCATTAACAGTGCGTCATTTGTTGTTAATTGCATTAAAAGTGTATTATTCGTTTTTAATTAGCATTAAGTAAGTTATTCATTTTTTAATTAGCATTAACTACGTTCTCATGGAGTAATTCAAATTTGATTTCTCATGTGACGATATACCTATTTTGTCGGTTTCTAAGAAATAAATATGTTGATCTCTTAAGACCTTATATTGTAAATCAAATGGCATTTATCGTCCATGGTTTGAGACATGATCACTACATAATTAATCAAAGAGCCATGATGACTATTATTATTATTTCTACAAATCGGTGACTGTATTTTTATCACTATTTTTATTCTAGTTTTAGTATTTGTTTAGATTGCAACAATAAGATTAATAGATGAACTTATTCTGGTTTCTTTAAGAAAATATAATTAATCTGGTTTTCAATCGCAATATATAAAAGTCTACAATAGATGAAAATAATGAATCAACCAAAACATAGCATCCTTCAATTGAAAATAATAAAAACATATCAAATAGGAATTACATGACATTAGATAGCACGTAATCAAAACCATCAGACAACTAAAAATCAAATGTGCAAAATAGGAATGCATTGGAGGCCAAAGTTTTTGCTCCAAGCCTTAATGCCTTCCATCGTACAGATTCCTTGTGGTGCAAAACATTTTCCAATCCCCTCCAAATTTGATTTCGTCCTTGTCAAAAAGAATGACCACATTGAACAACCAATGATGTCCGCTATCGTCAATAATTGCCAATTCTTTGCAATTCTTGTCAACTATGCTATCAAATACTTTAGCATAGGAGAAAGTCTGTGCAAAATAAGAAAACAGACACATATGAGATCTTATAAATAAATCGACATTGACAGATAACAAACTGAAATATGTGACTAAATCTATAAAGATTGTATACCAGTTGATCAGATGTTACATCTGCAAGTGTTAACCATTTGGTGACACTAAATTTAAAACAGTCGCATATGTGGGGATAAGGAGCAGGGTAGTCGATCTGGACAGATCCAAGTGGATTTCATAGTTATGGCGATCGTGAACCCGAATCACAAAAAGTTGAGGGAAAGCATAGATCAGAGATATCCAGCCACCATGCTCTAATTTATAGGCCTTGTTCAGTTCTTCTATTCCATGAGAGAAATACATCTTTCCATCATATTTATCCACGACAACCTCAAATTGATTGAGTCCTAGATCGATTAAAGTGACATACCTATTCAACTCATTGTCTATCTCCTTGTTGAGAGCTGTACCCAATATCAAATACGTCTGTATTAGAAACATATATCAAAATAAATCAATTATGCTCTTTATAGAAACTAAATAGCAATATATTTTCTTTCTTCTATTTTACTTTCTAACAGTATGATTGAGTTCCAGGATTTTTTGTATAAAATACCTCGTCTTGGTGGTACTGCACATGATATGTGTGCCACTTTAGCTTCAGTAGTTGCATAAATGCAGGATCTTCAACGTGATACTCCCATAGTGCAACATCTGCGAAGGAACAATGTTAATATATTATTGTTGTTCCATAGCTACGGTATATTTCACTCATCAAAAAATAAGAGTAATCAGATGATATTAACATAAAGTTTCTATTAAACAAAATATACATGAGCATGAGTATAGAGCGAAATCCGTGATATTTTTCGCTGTCGTAAGGTCTAACATCATAGAATTACAGAATCATATGTTGTTTTAAGGCTTTGATTCGAAAATATGCACCAAAGTTAGACAACATTTTATAGAATGCTAATTAATGTGAATGACCATTGTGCTTCTATTGGTACTAATTCCCATTCATTGCAAAAATTAAAAGCAATTAATTACCAGCCTATTTTATAGAAATATTTAAAGTAATTCCTATTTAGTCGAAATACTTTTTTTTTTGAGAGAAGTCAAAATACTTTTTGGACAGTGGCATATCATTTTATTTAAAGCAATTAGTTATAGCAATTTAATTATAGTTAATGACATATAATTTCGACTTTATTTAAAAAATGTATGTGTGAAACATTGTAATGTCAGTACAAAGAACACCTTTTGATCAGTAATTAGTTAGGGGATTGTTGACCGACTTTATTTGCATTAAATACGTCTTCAATTGCATTAACTAAGTAATATGAGAGAAAATTTGTAGACTTTGAATCAACGGGTGTGATCAAGTGTGAAAATAGAGGTTGAACGGATGAGATTAGATTAGTCATTAGTACATGTTTAGGAGGGAAAAATGCTAGGGATTAGGGCAAAGAAGGGTGAATTAGGGCAAACATGATAGCCAAACAAGTCTAGTTTTTATAATAAAGGATTTATGGCATGTATTAAGGGTTTAAATGAAATGAATTGTCAAACAACCTGAATTTAAATGTATTTATGGCATGTATTAAGGGTGAGGAGGTCAAACCTGGAATTAATGCGTTAGAAATAAGAGGGAAAATGCTAGTTTAATTTTAGGGTTAGGGTTAGCTTGACCTTACAAGCTTTAGTAAGTAAGATATTACTATATTTGTCTTCTTAACCAGTGCCTCGGGGAGCACCGGTTAGCATGACCCAATATTTATTCTTGGATCATTGATTATAGAATCAAGTTCCCAAAATAAATATTTGTTCCTTTTTTCACTAATTCATGTTTTTTTATCAAGGATTGGATCCCCTTCTGCCTTGGTCTCTCCTGCCATCCCTCCTGCTCTATTTTCAGCTGTTGGATCAATCCAACGGATGAATAATAAAAGGTCAAAAATAATTTCAAAGCAAAGAAAATTAGGAGAGAGAATTGTTTGCAGTTTTGTTTTCTTCTTCACGCTCACCCCCTGCTGCTACTCATAACCTATCTGCTATCAACTCTTCTTTTTCATCTCTAACAATTCTCATCTTTATGTTCTTTCTCTAAAACAATTCTCATCTTTATGTTCTTTCTCTAAACAACTACATCATTGTTGTCATAATAAATAAAAGGATTACAACATTTTATGGTTTGTTCTATTTACGGTTTCAAATGTTCACATCCCAATTAAGAACACTCAACATAACAATGCACTGAACCATTTAAAGTGGCTGTTTTGCAGATCCGATTACAGCATATACAATCTAATTTGATAAATAATTTTATAATTTATCCTTTCACCATTCTTATAATGTTTTGTAAGTATACTGCTTTCAAAAAACATCAAGAATAGAGATATAAAGCATAAATTATTTCTTGATACTGATCTGGGTTGATGTTAAATTGTTTGAAGACCGTCATCTGTTACCGTCGCCGTGCGTGGGGAAGTGGAGATGAAATCTTGTACGAAGACTTAATTGTACGAAGACTTAATTGAACTTTCCATAGGTCTTTTTTTATTAACTCTCCTTCAACCAATGGATTGATCAAACAGCTCATAATAGAGCAGGAGGGATGGCAGGAGAGAGCAGGGCAGGAGAGGATCTAGATCCTTTTTATCATTGTAATCATAAAATTCCAAAAAAAATAAAAAAGTGATTTATTTGGAATTATTATGAAATCGTTAATATTTGTTTTATTTAGTTTATTTCACACAAAAAATATATATAAAATCTCTGGTCCATACTATTTGGGTCATTGAGATTTGTCCATTTTTTTCAAAAGTTTGATGATTTCAATTTCATATTTGGATCATTTTCCAATTTTTTTCCCAGTTGTTGTTGTTCTACAATTTGATGAAGAATAACCAAAGAATGCATTCTTTGGTTAAAAAATTCATGCATTGATAAAAAAATTAAAATTCATGCATTGATAAATCCTATGTGGCTAGTGTAATGTGAAAAAATTAAAATTCATGCATTGATTAAAACTCATCAAATTTAATATTTTTAACCAAAGAATGCATAAATTTTAATGTTGTTGTGAAACATAGACCCTAATTGTGGCTAGTGTAATGTGACACGATTATTATGTTGTGGATTGTCTATGAATGTGTTGGATGTGGAAATCCTATCAACGTGGGAAAAACTTATAAGTATAGGTATAGATATTTGTGACTTTCAAATGTAACAAACTCAACAAACTATATTTATCTTTTTCAATGTCAACAATAAAATAACAAATATAATAAAAAAATTATCTTTTTTTTCTTATAGAAATTTCTTATCGTTTTTAATAACACCAACAATATAACATTGTTATAAGAAAAATTTGTTTAAGGATATAATTGGAATATAAAAAAAGTCATCCAAAAATCTCCTCAAAATGGGCTATTTTCTTTATATATAATATAGATATAAATATAGATATAAATAAATTAAAATTATAAATATACATATAATATAGATATAAATAAATTAAAATTATAAATATACATATTTGCGATAGATATTTGCGACTTTTAAATTTAACAAACTCTTCCTTAAAAAAAAGTAACAAACTCAATAAACAATATTTATCTTTTTCAATGACAACAATAGTATAACAAATATAACAAAAATTCTTATCTTTTTTAATAACAACAATATATATGAACATTATTATAACAACAATACTCACAAATCTATATATACCCTAGTCGAATAGCACAATTCATCAAATCAAAACAATATTTTGCTAGCTAGCTATTATTTTCATTGAGATTCATTCTAGGAACATTTTTCCCGACTCATATTTTACCTGTAATTTCCATACTTAGGAGAGAAATATATTTCAAACTCAAATTTTGATCAAATGGCTTCTCGTGTATTCTTGATCCTAGTCATGTCGATGGTTTTATTTTCCTCAGTTGCAATGGCTACAGATCATATTGTGGGTGATGACAATGGCTGGACTATTAACTTCAACTACACTCAATGGGCTCAAGACAAAGTTTTTCGTGTTGGTGACAATCTTGGTATGTAAAACGATAATACAGTTTTCCATTTGGTTTAAAGTTTGTTTAGTTCATACTCAATTACTAAATCCATTACTGTATATCATAATTTTAACTTTTATTTAGATGAATTTTTATTAATCTAATACAAACTAATTATGTTTTATCTTCTTTTTAGTTTTCAACTATGACCCTTCAAGACACAATGTTTTCAAAGTGAATGGCACATTCTTTCAGAGCTGCACTTTTCCACCACAAAATCAAGCACTTTCTACCGGAAAGGATATCATTCCCCTAAAGATTGAAGGAAGAAAGTGGTATGTTTGTGGCATAGCTGATCATTGTTCTGCTCGTCAAATGAAGTTGGTCATCACTGTTCTACCAGAAGCTGCAACGGCCGCTTCTCCACCACCTTCTTCACTTGCTCAGTCTGTTGAATCATCTGTCTATGGAGTCATCATGGCATCCATGGTTGCTATTGCAGTCATCTTTGCATTAGAGACTTAGAAAGTCTTATATTGTTATTAATACAAGAGTTTGTGTTTACCTTTTGGCAAGGTATATTGCCATATTTGTTTGAATTTTTTGAATTAATGAATTATATATGATGATTTATGTTAATGTTATTGTACTATGTTCCTTAATTTTTTACATTGTTTTCATTAATAAATTTTCTACTATTAAAAGTGTTTTGTCTCTAAAGTCTGGCTAAATTGGCTAAATTTGCTACTATGAAAACTCTTATTAGTCATCCTTTACACTCCCCTTGAATTGTTCGGTTCTTTTTCTTTCCTTTTTGATGAAGGAATAGTAATTGCTCTGTTTTCAAAATAAGATAAAATAAAACTATAAATTTAACACATAAGTTTTTATTTATTTATTTATTTGTTTTTTCATATGTTTATCTTCAAGTGAAATATACTCTTTATGATGGAGTTTGATAGTTCTTTTAAACTATAATTGTCGGTGAAACAATGTAATTTTTTTTTGTGAGGTTTTAGCTTCAAGTGAAGTATACTATTTATGGAGGAGTATGATAGTTCTTTCGAGGTAAAGATTGTTGGAGTTGGTTGAAATTGAAACATGTTGCAAAAATTCGACATTGGTTAGTATTATAGAGAGAGAGAGAGAGAGAGAGAGAGAGAGAGAGAGAGAAAGAGAGAGAGAGAGAGAGAGAGAGAGAACAAGACTATATTATATCAACCCCAGTTCTTCATTACATGCTGCATTAAGCATTTGCTTTAGAAAGTGTGAACATGGTCGATACAATTTGCTTAGAGGTCTAAGACAAATTTTATGGTAAGGTGTTTTTAAAATAATAATTAACACAGGCATACAAAAATAAAAAAATAAAATAAATCAAATTTTGTTGAGTGTGAGATTTGAACCTAGGTCAAAGAGTATTTGAGACGCTAAACTTACCAACTAATCTCAAAAAACTTACCTAGGTCAAAGAGTATTTGTGTCTCTACTAGGGGTCATGAAGTTTTTGAGAGTAGTTTATTTAATGCAGCAATTTTCACATAATGTTTTCTATGATTGTCATTAGACAACTACCGTGGTTTTTTCTTCAATTTTAGAGTTTTTGCGTCATATTCTTTTATTCTGATTGTGTTATTTATTTTCTCTCTGTTTGTTTTTCTCAACACAAGGTGATGTGTTTTTAAGGAGATATAGAATGATATAATATCGTTTCTTTGATTGGTATTCTAACCCAATGTGTTGCTTAAGAGTTGGTTAATCTATTTGAAATTTTGTAAATGATTGGAGTGGATCTTGTGCTCCCATTAATATTAATATATCCTTTACACTTATAAAGGAGTTATGCAAACATTAAATATCATACCTTTTGAGGTAATTGATAAGGGCCAAATTCTCTAAACTCCGTTATAAATATTAGATAGTTAGGTTTTGAGTAGCATCGTAGCTACTATGACCTGTTTCCATTATATTTGTAGGTTTAAAAGATCAAAGAATGCTTGGGTATCAACTAACAAAAAATTTGAGTGCCAGAAATTTGCTAAGCGAGCAAGGAGTGAGCATGTAGCGCGAACCTAGATTCGCTATGCGAGCAAGGAGAGAGCCAAGTAAGAGAGTTTAAGGAAAGAAAGGCAAGAAATTTGCTAAGCGAGCCAAAGCAAGGTCAAAGCAATTCAAGTGAGAGAGTTGAAGGTGGATTGCACGAGCAAATTTGCTAAGCGAGCTTCACTTCCCTTATCAATTCTAGGAGGCATTAGTGACCTTAGAGATGAGATGGCAGCTGCTTCACTTAGACGAAACCTCAATTTACCAAGCGACAACTTGTTCGCTTAGCGAATCTTCACTTTTTTGAAACATATATAAAGCAACTCGTAATCGGTTTTGAAGATTCTATCAATTTTGAGAGCAAGAAACACACATAGGGAGTTGTAGGAGTAGAGAACTCAAGTGGGAATCACTCGAGGCTTGGAACTTAAAGACTTTGATGCAATTTCATATTCTACTCATCTCTTTGTATATGCTAACATAAGTATTTGTGTCAATTTTCTTTTATATCGGGATTAGGTGTAGTTAGCTATAAATTTGATGTAAACTCTTGATCTGGATTTTTTTTTTTTGTGTACAAAGCTAAAACAAAAGAGAAAAAGGAAAACAAAAGAAACAGAAAAAAAAAAAAACAAAGCTACACTCTCAAATAAAAATTTCCAGCTGCATCACTTCGAATAAAATTCAAAAGATCCATCGGAGGAGACTACGAATAAACTCTTGATCTGGATGATTATATATAATTTTTATTTCATTATATTGATTATTTACTTTTGTTCTTAATGCTTTTCTAATGTTAAACTCTAAGATTGAGCTTTTGATGTAGAAAGTGCTTGATAAAGACATTTTACTTAAGGGGTCTGGAATAATTTTATCTCATGTAGATGCTAGTTGCTAGGCATATGACTATATTTACAGTCATAAACCACGAACGAAACTTAATGGTATTGTATCAATTAATTAACAAAATGACACGATATATCTCTCGTTGTTTGCCGAACACGAAAACGCATGATGAACAACGCCATGTGAATATATCGTGCCATTATGTTAATTGTGTAACGTCAGTTTGGATTCACTTATACTCTAACATTCTCTAATGTATTCCAAGCAAGTTTCAATACTCTATTATAATAAGGGCCGGGACAATAACAATAATTTGTCTATTTCCCTGAGTCTTTCACACGTTCCGCATAAAGTTACATCATAGAATTAGAAACTCACACTTCCAAAACATAATGGTAAACCATATTTTTTTATTGCCAAATGGCATAAAATAAATTTCTATTCAGACTCAGGGTATTGTCCAGTTCATAGTTAAGTAAAAACAAAAGAAAAAGTTTCTCTACATTAAAAATAAAAAAAATAAAAAAAGTTGTGCAAATTCAACCCCGTCTTAGTAAAAGCCGACCAAATCCGGTAGCCGTTTATAATAGCATACAAATATTCTATTATTGTTGTGACGATAAAATCAATATACACACACATGACATCTATATATAGCCTAAGTTGAATTGCACAATTCATCAAATCAAATCAAAACACTAACATTTGCAGCAGTATTTGCTACCTAGCTATTCCTTTGACTGAGATTTTATTCTAGGAAATTTTTTCCTGATACTCATTTTTTATAGTTAATTTCCACACTTAGAGAGACATATATTTCAAACTCAAATTTTGTTCAAATGGCTTCTTCTCGTGTAGTTTTGATCATTTCCATTTCCATGGTTTTACTTTCTTCAGTTGCAATTGCAACTGATCACGTTGTTGGTGATGACAAGGGTTGGACTGTTGATTTCGATTACACTCAGTGGGCTCAAGACAAAGTTTTTCGTGTTGGAGACAACCTAGGTATGTAATAAAAGGAAAAAAGAAATATCCATTTGGTTTCAAGTTTATTCAATTCATATTCAATTGTTTAACTAATTAGTGTATCTCATAATTATAATTAACTTTTGTTTAGATGAACATGTATTAATCTAATATGAACTAATTCTGTTTTATCTCCTTCTTTTTAGTTTTCAACTATGACCCTTCAAGGCACAATGTTTTCAAAGTGAATGGCACACTCTTTCAAAGCTGCACTTTTCCACCAAAAAATGAAGCACTTTCTACAGGAAAGGACATCATTCAACTAAAAACTGAAGGAAGAAAGTGGTACGTTTGTGGTATAGCTGATCATTGTTCTGCTCGTCAAATGAAGTTAGTCATCACTGTTCTAGCCGAAGGTGCACCTGCTCCTTCTCCTCCACCTTCTTCTGACGCTCACTCTCTTGTTTCATCTTTGTTTGGAGTCGTCATGGCAACCATGGTTGCCATTGCAGTCATCTTTGCATAAGAGAATTAGGAAGCTTTATATTGTTATCAATACAAGAGTTTATGTTAACCTCTGGGCAAGATACATTGCCATATTTGTTTGAATTTTTTGCATTAATGAATTATATGGTTATTTATGTTAATGTCATTGTAATTTGATCATCAATTTTATATCCTGTTATGTTTTGATTTTTTTATTTTATTTTTAGAGAGTGTTATGTTTTGATTTGTGCTTGAGTTCTTTCAAATCAGATTGTAACTCTAACATTCATTAATAATTTGTTATAAAAAAGTGTTTGCTTGCTTCTTAGTTCAACTTAATCCATATTGTAAAAGACCCAAGAGAAAGCAATATCATTCGTGAAATTGACTCAATTGAGATCCACAATCTTATTGTTCGTAAGAAATTTCTACTTTTCTGATGAAGCAAACTGAAATGGTCGAAGAATAAGAAATTTTCTATTAATCGAATGCACAAGCCTTAACCGAATCATCAATCAATCAATCAATTTTTGGTTAAACTTTTTTTTTTTTTGGTGGTGGCTGGGGTTCGAATCCCGGACCTTGCATATCGAATGCACAAGCCTTAACCGAATCATCAATCAATCAATCAATTTTTGGTTAAACTTTTTTTTTTTTTGGTGGTGGCTGGGGTTCGAATCCCGGACCTTGCATATTATTATGCATTGTCCATACCAACTGAACTAAGCTCACGAGAACATTTTCGGTTAAACTTTATGCTATATTATTCATGTGGCATCTAAATATTTTATTGAAATGTTTAAAAATTATTTTTTTTTCTTTCAAAAAAAATTATATTTTGTTTTTATGTACATGACCACCCACATGTTAATTTATATAATTTTTTATCTTTGCAAAATTAACTTCTTCTTTTGTTATTTATCAAAAATATCTCAACAAAATGCATCAAATTTTAGTCACTTGCAAATTTCAAAATATTTATATCCTAATATTTAAATAGGGTTTAATTGTTTATCATTTTATCTTTTAGCAACATATTTAGATTCAAATTTTAATAACTACAAAATAATTTGATTCAATAAGTTTACTTTTTATATTTTTTTAAAATATTATTTAAATGTATAATTTGTTTATGGACATGTACTATACTATCACATTAACAATTTTTTAAGTAAAAAATCAATGTTTTTTATATTATAAATATCTCTACACAAATTACACGTCTTAATTATCATTATAAATTGTATGTAGAGATACCATTGCTTCTACATATGTATCCATTAATTTAAAGTAATTGAAATATCAAATTATTTATCTGTGTGTACATATTAAGCTATTCACTTTGTGTCAATGGTCGATTTTATTTGTGGATATTATACATATAAATTTTTTGGCATCCCTAATTACTGCTACTATTACTATTATTTTTTCCCTTCATAAGTCTATTATTACTATTATATTCATTTGATCTTTTTATTCATTTATATACTTTGTGCCCTTTTTTAACAACTAATTACTGATATTTATCATTAAAATAATCCTTTATTTTAAGGACAAAACTTTGGTCCATTTTCCTTACATGCTTTTCGTATGGTTCTTCACATAATTAAAATTCATTTTTGTGGTTATAACAAACGTTGAAAAAATTGTGAATTGGAGAAATCATAGGTAGTTGTGAGTATTTTATTTAAAGTACCATATGAAAAGCATTTGAGAAAATGCACCTAAGTTTTATCCTTATTTTAGTTCTGGCAAAAAACTTGGTGCATTTTCTTAGGTGCTTTTCATATGGCTCCTAAATCATGAAAAATATATTTTTAGCTAAGAATCATATGAAAAACACATAAAAAATTCACATGAAATTTGTCCTTATTTCAAACTATTTATTCCTTTCTCAGATTTCTCATTCATTAAATTTCATTTTAATATATATCAATAGCATAGATTTTTTCAAATTTAATAAACAATTCATTCATATTTTAAATATTAAATTGATAGAGAAAATTTTAGATGATTATTTGATTAAGTTATTTATTTTAATCAATTTCATATATTTATAAGGAAATAACTTTATTTGCCTACACGTGCTCATTATTTTCATTCTAAGCATGCATTCTTGATAATCTTTCTTAGATAACTAATATATTTATTTTCTCTAAAAAAAAGTAATATATTTATTTATTTATACTAAGTAGTTTTTTTTAAAATTTGATATCTGGTCGAATGACCGACTAATTCGAGGGGTCCAATCCCACCATCCATTAATGGGACCTCATTTAAATTCATATTTTTTTGTAGATATTAAGAATTTATTCAACAAATTACGGGTTATATCACAACAACAAAATTACGTGATATAATATGAGCAATCTTTTTCTTTTATTACCTTTCTTTTATCCTTAAATTAATATTTTATTTGAATAAAAACTAGTTTCACATCTAAAGTCCAACTGACTTTTTTTGACGTAAACCAAATACCATTTGTACGCAACTGCATGCCTAAGGTTAGATTAGAACCCAACACATTGGTTAATCTAGAAGAGACTTGCGTCATCTCATATAAGCGCTCTTGGTAAGGCCAATTGTCTCTTGAAGAAGAAAAACAAAGAATGAACGCTTAATTATATATTTACTACATTGAAACATCAATGTAAGATTAATCGGAAGCTTAATTGAAAATACCTTTATCGGACTAACATTTAATACCTAATTACACGTCGATGATAAATAGTAATTTTATTTCGTTAAAGTTAAATGTAAGTTTTATTGTGCGGCGGAGTATAGGTCGAAGGATTGTGTAAAGGGTTAATGAAGCTCACAATGTTGTTGTTATGATGATTAAAGGAGATGAAAGCCGGACGTTGTTAGATACAATGCTTTGATGACTGGTTACTGCTTGTGTGTGGAAGTGTGAAAGAGGCTAAACCGTTTGATAAAATGGTTGAGAGAGGTGTTTCTGATCCTGATTTTATTTAAGTTTGTTATGACATAAATATTGAAGAATTGCACATGTGAACATTTTTTCTCTCGCGCCTGACATTTTATTAGGTGAGAGCTATAGCGGTGTTATATGTTATGTCAGCTTCTGGCAGTGTCTCAACCGTCACATGGGTCTTCAATTGCCATTAGATATATACGCCAAATTTAAGAACGCACACACCATTCACAATTCGCATGATCATGTTTTATGCGAGCCGTAAACACATTACCATGCTAACCGTAACCTCTAACCGTAACCTAGTTGTAAGTTCAAACATGGAAATTAATTCATAAATACATTCCTGTATATGTGTGTGCATACCAAATTTGTATATTTGTTTTAACAAGAAGATAAAAACAAAAACATTATAGCCATGTCATACAATTTCTATGGAAAGCGTGAAACTTGTATTATGTGTATTTTACTTATTCACGACGTCCCATAAAAAGAACTGCTACTTGTAACACCCTCCTTTTATTTAATTATTTTTATCAAGTTAGAATTTATTTGTGTGATTTAATTATTTATATGAAGTGTTAGTATTTTATTGTGTAGTATTATTCTATTATTTGGAATATGAGAATTATTAGTGTAAGTAGAATTGGGGGTTAAAATAGAAAGGAGAATAAGTTGTTGGGCCCAAATAGATTTAGAAAGAATAGAAAAGGATATAAATAGGGGAAGCTAGGTTGAGAGAATAGTTTTACAACGTACGCTCAAGTTTAGGAGAAAAGCCAAGAGGAGAAAGAGGAGAACTCAGAGAGAGAGAACCTTAGGAACGAAGAACGCTGCTTTTGATTTCAGAAAAACAATTCTAAGGTAAGGGTGAGACTATCTTTCACTGATATTAAGTTTGTAGATTATTAAATTGCATCTGACATGTTTTAGGATGAGTTTGTGAGGTTATGAGAAATTAGGGTTGTTTGATCATATGGGTAGTGAAGGGTTTTTTTATTTTATTTTATTTGTTTTTCAAGACCTTTTGATGAATTCATGTTAGATTCGTATTTTAATTTACTGCTATTATGTTCTTTTTGGCTGTTTGCGTTCTTCATATTCGTTGTATTATTGATAACTTTGATAAATCTAATTTTGTGCCTAATTGCTATTTTGGTATGTAATTGTGTTTACTTGGCTTTCATGAATTACCCATCGATCCACGTGATATTTGTTATCCAGTTCCATATTGAGTGCCAAACTTTAGTTTCGGTAATATTTTGAAGAATTTGTCATTATATGATTATCATACCAATATTTTTTGAAGGAGTATCATGCTAATCATGTTTTTGGTATTCGGTGTTTTGACCATTGGTACCCATCGGCACATGATTTTGTTATAGTTATATGTGTTATATCTAATCTAATATAGTTGGTTTTGTTTTGCAATAAGATTTTATAATGTTTTGTTTTAAAACTGAATCACGTACGCATGTTTCGAACATGCCGTGCGATTTGGGAAACTTTATTTGTGTGCTTGTGCCTTCAATATTTTATGCACATATATGATGAATTAGTTGTGAACTGTCCATATGCTGTCTATGTTGCTGTTGAATCTTAGTGAAGTTGTATAAGACGGTCTAAGTCGTAAATATTTAAGAAGTTGTCCATTTTAATAGAATTGTATAAGATGTTCACGTTGTTGTCCAAGTTGTAGGAAGATTGTGTCGTTGCATAGTTAGCGATGGGGGCTTAATGCCCGACAGGTTCTTTATGACCTTAGCGATGGGGGCTTAATGCCCGACAGGTTCTTTATGACCTTAGCGATGGGGGCTTAATGCCCGACAGGTCCAAATATGACCTTAGCGAAGGGGGCTTAATGCCCTGGTGGTACCACATGCATGTTGAAGTTGTCTAAGTTGTTGTTGAAGTTGTCTAAGTTGTTGTTGAAGTTGTTGTTGCATTGTAGAGTCGTCATAACTTATATTTGATGATGATTTAATGATGATGCTTGTTTAAGAAGTTGATTATGAACTTAATTATGAAGTTGTTTTCGATAAATGATATGCTTTGATAATGATACTTATGTGAAATACATGATGATACTCATGATTATATCTGGTGTTAGATGTTGATGCTTATGATCATTATATGTGTTGATGTTTGTAATTAATATTTGATGATGTATGGTGATGTTTATGATTAGTAATTGATGTTATATGATGATGTTTATGCCTATAACTAAGATGATATAAGATGAAGTGTATAACTAATGTAGGAGATTAATGAAGCTAGTTAATGGAGTTTAAGATATGTTAATGATGTTTAAGTTGTTGAATGTACTTTATATGATTTATATGTTTAATATTATTGTTTGAGAAATCTCACCCCTTCTGCTGGAAATGTTGCCCTTCGTATGGGTAACTGCAGGTACTTATGGCTTGTAGGTTGGTTGGCTCAAGTGTCTAGGTGCTCTGATACGTAACGGGACGGGACTTGACTTTACTTCTATTCCTTACGTATAGTTATGAATTCTTTTTATGAATAAATGACGAAACAAGAATTTATGAGATTTTCTAATAAGGCCTGCGTGCCAAGACTTTATCATGTTGAACTATTTTCCGCTGCAAAGTTTAAGATTTTATGATGTTGAATTTGAAGGATAATTATTATTGCCTGTTTTAAGATTTTTAAGTAGTATGTGACATTCCGTTTATGAATTAAATACTCTGATTTTAAATGAAATTTTTATGTTGGGAAAACGGGGTGTTACAATTGGTATCAGAGCAGGTCTGTCCAACTAGACCGAGTGGGCGTAGTGTTAGTCGTGTCATGCATAATATTTTTCCCCTTCTTGACCAATTGAATGATGATTACATACAAGTTAATGAGATGTGTATTGCGTTCTTGAGTTACTTAGAATTCTCATAAGACTAGTACGTCTCGTTCCCAGCATGCTTTTATTTCTATTCGAAGTTTGTGTTTGATTGACTAAGTTAATTGTGATTTTTTTTTTAATTTTTTTTTTTGTATTGATTGATCCATGTTTCTACTTTGTTGCTGACTTGTTGCAATATTTGATTACTACGTGATATTCTTGCCTGTTTACTCATGTGAGACTACTCTGATTTTTTTTTTTTTTTTTTTTGACAAAATGTGAGACTACTCTGATTGAATGCAATGAATTAGTCTTGTAAATCCATGTCTTGTATTTTGGTTTTAGTTAGAGTACTAGTAAATCAATATCCTGGTTAACTCGTTAGAATAAAAGAACTGTAAGTAGTGATTTTTTTTTATTCGTTTGGTTTCAAGATTTTGTTTTCTTTCCATTATGCTAGTATTCAAGACTATATATGGAAAATATAGATTCTAGTTCTTTTTCATCTCAAAGATAGAAATACGAGTACGTCAAAAAAAAAAAAAAAAGAGATAGAGCTATCAGGAATTTGATGAATCATTCCATTCCTTTTTTTTCCTCTATTCCATAAGAACCCTTTTGTTTGGAGTGAATTTTTGTTAAAGAAATTAGTTATTTTGGATTGGGATTTTGGGAAAGGTTGAATTTGAAATATTTCTTATGTTAGAAGAATTAAAATGGTTAGTGTTTGAACCTTATATATAAAAAAAAGAACGATGTAGTTGTTTCTTAATGTTATGTAGCCACAATTTCAATTCATGCAACGAGTTGAAATGTTCAACTCTTATAATAAAGTTTTTTTTTAAAAATAAAATAAAATAATTGATAATGTTCCCACTTTTATTTAACCCTGTTCCTTTTAATATTTATCTTTTATAAGTCACTAGTAATGTTAGTCTTGCATTAATTTACTTCAACTATTTATTTAGAAATCGCTATCTAGCAAGTACAATTTCAGTTGTTGCAAGGACTTTGCTTTCTGGTATGGAAATAAATTGTGTTACTTCCATGCTGATTTTGTTTCTTCACATGACATTTTGAATATTATTTCGTACGTAGAATAAAACCTTGATTTTAAACATGTTTCTCTTAATAATTTTTTTTTTCCTTCTTTGATATCTTTTATAGATCTTGTTTGGCCTGCTATATATATAACTTTATTTGATCATTACTTAGAATATTGTTGCGATATTTTACTTTAGATTGTGTGATCTTTTGATTGAGTTACTTATGTGAGAATGGTAACTATATTTTGTGAACATATGATAATTTATTCGTCTGTATGTTGAATGGGAAGTGTATATACCTTATTCGTGTCATTTTTTTTTTGTGAGAATAAAATAGAAAGCTTAAGTTCTCATGTTTTTTTTTTCCTTGTAATATATAGATATATCATAGGACAAGAAACGTGAATCATTCCCTCGCTTGGTCATTTCCTTTGTTTCCCTCCTTCTAGCTGGGTTGGATTTTATTCTGAATCATGATGCAGAATAAATTATGTTTGGTAACCTACTACTTTTGGTGGTATTAGTTCTTTTGGCCTTGGCTCAGTTTAGTTTTGTCGTGAGGTTGGTTGTGTGGCATGGTGCTGCAATTGGGTGCAGGTCCTTACCATTCTATGTCTATTCAGGGCTCGTCTATTAGTGTTGGAGTTACTGGTTCTGGTTTGCTTCGTATTGAGTTTTTAATGTGCTTTTCTTTTGGTAGTCACCTTTGCTTTCTTTGTGGCATTTATTAGTGGTGTTCATTTGTGACAGTTGATAGTTTGTTGTGGTGCTCTATTTTTTTTCTTCTTTCTTTTATCTGTGAGATAGTTGGCTTTGTTGTTGGTATACTAATTTTTCTTTTGTACTACAACTTGTTCATTGGTGTCGATTATTAATCCATTCTTTTTCCTTGAAGAAAATAAAATAAAATCCCCCTTTATGTCTAATATAGATTGAGTATTAAATCTAATTTGATTAGTGTCGTTCTTGAAAAGTGTGTTGTCTCAACTCTTGGATAAGTCAAGTTGAAACTCTATTATAGTACGTTCCTTTTAGTTGACATTTATATTCTTTCTCATAATTTATTCCTTGTGTTATACATTTCGTTAAATCTAGTTTACAGTCACTAGTTATTTAGCTGTCCCAATTCCTCTCCTATGACCCTCTTGATTCTCTCCCCTTTTTGGGTAAAATTTTGATTGCTACTTCATCTCTTTATTCCTTTTAGAATTCAGTTCTTTAAAAAGGAAATAATAGATAATTCCTCTTTCCTTCATCTAAGATATTTCAAATTTCGAGGACGAAATTTATTTAACGAGGGGAGAGTTGTAACACCCTCCTTTTATTTAATTATTTTTATCAAGTTAGAATTTATTTGTGTGATTTAATTATTTATATGAAGTGTTAGTATTTTATTGTGTAGTATTATTCTATTATTTGGAATATGAGAATTATTAGTGTAAGTAGAATTGGGGGTTAAAATAGAAAGGAGAATAAGTTGTTGGGCCCAAATAGATTTAGAAAGAATAGAAAAGGATATAAATAGGGGAAGCTAGGTTGAGAGAATAGTTTTACAACGTACGCTCAAGTTTAGGAGAAAAGCCAAGAGGAGAAAGAGGAGAACTCAGAGAGAGAGAACCTTAGGAACGAAGAACGCTGCTTTTGATTTCAGAAAAACAATTCTAAGGTAAGGGTGAGACTATCTTTCACTGATATTAAGTTTGTAGATCATTAAATTGCATCTGACATGTTTTAGGATGAGTTTGTGAGGTTATGAGAAATTAGGGTTGTTTGATCATATGGGTAGTGAAGGGTTTTTTTATTTTATTTTATTTGTTTTTCAAGACCTTTTGATGAATTCATGTTAGATTCGTATTTTAATTTACTGCTATTATGTTCTTTTTGGCTGTTTGCGTTCTTCATATTCGTTGTATTATTGATAACTTTGATAAATCTAATTTTGTGCCTAATTGCTATTTTGGTATGTAATTGTGTTTACTTGGCTTTCATGAATTACCCATCGATCCACGTGATATTTGTTATCCAGTTCCATATTGAGTGCCAAACTTTAGTTTTGGTAATATTTTGAAGAATTTGTCATTATATGATTATCATACCAATATTTTTTGAAGGAGTATCATGCTAATCATGTTTTTGGTATTCGGTGTTTTGACCATTGGTACCCATCGGCACATGATTTTGTTATAGTTATATGTGTTATATCTAATCTAATATAGTTGGTTTTGTTTTGCAATAAGATTTTATAATGTTTTGTTTTAAAACTGAATCACGTACGCATGTTTCGAACATGTCGTGCGATTTGGGAAACTTTATTTGTGTGCTTGTGCCTTCAATATTTTATGCACATATATGATGAATTAGTTGTGAACTGTCCATATGCTGTCTATGTTGCTGTTGAATCTTAGTGAAGTTGTATAAAGCGGTCTAAGTCGTAAATATTTAAGAAGTTGTCCATTTTAATAGAATTGTATAAGATGTTCACGTTGTTGTCCAAGTTGTAGGAAGATTGTGTCGTTGCATAGTTAGCGATGGGGGCTTAATGCCCGACAGGTTCTTTATGACCTTAGCGATGGGGGCTTAATGCCCGACAGGTTCTTTATGACCTTAGCGATGGGGGCTTAATGCCCGACAGGTCCAAATATGACCTTAGCGAAGGGGGCTTAATGCCCTGGTGGTACCACATGCATGTTGAAGTTGTCTAAGTTGTTGTTGAAGTTGTCTAAGTTGTTGTTGAAGTTGTTGTTGCATTGTAGAGTCGTCATAACTTATATTTGATGATGATTTAATGATGATGCTTGTTTAAGAAGTTGATTATGAACTTAATTATGAAGTTGTTTTCGATAAATGATATGCTTTGATAATGATACTTATGTGAAATACATGATGATACTCATGATTATATCTGGTGTTAGATGTTGATGCTTATGATCATTATATGTGTTGATGTTTGTAATTAATATTTGATGATGTATGGTGATGTTTATGATTAGTAATTGATGTTATATGATGATGTTTATGCCTATAACTAAGATGATATAAGATGAAGTGTATAACTAATGTAGGAGATTAATGAAGCTAGTTAATGGAGTTTAAGATATGTTAATGATGTTTAAGTTGTTGAATGTACTTTATATGATTTATATGTTTAATATTATTGTTTGAGAAATCTCACCCCTTCTGCTGGAAATGTTGCCCTTCGTATGGGTAACTGCAGGTACTTATGGCTTGTAGGTTGGTTGGCTCAAGTGTCTAGGTGCTCTGATACGTAACGGGACGGGACTTGACTTTACTTCTATTCCTTACGTATAGTTATGAATTCTTTTTATGAATAAATGACGAAACAAGAATTTATGAGATTTTCTAATAAGGCCTGCGTGCCAAGACTTTATCATGTTGAACTATTTTCCGCTGCAAAGTTTAAGATTTTATGATGTTGAATTTGAAGGATAATTATTATTGCCTGTTTTAAGATTTTTAAGTAGTATGTGACATTCCGTTTATGAATTAAATACTCTGATTTTAAATGAAATTTTTATGTTGGGAAAACGGGGTGTTACACTACTGAGTTGAGATCACAGGTCATTGCATACATGATGTTTTCAATTAAAAGAACAATGGCAACACCACAATTATGTTAGTGTAGAGCCGGTCCAATATATTAAAAGGTCTAAAGCTAAAAATTTAATGGGACCTTTTAAAATATATTTTTTAACAAAATACTTATAAAAACATTAGGAAAATAAATTTTCGGGAATACAAGATATTAACACATGACCAAGAGTGTTTTAGGCCTTTTCAATACCAATTAAGCTATACAAATGCCAATAATTTATTATTTGCAATATTATATATTACTCCCTCCGTTCCTTTTTAAGTGCTTTTTGAGAATTTTAACACAAAAATAGCAAAGTGCATTTTTGCACATTTTTTCCTATTATACCCTCATTTTAATCCACTAATAATTTCCTATTTTTTTTGGACACACTTTATTTTTTTCAATAAATTTAATATGTAACAAACAATTGTTAGTTAATACTCTCTTTCTCCAACAAATTTCTATTATTTTGTGTGCTTTATCTGTCTCGTAACAAATAATTTTCAATTTTCTAAATATTGCACTTGAATTTTTTAACAATTACTACTCATCTTATTTAAAGAATTTTAACTCTTCATGAAACCATTATCATAGGTAACAAAATTTTGTTTAAATTTGAAGATAACAAGAAACAAATTTTGTTTTAAAACAAAACAAACGAACTTTGTTTAAAAAAACAAACTTTAGTTTTCAAAATATATGACATTAATTAGTTTTATTGAAAAATATAAGAGTAATTGACCAATGGTATAATTGACAAATTGTACCCTTAAAATACCAAAACGACAGTTAAATAGGAACGAAAAATTTACCCTAAAAAGACACTTAAAAAGGAACGGAGGGAGTATAACCAAATTAATTTTTTTAGGTATTTTTTGACCAAAAATTTTGAGGCATGAAGTCGTTGTTTCGATTACTTGACCCTTAGGTCGGCCCTGCGTGAGTGATATATAGGGTCATAAGGGTGTCTGAAAATAGTCTATGACGGGTGTTATGGACAATCTCTTTTCAAGACTCACTTTTTTATTGGATGAAATTCATGTGGGCATCGCATTTTGGAAATGGATCCCCCATAAAGTAGTGAGATCCACATGAATTTCACCAAATAGGAGAATGATTGTTATAGAGAGTGCTAGAAAGAGAGTGTTCCTTGCATTTCTCATATTGTAACAATTTTAGGTAGTTTTTTCTTTATTGTCAATATACAACCGTCACTGTTTTTTTTTGGGTAATAGTCACTTTGGTCCTAAAATTGTAATGAGTAGTCAAAATAGTCCTTCAATGTATCAAAACTTCAAAGGCTTAAATATGGTATTGGTCCCTGCAAAATAGGTCAGTTTTGGTTTTAGTCCCTGCAAATTTTTTTTATAGTTTTTGGTCCCTGCAAAATAGGCCAGTTTTGGTTTTAGTCCCTGCAAAATTTTTGTTTTTGGAAATAGTCCCTGACCCCTGCAAAAATATTAAAAAATTCTGGAAAAATGAAAAATTAATAAAAAAATTGAAAAAAAATATTAAAAAATTCTGGAAAAATGAAAAATTAATAAAAAAATTTAAAAATTCTGGAAAAATGAAAAATTAATAAAAAAATTGAAAAAAATATTAAAAAATTCTGGAAAATTGAAAAATTAATAAAATATTAAAAAAAAAATATTAAAAAATTCTGCAAAAATGGAAAATTAATAAAAAATTTGAAAAAAAATATTAAAAAATTCTGGAAAAATGAAAAATTAATAAAAAAATTAAAAAATCTGGAAAAAATGAAAAATTAATAAAAAAATATTAAAAAATTCTGGAAAATTGAAAAATTAATAAAAATTAAAAAAATAAGGAAAAAAATTTAAAAATTCTGGAAAAATTAATAAAAATAAAAAATGATTAAAAAAATAAAATAATCTAATAAAATGAAAAATAATGATAAATTCTGAAAAAAATAAAAAGATTAAAAAATTCTGAAAAAATAAAATTTCGAAATTTTCTGAAAAAAAATTAAAATTCTGGAAAAATGAAATTTTCGAAATTTTAATTAAAATTTTCGAAATTTTAATAAAAATTATGGAAAATTTCATTAGTATATATGTCGAGCTTAAGTTTTTTCAGTGTATTTATTTCCAAAAAAATTTCCGGGAATTTTGTGTATTTATAAATCGAGAATAAGGGAAAAAATATGTGTATTTATAAACCGAGCTTAGGTTTTTTGTGTATTTTTCGAAATTTCGAAATTTTCATTAGTATTTTTTCCAGGAATTTTTGTGTATTTATAAACCGGGAACTTTTGTGTATTTATAAATCAAGAATAAGGGAATTTGGAATATATACTAATCAAAATTTCGAAAAATACTAATGAAAATTTCAAAAATTTCATTTTTTTAAAAATGATTAATCTTTTTAATTTTTTCGAAAATTTCGAAATTTTTTAGATATTTTCCAGAATTTTTTCAGAATTTTTATTTTTCATTAAAATTTTATTTAAAATTTTTTCAGAATTTAGCATTATTTTTCATTTTATTAGATTATTTTATTTTTTAATCGTTTTTTATTTTTATTAATTTTTCCAGAATTTTTAATTTTTTTAGTATTTTTTTTAATTTTTTTTTCATTTTTATTAATTTTTAAATTTTCCAGAATTTTTTAATTTTTTTTCAATTTTTTATTAATTTTTCAATTTTCCAGAATTTTTCAATTTTTTTATTAATTTTTCATTTTCCAGATTTTTTTATTTTTTAAAATTTTTTTTATTAATTTTTCAATTTTCCAGAATTTTTTAATATTTTTTAATTAATTTTTCATTTTTCCTGATTTTTTTAATTTTTTTATTAATTTTTCATTTTTCGAGAATTTTTGTAGGGACCAAAAACTATAAAAAAAAAATTTGCAGGGACTAAAACCAAAACTGACCTATTTTTGCAGGGATCAAAAACTATAAAAAAATTTTGCAGGGACTAAAACCAAAACTGGCCTATTTTACAGGGACCAAAAACTATAAAAAAAATTTGCAGGGACTAAAACCAAAACTGGCCTATTTTGCAGGGACCAATACCATATTTAAGCCAACTTCAAAATAGTCCCTGATTATGCATTTTGTTAGTCAAAATAGTCCTTGATGTTAAAATGTTTAATTAATATTGTCAGATTAGTCCTTCAATATACTTACTTATTGTCATATTAGTCCTTATAAGTACATGTTTATTGTCATTTTAGTCCCTATATGAAAAGAGTTATTGTGAGCATTGAAAGGTTATTTTAGCGTCGAGGACTATTTTGACTAACATAATGCACAATCAATGACTATTTTGAAATTTTGATACAATGAAGGACTAAAATGACTAATCATTACACATTCAGGGACCAAAGTGACTATTACCCCTTTTTTATTTTGGAGTTTCTGCGTGTTCTGATTATGATTATGTGTTCTTTTTCATTTTATTTTCTTCTGTGTGTTTTTCTCGATGTATCTTTTTTTTTACTAAATCAATGTATCTTTTCTCATCTCGTTAGGTATTTATGTTGACTAAGATTGCCTATAGTCATTGATGACAATCAGGAGATGTGTGGCCTTCTAATCAAGATCGAACGATCAAGATCTCAAACGTTTTTTATTTTCTATAAAATCAAAACTTGAGAACTTGTATTTGAGACTCCTCAAGTGTATGTGGAGACAACTCATTATAATGAAGGCCGGAAGAGCAACTATACTTTTTCTATTTCCCTTTGGCACGTTCCACTCTAAAATTACACATTTGTTTGTCCACGTGGTTAAATAAAAACAAAAGAAAGCTTCTTTACTTGTTCAACTAATAAATAAAAATGTTTCTTTACATTAAAAAGTTTCTTTATGTTAGTCTATTCAAAAAATATAATAATAAGCTGTGGAAATTCAACCTCGTCTTAGTAAAAGCAGACCAAATCCGGTAGCCGTTTACAGTTGATAATAGCATACAAATATTCTATTATTGTTGTGTCGATAAAATCAATCTACACACACATGACATCTATATATAGCCTAAGTTGAATTGCACAATTCCTCAAATCAAATCAAAACAATAACATTTACACAGCATTTGCTAGCTAGCTATTCTTTTGATTGAGATTTTATATTCTAGGAAAAAAAATTCTTAACACTCATTTTTTTAAAGTTAATTTCTACACTCAGAGAGAAATATTATCCAAACTCAAATTTTGTTCAAATGGCTTCTTCTCGTGTAGTTTTGATCTTTTCCATTTCCATGGTTTTACTTTCATCAGTTGCAATTGCAACTGATCACATTGTTGGTGATGACAAGGGTTGGACTGTTGATTTTGATTACACTCAGTGGACTCAAGACAAAGTTTTTCGTGTTGGAGACAACCTAGGTATGTAATAAAACGAAAAAAGAAATATCCATTTGGTTTCAAGTTTATTCAGTTCATATTCAATTGTTTAACTAATTAGTGTATCTCATAATTATAATTAACTTTTGTTTAGATGAACATGTATTAATCTAATAAGAACTAATTCTATTTTATCTCCTTCTTTTTAGTTTTCAACTATGACCCTTCAAGGCACAATGTTTTCAAAGTGAATGGCACACTCTTTCAAAGCTGCACTTTTCCACCAAAAAATGAAGCACTTTCTACCGGTAAGGATATCATTCAACTAAAAACTGAAGGAAGAAAGTGGTATGTTTGTGGCGTAGCTGATCACTGTTCTGCTCGTCAAATGAAGTTGGTCATCACTGTTCTAGCCGAAGGTGCACCTGCTCCTTCTCCTCCACCTTCTTCTGATGCTCACTCTGTTGTTTCATCTGTGTTTGGAGTTGCCATGGCAACCATGGTTGCTATTGCAGTCATCTTTGCATGAGAGACTTAGGAAGCTACATATTGTTATTAATACAAGAGTTTGTGTTAACCTCTTGGCAATATATATTTCTGGATTTGTTTGAAATTTTTGAATTAATGAATTATATATGATTCTTTATGTTAATGATATTGTAACTAGATCCACAATTTTATATCTTGTTATGCTTTGATATTGTATTCAAATTGTAACTCTCACTTTCATTCATAATAATTCTTAGTTCAACTTTATCCATGTGTGCAAAAGACCCAAGAGAAAGCAATATCATTCTTGAAATCAACTCAATTGAGATCCATAACCAAATTTACTAATTTCATGTAAAGCATATGTTAATAATAAATAGGAGGGCCTTGCTTATTACATTGGAATTTCATGTAAAATTTATATAAAAAAATCCTAGTCTATAAAAGAGAAGTAGAAGACAACAATGACTGAGACAGCTCATACATAGTGCTATTATCTTGAGACTTAGAGATAAAGTTCAGAGATAAGTTTCAAAAGAGAAGACTGTTGCAGGGGTTTGGGACAAGCTTTAAGGGCTTTACATTACAAAATGGAATTTCGATAACAAGAAATCAAGGTGATGAAATAAAAAAAGGTGAAAATTGAGCCGAACAAGGAATTTGAAATAAAAGACATGGGGA
The DNA here is from genome assembly GCF_051527215.1 of Medicago sativa. NCBI lineage: Eukaryota > Viridiplantae > Streptophyta > Magnoliopsida > Fabales > Fabaceae > Medicago > Medicago sativa. Next base: position 83,544,143 of record NC_140755.1, on the reverse strand, counting down.
CTACAAAAAGAATCTTAGGAATTTAAATCAAAAGAGAGAGAAAAGGGAAATTTTTGCATCTGTCACAAGAGTTGTACCTCAAAAAGGTCCTTGACAGGTTTGAAATGTTGAATTCAAAATCTGTAATAACACTTATATCTCAGGAGTTCAAGTTAGGTGTAAACAAGTCTGCAAGAACCGAAGAAGATAGAACTTATATGGACAAACATCCCTGAATCAAGTGTTATAGGGTCATTGATGTATGCAATGGTTTGCACTAGACCAGATATAGCTCATGCAGTAAGCTTGGTTACTGGTTAGCATATTCATGTCAAATCCTAAAAGTCCACAGTTGCCAGCACTGAAATGGATACTAAGATCAAAAGATATCTTGGCATGATTCTAATTTATGGTGAAGCCAGAGGGATGCAAGAAGATAAATTGCCATAGAAGGGTTTTGTAGACTCTGATTATGAAATTTGTCTAGAGTCTAGACACTAGAAAGTCTCTAAGTGGATCCATCTTTACTGCATTTGGTACTACCATTAGTTGGAAAGCTGATTTGCAAAAGGTTGTACCTTTGTTAACTAATAAGGCAAAATATATTGCCTTGAGCCCTTGACTGAAGCTATTAAAGAGGCTCTATGTCTTGAAGAGATTTCTAAGGAATTGAGGTTGCAAGATCAGGTCATTATTGTATATTGTGATCAAGGTTTCAAAAAACGGAACGTTACCGGGATTGCGGCCGTTACAAATCGGTATCGGCAGTCACCGTGACCGTTTTCGGACCTTTTCACGTTGAGAACAAAAATCACAGCAAAATCGCCGTTACGGCCGTTACGGAACGCCGTCACGGGCGCGAAACGCCGTTACGGCCGCGAAACGCCGTTACGCACTCCGTTACAGACTTGAAAATTCAGTAATTTGAGGAGAAGAGGGAATCTGAATATCGAGGGAGTGGGAAGAAGGAACGAGATCGTGAAAGGGAAAGAGAAAGAGATCGATTGGGAAGAAATAAAAGGAGGAGAAATGATAGGTTTGATGCACGGTGTAAGAGAAGATGGTGGAGAGGATACTTCAGAAGAGAGTATTAACGATGAAGAAGATGATGATGATGAAGACGGTGGTGGTGTTGGAGGAGGAAGACGGTGGTGGTGGTGGTGGTGGTGGTTGCCGTTTCTTTGTTCATTCTCTGTGATGAGAATTGAGAAGTGAAAGGGAAAAAAGTACAAACGAAAAGAGTGGTTGCCGAGTCTTTGTTCATTCATATTATTTACTCTTCTCTTGTATTTTTTTTTTTTTTTTGAGTGGATAAGGTTTGTTATCACTTGGTTACCATAGACACACGTATGCAGCTTCACTCTTCATTCAATAATAATAAATTAATAATAATAATTAATAATTACTTTTAGATGGTTTATTTGTTTATACATATATTTATTTATTAAACTAAAAAAAATGTGCATTCATCTCTTATTTAAGTTCAAGGGAATTTTAAATTGACACTCTTAATTTTAGTATTTAGGTAACAAATATTAGATGAAATTTTAGAGAAAAAATTGGGACTTTGATGTTAAATTAGAACCTTGAACTTTGATTGTATATGTTGTTAGTGATTAAAAGAAAAATAAAATGATAGAGGAGTTAGATTAGAGTATTTTTAGTATGGTTCCTGTAACTTTTTTAAATTTTTTTATTTTTTAGAAAGCTATTTTGATGAAGCAGCCCATTAATATAATTTTTTTTAACCCATTAACATGAAGTTTTATTTTTATTTATTTTAGAAACCTTTATTTTATTTTTAAAAATATATTATATGATAATATAAATAGTTTTAATACGTTTTGTGAAACATTTTGATAAATTCACACCGCGAAGACCGTTATTTGTATCGCAGCGTCCGTTACAGCCGAAACCGCGACAACCTTAACGCGACCGCGATCGCGACCGCGACCGTTATTTAGAACCTTGATTGTGATAGCTAAAGTGCTATATTCATTGATCCAAAAAGGTAAACATACCATGAGAGGACAAAGCACACTGTCATAAACCTTTATATATGATTGGGAAAGGATCAGCTATTGTTAAGAAGATTTCAAATTTATCATAATGCTTCTGATATGATCACAAAGGCTGTTCCAAGAAGCAAGTTCTTCCATTGCTTGAATTTGATTAATCTGAAGGAAGATTGAGACCTTAGGAAATGTGTTTTGGCTGTAATTTCTAAGATTGTTTATGAATCAAGGTTCATATTGGTTCTGTCATCATAACTACTTTAACTGATTTTTGTTCAGTCTGTTAGAATAGCTAATTATTTCTATGGGTTGTTGGTTAGCTAGTTACTATGTCTATTAGTTCTATAGATAGTTGGTTCAAAGTCACATTGAATCAAACGGTTGTAATTCACTTGTAATCTATAAAGAGAAAGTGAGTTGATAAGCAATAAAGATTTGATTAGAACAATGAAAGTTGAGTGTGCCTTGCTTAGAGCATAATCCCCAACAATATCCATGTATTGAATTTTCCTTCTTTTACTCAATTATCTTGTTAAGTTATTGATTCAAATTTAATCATTATGTAATTAACTAGTATGGATACCCGTGCCAAGCACGGGCTAGAATTTTTTCATATTTGAGGGAGATAATGTTGTGATGTATCAAATGTAAGTTATAGTCTAACATTGAGTAGAGGATTGAAGGTTGAACAACATATAAGTGAAAAAATTCATACACTTAGTGCCTTAAAATATTGGGCGAAAATGTGGTATCATTCTTATTTGTGTGGTTCCTCTCTATTCGATTCAACTTTGTGGGGAAAGCGGGAGTGATTCAAGGTGGTAGATCACAGATGCAAAGAGTCTCATACTTGAAGAAGAGATGTTAATGTGTCAATTGTGAGTTAAAGTTTTGCATGAACGCTAGAGTAAATTTTAAAGAACATTTAAATGATATACCCATATACCTAGTTAATTCCTTAAAGCTCTATATTGGATAGAATAGTAGATTTCGAAGAAGGTATCAGTAAAAAGACTCATATACTTGATGCTATAAGATATTTTGTAAGGATGTGGTATCAATCTCACTCGTGTGGTTTCTAGTATACTGTGGGAATCATACCTAGTGTAGGATTCCCTGGTAGTTCCAAAATTATGATGAATTTTTTTGTTAGTTTTTGGATCCCCGGTAGTCCCCCAACAACTCAATATATTCCGTATACTTTCACAGACAAAGCACACACTCCTTAATTTTTTTTCCCTTATCATTTCTCTTATGTTAAAATTCACTTTCATACTATATTTTTATTCAACTTCTATTATTTTAAATTCCTTTAATTTTGATATTAGGTGGGATGTAACAATCGAAAAATGCAGATGTGTTATGTTAAGTTTAGAAAATACATGCTTATTAAACATTTTAAAATTATATTGAGTTTTTTTAATTAAGTCTAATTTGTTGGTAAAATAATTACTCAAGATTCCTCAATTCCTTCAACAAATCTATAAAATTAACGACAACTCGTATTATTCACTACTCTCTTATGGACCATATTTTTTTCTCTTATTATTTCTCTCATATCCAATGTCCTTTTTCGTATTCATTGTGTTTCTTCTAATTTTCTTTATCTCTTCTCGTGAAAGAAAGGAACATAAACATACATCCACGAAATAATCATCAACCCAAATTTTTGAACATGCTGTGTCTCTATTTTACTTTCCATGACCGTGTCACATAATTAAGAACACATGTAATCACACAGTTGGTTAAAATATGGTAACATTTTCAAGTGTGAGTTAACATTCTACATATTGGATTCCCTCAAAAAAAACATTCTACATATTGGATGAAAGAGTAGATTTTGATCAAGATAGAAATGAGATGACCCATTTACCTAGTGCCTTAAGGTTTTTTGTGAAGACGTAGTGTCAATCTAACTTGTTTGGTTGCTATTAACATAACATGATTATCCAACCTAATGTAGGCTCTATTGGAAGGCCTAACATTATGATAAACTGGTTTGTTAGTTTTTGAATGTCATTTGTTTGATTTTTTTTATCTTAAATTTTAGTTAGTAGATGTCATTCGCTTTAATGCTATATTTTTTATTCAAACTTAATATTTTTTTTCAAATTCATTTACTTTTGGCATTTGATGGGATTTTACATTAGACAAATGCAGATGTATTATGCTAAGTTGATAAAATACATGCTTATTAAAAAATTTAAAATGATATAACACTTTTTTTGGTTTAGTCTAATTCTTCTTCTAGAAAATATGAAATTTAAGTTTTTCCATGTTGTTCTCTTTCATACCATTTATTTCATTCAACTTGTATTATTTCAAATTCTTTTATTTTTGGTCTTTGGTAGGATTTAACCTTAGAAAAGCACTTTTATGTTATGTTAAGTTGACAACATACATGTTTATTATACATTTTTAAATGATGTGGTTTGTTTTTAATTGAGTCTAATGTTTTGGTAAATTAATTATCGAGAAATTCTCAACCCTTTCAAGAAACTCATAAAATTACCAACAACTTTTGAAAAATGTGTTTCATAATGTAATTCCAATAATCAAGAACAATTAAACCAATAAACTTTTTTCAGTAAAAAACCAAGATGAGAGATGGTTCATGTATAATGAATATGCTATTTATCATGATTAATTTGAATTAAAAATGCATTTTCTACTTCATTGTGATTTTCCGACTCTAAGGGTTTAATCTAGTGGTAAAAAGAAAAACTTTGGATTTAAAGGTTCCAACTCATGACAGAAAACCCATTGCATATCTTTTTCTCTTATCATTTCTCTCATAATCAATGTCCTTTTTCGTATTCACTTTGCTTCTAATTTCATTTATCCCTTCTCATGAAAGAAAGGAGCGTAAACCTACATCCATGAAATCACCACTAACCCACATTTTTGAACATGTTTGTGTCTCTATTTTACTTTTTATGACTACGTCACATAATTATGAATGCATAAATTCACACACTTGATAAAAATACGTTAATGTATGAAGTGTGAGTTAACGTTCTACATATCGGAAGAAAGAGTAGAATTTGATCAACATATAAATGAGATTACCCATATGTCTAGGGCTTTAAGGTTCTGCGTGAAGATGTAGTGTCAAATTAACTTGCGTGATTGCTATTGACCTAACATGATTACCCAACCCAATGTAGGCTCCACTGGAAATCCCGGCATTATGATAAACTCTCAGGATTTAGTCTAGTTAATTGTGATTTTCCAACTCTCAGGGTTTAATCTAGTAGTAAAAAGACAAATTTTAGATTTAGGCTAGTATCATTGGAGATAGATGAAATCATATTTAATACCTATCACAAAATCAACATTCGTCGACATATTTTTTTTATTAAAAATAAAGTCAATATGATTTTTGTTTCTTATTTTATTAACTTCATTAAATATTATACCTCAAAAATCGTTAGTGCAATGATCATTAAAGAGTTATCCATGTACATTTTTATTTATAAAATTAGACAAAAAGGCATTAAAAAAAGTGTTATTAAAAGACTTTTACATGCATTATGCTATTAAAAGGACACGACATATATACTTTAAAAAAAAATTGAAATACAGACTTTGTAGAAAATTAGTAAAATTGGAATTTAAAAAATCACCGGTTATTGCTCAAATTTAATTTTGGGTAACATTCGATTCTTCTTCAAAACTTTATTATTATTGTTTCTATAATTATATGATTTTTCCATTTTATTGAATAATCTTTCCTAAAAAATGTTTTCGATTGATCTTTTTTCTTTTATAATATGCTAAAATTTAGGCTTTCATTTTGAATCAAAAAGTTGAGATTTTTCATTTTTAATTTTTTTTAAATTTACAATTTAAAAAAAATGATAAAATGTTTAGATGAGTTAGGCTTCGGAAGCTCATCAGGGTCAAAACAAATCTCATGGCTCGAAGAGCATTTAGAGAGGTACTTGTAAATCATTCACTAAAGAAGTCCTCGCGCAAGCACGCCATAAGTTAAATCAATTACCTTGCAGTTAAGTCAATTCTTTACCAATTGAGTCTACCTTCCTTTGTAATGCTACTATTAGTAATTTAGTATTAACTTATAAAAAAAAATTTAAAGACATGTAACCATATTTAAAAAAAAAACATGATAGCAAATATTAATACTAATAATATCATTCAATTCTCCTTTTAAATATTGTTGTTATTACTATTTCTATAATTATATGATTTTTCCGTATTGTTAATTTTTTTTCTTTGGCTTAAATGTCACTTTGGCCCTGTAACTAATTTTAAAGTTTAATTTAGTCCCATAACTTTAAAATTGGTCAAATTTAACCCATAAACTTATTTTAAAATCTAAGTTTGGTCCCTTAATTTTAATATAAGTCAAATTGATCTCTTAACTTGTGTAAGTTAGTGCAACTTGATCCTTTATCGTATAACCAGATTAAACTTTGTTAGTATCATTAACAAAAAAAAAAACACCATTAAATAGAAGTAAATTTATATGTAGTACAAACCTATGGAATATCATCTTTTAAAAAAGGAATAGGTGTAAAAATATGATGACATATTCAATTTCATTATTTTTAGAAAAGTAATAAAGACCGTTTAGTGGAAATTATATTGTTGTATATTGTATGATTATTTTTAGGGAAAATGATAATGAGCATTTATTCCCTAAAATAATAATAATGGGTATTTAGGTGTCTTTATATTTTTTTTTTGTTAACCTTATGGTTCCTAAGAGAAGAGTTCAACCGTGACGTAACTAAAATTTGAGTTTTCCCAAAAAAAATCATTTGATGGAGTTCATAAACAACTTGAGCCAAAATAAGTGATTTTCATATTTATTTTTTTATATTACTATGATTACGATTTCAAAATCAATCAATTTTAATTTTTCAAGTTTGGAGAAGTGTTTTAAAAGAATTGTTTTTCCGTAGAAGTCAAGGATGGAACGAATATTGTGGAAAGAATTAAATATGGAGTCGTTTTTAAACCATTTGCGATTATAAGTTTTAATAATAGAATTGATGCTCCTTAAAAAAAAGAATGAATACAAAGATATGGTGTTGAATAAAACATTAATATTTTTTTCTAAAAATTTTTAATAATTTAATAATCATTAATTAGAATATTATTTTTAATAATAGTATGAATTCATTTAAATATTTCATAAGGATGAAGGAAATAAAACTAAAAAAACCAAAAGCATTATACACTAACGCAAGGTCTTGTTTTTGTTTTTTATTTATACGCCCATTAATTAATTAACTTTGTCCACTCAAATATCTATTTGTTTTAATTATAAAATATTAGTTTTGTTATTGTCTGTTTTAAATAAATCAAAGGAGCCATAAAAACAATTTTTTTTGTTATCTACAAAAGAAAATAGAAACATGAATAGAGATTCGGTCAAAAACAAAGAATATAGAAAAAAGCACCAAAAGAAAAATTTAAAAGAAAATATGAGTAGAAAATAGCAACATAAGAAATCACAATAAAAAGTAACATGTCATTAAGAAATAAACAAATAAAAGAAAAGAGAATGGGGTTGAAAAAAATGATTTTTTTTGGGAGGAAGATGTAGATGAAAATAATGAAAAACAAATTGTCTCTATATATAGGAAAAAAAATCATGTCATTATCAATTTTAATTGGCTCATGAAAAGTAAATGAGTCATTGATCCATTTTGATTGGCTAACAAAAAGTAAATGATTCAATATCCATTTTGATTGGTTGACAGAAAAACATTAAATGAGATGAAGAGCAAGAAGATGCCACGTGTACTATCGCTTATAGAGGTATGTTTTTGTATTATGTAAAGATGAGCAAGAATGTCAACAGTCATTGAAGATAATGTAAAAATTATTTGGGTGTTTTAGCTTCAAAGTGAAGTTTAATCTTTAAGGTGGAGTACGAAAGTTGTTTTGAACTATGATTGTATGTGAAGACAATGGAAATAGAAGATGTATCATTTCGATTAGTAAAAGTTTATGTACTTGGTTTAAAAAAATTTAGAGAAAAATAAAATAAAAGTGGTATGCAAATTAATTAACAAAAATAAAGCGAGTAAATTACTTAAATGTGAGAAGATAGTAGGATGAGAACAGAAATAGTATCTTTTTTATTAAAAGTATAGGTTGAGATGGATGTCAAAAAGCCCACCATGTCTGTCAGCGAACTAAACAAAGTGTGTTTTTCGTTTTCATTTCTATTTCAAATTTCCTAATTGTGGTTATGTTTGTGATTTTGTTGTTGTTCTTTCATGTTGTGACCAATCAATGCGGCGATTGATTGGAAGTTCTTCTGATGGAAGCACTGGTGAAGGAATTTTTACATTTCTATAGCTTGTGTCGTCGTCATCATTGATGTGCTCATGTGTTGATTTGTCTTATTTCTCCATTCCATTATTTGTTACTCATTCAAATAATTCTTTATTTTAGCTTCAATTGTATAGATAGATATGTTCACTGCAGCAGTATAGATAGATGTGGTGGTTTCGTTGTTTTTGTGTTACCGATTTACAAATTTTGTTAATTTTGTGTTTGTGATACTGATTCATCCATGATTCATCAATCGATAATAATGTAATTGCTTTCGCTATACACAAAAATATTTGTTTTTTTGTTTGTGAATTGTTGATTTTGTTTGTAATTTTAATACATTTGATTTGTGGGGTTCGCCCGACGAGGACCGGCACGCCCCGCCCCCAACCACGTCAACGTAGACTCCGAAAACTAAAGTTTCAAAGTGAAAACAACTTGTTAATTTGAATGAAAACTAGTTTCACATCTAAAAATTCTTATTATTTATTTACTAGGTTGAAACATCAATGTAAGCTTAACTGGAATCCTAATAGAATTGAAAATACATTTTTTTATAAAGTGACGTAAATAGGAGTTAAATTTGATTAAAGTTAAATAGTAATTTTGTTGTGTAGGGGGAGTATTGATCGAATGAATGTGTAAAAAGCTCGTAATGTTGTTATTGGATTCGTATAATAGCCTCTATTAGAGCATCATGTAATATATATAACCTATTAATAAAAAAAATTGGGTTTCTTTAATTCTATTAATGAGTCAATTAATTAGTTTTTTTTAACTGCTTTCGCTCTCATATTTTTTTCTCTCGAATAAACAGCTTACTTTTAATTATCCTTGTTATTGTCTCTCTCATCCCTGACGTCATCTTGTTGGAAAATCTTGCCACCGACATAAAAACAAAACTATAAACAAAAAATGATCAGAGAATGAAGAAGAAGCTCTTTGAAAGTTTGAATCGGGAAAAACAACGATTCTGGAGGTTTGAGTTTGCAGGAACTTGAAAATAGTAGAATTTTGATCTGATCGGATCCAAGAGAATGAGGCGGTTATTTCGTCAAGTTAGTTAAGGGGAAATGTTAACTAGAAAAACTTGTAGGCAAATTTGGTGTTATTTTGAAGCATAATGAATGGAGTAGAGGAAGAAAGAAGAACGAGTGTGTGTGAAGAAAAAGTCCTGAATACATTGAGGTGATGAAATAGGACATGGTTTTGTGGATTATTTACGGCGGCGGAACCATTAGTATTGAAGAGAGAGAAATGAAAAACTTCCTTGTAATCTGAAGCGGATAATAGTTAATCAAAGAGAGAAGACAAATAAATTAATTTACAATAAAAAGAGTGGTTAATAATAATTAGAGAAACCCAAAACATAAGGCATTTATTAGTCCTTAAGTTGTGCAATTAAAAAAAACTCTTAATAAAAACACATTTATATTATTGAATATTAAAGTAGAAGAATCTTTCGCAATGGAGATTTGTTTCTAAACTGTAAAGTAGAAGAATCTTTCGCAATGGAGATTTGTTTCTAAATTGTTCATGAAGTGTTATTATATTATTACTAATACAAATAACAAGGTACCCTGCATTTTGACAAGTGTTATTTATTTTCGTGCACATGGGTAAAATAAAAACAAAAGAAAAGGAAGAAAAAATACAAAAGAATAGAGTAAGAGAAATGAGAGATAGAAGAAATAATTTATATTGATGATATTTATTGTCTAAGTTTAAAATGGTAACTTTTTAAATTTATAACTTGTCCAACGAGCTACAAAATTTATGCGATTAGTTTATAATTTTTGTTAAGAATCTGTTATTTTGTATTAAAAAAACAATTATTTGATAGATAATAAAAATATAATACATAAATGTAGCAATGGTAGAATTTATAATCACTTGTTATGTTTAACATATATAATATTCATCATCACATGACACATATGATTTTAATAGTCGTATTTAATAAATGAAAATGAGGGAGAATTATGTAGGTAGTTGGTGGTAATTTTGGTGATAGATATACATGCTTTTAATAATCATGCAGACAACATGAGAGTCATGAAGAATCAATTATGTGTGATTTAAATAATATATTCGATATTGATTTTTTTATTTAAAATAATTAAATCTTGATTTTGTTTTATCCTTTATGTAATTATAATTAGTAAATCTTAAAATTTTAAATTAAAACTAAATTCTCTATTTTATATTACATTTAAATTTTAGATGGTGGTGTTCTTGGTAATAGATATACATGATTTCAATAATCATGTTTAAAACATGAGCCATGAAGAATCAATTGTGTGTGATTTAATAATATTCAATATTTAGATCAATGGATGAAATTCATATGAGGAATGAAGGAAGTAAAGTTGGATTGAGTAGTTTACTTTCACTGAAATGCCATGAAATTTTTATTGTACCATCTGCAATTACTCGAGCAAGAGTTCCGGCCGTGGTTGATAGTAATCCTTCATTATTAAAGGTTTGAGAAAACCTTGATGAAACCCAACTGACATAGGACATCATATGACAAAATGAATACATGTACCTTGTTGACATATCAGTTTCTGATTCATGTCATACCAGTTTCTAATTTTTAACCTATCTCAATTTCTGCTTCATGTCAAAATGACATATCAAATTCAGCATCATCGGATCAACTGACATACCATTTTTTTTATGTGAGCCTTTGAACATGTATTGTATCTCTTCTGCAATATGCTAATTAATTGTAATATCGTTGTAAAGTTCAAAAATGGAATTTGTTGCAGAGTAATTCATAAACACACTCCTCAATATGTGTACATAATGTTTTATCAAGAAGATAAGAACAAAAACATTATAGCCATGTCATAATTATTTTTTCTTCTGTAAAGTATGAAACTTGTGAGTATTAAGTGTATCTTTACTTACCCGCAGAAAAGGCGTCCCATAAAAAGAACTTCTACTGAGATGAGATCACAGGCCATTGCATACATCATGTTTACAATTAAAAGAACAATGACCTGAGTATGACAGTTCTTAGACACAATCGGTTCAATCACACACTGAAATAAATAGAAGCAATAACATGTGCAATAGCCGTTGATCCAATGACGACACCACAAACAATTGCAGCAGCTCCAAGGTTCAATGAGTAGTTGCCGGTCCTAGGCACAATGATGTAAGTAGTGACCATATACAAAAACGTGCTTCCCAAGTTCAAAAGAAGTGACACGAAATGATATCTTTCATCAACAATGTTTTCTTTAGATGGAGATGGTGATATCTCCTCCTGTAGCATAATAAAAGCATGTTTTCCCAAAAACTGAAGGAAATTCAAGAATTGGATCCTTCAAGTAAAAGACAGAAGGAAATCATTTGGAAGAATACCTTAGGTTTGTCTTATGAGTAAACCAAAAGTAAAAAAATTAAAACTAAACTACAATTATGGTTAATAGTGCTCAAAATCGTAGTTAATTACGTGCAATGGATGATAAACGAGTTGCGACAACTTTTTATATTCATTAACCATTGATCAGTGAATGTAATTAACCACACCACATGTTTTAATTGTGTTAACCATACAATTCTTTGTCGAATTTTGTGTCAGCTTCAAGCTAGGAACCCTCAAATTAGTATTAGTCTATTAGATCAAACACAAGAAGGGTTAGAGATCAAGTAAAGATTAAAAGTATCATGTAAACAATGGATCAAGAACTGATTTGATGAGCATAAGAAGGTTGGTTATATATAGAAATGTAGCTTCCTTGACACTTCTGTAAATCATGAAGGCCCGCAAGATTATGAGACAAGACTCCCACAACAGCACCAATTCCCTATAAATTAATATTATTACATGCTGAGACAGTTTCAAACAAACAAAGATTGCATAAAAGGAATCTATTGCAAAAAATACTACCTTATATTTTGTAACATTAAGCATGATACAATCAGGGTTAGAAACCCACATGCCTTAAAGGAGCACTTGCCCTAAAAAAAAAAAAAAAAAAGCAATTCAACCGCAAGAGACAAACGTTAGAAAAAAATTAAAATGAAACATAAAATGTATGCTCGTGAGTCATAGGATTCAAAGAGGGGAGCAGGGAAAATAAGTTGGACGTGGCTTGTAAAAGTAATTTTCATCTCTTTCTTAAAGTTTTTTTTCCCTTATTTTTCCATTTTATAATTGAAGAGTTTAGTCTAAATTTTGTTTGACACAACTTGTCATTCAAAGGAGATGATAAACTTCCCAGAAGTTGGGTTAAACGCTTCCATAATATATGAGATCTAGCTCTTCTTTACAATATGCACTAGTTGGAAGTATTTTGTTTGTGTCTCACTTTTTTCTTTCTTATACTCTTGTCATAAGGTATTGTGAGATGTAGTTATGTATTTACTTGTGAGTGATCCGAGGGTCATAAGATTGTTTGACAATAATCTATACATATTGTATTTATTTTCACATAATTTTTGTATTTATTTTTACATAATTTTAAATTGTTGCTTAAATTAAAATATTAATTGATGAGACAATTCTAAATATTTTGATTGGTTGTGTGTACAAAATTATTTTGAACCGTCAATTCTCCACTATTAACCTCTATTCCAAATAGAAAAACTCGTATAAGAATACAAACATTATTTATGTGTAAACTTTATGCATGGAGACAACTAAATTATAACGAAGGCCGGTTTTTATATTTCCCTTTGACACGGTCCACACTAAATTGCATATTTATTTATTGCCAAATTGCTTCAGATACTTTTTTTTAAATCACAGATTGTCCACGTGGTTAAATAAAAACAAAAGAAATTTTGTTTCCATTTTTTTTTTTGAAGTAGAAATTTTGTTTCCATGTAATATAAAGTTTCTTTACATTAAAATAAAACAATATAAGTGTATTCCAAAAAAGTAAAAAATAATAAGTTGTGAAAATTCAACCTCATCTTAGTAAAAGCCGACCAAATCCGGTTGCCGTTTATAATAGCAAAAAAAATATCCCATTATTGTTGTGATGATAAAATTAATATACACATACATGACAACTATATATAGCCTAAGTTGAATTGCACAATTCATCAAATCAAACGAAAACAATAACATTTGCACAACATTTGCTAACTAGCTATTCCTTTGATTGAGATTTTATTCTAGGAAGAAATTTCTTGACACTCATTTTTTATAGTTAATTTCCACACTTAGAGAGACAGATATTTCAAACTCAAATTTTGTTCAAATGGCTTCTTCTCGTGTATTCTTGATCATTTCCATTTCCATGGTTTTACTTTCATCAGTTGCAATTGCAACTGATCACATTGTTGGTGATGACAAGGGTTGGACTGTTGATTTTGATTACACTCAATGGGCTCAAGACAAAGTTTTTCGTGTTGGAGACAACTTAGGTATGCAAAAGGAAAAAACAAATATTCATTTGGTTTCAAGTTTATTCAGTTTATATTCAATTGTTTAACTAATTAGTGTATCTCATAATTATAATTAACCTTTTCTTTAGATGAACTTGTATTTATCTAACATGATCTAATTCTGTCTTATCTCCTTCTTTTTAGTTTTCAATTATGACCATGTAAGGCACAATGTTTTCAAAGTGAATGGCACACTCTTTCAAAGCTGCACTTTTCCACCACAAAATGAAGCTCTTTCTACCGGAAAGGATATCATTCAACTAAAAACTGAAGGAAGAAAGTGGTATGTTTGTGGCGTAGCTGATCATTGTTCTGCTCGTCAAATGAAATTGGTCATCACTGTTCTAGCCGAAGGTGCACCTGCTCCTTCTCCTCCACCTTCTTCTCCTGCTCCGTCTATTGAATCATCTTTCTATGGAGTCATCATGGCATCCATGGTTGCTATTGCAGTCATCTTTGCATGAGAGACTACTTAGGAAGCTTTATATTCTTATTGATACAAGAGTTTGTTGTTTTTCTTTAATTGATACAAGAGTTTGTGTTAACCCCTTGGCAAAATATATTGCCATATTTGTTTGAATTTTTTGAATTAATGAATTATATGATTATTTATGTTAATGGCATTGTAATTTATTTGATCCTCAATTTTATATTATATCTTGTTATGTTTTGGTTTGTTCTCGAGTTCCTTCAAATCAGATTGTAACTCTCCCTTTCATTAAGAATTTGTTGTTAAAATTGTTTGCTTACTTCTTAGTTCAACTTAATCCATGTTTGAAAAAGACCCAATACAAAGCAATATCTTTCCTGAAATTGACTCAATTGAAATCCATAATCAAATTTACTCATTTCATGTAAAGTTATAAACAAGATAAAAGTGTTCGTATTCTCTTATTCTTTGTGTTTTCTTCTGAAAAAACTTCGGAACTAAATTAAACAAGTTATAAACACATGTACAATATTATAAGAATTAATATAATGATTTTCTCCTTTTTTCACAGCAATAAACTTTACACAGAACCACCTCAAACCATAGCCTCATCTAATTTTGAAAATATGATTGACCTTGAGCCATGACGGTTTTGCTCATATCCACAAGATAATTTACAATAACCATTACAACAATTATCACAACCATGAATTTAAGAGCAACCTCTCTAGTAGTTTCTACATCATTTTCTCCAAACTTGTTGTCTGTTGTGTAATTATATTCTGATAGTTTTTCAATCTCTGCTTCTCTATTTCTTCCTCCAAATTCCAAACTCTGATATGTATTTTTCTCTTGATATATATCCTCATCTTCAAGTTCTGGCATTTGTTCTTCTTCTGGTTCCTCTTGAGGTATCAGATCAACTTTTTTTGGCAATACTACTGAAAGAATGTTTTGCATGAAATTGCCACGAATGGCATCTTCATTGCAATATTTTGGAAGTTCAAATTCTTTCTTGAAACGTTTCCATTTAGTTCCATCAAATGGACGCTCTCCACTTATCACCAAAAAACCAAGATGGTTGATTTGAATTCGTATTTGCTCTCTCTTAAAACCTGAAAACAAATTAATAACCCCTCATAACTCTCAAATAAAGCCCTAGTCTGTGAAAAAAGTCTAAACACATTGTTTTTGTTAAATTTACGGACAAAAATAAACAAATCATTTTGTTAACACGAGTATACACAAAATGACAAAGTAAATGAAATTGAACTAAACAAGGTCCATATATAATTTAGATACATGAAATTGACATGCCTGGAAGATGAAGCTCAACGGTGTCACGGTCTTGTTCTCTACGCCACTTAAAAACAGGATCAAAATCTTCATAAGACCGGTTATGTGCATGTTTGTGTTCCATTTTATTTCACAAATCTTTGGTGTGTGATCGATGATCAATAAATTTATTAGGTTGAAGGAATTAAACCTACTAATGAAGGCACAAGGGCTTTCAAATTTGCCTTAAGAGTTGGTTATGAGCTAGAATTATTCCTTGTTTACCTTTCCAAATCTTGGCCAGCTCGAGGGGTATATAGTAATTTGCATTTGTGTTTGAATAATACTCTTCCGTCATGTGTGTATTTCGCTTAAAACTTAGGATTAGGATTATTCCTTTTTGTTCCATTCGTGATAAAAAGGGAATGGAAAAGCTATGTTAAGAAGCAAGCTCTAAAATTACAAACGAAAATGAAACGATAAAAATATATTGTATGATTTTTGTAAAAAAAAAAATAAAAATTGGATGGTGTAAATTTAAATAAGAAAAAAGGCTATGGGGTCCTCTAAGTTATATGGTTATAACATGTTAGTCTTTAAGTTTTTTTTTTTTTTTACAAAATCGGTCTTTCAAGTTATAAAATATATGTATCATTATCCAGTTTTTATCAAACTTGATTAAAAAGTGTTTATGTGGACGTTTAATTTTAAGTTGATATGTCCAAATTTACGACTCTCAAAACTAAAGTTCATAGGTGTATTTATCAGATGTATAATATTGTCGATGACATATTTATAAGCAACTTGTTCTCAAGGTTGCACGGGGTTCTTAAAGCCATGATCAAATTTTCACAAGAGAAACTTTCTTCCAAAGTAACCCTAGGATTTTGTTTATTTTTTTATTTTTTTATGTATAGAACATATTAAAGGAAAGTAAATACGTGATAAAATTTTCTTACACGAGAACTTTTACGGAGTGAAGATATTCTCTCCCAATCACTAAAAATAAAGTTTTTTGTCGGAATTTTTTTAAACAAATTTACTCTTAACAATTCATCTCTTTTTTTATTTTAAGTTGAAATTTAAATCTACATCATAGACTCAATCTTAAATAGATTTTGTCCTCGTGAGCTTAACTCAGTTGGTATGGACAATGCATAAAAATATGCAAGGTCCGGGGTTCAAACCCCGGCCACCACAAAAAAAAAAAAACTTCGGCTTTTTAAGTTATAAGGTCAAACTCTTACCACCAGTTGATATCTTATGCACAAACAAATAAAATTAAGTTCAATATTATACAATAAAATATCTAAACCGCAAAATGCAATAGAAAAAGTGGATAGACAACAACAAAAGTCTTATGTTTGGTGAAAGATAAAATATATTAGTGGGGGAAATAAAAGACTCAATAATACTTTTACAAGAAACATCTCAAAAAAAACTTTGTCAAAAAAAAAAATCTCAAAAAAAATAATAACAAGAGAAAGATGTTATAAATTTTTATAAAACATATAATATCTATAAAAAAAAAAAAAAAAAAAAAAAAAAAAAAAAACCAGCCTCAAAATTTGACATGTTTGCATCAATTATTTTTTTGTAAAAGTACAACTAAATGCATGTATTAATAATCAAAGATTGAATACACGTAGAAATATCCTAAAAAATTTAGAACAAGGTTATAAATGATCGACCATCTTTGCGAAATATAATTTTACAACAAAAAATTTTTGATTGAAAAAACATGCTTTTGTGGGGCCAATTGCCCTTGAATCCTTAGATAGGTCCTACAAGTGCATGGTGGTCCTTCACTTTTAGGACGAGGTAGTTAAGATGATATTGTTTGATGACTGTTAGTTGAAAAGCACCTTTCAGTTGGATTATTCTCAAAACCAACTTATAAATGTGACAGCCAAAATGTGTTGCTTGGTGCTTTGACATTAAAACCTGTCACCAAATTTCCTTTTCACATAGACAGATGTAAGGAATGTAAATATAGTGAAAGAGATAGAGGAACAACTAAGGTCAAGTTTTTTGTTTTTATATCATCTTCATTATTCCAAAAAAATATATATCTTATTTTGCGTTTTCTTTTTAACCACATTGATTCTTTTAATTGCTTTGTCTTTTCAACTTCAGTTACATTGAGTTTCTTTGTTACGTCTATGGAACATTCATCCAGTTTTGTTGCTGTCTTAGATATACAATCCAAGAATGTTTCCAGGAAACCAAATTGTAAATATTTCTTCCCTCAAACTCAAATCCTTTTATTTATTTATCAATATATATTTAGTTTCCATGTAGGGTTTTATTTTTTAGGGTTCTAATTTCCATGTAGGGTTTTAATTTGGAGAAATGCGAAATTATTATATAAAATGACACTAATATCAAGGTTCTAAAAAACGGTCGCGGTCGCGATTGCGGTCGCGTTAAGGTTGTCGCGATTTCGGCTGTAACGGACGCTGCGATACAAATAACGGTCTTCGCGGTGTGAATTAATCAAAACCTTTCACAAAACCTATTAAAACGATTTATATTATCATATAATGTATAATAACTTAGATTAATACTTTTTCCCATAATTATAACATCAAAGTCCCAATTTTTTCTCTAAAATTTCATCTAATATTTGTTACCTAAATACTCAAATGAAATGGTTGTATTGAGAGTGTCAATATAAAATTACGTTAAACTTAATAAATAAGAGATGAATGCACACTTTTTTTTTATTTGAGTTTAATAAATAAATATATGAATCGGCAAGGAAATTGGAAATTGGAAATTGGAAAACTGAATGAAGCAAGAAACCAGAATCGGCAAGCAGGAAGGAATCACACAACACCAGAAGAATAACAACCCAAGAGAAGCATGTTTGTTTGTCACCACCACCACTGTATGTTAGTAATAGTTACTACCACCACAAGAGAAGAGAATAGAAGTAAGTAATTGATTTGTGTCTGAGAAAGGTTTAATTGAGAGTGAATGAATTGAGTTTCAGATTCCTTCTTCTTCTGTTCTTGTATTCTTGTGCTTTTTTTAATCTGAGATTCAATTCCTTTTCTCATATACAAATTTCTCTTTTTAAGTCTGTAATGGCGTTTTCGCGTCCGTAACGGCGTTTTCGCGGCCGTAACGGCGTTTCGCGGCTGTAACGGCTTCTGTAACGGCCGTAACGGCGTTTTTCCTGTGATTTTCGTTCTCACCGTTAAAAGGTCCAAAAACGGTCATGGTGGCTGCCGATACCGTTTTGTAACGGCCGTTTTTGCCGTAACGGACCGTTTTTTAAAACCTTGACTAATATATTTATGTCTCGGATAAAATTTGAACTTTGTCCATTGAAGTTATGAGTAAACTATCGCCGCATGGACGAAATCTCACATTTCCATCTTGTTATTATTTCAATTTTTTTAAAATCTCAATTATATACCAAAATAAGGCCTAAATTCAATTTCTCATATTTCTTTTGTTAATAATTAGTGTCTTTCTCTCTATTTTTCCTATTTGTGCTCATGGTTTGTTTTATTGATGGTAGATTCTAGATTCTCCCAGCAAGAACTTCATGCATGGCAACCAATTCTAACACCTGGATGGGTATATCTTCAAACATAACATCATGGTTTAGTTTTACAACAAATTCATACATAGTTATGCAACATTAATTAATCTTTGTCTACACTTTTAGGTGTAACTTTTTTATCATTTGTTCTGATTTTTCTCTCCAGGTCATTGGAATATTTACATTTATAGGACTTGTATTCATTCCTATTGGGGTTGCTTCATTGTTTGCTTCGGAACAAGTAATAAATTAAATTTTCTACCTACATTATATCAAATGGAATTTGTGTAATGAACGAACTGATTGTAAATTGAAATTGAACAAGAATTTCTGATGCAGGTTGTGGAAGTTCCGCTCCGATACGATGATCAATGTCTTCCATCTACTTATAAAGACGATGCAATGACATATATAAATGACAATAGGATCAGCAAAACTTGCACTAGGAAATTGACTGTTAGTATAACTCCTTTATTTGATATGATAATGATAACGATTTAAGCGCTACTTTTGAGAACTAATTTCTGTGAAATTTTGCAGGTTAAGAATAAAATGAAAGCTCCAATCTATGTGTATTATCAGCTTAGTAACTTTTACCAGAATCATCGCCAGTACGTGTAATTAAAACAGAAATAATTTATGCTTTTTTGTGTTACTTTCTGATTACTAATTGTGCTGGATTTTGGATGGTATTTGATTGCAGTTATGTTAAAAGCAGAGATTCTAAACAATTGAGGAGTAAGGCAGATGAGAATGAAGTAGGCAAATGCTATCCTGAAGACTATACTGCAAATGGTCATCAGCCAATTGTTCCTTGTGGCCTTGCTGCATGGAGTCTATTCAATGACACATACAGATTTTCAAACAATAATAAGGACTTGGTCATTAACAAAAAGAATATAGCATGGAAAAGTGACCAAAAGGCCAAATTTGGGTCTGATGTTTATCCTAAAAATTTTCAGACTGGAGGTTTGATTGGGGGTGCTAGACTTAATGAGAGCATACCTGTAAGTATATATTTATATATCTTCGTTACTGGATAATCTTTGTCGTGTTAAATACAATTTTACTCCGTACAGATACGAGGGTTTCCTCTAAATTTGCGAGGACTAGAAACATATTTAAACCATTTTAATTATGTTTTGACAAAATTCCTTGGACATTTTGAGAAAATTAATCTTGATTGTGTTGATGTGGAATGAGACAGTTGAGTGAACAAGAGGATCTGATTGTTTGGATGAGAACAGCAGCACTGCCTACATTCAGAAAATTATACGGGAAGATTGAAGTCGACCTTGAAGCTAACGATGAAATAACGGTGGTAATAGAGAACAATTATAATACATATCAATTTGGAGGAAAAAAGAGTGTGATTCTGTCAACCACAACTTGGATTGGTGGAAAAAATGACTTGTTGGGGATTGCATATATTCTCATTGGTGGACTTTCCTTGGTGTACTCTCTAGTTTTCCTACTTATGTATGTGATGAAGCCAAGGTGAGGAAAAACTATACATTCTACATCATCTTAATACATTATGGTTTTTTTGTCATTACTTTTATGGGTGAAAATATTTTTAGTTGACATTGTTTATATTGTTGTGTGTGTGTATGCAGACCCCTTGGAGATCCAAGATACCTGTCTTGGAACAGAAATTCAAAATGTTTGAGCTGATGATGTAGGATATTTCATCTTGTATGTTTTGATTTAACAGTTACATGAATGAATACATTCTTTTTGATGTCTCAAGAAAAGATCTGCCATGAGGAATATTGTACTTGACTAATTCAAACTCTAATCTAGATGTATGATATTAATAGACTTTTCACACAAATAGTATAAGGCAAAATATAGACCTCCCATTTTGAGGAGTACTTGGTAATGTTTTTAGATTTGAGTGCCACTATCGAGCTTATAATAAGGGACAGAAGGAGGAGTACTATTCTTATGTTTTAAATTTGAGAATATTAACTTTTACCATCGTTAACTCAAGCATAGTCTCGAAAAACTATAAAGTATTGATTTGATGCTAAAAATTTCAAATATTGCAGTAAAAATTATATTAGTCCTTTATAGCCATAGGATTAAAAAAAAATACATATTAATTTGATCAACATTTGAGATGTTTCAAGATCAGATTCATATTTGAACAAGAATGAAACATCCTTATATCTTTTATATTGTTTATATTACGTTATTTCCTATAGTTTCCAAACTAGTTAATTAATGATATAATATTAATCAAGCCGGACCATAGCCGTCCGTGACAGCAAAAAAATATAACAATGGCAACATTCTCCCTTCAGAAGTCTTATATATATGTTCATTTTCAATGTCAATCATATCTAACCAAAACAAAAAAAGCAATCTTAGTGCTTAATACAGTCAATTGATCAAAATATATTATGGCTCTTTCTCGTGCTCTTTTCCACTTTGCTCTCATTGCCACTATCTTCTCAACCATGGCTGTGGCAAGAGATTTTGTAGTTGGAGATGAACATGGTTGGACACTTGGGGTTGATTACCAAGCTTGGGCCGCAAACAAGGTCTTTCGTCTCCGGGACACACTCAGTAAGCTCATTCTACTCATAATCTTTATCTCTAATTTCGTCGCTAAATATTTTGAAACTAAAACAATTACATTTTTTTTATAAGTAAAAGTGTGAGAGCCCAACATAAAATAAGATAATGTCCGAATATAAGTTTACAAGTGAGGGCAGACCCTTCTTATAAGATGGATGTTTTATATGTATTGTCGAATTAGGAATATAATTAAATTGTGATAAAATGTTGAATTTAATTACTTGCAGCATTCAAGTATGTTGCTTGGAAGGACAATGTGGTGAGAGTGAATGGAAGTGATTTCCAGAGTTGCTCAGTTCCTTGGGGAGCACCAGTGTTAACAAGTGGACATGATACAATTGCATTGACAACCTATGGGAGAAGATGGTACATTTCAGGTGTTGCCAATCACTGCAAAAATGGACAAAAGCTTTTCATAAATGTTTTGCCAAAACAAGATGGTTGGTCTCCAGCACCCTCCTCACCTTCGGCCTCCCCCTCACCCTCACCTGTGCCGGCCCCTGAAGCAGAACCGCCTTCAAATGCACCATGGGCTGCTAGCGTGAAGACATCAGAGTTAACTTGGTCTCCGGTACCCTCACCCTCACCTACACCGGCCCATGAAGCACCACCGCCTTCAAATGCACCATGGACCGCTCCGCGCCGATCCCTGCTGCCAAAGAAGCTATTCAAAATTATTCACAGAAATCTGATAGTTGTTTGAGATTAGATTAGTTCATGTGTCATGTTTCAAAGTGGGGCTATTTTTTCTAGTTACTAAAATCCTAGTTTTTATTTCAAATCTGAGCTCATAGCTCTTCCTGAATTTCTTAGATTGGAGTTGCATTTGTTTTCCTGTCTAATAATAAAATCATGTTGAATTATTTGATATCAAAGAAAATTGTGTACTGGTGTTACTATGATTTATGGTAAATAAATTTATCTTAAAACTAGCATTGAACAAAGTAGAACTTTCTTATTAGTACTGCAAAGTCGACAGGTTTTTGAATGGCTTGTCGAGCCTGACAGCGACGCATAGCCCACGAAAAATAAAACACCACATAGCCCAAACCTGGCCATGTCGAGCCGGACAGCGGTGCGTGTGATAGTCATGTGATTGTGTCATCTCCCGCATACAAAATTGGGTAACCCTCGGATAACACTCCAATGAGGCATACCTCCACTATATAAACCCATGTTTGTGTGAAGTCTCTCTTATCTGGGACTTCTAAGAACTTTTCAATTACACATTTTGGTCCAACAATTCATATATCAGACAAAGCAAAGAATGAAACATTAAATACTAATAATGCATTACTTATGCAAATTAAACCCTCCATCCGTCTTTCCTCATCAAAATGATCGTCTAAGGATAATGCAGGAAACTCAAACACACAAGGACACAAAAGCATTTATTTATCGTTCCATATAAAAATGTTATCTCAAAATCCGAAGAATTCTCTATTTTTCTCTTTACTCTTCTCCCCACATACCTCCCCTCTTCAAACTCGTAAACAAAGCGAAAGAGTTTTGTTTGGTGTTATTATGTCATTATTATTTCATTTAGTGTGATAGGGCCGATAAGGCATGTTCCTCCTCATCAATTCAAGGTGTTGCTCGACAATATTTGGGGATTTTGTTTACTATCCCAACACGAGTTTCAACTCACAAACTCGAAAAAAAAGTCAATATGTATAATTTTTTGTCGTTTGAAATTATACGTCTAGATGATTTGATAGTGTGATAGACTCAATCAGTAAAGTTTCTCTTCTTCAATTCAAGATGTTATTATACTCCATGGTTCTCCTTCTTCATTTGTCAATGTTATTAATTTGTTAGTATATTTTTGGTATCAAAATGGACTTGTTAGAATTACGGTTGACCACCATAATTTTACACAAGCTACACTTTGTAGCTTTTGAATAATTATGAAAGCACATTGTGATTCGGAAAAAATATGTACTTAATTTAAATTTCTTTCAAAGATGTTGAGAGGAATATCTTTTAAAAAAAAACACAATATTATAAAATAAAATAAAAATAAAAAAGTTCCTCCCTTTTATATTTAGCTTCAGGAATGGGAGCTACTATTGTTCTGTTCTGGGATAAACAGGGTGATTCGAATTGATAGCCATTTGGGTCAATTTACGTGGTTGGATTTAGTCAGACGGATATATTTGAACAATTGAACATTCTTGTATCTTTTAACCTATACACATTGTTTTCATACCGTTATTTCCTATAGTCTCCAAACAATGTTAGTGGTAAAATTAGTAATCAAGCCGGACCATAGCCGTCCGTGACAGCAAAATTAAATATAACAATGGCAACATTCTCCTTTCTCCCCACATAAGTCTTATATATATGTTCTATTTTTAATGTCAATCATATCTAACCAAAAGAAGAAAAAAAAGAGCAACATTAGTACTTCTCATAAAGTGAATTGATCAAGCAATATTATGGCTCTTTCTCGTGCTCTTTTTCTCTTTGCCCTCACTGCTACTATCTTCTCAACCATAGCTATGGCAAAAGATTTTGTAGTTGGAGATGAACGTGGTTGGAAATTAGGGGTTGATTACCAATATTGGGCTGCAAACAAGGTCTTTCGTGTCGGGGACACACTTAGTAAGCTTATTACATTCTTATTCTTTCTGTATCTTTAATTTTGTCGTTGGTTACTAAGCATATCAATTTCATTTTTATTTAACTTTCATTGGTTACTCAACTTTTTTTAATAGATTTCTAATCTATTCTAAGTAACATGTATCTATTTGACTAAAAGTAGACCAAAGAGATTAAAGTCAATAGAAGTTGGATGTAATGACCAAGTAACATGTATCTATTTTATTATCTTCTCATGAGCCCACTCTTTTAAAGAGAAGAATTGCAATTAAATAAACAAAACCTTCTTAAAAATTGATACTAATTTCATTTGCACAAAAACATAAATGTGAATCACAAACTTAATTTATCTTTTTAAATGTAAGCTTATTTTGCCGCCCAACATAAAATTTATGGGTCCGTCCCTAACTAGTTTGTGATAAAATGTTGAATTTAACTTGCAGCATTCAACTATGTTGGTGGTAAGGACAATGTGGTGAGAATGAATGGAAGTGATTTCCAGAGTTGCTCAATTCCTTGGAGAGCACCAGTGTTAACTAGTGGACATGATACAATTTTATTGACAACCTATGGGAGAAGATGGTACATTTCAGGTGTTGCTCATCACTGCAATCTTGGCCAAAAGCTTTTCATAAACGTGCAGCCACCAAAGTTTGGTTGGTCTCCAGTACCCTCACCTTCAGCCTCCCCATCACCCTCACCTGTGCCGGCCCCTGAAGCAGCACCGCCTTCAAATGTGCCATGGGCTGCTAGCGTGCAGACATCAGACATAACTTGGTCTCCGGTACCCTCACCCTCACCGGCCCATGAAGCAGCACCACCTTCAAATGCACCATGGGCTGCTACTGTGCAGACATCGGAGATAACTTGGTCTCCGGTGCCCTCACCTACACTGGCCCCTGAAGCAGCACCGTCTTCAAATGCACCATGGACCGCTCCCCGCCGGTCCCTACTGCCAAAGAAGCTATTCAAAATTATTCACAGAAATTTGATAGCTGTTTGAAATTGGAGTAGTTCAGTATGATATTATAAATAGGGGCAGTTTATTTTCTTGTTACTAGTAATAATTAACCCCTTTTGTTATCAGTAATTATTTATTTTGTTTATGGTTATTTTTTTTGAATACTATTTTGTCTATGTTTATGAATGTATTGAGATACATTTATTTTTTGAATAAAAAGAATCATGTTGACTTAGATTGGGGTTGCATAATGCATTCTGTTTCCTGTCTAATAATAAAATCATGTGGAATTATTTGATATTGAAGAAAGTTGTGCAATGGATGCTACTATATATGATTTATGGTAAACAAAATCATCTTCAAATTAATATTGGACAAAACAGAATTTTCTTATTGGACTCTTCTTAAGTACATGTATTGAAAAAGAAAAAAACAGGTTTTTGAATTGGGAGATTAGTCACTTTAGTCCCTGAATAGGGAATGAGTCGTCTCTTTAGTCCCTGAATGCAGATAAATTGCAAAATAGTCCCTGAATGTAGACTCGGTTAGTCAATTTAGTCCCTGAATGCAGACTTCGTTGGTCAATTTAGTCCCTGAATTCAGACTCTGTTAAGTCACTTTAGTCCCTGAAATTGACCAACAGAGTCTACATTCAGGGACTGTTTTGCAATTTCTCTGCATTCAGGGACTAAAGTGCCTATTCCTTTCCCATTCAAGGACTAAAGTGACGAATTCCCCTTTTTGAATTGCTTTTCAATTATGTTTCAAATGAAATGAAAAGTAGATTAGTCCACTTTGATACACTTGGAACTATTTTCTCTAGGCAATCCAAAACACAAATCCTAATCACATTTACACCCTCGCAAAGTCGTGTAGGAGAATGAAGAAGAATTATTTGTGGTCTACAACAAATCAGGAAAAAAAATAATGAGTGATGCATAGCATTAAATACTAATAATGCAGAACAAAGCTACTACTATTATTCTTTTCATTGTGCTGGATTAAAGTTAAAATCACAACTATCCATGAGGTTAAATCGGAATAAAAAATTTAGACATACTTGATTCTTTTTCATGTGTGTTGGTTCTAGTGTGTGTTTGGTTCAGCTTTGAATATAATTGATTCTGATAGAATTGATTCTGATAGAATTGATTCTGACAGAATTGATTCTGAGAGAATTGATTTATGTTTGGATACAATTATGTAGAATTGATTAAACAAAATGATTTATGTTTGGATGCAATTATGTAGAATTGCTTTTGAATGTATAATTACTAAAATAGACATAGTTAAAGGAGAATTGATAAAGAATGAGAATTGATAAAGGGCAATAAAGTAAAATAACATGTTGTAATAATAAAATATACAAACCTATACACGTTGTTCAAGGAGAATTGATTCTAGAAAAGCTAGAAGCTAGGATTTGTAGCTTCATGGAGAATTGCTTTTGGAGGATAAAAGCAATTCTGAAAAGCTGAACCAAACACGTTGTTTTTGGCTAGAATTGCTTTTGGCACTGTAGAGAATTGATTTTGGGCTAGAATTGCTTCTCAGAAGCCAAACCAAACAGCTCTCATGATTTTGTCCTTTTCGACTATTTTTATTAGATTAATAATAATATAATATTTTGGCTTAAAAAATATTAATTTCAAATATATGCACATGTGTCGGTTTAGGTGTATATATAACGAAGCAAAGCATGCCGGTAAACGTTCGATGAACCATCCGGCGATCGAGCAGAATCATCATGACTTGCGACTTAAACAATGGCCACCCATTTTTATGTGTCTTTTTACATTCCTACCCCCCCCCCCCCCCCCCCCCCAACCCCAATTATAATCTCTCTTGTCACTGTTATAAGCAAATTTCAATTTTTTAGATTCATTCAATAAATGATGTATGTGATCTATACTGTAGATCACATACATCATTTATTGAACGAACCTAAAAAGTCAAAATTTGCTTATAATAATGATCGGAGGGAGTATATTTCAAACCAAAAGCTTAGTGTAGCACTCCATATGGATAATATACTTTTTTACACAAACATGGTTTTGTATTTAAAACATAAAACACAAAA
The DNA here is from genome assembly GCF_051527215.1 of Medicago sativa. Classification (NCBI taxonomy): domain Eukaryota; kingdom Viridiplantae; phylum Streptophyta; class Magnoliopsida; order Fabales; family Fabaceae; genus Medicago; species Medicago sativa. The sequence continues at coordinate 83,516,948 of NC_140755.1, read as the reverse complement.
TATTTATTCACTTTAAATATTTATTTGTTTCCAAGCATTTGTCATTGTTTATTATTAACTTTAGTATTGTAAGTTTGTTCGAATATTCAACTTTACGTTTTTAGCAATATTGAATAACATAAATTTGTATTTGAACGAATAAATATCATTTTATAAAAAAAAATTATTTTAAACAAAATAGTTCAGTAATTGAAAAAGTTGTGTACCAATCACTTATTCATGCGACAATTATGACAATTAATGTTGATCAAATAGATATTTTTTTATTAGATAGATAAAATGATAAATAACTATTGAAATTCTCACAAACAATCGAAGATGCAAAGTTCATCCACTTTTGTCATCGAACTATGACATGTAGACTTAAATAAATCCATTTAACTCATCAATTTAATCTTATTGATGCTTAGTATTTCATCCATGGTCTAACAAATTATTGGACTATAAAAAAAATGAAAAATATTATAAAATACATTTGAATATAGAAAACTGAAATGAATTCATGGTATGATCCACACCGCAGTGGATGGTCCGAATCATAGTCACGAACCATTGAGATAATTTTAAATTCCTTTTGACGATAATCATATGAATGAATTGAATATTCATCCGATTCTCTAAAAAAATTGAGTATTCATTTCATAAATTTTAATTCTCTCCGTTGAAAAAATTTCATGTTTTTTTCCCATTGAACCATTCTTTTCTAGTATTTTTACTCTCTTTTTTTACAATACCATCCAAGCACCATTATTTTTTTATTTTTTTTGAAAGAGCACCATTATTTTCATTTTCCTAGGAAAACACTTCCCATAAAAAATTGATTAATTATTTTAATGATATATATTATGATCCAAACAAAATTTGATATTTTTACTCTCTTTTTTTACAATACCATCCAAGCACCATTATTTTTTTTGACAGAGCACCATTATTCTCATTTTCCTAGGAAAACACTTCCCATAAAAAATTGATTAATTATTTTAATGATATATATTATATGATCCAAACAAAATTTGATTCAATCTATCCCTACTTTTTAATGAGGAAACCATTATTCTCCATTTTGTATTTTTTAAATACATTTTAGCTAACCAGTAAGATTTTTCCTTGTTTGCAAAAAAAATGTAACAAATTTCCTTTTTAATTTATTAATAATAAGAATATTTGTTAGGTAGAATTTATGAGAACAAATATGGAATTATGAAATTACAGTAGAGTGACTGCATTGGGCAAGCATTGTAACATGTCAATAACAATGTTTCGTTACTATTTTATTTATTTTTGTACAAAAATCAATGTGAAAATTGGTCTGACTAATTTGACCTGAATTTTTTTTAACTTATTAGATTAAAGTATTTTAAAATCATATTTATCTTAAAAAAATCGTACTACAAGTCATAGCTTACCAGAGCTTCTAAAAAATTTATTACTTGACTAAAAGGATAAATAATTGGGTAAATAGAAAAGTAGATGAATACTTGTAGAAAAATCATATCTATCCTTTAAAAATACATGAAAAAAAGAAGTCAAGTAGACCCCTAAAAAAAGTCAAGTAGATATGACTCTCCATTTCATATTTTTTTTTTTTTCAAATACATTTTACTTTTTTAGGAAAAATATATTTTAGTTAACTAGTAAAAATTTCCCTTTTTATTTATTAATAAATAAAAAAATTGGGAAAGGAAAAAGGACAAATATGGAATTATGAAAATACAGTAGAGTGTGCAACTGTAAACAAAGCATTGTAACAAATGAATAACAATGTTTTGGTCTTTAACAACGAACGAGGTACCATCATCATTACATTCCTATTCCTTTTCCTTGCCTTGTCATACATTGTCTCTCTCTCTCTCTCTCTCTCTCTGCAACTCTTTTTTCTTCTGAACACAACCTTTTCTCTTCAACGACTCTTCTTTCAAAACTCATTCACTTCAACTCTCTCATATCATAATGCAGGTTAAAACCTCTTCAACTTCATTGAGTTAAAAAAAAAAAAACATCTTTTTTGTTTTTTCTTGTTCTAACTTGACTTTAATTTGGTTTTTTCTTTCTGGGTTTCTCTCACTTTTCTTGAATATTTCAGACAAGGACGGTTCAAGTGAAGCAACTTTCAGATCTAGCTACTGAGAGGGAGATTCATGAATTCTTCTCATTCTCTGGTGAAATTGAACACATTCAGATCGTTGGGTTGGTTATTTCAATTCAAAAATTCAACTTTTTTTATATTTTGATATACCCCTTTAGTTTTTTAATTTTAGTGCCAATTAAGGTTTTTTGTTCTTGAAGGTAAATTTGGAGGAGGGTTGTAAACCACAAATAAATCATGGGGTGTTTTTAATTTTGATTTTTGATTGTACAAAATTGTATTAACTAATCCAAAATAAAATAAACAAAAACATAATGGGACAGTTACTAGGTTTTTGTTTTGAAATTTTTGTTGGGGGTTACATATGTAGGGTGTAGTGTAAATTTAGCACTTGAAATTCTTGCATATTGTTTTGGATTGAAATTTAAAACAATATGTGGGTTAAATTTAGCACTTGAAACTTGCAGCTTTCTCGCTTTTTTTGTGTTTGTTAGAGAAGTTAAATCCATGATGGTTGCTCATGTTGTGTTTGCTTGTTGCAGAGAATATGGAAAACCAAAGACTGCATTTGTGACATTTAAAGATCCCAGAGCGCTTGAAATTGCGTTATTGTTATCGGTAATGTCTCTTTTCTTTTCAAAAGTTTGTTTGTGGAGCTGTGGTAACTTATCTATTGTCAAGTTTGATTTTTGGAGTCGGTTTGGGTAAAATTTTGAATAAAAACTTGTAGGGAAATGAAGTTGAAATAATCTTATTATGATTATGAGTGTTCAAGTAACCAATAGTTTTTCTGCATGTCAACGGTTTTAGAAGCTCTATTATCCGACTTCTTCACAACCAAAACTTATAAGAGAGCATTGTTTGTTAAGAATTGATTACTTATCTCAATTGAGAAGCTCCCATAAAACAGAAGGTAATCTAAGCCAGGTTTTGGTCATTATGAAAATGTCTACATTGACTAAGGGTACAAATTTTCATTTGGTGTATAATTTATGTTTGTTGTACATGTTAAAAAGTTGTTCCATTTTCAATTTTGTGATGGATAATTGGACACTTAAGTGAATCCTTTTGACTTGTTATGAACATTTAGTTAAGATTGGATTTGAGTTGATCATTTTGATAATCAGAAAGTAAGAACTTTTGAAGGAAACTAAGATTGAAATTCTCAAGAATCTAGTCCCAGATGTCATTTTACAGCTTATTTTGTTTAGATTGCGAGTACAAATAAATTCCTTTGGGTTTTAGTTTATTAGGCTTTATGCTAATATTCATCTGGTAGAACAAATTTCTTGCTCTTAAAATTACAGATTAGAGTCTAACTTCTTTTCACAGTAGAACAAAAGCTATTTTCCCCTATCTATGATTCTATGTTCTTTTGGATATGTTTCATTAGTATTATCGAGTCAATTGCTCGTGAGTCTGAAGCTTTATTGTCTATATATCAGGGAGCAACAATAGTAGATCAGATTGTGAGTATAAGTCCAGTCGAGAACTATGTGGCAAACCGTGAGATGCAGGTAGCTGTACCAAATATCAATTGCTCTTAATTAAATGTGTGCATATTTATATAAATAAGCACTTATCAAAAGTAATTTATGTAGGAAGTGGGGGTAGTAGAATATGCTATAAATATTGCTCCTGAAGATGCCGCGTCAAATACTGAGGTAAAAACCAAAATACAAATATAAAATTTTGCATGATCAGTTTACCTGATGAGCAGTTAACCACGATCATGATTTCTACAACAATTCAGATTTTGTTCCTGTTTTTGCGATTGAGCTTATGGTCTACTGTACTACATCTCTTTCAGGAGGAGAAACCCGGTGGAAGAGTATATCTTAGTAAAGCACAGGATGTGGTTACAACTATGCTGGCAAAAGGATCGGCGATAAGACAAGACGCTGTGAACAAAGCTAAAGCATTTGATGAGAAGCATCAGTTGACTGCCAATGCATCTGCAAAGGTCAGTTCTTTTGACAAGAGAGTTGGACTGACAGAGAAATTGACAGTTGGACTCTCCGTGGTGAATGAGAAAGTGAAGTCTGTGGATCAGAGGCTACATGTTTCAGATAAAACAATGGCAGCAATATTTGCAGCCGAGAGGAAGTTGAATGATACTGGATCAGCCGTCAAAACAAGCAGGTTTGGACTTGGGTTGAATATGATACCTTATCTTCATTGCAGCATCTGCATTATGATGATTTTATATTAAATTGTTATGGTTTAGTAGTATTATTCAATTATAATGATGACAAAAAGAAGCAGCATCTGCATTATGATGATTTTATGTTAAATTGTTACAGTCTGGTGGTATTATTCAATTGGGAATATATAATGATGACGAAATGAAATTTAGGGGTCTATTTAGTTGGAGAAAACATTTCCTGTTTTCATTTTTAATTGCAAAACGCTTGTTTTCACCAGGTTTCTTGTTTTAAAAGATTTGTAAATGAAATCGTGGAGACAACTGTTTTTTCCACTGATTCTACACACATTTTGTAAACAGGAAATAAAGTGAGTTTCACAATTAAAATGAAAACTACAATTGGAAACATAAAATATTTTTTTTCGTACCAATTAGGCCAATGGTCATGTTTCAATATTTCCGGAGTAGGTGAGAAATGATACATCACATATACATGGACCTTGTGGCTGTATTAATTTGACCCTATGTTGTATATTATTTTTGAATGTTAATGCTGATAAAATGTGTGCATGCAGATATGTGACTGCTGGAACAACATGGTTAACTGGTGCATTTAGCAAGGTGGCAAGGGCTGGAAACGTTGCTGGAACTAAAACTAGAGAGAAGTTTAATATGGCCGTTTCAAACTTGACATCAAAGGTTGGATATAAGCTCTTGCCGTGTTAAACTAAAGATAATAGAAATTTTATACTTGTAATTTGTTTTGTCGAGAGAACTTATATCGAGTGGAAGAGAACATACATGTTGTTACTTTAAATCTTCAACTAAAATTTGATCTCTGATTCATTGAATTTTTCATGCATTGATGCAGGAAACTTCATTAGTTGTATAGGCCAGAATTTCAGAAGGTCTCAAGTGAAGGACTCTTTCGGAACTGTTATGTAAGGTTTGATCTTTGAGATCACGAACTGCTTCTCTCTCTGCTTCAACATGCTTTGTTCTAGCAGCAACTATAGTGATTCAATTCAATCCAATTTTTTGTATTCTTTTTTCATTCTAGTGTTTTTTAGCTGTTGCTTCTATGTAATTGGTGATTTTGGCCTCTCTTTTTCCCCCTCTTTACCTTTGTCAATAGGAAATTATAGGTGTGATGCAATTGTTTTTCTTTTCTCATGGTTGAAATTTTTTAGCTGTGTTGTGCATGTAAGATAAAATCTTGTTTTTGTTATCAACACTTCAAAGATTTCTGTGAGAAATTTTTATCTTCTAGACTACTTTATTTTATTTCTTTGTTGGTACAAATAATGAAAATTGTATAGATATTTGTGTTGTATACGTAAACATGGACCATAAAATACATCAAAAAAAAACATGGACCATAAATTAACGAATTCGGTCAACTATGCTACACTTTGACCATGCTGTAAGCACAATAATTAGGATTCTTCCATGTGACATGATGGAAAGAAGAACACTCCAACTTTTGACCAACATGATGTTAGCTGTCGGGTAATGAAAGGGTGGTGCAAAAGACAATTTTTAAAGAAAAAATATAGGAGAATGCTAACCAGTGCCTTAAGAGCATTGATTAAGCATCCAAAACAAGTTTTCATAAAAAAAATTATGTAATTATTACTTGATCAAAAGTAACATCTTATATTGTCACTTTTTTTTGGTCAAGTCTTGTATTGTCACTTCATTCATATGTTAACTCTGTGATTTAATTTTTCTTATTTTTATCAAGGGTCTGTTTCTGTCATTATCTCTAATAAAATACCATTAATTTGAATGATGCATTTGGATGCTCTATAGTGATTGAATTTTGGCCATTCAAAGAGTCATGTATTAATCTTGATTATCTAACATTCCTGGCCATTTATTGAGCCTCTTTCATTGTACTGTACTAGAATTATGAAGCTACATCACTACAGAGCTATAGCCTAGCAATGGTAGGTCACTTTACTTCAAAATAATTGTCGATCATATATCACACTTTTCTTAAGATTAAAATAGGAGATCATATCACTCTTTGTGGTGCTTAAGATATTTGAATAGCATTTACTATTTGTTAAATAATCTTGTTAACGAGTGTCTTTGCCTACTCTTTAAGTATTCTAAAATGATCAATTATCAAGTTCTGTATTTCGATTTTCAATACATTAAATACACGTATTTTTATAAATATTTACCATTTTTTGTCCTTAAAAAGTGTTTGGAGGCACTCGATATTCGTTAACATTTCCCTTTGTTAAATTAATCCAAGTTGTGTTGTGGGTTTCTAAAATTAGCATTGAAGCATATTGAAATTAAAACGATATTCGTTAACCTTTCGATCGAACTCTATCGAACTCTGAATCATTGAGAGCTCTTCACCCTAAGAAATAGAAGATTAATATTAAAAAATTTGTCTTGCTATCAAGTGTTCCAGTAACAGTAACATTGTTTAAGGTTGTCAAACAAGAAAATAAGTCATTGAACTTTAAAGTTTAAACATGTCACTTCTCAACATAATAAAAACACACTTCTCACCAAAACTTCCCTCTTTAGAATTTAGATTTGTTAAGCAATGTTGTTATAACACTCATTAGCATTTGTGAAAAATTAAAATACAATTAGACCTTTGAAATTTGGGCCAATCAGGCAATTGAAGCAGCAGTGTGACATGTTATTTATTTACTCGCAATTTTATAGTATAGTCGAAAATTAATTTGGTACCACAAAAAACAGCAAAATTGATCCCATAAAAAAAAATATAGACAAAAATAACCCTTCTAATTTATTATTATATTGTTCGAGTATTTATGCATATTCATTGGTTATTATAATTTTTTTCTAATTTGATATTCATAAAACAGTGAAAAGTATCAATTACTTTTGTGGATGATTCCTCTCTATCTGAAGAACTTGACTGACCACCTTCAATTAAATCTTCCTTTCAAACCGCATCTTTTTCATATAATAGAACTCAAACTCAATACCTAGCTTAGGAATTAAGGTTTTTTTCCTACTTTTTCAAGTCTAAACACCAATTCAAACCTGTGGTTAAGTACTAAACCATGGTGGTACCGTCTGTTAAACCTAAAGCTACTCCTACGAGAGTGTGGGGGCACAAACCAGCTAAGTGTGTGTTTGAAAAACTATGCAACCAAGGTGTGGTACCATACACTAAACCTAACTTGTTGGAGAGTTCAATGGACGATCGTGATACTTGTAAGGCTAGTAAATGCCAAAGCAAACATTCTACTGGTAGTATTGTTGGGAACTAGATAGGTAAAAATACTCATATCATAAATGTGCACTATATATCTGTATAATTCATGAGATCAAATAACTATCAATGATTTACACAAGAGTGTGAAAAATAAATATAAACTTACACAAATATACTTGAGACACATGCACACGAGTCACAAAAAAGCCTTGCACAACAGTTATTCAGCCAGACAACATTGACACATAAACATCAGTATGAGGCACATGCCTTGCGCAACAGTCATTGGGCCAACTACATTGACACATACACATCAATATCAGTCACATGCCTTAAACAACAGTCATTCACCCAACAAGATTGTCGGTCCAGTTTCAAAATTTTGGTTTTGATCATTATTCTTTCAATATTGTCCAGAATTAGAAATATCTGGATTCTCACGCAAGACAAATTCACTTACCTTTGCACATTGCATCAGATGAATTAATGTCAAAAACTTGTATCCAGGTGTAGTTATTACTTTTTGACATGAAAATGGTTATAGCTGTCCATGGTTCTCGATTAATTGAACCAAAAGGAACCCTTTCCATTATTTTTTTTCTGAACCATATTCTCACCATCATGCCAAGTAGTAGGACTAAAATGACGTGGTTTATAATAAATCTAGTAGAGAACCGTTTGAATCGTGCCTATAGCACTGCACATGACTATGCTCCGTTTTCAAAACCCCTGCCTATACGAATCCCACAAATTATAGGTGGGAGTTTTAGGGGAGGTCCTTGCGGACTTGAGGTCTTGTATGTATGTAAGGGCCTTGCAGTCATTAATTATACCTTGTAGTTCAACAGTTATCCTCCCCACTCTATGGGGATCATAGGCTTGAAAGTCCTTGATATATCCTACCAGGAGTTACACCAAGTTAGCTCAATTTATACCCCGACAAAGGATTTTGGTTATGTTTTGGGCCACAAATTTTCATCCAACTGGGTTAGAATCACATGTACTAGGCAGGCATTCAGTAAATAAGAACATGCCTCTCAAAATGACAAATATTGGAAAATAACAGTAAAATTAACCAGATAAATAATACAAGTCCCCAAAACATGTATGAAATATATTAATTTTTTTGTACTTAATCAAGAATGGGGAAAATAAAATAAAGTATTGAACCTGTAATCTGTAAAAATAGAGTTTTTGAATTCATTTCATTTGAAATCCTCTGCTCTGGTAAAAGAAGGGGTTCAAAATTTCACTGGCAGGTGAATCCTTGAAATTGTAGACTTTTAGTTAGGAGCAGCAGAGTGGAAGGTAAATATCCCAAATTATTCTACTCATCGATCATTGATGATCTTCAAGTGTTATTCTTTTTATAAAATACACTCTTTTTTATCCATCTTTTTCCAAGGAATGAATCCTCTTCCTTCATTGTTCTTCTATGATCACATATTTTGTGTGTTCTTGAAAGTCATGTGTTCTCAACATCTTCCAATAAATAGATTTTCGATGCATTCTCGTTTTCTATATAAAATTTTAATCAAGATACATTTTACTAAACATGTATTTGTTTATTTAACTTCAAAAAAAATGTATTTGTTTATTTGTAAACAAAATAAAAATAAACATGTACTCACTCGGTCTCAAATTAAGCGAGTTATTTGCTTATTTTTTACATATTAAGAAAAATATATAAATGAATGAGAGAGAGAAAAATTGTTTTAAGCGTTCTTGTTAGATATTTGTGCATTCACCGTTATCATAAATGCAAAGTGGATTATATTGAATTGTGAGTGATGAAAATAAAATCAATTTGAGTTATAATTAAATAAAGTAATTAATATTGCATTCAAAAGTGAAATGTGTTTGTTACTTAGAGACAATAATTTTTTTACAAAACAATCACTTGTTATGAACGGAGAGAGTATTTGTTTAAAATAGAGTTTTTTTTTTTTTTTGAACTATGTGATTTATCTTGTGAAATCCAATATTTTAAATAAATTTAAATAAGCCCTAAAAATATTATAAATAAATCATGTGTTTTAACTAAAAACAATTTGAATATTGTATTTAATCTTGGCTCAGTAATTAATTTGTTAAATTTGATTCTTGAACCAAATTTGCCAAAATTGAGCTTAAAATTAGATTGGTTTAAATATGATTTTCGTCCCTGTAATATGGGCGTGTTTTGATTTTCGTCCCTGTAAAAAAAAAGTTTGAATTACGTCCCTGTAAAAAAAAAAATTGTTTGAAATTGGTCCCTGGCCCCACTTCATGGCTGACTTGGCATGTTATTCACCACGTGGCAGTTGCTGAATGTGCAACTTTTGCCACATGGCGGTCCACGTAAACAAAAAATAAAAATAAAATTCTGAAAATTATTTATTTAAATTTAAAAAATATGAAAATAAATTTAAAAATCATAAAAATTTTCGAAAAAAATCTGAAAAATAAAAATTTTCGAAAACTTAATTTTTTGACAAAAAAAACTTTTAGAATTAAAAAATTTGAAAAAAAAAAGTGAAAATTAAATTTTCGAAAAATAGATTTTTTAATTTGAAAATTATATATTAATTTTTTTTTAAAACAATGACAATTATATTTTCAAAAGTTATAATTTAAAAAAAAAAATCTAATTTCGTATTCTTTTATGAAAATTCTAATTTAAAAAAAAATCATTTTTTTCAGAAATTTCAGAATATATAATATTCAAAAAAATTAATTTTATTTTGAAAATTATACAAAAAAATAAATTCAGAAAATTATTTTAATATTTTAAAATTTATCTTCAGAATTTTTAAATTGTTTTTTAAATTTGTTAAATTTATTTTCATATTTTTTAATTTTAAAAACAATTTTCATAATTTTAATATTATGTGGCACGCCACGCCAGCGCCACGTGGCAAAAGTTGCATAGTCAGCAATTGCCACGTGACCAAAACCATGCCAACTCAGCTGAATAGTGGGGCCATGGACCATTTTCAAACAAAAAAAAATTTACAGGGACATAATTCAAACTTTTTTTTTACAAGGACGAAAATCAAAACACGCCCATATTACAGGGGCAAAAATCATATTTAAGCCAATTAGATTCGTTGGTACAATGGTATGACCTTAAAAAGCTCAACCCAATTATTTTATGGATCATCGAACAAGAAAGCTCATTCATAAATGAGCAATTAGGCCAAATAGTTAGCAAGCTCCAACAATGAGTGAATTTGAGGTGCTCGCCTCAGCACAAAGCTTGAACAACTTATAACTAAGAAGATTATAATGGGAATATGGATCCACAGGAGCACCTGAGCTCCTTCAACGCTAGAATGAAGATGTAATGATCCTCTAACGTTATCAAATGCAATGTTTTCCCTTACATTTTAAAGAGAGTCGTCGTCCTATGGTTCTTGCACCTTCCAATGAAGTCTGTAAAACCTTGGAAGTAGTTGGCAGAAGTGTTCGTGGCTCATTTCACTTGAAGTCGCATAACTTAGAAGAGTTCGACATGCTTGGTTGGACTTAGGGAAAAACCACATGAATCCTTGACCTCAATCATGAATCCTTTCAACAGTTGTACATCCCATGTCCTCGATTAAAACTCAGTTGTAGCACTCCATGCATTGGTGTCAGGTCTTAAAATAGAACCCTTTGCTAATTCATTGACAATTCGACCATCTGATACACTTAGTAGGCCATGAAAAAATAGCAACATGATAAATTATCAGGGAGGAGATCGCATGTGCAAGATGGGGTGGCTATAAAATCTCCCCCAATAACAAACGGGATCGCACAAGAGGTTGCAATGATAAAAATAAAGACAAAGACAGAATAACGAAGTAGTTTTCCTGTTTCACTCCACTTACAAAGAGAGCTCAGAGGATCTTTCAAAACACTTATGATTTCAACCTTATTAATCTACCTCGTTAGAGGGGGTCTAAGCCAAATGTAGATTGTAGGCTTTGCTATGAATACCATGACATACATGGTCACCCAAAGACGAGCGTCAAGGGATAAAGTTCCAAATTGAGAAGATGATACAAGAGTACATATTAATTTATGATAATACATGCTTGAAGGTCTTAAATGTTGTTGTTATCTGACCGTTTCGTTGTGACTAATTTGGATTGAACCGTGATATTATTTGTGAAGATTTTGAATGTTACATTGTTATGATTTTGTGCCTAATGGGATTGAGCTGATATATATTATAATTTTTAAAGGTTTTGAATATTATGTTTATGATGTGATACAATCTCAATTTGTTTATCCTTTCACTTATATTATAATATTACATGTTTTTGAAACTCAACATTTCATTGTTTGTGTTTATCTGTCTTAACCTTGCATTTGCGAATTTGCAGTTTCTGCAGGTTGTATTTAGTGTTTTAAACTGAAGTAGATTTCTTCTCTAAAGACTCTATTTTGTGTCGTTTGTTATTATAAAAATGGCCCGCTCTGATAGGTAACATCAGGTTGTGATATTTTATTTTATCTTTGTACTAATAATCAAACTTGTAAAACTGTTATAGTTTTCAAATTTGTTAAGCGGAATTTCATTATTATGAATTTTTCAAATAATCAACTGTGACTTGTATGCATGAGTTTTAATATTCTTATGTTAAAAAGTGTTTGTAAAATCAAGAACTTTAATAGTTTTGAAGTGAATTAAATTTTATGAATATTAAATAGATTATTTTGGGATTTAAGTGTCGGAAGGTTGACTAAATTGATAAAGAGTTGACTCATATGCAAAATCGTTGATTCAACTTTCGTTGTTAATATGAGGACCTTTTCGATGAGTGGTTTGTAAGTAGCTTTGTAACTGCTTGTTCACTAAGCCCTGAGATCTGCTCTGACCTGGACGAGTCTATGAGTCTAACTCATCTAAACTTTAAAAAAATATAAAGTCGTTCATTGTGAATAAAGGGTATTATATTATATCCAGATGCTTGATAACTTAACTGGTTTGATCGATAAAGAGTTGGAAAAACGAACATGACCTTGAAAACGAGAACATTTTAAAGTCTCAAATCAACAACACTGAACCAAGCTAGATGAGTTGACAAATGAGTAAATATTAATTCAATGGTTAAATATGTTCTTGGTTTCTATAAAATTTGGAACTTCTAAGTTTAGTCCTTACTTAATTTTAATAGCTTTTTTAGTCCCTATAAAAATAATTTACATGTTGTTTTAGTCACTACTAAAACAAAGTTTTTCTAATTATCTTAAACTCTTAATTTTTTTGAACGGTTTTTTTGAGACAATTTAGAAAAATACAAAAGGTTCGTTTACTAAAATTTAGAATTTTTTAACATGAAATGAGTTAAATATGAATTTTTTTAAAAGACAAAAGTTCAAGATAAAAGTAACAAAAATCTGGACATAGAAATAAAATTTTGAGATTTTTTTTTACAGATGAACTTTTAGTAATGTTCTTAACACTTCTGTAAAAAAATTGTACAAAATCTTAAAGGTTTAAGCATAATTAAATAAATTTAAATTTAATAAGGACTAAAATTGAGTGCAAGAATTTTTTATAGGGACTATAAGCACTGTTAAAATTAAGTAATGACTAAACTTAAAATGTATCAATTTTATAGAGATCAAAAACATATTTAACCCTCTTGTAAAAAAAAAAAACATATTTAACCCTTACTTTAAAACTAAGTAGCAATTCTTTTTTCAAGAAATGTAATAATTCCTGTCATTCAAAAAATAAAAATAAAAGTATATCAAAGATTTTTTTTTCTTGAAATGGTTTCCTTATTATTTATAAAAATGTTTTTTTTTTGGTGATGATTTATAAAAATGTTTAATGAAAAAGAAAAAGTTCTGTTTCTTTTGAAGTAAAAAATATTCCTTAACTTTTCTGAGTCATAGTCGTCATATTATCAAGTTATGTCGTCATAGCATACACATGTCAACTTCTTATCTAAACACGTGTCACTAGATGCCTTACTTGTTTGGTCGAAGACACAACTCAGACCTCGTCGTTGGACCTAACGTTGTTTCGCAAAGTCAGGGTCGTTTTGGTCCAAACATAAACCATATCAAATTCCTAAATTACCCCTTTCGTGTATAACTTTTTCCTCCCATATCCCTCCTTTTTTTAATTCAATTCCATATACAAAAAATAAAAATTCAATTTTTATTATTCCCTTATAGAATTTATGTGTACGAAGGTATATTCTGGGTTTCGATTATCGATGCTCTTTGGTCACAAAAATCATCATCTATAACTCTTCTCATCTTAACTTCAAACTTCATATTCTTTGGACAAGTTTTGAGTTTTTTCTCAACAGGGTAAAGAGGTGAGTTACACGCATTCATTTCCCTTTTTTTTCTTCACTCCTTATTTTGTTTTCAATTTTAATCAAATGGGTCTCTTTAATTTTTCATTTTTGTGGAAAATTGTTATCTGGGTATGTTGCGTGTGATCCAACAAAATGTTTCATGTGGGTCGGTGTTGCATTGCTGTTTTTTTTTTGTTGAAGATTGTGTTTTTGGTCACTTGGTATGGCGGTGATCTTGTGATTTTTGAGATATGATGTGTGATGAGTGAGAGGGTGTTCTTTTTTTTGTGTAAAGTTTGTTTTTTTAAGTACTTGATCATGTGGAACTGTGATGTTTTTTGTTGTTGTTTTGAGGTTGTTGTCATGTCTTGATTTAATTGTTTCAGTATTCGTATGAAGGTAATGAATTAGTTTTTTGAATGCTTGGATCAAATAGGAAACTTTGCAGATGAAATTTTGTGGTTGGTTGTTATTTTCCTTCCAAAATGGCTTGCATTGGGTCAATGTAGAATTTTTATTGCAATTATGATAATCTTTATGATGATTATTGTTAATGTTGTGAACTGATGAGCTTGTAAATCTTGTATTTCCACCAAACAGAAGAATTAGTTGTATCACTGGTTTCAATATACATTAGTATCAGTTGTGAAGTTATAATTTTGATTATAATTAGATACATTTTGACTTGCACAGTTGCAACCTTCATGGGATACATTTAGTGACTTTAATTTGAAGATTTGTTTGATATGAGTTCGGTTGGTTCTTAGCAGCTTATATACTCCAAAAGAGTGAGATTATATGCTTTAGATCTTTGGTTGCTTATGCATGTTTGTGTGCTTTCCTTTCCTAAAAGTTATTATTTTATCACGAGATTTGTCTTACCAATGGTTGAATTGCTTTGTTTATCCAGATTTCTCTGTGGCTTGTGAACGGTGCTGGGAATTGTCAATAGTTTTTCGGTAAATGATATTGTGATCAAGATATGGCGATGATGGTGTTGGTGGTAGGTTAGCAGACAACTAATTCCACTTGTAATTGGATATCTCTAGTTGAAGTTTTGATTATTATATCACATTAGCATGGGTTAGTGAGTATCAACTGAATGACGCAATGGCCAGAGTTATTTATTTTCGTTAGGTGTTCAAGTGTATTTTGGAGAGTGAATTAGCTTTAGAGAGTCTGGCTCTTGAAATTACCAATAACAGGTTAACATAATACAACTGCTGAGCGATTGGAGTCAACTTAAAGACGATAAAGTTTTGTGAAAGATAACAAACATATTTGGAGTGTATATTTTGTAATAATGGAAGTAGCTAGTTCTCCACATGCACAGAAGCAGATTTTGCAGAAAACAGGTCGCAAAGTTTGTTCTGGATCTCCAAAAGATCTGTGGCTTGTTGTGCGTGAAGGATCTTTGAATGACGTAGAATCGGCATTGTCATCACTAAAAAAGAGTGGGGGCAATATCAATGTGAGGAACACCTTCGGGCTGACTCCTCTTCATGTTGCAGCTTGGAGAAACCACATTCCCATTGTAAGGAGGCTTCTTGCGGCTGGTGCAGATCCTGATGCCCGAGTATGACAACTCTCTCTTTTCTTTTTTTATAGTTTTACAAATACATGCTTGTGTTTTTATATAAGAAGCATTGGTTTTGTGACTGTTTCTTATTTAATTCTCAAGAATCAAGATCATAAGGAGTAATTGTGTTTATTAACTTGTAACGATCATTCTACATTTTATTCTAATCACTTTGTGTACATTAAGCGGTGAATGGCTGTTTAACTACTTTTCCATGATCTAAGCTTGGGTTAATTCAGAAAATGATTGAAATGTCTGTGTATAAATTTTGGTGAATTTTAAAACTACATAGGAAGGAAGTTCTGGGGTTAATCTTTACAGTTTTCTACCCTTTAAGTAGTATTGCATTGATTTATACCCCTTTAAATTGTATGAGCTGAAAAACGCAGTGCACCGAAGGAAATTGCACAACAAAAGATCTTGTTTTCATAAAACCATCAACACTAACTTCTAACGAAACTTAGTGTCCTTATAAGAGTTCTTTGTTTTTATGGAAATTATTTATTATTCTTTACTGTTACAAGAGACTAACAGCAACATGTCCTCGTGAGCTTAGCTCAGTTGGTTGGGACAATGCATAAAATATGCAAGGTCCGGGGTTCAAACCCCGGCCACTACCAAAAAAAAAGAGACTAACAGCAACATTTGCAAAATCTGTGATGATCTTCAAATTTCACCACTTGGATTCAAGCCTTGGTATAGTAAATAATTTATAAACTATGTTAAAATGACCTCTAATATTAATTTTTGAAGTGCCACTTGCAATCCAAGATTGATATTAATCTGGATTGTCCACCTTAATTATTTCCTGACCGTTGATACTGAGGAAGGGTGGTATTCTTGTTTGCAACTCTGGGAGTCATAATGTCATATCATCTTTATTCATTTGGCTTACTAATTTTTTGGTATTGTTTAATTATCTAATCATTGTTCACAGTAGTCTCATTATTTTGCATTGATTCATTCAAATATTTGGACCACAAACTTTTCATTATTCATAGTGCTTATATACCGAAGGGAAGTTATAATTTAGGGGAAACTAGCTATTGCTTTATCCCTTTTAGTCTATTAATGGTGAAACTTATTTTATTTTCAGGATGGAGAATCAGGATGGAGTAGCCTTCACAGGGCTCTGCATTTTGGTCATCTTGCTATTGCAAGCATCCTTCTTCAGCATGGTGCCTCAATTACATTGGAGGATTCTAAATCTCGTATACCTGTAGACCTCATATCTGGCAATGTGTTTCAGGTTTTTGGAAATGAACACAGTTCAGGTATAAGTTGCCTTGCTCTGATCTGACTACTTTGTTATGATTTGGATTGTTGTTGCCAATAATAGGAACTAGTCAAATAGTAAGACGACCTGACTTTGGTTTATCTTTAGTTGCCACCGAGCTATTTAGTTGGGGCAGTGGTGCAAATTATCAGCTTGGTACTGGAAATGCGCATATCCAGAAGCTG
Organism: Medicago sativa; assembly: GCF_051527215.1. NCBI lineage: Eukaryota > Viridiplantae > Streptophyta > Magnoliopsida > Fabales > Fabaceae > Medicago > Medicago sativa. Next base: position 83,500,181 of record NC_140755.1, on the reverse strand, counting down.
CCATGCAAAGTTGATTCACTTAATGGTTTAATCATTAGGCTGATTTCTGCGGCAAAGTTCCATAGTGTGGCCCTTACTGATCGTGGAGAAGTGTATACTTGGGGATTCGGAAGGGGGGGCCGTCTAGGGCATCCTGATTTTGACATACACAGGTATATGGTTTGTTTCTGTTTTAATCGAATACCCATTTTGTTAGTATTGGCGTTACCATCTATTGATAATTTTAATTAGGTTGAGTTTATTCAGAAAATTTCTACCTTGGATGAGAGTCCAGTTTACTGTCTTACTAAGTCCTCCTTTGAAATAATAAAAAAAAAAAATTGGTTTTCAAAATTTGGAGATCCACATCCTATGTCATCTGTTTATGCTATCGGACTATTTTGAGAAGGAGTTTATATTGTTATACTCATTGCAGTGGTCAAGCTGCCGTCATCACTCCCCGCCAGGTGATTTCTGGTCTAGGTTCTCGCAGAGTGATGGCAATTGCTGCAGCTAAGCATCATACCGTTGTTGCTACTCAGGGCGGGGAAGTGTTCACTTGGGGATCCAATAGAGGTAAAACTCGACGATATTAGACTATATCTCTGTTCATCAAGTTACGAGTCTTGTATTGTAGAGTGTAAATTACTTTACTGGATCCAACCTAGTAATCTTTTCCCTACATCCTTGTATTGTAGAGAGTCTTGTATTTGTTTATGTTTTTATGTGTGAAATTTGAGAGCGAGACAACATTGACGTTGACCTTTTCTTTTTTCTTGTTATGCAGAGGGACAGCTTGGGTACACTTCTGTGGATACACAACCCACACCTCGTAGAGTATCTTCTTTGAGGTCAAGAATTGTTGCCGTTGCTGCAGCAAACAAGCACACAGCTGTAGTTTCTGATTTAGGTGAAGTTTTTACTTGGGGGTGCAATAGAGAGGGTCAGCTTGGTTATGGCACCTCAAACTCGGCATCTAACTACACCCCACATGTGGTTGAATCCTTGAAGGGAAAGATTTTAACTAGAGTTTCTGCAGCAAAATATCACACAATTGTATTAGGATCTGACGGAGAGGTAACTATTTGCTGATTATGGTCTTTTTGTTATAAGCTAAACTTCTTGTAATTGTAAGAAACTGTAGTTACTTTTAATGACTGTTCTACTGCTCTTGCACCACAAATTTGGAATGCAAACATTTACAGAGGAATAAGGCCTAACTTTTTTGGGCACTGATATTGTTCTTTCCCAAAATTATGTTCAAGTTCAACTAAATTTTTTTCAGGTACATGGATATGAAACAAGCATCCTATCACGATTTTTAGTTATATCAAGTATATAGTTGTTGTCATGTCTGTAGGTTTTTTTCATAGTAGTTTTTGGCCTTCATCTTTATATTCTAATCTTCCTTGTTTTGCAGGTATTTACCTGGGGTCATCGACTTGTTACTCCAAAACGTGTAGTGATTACTAGGAACTTAAAGAAAAGTGGAAGCATTCCTTTAAAATTTCATCGCAAGGAACGACTTCACGTGGTTTCTATAGCTGCTGGAATGGCACACAGCATGGCTCTTACAGAAGATGGTGCACTATTTTATTGGATCTCCTCTGATCCTGATCTTAGATGCCAACAGGTTCTTTTTCTCTGAATTCCTCTCTCCACTTACGTTACGATTTTCTGGACAAACTTGTTGGTTATAAACATTTCTCTCCTTTATTTTTGGTCTCTAATAAAACAATATTGTACAGTTATATGCTATGTGTGGAAGAAATATGGTGAACATATCTGCTGGAAAGTACTGGACTGCTGCAGTTACAGCTACAGGTGATGTTTACATGTGGGACGGGAAGAAAGGTAAGGATAAGCCGCTTGTTGCAACTCGGATGCATGGTGTAAAGAAGGCTACTTCAGTTTCAGTTGGTGAAACACATTTGTTAATTGTGGCTTCCCTTTATCATCCTGTCTACCCTATCAACACGATTGATAATTCTCAGAAGCTCAAGTCGAATAACGGAAGTAGTATGGACGAGTTAAGTGAAGACATCTTATTTGAGGATATTGATGTCCATATTTCCTTGGACACAGTTCAAAATGATAATCTTAGTCAAAGGTCTACACCCAGCTTAAAAAGTCTCTGTGAAAAAGTAGCAGCAGAGTCTCTACTGGAGCCACGGAATGCCATACAATTGCTTGAGATTGCTGATTCCCTTGGAGCTGATGATTTGAAGAAATATTGCGAGGTACTGATCTTGACAACCATACAAAGTATTTGCGAAGACTCTGTATAATATTTTATTACATCTCTAGCTTTAAATTATGTTCCATCCCAGGTTTTACCATGAAAGAATGTTGACATGTGTCCCCGTAAAGATATGAATTTGACAAGCCTGCATTTTAAAAAATGCAGCATGACACCAAATTGATTGTTAATATTTTATGATAAGGACCCAATTCTTCATTGATCATAAATTCAGGATTTCAAAAGTCTCTTCCATAAGACACATACAAAATGAATATTCTTAGAATGATGTGAACATTGAACAAATTAATTGTTGTCAAGCTTTGTCTTAAACAAGACTTCCTACGTCTTGCTTTGAAGAAAGTAATGTTCTCTATATCCTCATCATTTCTTTTTTTTTTTTTAATAGTTCTAACAAAATAATTATCATAAAATTAAATTTAGTTATTACACTTGAGCATTACAGATTACATAATGCTGTCATCATGTATGTGTCTCTGTAATTTAAGTGATCTTTATTGATATATTTAGTTGGATTTGTATCTTGTACCTTACCAAAGGTGGGTTTCATATATACTTAAGCATCATATTATTTACTGGTTTCAGGACATTGTCATGCGCAACCTTGATTATATATTTTCAGTTTCAACCCATGCTGTATCAAGTGCTTCACTAAATATTTTGGCAAACCTTGAGAGGTTGTTAGACCAGAGATCATCCGAGCCGTGGAGTTACCGTCGGCTCCCAACTCCAACTGCTACACTCCCTGTCATCATTGACAGTGAAGAGGATGATTACGAGATAGAGTGTCAAAGGACTAGTGACAAACCAATGAAAATGTCTGCACTGAAATTGGAGAAAGTTCAAAGGTCAGATTCCTTTCTACAGCCCAAGGATGATCCTGATAGTGAAATGTCGAAAGTAGTTCGAGCTATAAGGAAGAAGTTGCAGCAGATTGAGATGCTTGAAATTAAACAGTCTAAAGGACATCTTCTCGATGACCAGCAGATTGCGAAACTTCAATCCAAGTCAGCACTTGAGAGCTCACTTGCAGAGCTAGGTATTCCGGTAGAGACCCCAAGGAATAAAGAGTCATCTTCTATTCTACCAGAAGGGAAAGGTAGTAAGAAAGGTAAATCATCGAAAAAACAAAGGAGAAAGAGCACCAACAAATCAAACACAGAGCAGACGGAAATAGAGTCTGTTTATTCTAAAAGTGAAGTGATCCCCGAATCTGAAGACCTATTGGACATTGACATCAAGACTGCTCCTAATTCAAAGGTTGGTTTCCAATGTGTTGTTCATGCTACCTACCTTGAAATAAACTTCCATTGAATTTCTTTTCCCTCTTAAAATCTTGCGTGTTGACTGTGGAGAGAGGTTTCTAGCAAAAAGAAGTGATTGGTAATAGATAAAGACAAATATGTACCTATAATCTGGAGTATGAAGGCACTCTTAGCTCATATCACTCCATGAAAATCTTCCTCGGTTCCTTATGACGATACTGTCTCGGGATTGGTTCACTTAGTGAAACAGTCAACCAAGTCTATAAATATTTAATTTTAGAAAAGTAGATATACGATTTCCTTTCTTTTGTTGAATATTTATAGAAGTATTGGTCCTTTTGGCTAACAAAGATGATATAATAATAGTTATAAATGCCTAGGAAATCATATTTGAAGTAATTATGAAGTGAAGAACCTCCATCTTCATCTAACACAAATATATTATTATATTTATGAAGAACAGATCATAACAAATTTCTTTTTTCTTCTATATTTCAGAAAAATAAATTGCACAGTTCCTTCCATATATTGCACTTCTTAATACTCAACTTTGTTTGATAGGTGGAAGAGGATATCTGCAAACATTCCACGGAAGACCAGGGTGAAAAAGATATAGGTTTTGTTGTACAGAAGAAAGATACTTCAGAGTTGGTGAAGGGCACGGGTCAGTCCCCAAAGGTTTCCAAGAAGAAGAACAAGAAGGGTGGGCTTTCTATGTTTCTGAGTGGTGCTCTTGATGAAGTCCCAAAAGAGGTGGCTCCCCCTCCTCCACCGACACCAAAAAATGATGGTCCTGCTTGGGGCGGGGCCAAGTTTTTGAAGGGTCCTTCTACTCTTCGTGAAATCCAGGATCAACAGAGCAAAATAGTAAAAGGTAACAAGCTAGCTGAGGTTAAAGTCAAGGTGGAAAATTTTTCTGACTTTGGCAGTGGTGGGAAAATAAAGTTGAGTTCATTTCTTCTTTCTAGCCCAATACCTGTTGCGCCAACTCGAAGTTCTCAGGCATCTGATGGAGATAAAAATACCCCTCCTTGGGCTGCTTCAGTAACCCCTCCTCAATCCTCTAGGCTGTCTTTAAGGGACATCCAAATGCAACAGGTTTGTAAATTAAAAGCTTCATTTGATGTGTTAATTCTTCATGGTATTGCGTTTGTAAAGTATTCTTTCAATTGGATTTTGGTATTTCTTTGGTCTCGGTTGTTATATGAAAGTATCCAAATAACATAATATTAAGATATTATCTTATTTTCATATATTAAGAGTTGCCTTAAGATAAGAAATTAGTTCTATGATATAAACTATGATTTTATATTTTACTTTTCAGGATTTGGCTCCACTAAAGTGAGTAGTTAATAAAGTGAAAAAAAAATCAAGGGTTGATATTTAACCACCCATGATTTGTTTTTCAATGGTTCACATTGCCCACTTTACTCTCTAAAATGCCTCACTTTAGAGGAGCCTGATCCTGATTTTCATATACTCTAACAGTAGTGTTCAGTGTTCAACTAAGAATGTTGTTTGGTTGCAGGTAAAGAAACAAGGCCTTTCCAGTAGTCCAAAGACTAAAACTTCGGGATTCACTATAGCTACTGGTCAAGGCTCACCATCTGAAACAACCGGGGTGAACCGCTGGTTCAAACCCGAAGTGGAATCACCATCCTCCATTAGGTCTATTCAAATTGAGGAAAAAGCTATGAAAGATCTCAAACGCTTCTATAGCAGTGTAAAGATTGTCAAAAAGCAACAATGTTAAGTCTCTTTCCAGTGATTATAGTCTACCCTGTGCTCTACCCTTCGCTTGCTCCAACCCAATGACTGTAAATTAGTCTGTAGAAGATATAGTTTTAGTATGTACATTCTTCTCTCTTAGCATGGTTTTCCGTTGTCAGTCTTTACTTCTGGAATTGTATCATATGATCATGATTTTACATTTACTCATTTTCATTGGTGTCTCAAGTTGGAGACTGGTCAATAATAATTGGAGTGAGCTAAGTTGCAGTCAAGGGTAGACATGGTTGCAGATTTTCCTTATTCAAATTACTTCCAAAGGCTCAATAATGTCAGAATAAGAGGGTATACTCATTTCCAGAAATAAGGGATTTGTATTTTCCCATACATAGGGTATATCTTGGTTTATATCCCAGCTAGAACCGTGACCCTTCTGTAGTTCCCTAAAGTTGTTCCATTTATTTAAGGAATTTTAAGACTTTAGAGCGATCACAATTGTTTAAATACTTCTTCATAATCTCTAGCAACTTGCAAAACAAGTTCATTGATTTATTTGTTTTAACGATTTTATTTTATTTTTTGTGGCACATTTTTTATTCTATTTTCTTGTTGTACATGTCATAATTCTTTTTCCTATGTCAATGATTTGTACATAGGACTAGTATTATTTATATGGCTAATGTGTTCACTTTGTATTAGAATACTTACATGTTTAAACTTTAATTAAAAGTGACAAGCATTTTGAAGTGCTTATGCAAAGACAAAAACAGATCAGCAGGCTTGATTCCTATGTGATAGCGTATCTATTATAGTACTATTTATTTAGAGACATGTAAATTAATTTTTGCACACGTTGGATTCTTAACTTTAATCAATGCACAAATTTTTAAAATAACATTGACAAGCAAATGATTCTGGTTAACATAAGACAGGTTTTGTGGGTAGGACCAAGAAGAGTGATTTTCCCTAACACTTTGGCACTTATATATATGACACTATACATAAAAGCAAGTTCTTTAGATTTTCATTGGTCTATATGAAAAATTATTGACACATACACAAATAACATTATAAAAATTGAGTTTTACTTAAACTTTGGAGTGTCTACAAATTTGCTTCAAATGATGAAATTATATGTTTATGTGAACTCTCAAGAGTGACATGATTCTTTCATATGCAAAATCAGTATCATGTGAACAATGAACTTGTTGTTCCCTTGTTCTATTTTCCTTTTGCATTGAAAGGTTATATTTATGTCAGTGAAATGGGAGAACACATAAAATAGGGAGGATATAGGAGGAGGAAAATAGACCAAACAAAAAGAAAAAGGTTTATTAGAAATGTGGTGGCATTTGCTGTGGGGCAAGTGGTTTGGAAGAAACATCGTGTATATGATACATGAGTTAAGAATAGGCACCAATTATTTGATCATTGAGATCCGTTTGATATGATATGACGTTTCCCCGATGCCTCAAATACTTTTCAAAATAATGGAAACAAAAAGAGTATATTGAAAGACATGAGACAATGCACAAGTCACTGCTGCCCGGGATGAATCTATTTTTATTTTTTTTACTAGTAGAGTTAAATTTAATATATACATAGATGTTATCCATCAACTTGATTCCTTTTTCTTTGTTACCTAGTTATATTATGAAGTTTTTACCGTTGTTTACCGGTTGATGATCTTCTGTTGAAGAACCTATATATAAGACATTTTTTTTTTTTGAAATAATATATACTCCCTCCGTTTCAAAATGAGTGTCGCTTTAGCAAAAAAAATTGTTTCAAAATGAGTGTCGCATTCGGTTTCCAATGCAATAATAACATTTTCTTTTCAATTGTACCCTCCAATTAATACTTTGTAAACTACTTCCAAAGTATTACTTTTAAAACTAACCAATAGTTAATAAGGATAATTTGGTAAAATAACCATTCTCTTTCTCTTAATAATTGCATTTCTTAATATGTGTGTAAACACCTAAAACGACACTCATTTTGAAACGGAGGGAGTATAAGACATATAAGGTGAGTTATTATCCCCTTTCAACCGAATTTTCTCTACACGCAAGAATCAATATATAGTTGATTAATACATATAGAAAATTGCTATATGAGAGATGTTTGCTGTAGATACTAGCGAAAGAATTTGTCCCATTAGTTATTTTTATGTAATTGAAAAGGAAAAAAAAAAGGGAACAAGAAAAGAAACTAAAGCTCACGAACAAGCAACACCTACAACATCAATCATCAAATCGAGACTTAGTTTCGTAGGACACCTATTTCAAATCTTCAAGGTATCATTGGAAAAAGTTCCGGTCTTCGCAAGCCAACAAAGACATTCATTTTCCTCTCTAAGAGTATGTTAAAAACAAATGTTCAAATCACCATACAAAAATGACACATTTTTTGGATGAGCAGAGCATAAGAATGGAGTTTAGAAGTTCGAATGAGGGTGGAAGATAACTTGAGAAAAAATAATAATAATAATTAATCCACATATATTTCGTACTTAAAATAAAATTGTAATATAGTATATCAAACATTTGAGAACAAGACGTGAGAATATAAACAGTAACATGTAGTCCATTAAGAAGGAAACAAAAATGTGACATACTGAAAAGTAAGATCAGTGGCGACACACTTTTCCTTGAAGATGTAGATATCTGATATCTCCATAGTTGTTAGCAGGAGTAGTTGTTGAATATACCAAGCTAGCTTTATCTTTCCGCGTATGTGACTCCAACGACCCTAACTTTAATTAATTTGATATAATGATCAAGAAAAAAATGTACCTTGCTTGTGGATGCCCATGATGCTTTTCTTTTGGTCCTCCTCGTTATTTTCAGTGCTTAATTACCTTTTCCTTTAAAGAGACAGAAATAGTCTGTCCCAAGGTATAAACAATATGAAAATGGTTTTCCTGACCTAGTCAATTTATTGGTGATCGTTAGATTTAGATCGAACAATTAACAAAGTACATAGGTTTAAAATTTTAAAATATCATTTAGACCGTTCAATCTTGATTCAACGATGAATTGATAGTGTGAATTCAAGTTATCTCAATGGTAGGGTATCTTGGTCCCTAAGCAATCTCTAGTCATTTATTCCTCTTTGTCATAAAGTTACAGCCAGCCTCAGAAGAAGACAACAACATCCATCCATCCACACTTTTTCATTATTGTATTGTTATAGTGACCTGTCTATCATGTTCTTTACCTTATTGAAGACTTCTTTATGTTAACTCTCTCTTACTTTGTCTGTCCTCTATTAATTGATTTATTATTTAGTGATTGGAAACTTGAGTGCTTTGCAGGCCTTTATTGGTTTTTTCTCGAACCTTGAGAAAAAGACATACACATAAGATGGAGCCTGCAGGGGAGAGAGTGCATATGTCACTCATAAACCTACCTATTATTACCTATATATGTATATCATGGTTGAAATTTTATCATATATATATTGTTCCTTTTATTTACCCTCCTAGGATTCCCTTTCTTTGTGAGGACTATTTTGTTGTTGAAAGGAAAAGGGGGGTGTTTGGAGTGAAGTTTTAAACTTTTGTTCTCAAAAGAGTGAGTATTGAGTGAAAGATTTGTCTTCAAGGGAAGGAAAGGAGGTGTTTGGAATGAGGTTTGTTCCAAGATCATTACACATCATGTTTCTTCTTCCCTTTCATTAATTCTTGATTAATTTATGTTCATCTATATATATTATCAAGTCACTACATGCATGGGATGAGATATTGAGAGTGATCTCGGACCAGGCTTCATTCCTCACACCTAGCTTTCCTAGTTTGTATTGTATCATCAAGAAGCCAAAGGAAATCCCCTTTTTCTCTCCTTCATATGATACATCCAGGTAATTTTATTTTTTTTCTATCCTTCAAAAGGTATAAGCATATATTTTCTTCAAAACAAGAGTATAGATCTAAGTAGATCGATGTCTTTTTATGTTCTAGCTAGCCAAAAGATTTCAATTTACAATATATACACTTCGATATTTTTTTAGGGAATATATATACTTTGATATTGAATATTGATCTAATTAATTTTTTACATTAATTATTATTTGTTCTTGTTGGTTTTGGAAGAGGAAGATGGGGAATATTGTTTCATTATTTTATTTATTTTTTGTTTAAAAAAATCATTATTTGAAAAAATTTCTAAATGATCAGCAACAAACACTTTTGCATTTGTTCAGCTTCTTAAATTCAAAAGAACAAGAAATAACAAAATATTCAATCTATAATCATGCTATATATATTACAAATTTTTGTAAATAAGATTTTAGCCGATTTCGATGTTATTATATGCATATAATCAAATACTTTGGATTGTTCCTTTTGCTAAGTTTTTATTTGCATCGATCCCCCCTATCCTTTGGGCAGCCACCATCTCTATGTTGATCATGTTGAAATGAATGCTGATAGTAGCAAGATACCTGTAATATAAGAAACCCTAGATTAGTAGCTAGTGCACATGCTCTCTCTTTTATATCAATGATGAAGCTCATCATTTTCATGAGATGAACAACATCATGAAGATTGATATTTATTTTAGGGATGTTTTGGTGATCACCCTTCTGCTGAAACAAAGAGAAATTAAGTTATAACCAAAAAAAGAAAAAACAAAGAAATTAATTTAAGTACTAATTAATGATATATTGATTTTTTTGTTTGTTTGGGAAATAGATCTCTTGATTCTAACCCTTCACATAGTTCAAAATGAATTTGGTGCAGTTAAAAATTAGTACTAAATAATCATTCATCTCCTTGGAAAAAAAAAACTAGATGAAATTGAGATTTTAAATTCATTATTATTTGCTTAATTAATTACAATGTAAGTCATTTGATTTGCAACCAGTAGATTTGAACTGCTAACTATAAAGTGACTACACAGTGAATCAGGTTAAAAGGATACACAAGTTAATTTGTCTATCATATATGCTTCACATATGGGAGTTGGTATATAAAACTTTAACATAATGGAATTGGTGTAGTTAAAAGTCACTTAGTCATCTAATTGTCATCCAATATATGAATCTAAATTTTCAAGTGTCAACTATAGTGCGTTGTTTCAATTTTTTGTTGTTTTCCCTTGATTTTTTCTCCTTTATTTTGTTTTTTCTCGTTTTGGTTTTTATTTTGTAATGAGTTAGAGTAATTTCGGTTTTTTTTTTCTACGTGTTATCCCTCGATGAATTGTGGGGGTGGGGGTGGGGGCAATTTATCCATATCAAAGAAAAATCAAACTTCTTTATTTTTTACAATCAAATATCATTTTCATTTTAGAACATCAAACTTCTTTATCTGCTTCATTCAACGTGTGATATCCATCTCATTCGTTCCATAATCAAATCTTATTTGCCATTAGGGTAAATTACACCAAATTACCCCAATTCATCAAGAGATAATGTATGCCTCACTTAGTCACTTTCTTACAATAAGTTACTATTTTCATCTCAAGAACATCAAACTTCTTAATCTCCTTCATTCAACATATAATCTACATCTCTTTTATTCCAAAATCGAATCATACTTATCATTAGGTAACTTACACCTAATTCATCAAATGATAATGTAGACCTCTTTCCGGTTTCTGTTGGCGTGTTTGCATATAACAGTTTCATTATTCTACTTGTTTTTCCATTAAAAACAACTATCAATTAACTGTAGTGATGGTGGAGTTGAATTGATTGGTTCAACACATATTGAGGTTTGAGTCAAATTTTAAGATGATATCTTTTAATTTGAAATCCATAAATATTTTAGTAAAACTATTATAAGATAATAATATTCCTGATCACTCCATATTAATATGCATCTCCTCATACAATATATATTAAACTCTATTTTACCAATTCATTGAGCTGAAAGTAGTACCATAAAGACATTATATATCATAGAAGACCGGGGATAAGACCCATTTCATTATCCCATAGTTAGGTCACACAAATTATCGTATTAGGTTATTTCATGCAAATTTATAATGATAATAACAATTTTATCAAATTAACTATTACTTGATTATCCTTTTTCAAAAAAAAAAAAACTATTACTTGATTATCATCTACATAAATATTGTAATGTGAAAAGTAATAACTCTAGAAAGTGATGCACATAGTCTTAACTCTTAATTAGATGATGACATTTTTTTTTCTCTAAGTACGATACTATTATAGAATAATTAATGGGTTGCTCATAAAAAGAATATAGAATAGTGGGAGTAATAGAAAGGAATCTCACTTCACATTCTTCTGATTCTTTGGAATATACTTATAATATTTATGGTTTTTTTATCATAAAAGAATATTGGACTACAAGTTAAATTAGCATGCTTGATATGGGTAAATTATTATTTTACTGAATTCTATGCGTTTCCTCTTGAATTGAATATGAATAGAACACTTGTTCTTTTAAGTGCGTTTCCTCTTGAATATGAATAGAACACTTTTTCTCAATGTCATAACTTGCTTCACTTGCACCACACGTGAAGCAAGTTATGGCGTGAAGCAAGTTGAAACTTAAATCACTTTTTAAGTTATGTCATATGACATTGAGTTTTTTATTTTGTGCCTATGGAGTTTTTGAATTTATAACTTTGTAGATCTTGCTCTTCCTTTTTATTTAGCTTTATCTTCTTTTCTTAGTTTGTACATTTGAAAACTTATTGTTTAATTATTTGTTTCTCCACCGAAAAACTTTATGGACTTGGTATGGCGGGAAGAAGATGAATTCTCGAATTAAATCACCTGTATTATTAGAAAATTTAGGGCAAGTGGATGATGCCCCATATCAAACAACACTTATAAAATTATTTATATTTATCTTTCTCTGATAACAGTATATTTACATATATTTGTTCTCTAAAGACATAAACACAATTAGAATCCAGAATTTACAAAGCTAAGCTAGCACTTTAAGTGTGTGATTATAGTATATCATTATTTTTTTTGAATGGATTATAATATCATGTTGTTTATGCTTTTTCTTGGATATGAATATTTATGGTTTGTCTAATATGAAATTTTATGGTTTGTCTAATATGAATGGATTATAATTTTTTTTTACTAAAAATGGTAAACATTCACCTTTAAACCATTTATAAGAGGTCAATATTAAACGCATCCGAATTCTTAAAGGTTTTAGGTTTGCCAAGAAAAACTTTACTTCATACATTTGATCACAAACAAAACACATACATAATCCAAGTCTAATACATCAAATACTTAGTACTACACCCACAGAAAAAGTAAAAACAAAAACAAAAAACACCCAAAATATCTAATAGTACGAAGAAGGGGACTTGACTGCCATCGCAAACGATACAAAGGACACCCTTTTTTTTCTTCCATAAACCAACCCTAAAAGAGATGCTTAGTATCAAACACTACCTCGTCTATCGAAAGCTTCGATCTTGGCTCAAAAGATAAAATCATTTCGAACCTTTCAAACCACCCAAAGAGAGATGCTTAACATCAAACGCTACCTCGTCTACCGAAATCTTTCTAGTCGCTTGCCATTCGATTTGGAATTTCATAACTTCAATATCCTGCTCTAATATATTAAATTTGTGTTCCGTATCTCTTTTCAATTGATTAATTGTAGCTTCCATATCCTTATTGATTTGAATTTTCATGGCTTTCATATCCTTATTCATTTGAATTATCATGGCTTCCATTTCTCTCTTAATCGTGGTTTCCTGCAACTCAACCATTGCAGCTTGGGACGCAATGAAGTCATCCTCCCACATGAAATAGTCACAATGTTTCAGTTTTTTCTGCAACATAGTCAGCAAAAAAATTAATAATACACTGTTTAATTTAATTAACTTAAGATACTGCTTTAATTATATATACTCCGATCCCTGGAAACATATTTTTTAGACGGTTAGTATTGTAATTTTTTTATTTTATTTTTAGTCTTGTAGCTAAATATACTTTGTTTTATTTTTGGTCTCTATTGTTTTGTATTAATTCCTACAAAATTTATTCTTATAAACATTAGTTTCTATGATATGCATGCAATATTTATTTTAGTAATTTTTTCACTCGTATTAGAGGAACGAAAATCAAATCTTCATATTGTGGAGACCAATTTTTTTAATATAACAAATTTTGCAAGAACTGAAACATAATAACAAGGACCGAAAAAATGTGGTAAATTTACAAGGACGAAAAAAAAATATTATAGAAACTAAAAGCAAAAAATAATATATTTGCATGAACCAAATGTATATGTAAACCTAAAATACCAAATGGCATGGGTTCAAAATGTGAAGTTAGAGTAGGGTTCTTTGTATTAATTTACCTCAGCATAATATGGACATCCAAAGAAACGTCTATCTGGATTCTTTTTTGTTCGAGAGATGGATATGACACACTTTGCTTCACATTTGCATGTAGGAGCAGCACTCACACTAGATGTCATTTTTGTTTTGTGTTTTGTATTTTTGAAGAAAATATCACATATATAAATAGAGAGACTAACCTTATCCTCTTTTTTAATTTGGGTGTCCCTTGGATGATAATTGAGTTCTATAAGAAGTTAAATACACACACCACAAAGTGAAAAAACGGTCCAATCCAATGGTTATCAGAAATTAACAAGAAGAGAGAGGATTAGCGGCCATAGGTGAGTGTGAAGATCGGTCCAATTCAATATTTCAATGTCACTAGAAATATTTACAATTCAATTTTTAAATTTTCTTTATGGAATGGTTTTGCAGTCCTTCACCCTTTTATGATTTTTTCTACATTACCCTCTCTTGTTTAGAAGGTATTTATCCATTCAAGATATCAACCAATCAAAATGTAATATACAAATGTAACATTAAATGTCAAATAAATGAGTCAATTTTTTCTATAAAAAAATAAATTTTAAAAAGGTAACTTTTAATTTTTATTTAATTATATTTAGGTATACAATCTTAATTAATTTACACTGTAGGGCTTGTAACCATTAAAATTTCACATCAAATTCAACCCAACCATTTGGTAACATGAATAAGCTAGCTTATAGCTTGTTGGACTAGCTTATAAGCTTGTTTTGATATAATAAGATGTGTTTGGTAAAAAGCTTTTTCCACTAGCTTATAGCTTTTTTTTAGAAACTATTTGAAGTAGCTTTTGAGCTTATAACTGGTAGTTTTTTATATTTTCTTCCAATTTTAACCCTATTTTTATATTTTCTTTCAATTTTAACCCTATTAATTTAATTTAATTATTTTTTAATAAAATAACATGTTCATGGCTTAAAAAATAACGGCCAAGTTCATAGCTTATTTTTTAATAAAACAACTGCCACATTTTCTTCTTTGAAAAAAAACTGCCATGCTTTATTTTATTTTTTAAGGAACGCTTTATATATATATATATATATATATATTTCTTAAAAGAAATGCTTTATATTTAACTATAACTAGCCTACGGTACGTTGTGAAATTTTATATATTCTTGCTTACATTTTTTTTTCCACCTTCCTCTTATTTTTGGGATTTATAAAAGTAGAGATCAATGAGCTTTTGCCCTCTTTTGTACAAAAAAAAAAAACAAAAGAAAAACAGAGATCAAAATTGTCGGTGAAATTTTATTGGAGAATAAAACCAAAAGTTTGAATATTTATAGGGATCCAAAACATAGTTAACCATAAATTAAAATATTAAAAAATAGTAAATACATTAGAAAAAATATCTCTCTCTCTCTATATATATTTTATTTTTTTGAAAGATATATATATATATATATATATATATATATATATATATATATACATATATATATATATACATATACATATATATATATATATATATACATATATATATATAAACATGTCCTTTTATGTCATTTTATACTTATCAGCCACTTCAACAACTAATTTTACCAAACACTTCAATTTTAATAAACCAGCTTTTCAACTATAAGCTATCAGGTATAAGACATCAACTATGAGCTAGCTTTTCAACTTTCAGCTAGCTTATAACTTATTTTTACCAAACACACCCCATATACGTTCATAAATTTTGTTCCATTCCAAAACCTAGAACACATATAACGTGCAATTTCTTCTTCCCATCTTGATTGTTCAATTCTCTCGTTTCAGAATTGCCGTCATTTCCAATAATCGTGAGAATCGCTGCCTTCCTTTTGATTCCAGACATTGTGAGAATCAGTGTTGTTTCCATAATCACATCAGGTATTGTGACTTGATTTTTCTTCTTGATTTGATTTTTCATTTTCGTTTCTTTCTCACTACTATCGTGACTTGATTGCAACGGTTTCACACTTATAATGCGACAGTGGAGACTTTCAACTTTGGCATGAATTCCAATGATGCTTCCATTTTTATTTGGGTTTTGAGTTTGATTGAGTTGTTTGAGATTATATAAAATTGTATTTTATCACACAAATTTTGCGTTTGATTAAGATAAATGGATCTTCAATGTGTTGATTATTAATTTTATTTTTGGTACAATATTGATTATTAAATTTACTTTTGGAATTTGTTTTATTCAAATCATTATATTGTGTTGTTATGTTGTTCCTGTTCTTGGTGAATTTTGTGTTACCGAAATGAACATTTGTTGAGATTGTGAACACGGTGTGAGGTCGGTTAACGCTATGGAAGAGAAGACAAAGTGAAATAAAAAAATAATAAATAATGCTAATACAAACATGAATTTCATAAGGTGGGCGTTAATTCGTGAGCAATTCGTGGATATAGCTTTTGGAAACAACGATGATCTCACGATGTCTGGAATCAAACGGACGACAACGATTCTCACGATAATGGGAAACGGCGGCAATTATGGAACGAGAAAATTGAACAATCAAGCTGGGAAGAAGAATGAAGAAGAAATTGCATGTTATGTGTGTTTTAGGTTTTGGAATGGAACAAAATTTATGAACGTATATGATGGGTTGAATTTGATGTGAAATTTTAATTTTTACAAGTCTTATAGTGTAAATTAATTAAGATTGTATACCTAAATATAATTAAATAACAATTAAAAGTTACCTTATTAAAATTGATTTTTTTATAGAAAAATTGACTCATTTATTTGACATTTAATGTTACATTTGTATATTACATTTTTGATTGGTTGATATCATGAAAGAGTAAATACCCTCTAAACAAGAGAGGGTAATCTAGGCCTCACCCCCTTTTTTGTTTTGTTATTCTTTTTTTTTTTTTGGAAAGATTTCTCGTGTATTAAGTGTAATGTATCGTTCCCTCAAAAGAAAAGGTGCAAAATCAATGCAACATTAATTTAACTTTTATTTTGTCAATAATGTCTTTAAGTTGTAAAATGACTATCAATGTCACAATTATAAATATAATTTTGTCTTTCCAATTTCTTCTTTTTAGGAAATGAATTCTTTCATGAAAGCAAACATGCTCTTAATTTGTGTAAACATGTGGAAAAATGGATAAAAAGTTTTTTATAGCAAAATAAATAAAGAAAAAGCTACTCCCTTCGTCCCTATATGTAAGCACCATTTGTCTCTAATAAAATGGTGCTTAGATATAGAGACGGATAGAGTAGAACAAGCTAATCAGAAAGTAGTCATAATCATAGTGTAATGCATCAAGTGTAATTTACATGTTGTGGAAGCATCCGTATCGAGTGTTGATTAATCTTTGGGCTTCGGATAAATTATAAAGGCCAGATAATGTCAGCTAAAGAAGTTGGAGATTGCTTTATTCAAAACAAAAAAAAAAGTTGGAGATTGCTGTAAAACCTCCATCAATTGCTTAAAATTCCAGTTACACTTTTAAGAAGAAAAAAAAATGTCTATTGAAATTCCAGTTACACTTCTACGAGGAGTTTGTTGAGTAATCAACAAAGAAGTTTGGATAATGCTATCAATTTCAATCCAAGAATCCAAGATGGCAAGGTGTTAGGTTGGCAAGCAATTTTTTGGATTCAACAATTTAATCTCTCTGAGATGGAAATGAAATTCAGGTTTGAAATTTAAGATTTTCTACTCTCTTCTTTTGAGAACGCCGACGTATAACTACGTTAACTTGGAACATATGTTGCCGTAATATGTTTTAATGGAGTTTTTAAACCTTAGTTTTAGTAAATCATGAGTAGACACCACATAACTGATTGTTTTCTAAGTTAATTCCAACAAAGAGGTAAAAAGATTCAAGGATTCCATGTTCGCAGTAGGGCAATTAAACCTTGCAACTTTAATCAATTCTTTTAAATTCACCCTTTAAAATAAGTTTTACTAATTGCTAAGTTGAACGACAATCCATATAAACCATAAACTTACTACTTTATTATCTGTTACGATTTGGTGCACTTGCCAATTTCGTCCATCAAAATTTTAAAAGTTAAAGATCCAAAATTTAAATCTAGAGAAAATATTAACATAACATTTTTTTTAAGGAGCAATTAACAAAACATTTGTTATTTTAAAAAATTATCTAATGTCATTTTTTGGTTGGATTCTTAAAATTGTGTTTCATAGCTTTAGTTGAAGTGCTGAAGATGATTACATATTTGGTTTTATTACCCTTATATTTTTACATAAGTGGTTGAAAATTCTCTTTTTAAGAGAAGTGGTTGAAAAGTTAGCACACTATTATAAGTATTTTATCTATACAATCCAACGACTCTGAAAAATACATAACACGTCATTCAATTTTACCTTTTGTCAACTTATCCATTAAAAGAAAAACGAGCAAACTATCAAATTGATTTGTAAGTCACTTTTTAAATTGTCTCTTACTTTATTGATATTTTAAATTAATTATTGTCTTTATGTTTTTGTCACATGACTAAAAATTTAATTAAGAAACTTTTGATAAAAACAATGATTAATTTAAAATATTAATAAAGTTATAAACTAATTTGAAAATGACTTACGCAAGAAGCAAATATGTGGCTTACTCTATTTTGTTTTTATACATTATCTCTTTTTCAACTTATGTATTACATTTTAGAGCAATGATATTTGTACATCCATTTCATGACAACTTTAGTGACAATGTTGTTTTTCTCTCTTCTTATTGATCAAAGAGTAATGATATTTTGACATCCATTTGATGACAACTTTGTTGACAACCTTGTTTTTCTCACTTCTTATTGGTCAAAAACAATGGAGAGAGAAAAAGGAAGAGAGAGAATAACAACATCATGTGAGTATGAGAGAGAAAGTTGTCCAAAAGTTATCAAAAAGTGGTTGTCAAAATATCATTTCTCTTGATCAAAAACAATGGAGAGAGAAAAAGAAAGAGAGAGAATAAGAACATCATGTGAGTATGAGAAAAAAAGTTGTACAAAAAATTGTCATAAAATGGTTGTACAAATATCATTTATCTACATTTTATACATTATCTCTTTTCAACTTATGTATTACATCACATCTTTGAGATCTTATTTTGTTATTAATATTATTATTGGACATTGTTGATGTTACAAGGTAGCTGATCTCTGCAGTAATGTGTCACTGCCACGTGTATTTGTTTCCAATATTTTTTTCAGAAAAAATATTATTAATCATATTTTATTCATTTTTTTATTCAATCTTATTCATCTCTCAAAGGTCAAATGGTTTGATACTTCATTCAATGCACAGTGGCATTGAATTCATGCTTTCAGTTTCACATAAACTCAAGGTAATTTCTTGTTCTATAAGCTTAAACATACGAATCTCAATGTTCAATGTATCAGCTTTTGCTTTTCTTTGAAAAGCTCTTCAAATCACTTTTGGAAAAAAGTTGCTTTTTATTGAAAAACCAAGCATTTGTGCCATTTTTGTTAATGATGAAGATTTTGTGTTCTTTTTAAAAGGGTTCTTAGTTTTCTTCATTATTTGAGGTTATTAATAATGTATAATGATGATAATGGACCTCATTTCTATGGACAGTGTCTTACAAACCCTGTTGAATTAGATTCAGTGCTAATGAGTGGCTAAAATGGCTAAAATTCCAATCTTTTTGGTAGGATTTTGGCTATTAAGTAATTGGGCTGGTTTATTGGAGACAGAAGACATGATGAAGTATAAGAACCCTAATGAGTCAATTGATATTAGAGTTGAGGATCTTATTAGTAGAATGACTCTTGAGGAGAAAATTGGTCAAATGTTACAGATTGAGCGTAAGTATGCATCTGATAATGTGCTCAACAAATATTTTATAGGTAAAGATAATGATTTTTTGTTTCCCTATTTTTCTAAGGTATATTCATTCAATTAGGTTCTAATGAAAAATACTTGTTTTTTGATTATTGATTAGGGAGTGTTATGAGTGAGGGAGGGAGTACTCCAGCTCCACAGGCTTCTGCTGAAAACTGGATTGATATGTTGAATGAATTTCAGAAGGATGCTTTATCAACAAGGCTTGGAATTCCGATTTTTTACGGGATTGATGCTGTTCATGGCAACAGCCCTGTTTACAAAGCAACAATTTTTCCTCACAATATTGGGCTTGGAGCTACCAGGTAAATTTTTTATAGGCAAATGCTAGTAAATTAGCGGTTTTGTTAATTGTTTGTTAGTCTCTAGGGATTGAACCTCGGCCTTTTGATTAGGACTTTTTCGACGTCCCTCAGCTCACCAATAGAGCTGTCTACTTGGAACCTACCAAGCTGCCTACTTGACATTAGAAGGCTTTTGGGTAGGGTGTGTAAATGTTAGATGTAAACCATCAGGGAATTTTCTGTACCAGTTAATAAAAATCATTCTATTGCTTATGCAAGTTATTATTGCTCTTCTTATAAATGATAATAATGTGCATTTCTATTTTTCTGCTAGGGACCCTGAACTAGTGAAGAGAATTGGAGCAGCAACTGCACTTGAAGTTAGAGCAACAGGAATGCAATATGTTTATGCACCTTGCGTAGCAGTAAGTACATACCACCAACTTTTGATGTTATCATCTTATACTGAGATTTTAGGACTGGTATATGCTCTTGGTAGGTTTGTAGAGATCCAAGATGGGGTCGGTGTTACGAAAGCTACAGCGAAGATCCTAAAGTAGTTCAAGCTATGGCTGAAATCATATTGGGAATGCAAGGGGACATTCCTGATAATATTCCAAAGGGTGTTCCTTTTATTGCTGGAAAGTAAGAATTTAGGGTCAGTTTACTTTCTAACATTTTTAATTTTGATTTTTACATTGTATGTGGGTGGCATGAAATGACATTTGGTTGTGGATTGTCCTTTTTAGTTGTGATAGAGAGAAGATGAAAGTTAATTAGAGAGAACGCATTTCTGGAAACACTGAAAACAATATATTGAAATTTTTCAAAAATATTCAACTATTTTTAGCTATGAAGCACGTACACTTCTTAGATTAGGAGTGTCCCGGTGTTGGACACGCATCGGTGTCCGACACCGACATCGATACCGAAACGACGCTTATGATTCTATTGAATTATGTGATTTTATTAAATTATTACAGGTGTCGGTGTGTCCGTGTCCGTGTCATGTCCGGTGTCCGTAGCCGTGCTTCATAGATTTTTCGAATGCATTTTCAAAAACTTCTGTAATACATTCTCTGGTGTAATTTTATCAGCAAAAATGGAAACAGGAAACACCAGACGTAAACGAGCCCTTAGAAAACAAAATAGATAGTTTTAATATGATAGTATCAATTAAATTGAACCTTGTAGTTGATAATATTGCTCTTAATTCAATTGAACTGTGTAGTTGATATCATTGGTCTTAGCCTTTTTTTAGCCATAGGTTTCCATGTACCTGTTGTAATATGTGGCAGCTCAGTCTTTAGAAACAAAGCTACTAAAATTCAGGCCAGAAAAAATGTACATCTAGTTGTCTTTCCTTTCCCTTTCTATTCTTCATCTTCTTTCTCATTTCTTATTCTTACTTGATCGGCTATGGTTGAAAACAACGAGATAGCTTATCCCTAAAAGCAAGGCTGGAAGAATTCCTTATGTTGCACCATACTATAAAGGACAAAACTTAGGTGCATTTCTTAGGTGCTTTTCATGTGGTTCTTCACATCAAATACTCATAACTACCAATGATTTCTCAAATCCACAAATTTCTCAAAGTTTGTTATAAGCACAAAAAGTGAATTTTATGTGAAGAACCATACAAAAAGTACATAAGGAAATGCACCTTAGTTTTGTCCTACTATAAAATGCTTATTCTATGTCAAAACATATTATTGATTTTGGCTTAGTTAGAGTGTTAAGTTTTTTTTGAAATACTTTTGTATCACTGGACAGTGAAAAGGTTATAGCTTGTGCTAAGCACTACGTCGGTGACGGTGGAACAACCAATGGGATAGATGAGAGTGACACTGTTATAGATAGAGATGGATTGATGGAAATTCACATGCCAGCCTACTTGAGCTCCATTAGCAAGGGTGTGTCAACCATTATGGTATCTTACTCGAGTTGGAATGGAGATAAAATGCATGCTCATCACGACCTTATTACTGGCTTCCTCAAAAACACTCTCCATTTCCAGGTAAATAATTTGTTCATCAAATGTACCATTGAAAATCTAAATCATCATATATGCAAAATTTTAAATAACTAACCCCCTAAGCTTTTCTTGGATTATGACAGGGATTTGTTATTTCAGATTTTGAGGGTATTGATAGGATTACCTCACCATTTCGTGCTAACTGCACTTATTCAGTTCAAGCAGGAGTGTCTGCTGGCATTGACATGGTAGTTTAGGCCTAATACGTATGCTTGAATTAATAATGTTCAGTGAAGAAACATTTAATATTGTTACACACTTTGCTTGTGTTTGCAGTTCATGGTTCCAAAGTTCTACACCGAATTTATTGATGATCTAACAACATTGGTGAATAATAAATTCATTCCTATGAGTCGAATTGATGATGCGGTGAGAAGAATTTTGCGGGTTAAATTCATGATGGGTATTTTTGAGAACCCATTTGCTGATTACAGTTTGGTCAAATATCTTGGGATTAAGGTTAGCTATTTTCCTTTCCCTAAGTTCGAATTAGATAAAACTTATATGGACCACCCTACAAATATCTCTTCTATGCTTGTTTAAATTCTGAACAGGAGCACAGAGAACTGGCTAGGGAAGCTGTAAGGAAATCCATGGTTCTTCTAAAAAATGGTAAATCTGCTGAGAAGCCTTTGTTACCTCTTCCTAAAAAGGTTCCAAAAATACTTGTGGCCGGAAGCCATGCAAATAATCTAGGATATCAGTGTGGTGGCTGGACCATTGAATGGCAAGGAGTCAATGGCAACGATGATATCAAAGGTATGATTGATTTTAAATTTTCGAAATAGCAAAAACACTTACTGGCTTATGATATCGACTATGTGCCTACTGGCTTATTTGACCTTACTAGCAAAAACACTTGTTCCTATATGCTAGAGATTATGTAAAAAACTAAAGAGTTGTCCATAAGCTGTTTTTCGGTTTATTTCTATAAGTTCTCCAAGATAGCTTATGAGATCAACTTATACCTGATATTCATGCAGCTTGATTTTATTTTATCCCTTTTTTTATTATATAGAAATAGCTTGTACATAACTCTAATATGATAAGCGCATATGCTAGTAAGCGCTTAATTAAGTTGTTTATTCAAACGGTTGCTACCCTTGTTAATATTGTATACTTCATATGATCAGGGACTACAATTCTCAATGCTGTGAAAAACACTGTTGATCCTGAGACCACAGTGATCTACAAGGAGAACCCTGATAAAGAATTTCTCGAATCCAATGAATTTTCCTATGCTATAGTTGCAGTAGGAGAGCATCCTTATGCTGAAATGCATGGTGACAATATGAACTTGACAATCCCAAACCCTGGTCCTGAGATCATAACAAATGTTTGTGGAGCTATGAAGTGTGTGGTTATCATTATTTCGGGTCGGCCTTTAGTTATCGAACCGTATGTTGGTTTGATAGATGCAGTTGTTGCTGGTTGGCTACCAGGTAGTGAAGGACAAGGCGTGGCGGATGTTTTATTTGGAGACTATGGTTTCACAGGAAAGCTTCCAAGAACATGGTTCAAAAGTGTTAATCAACTTCCAATGAATGTTGGAGACCCCCATTATGACCCCCTTTTCCCATTTGGGTTTGGCCTTACTACCAAACCTACTAAGGCTATTTACTCTGAATAGCTATTATTTTGAAATGTATACTCATTATAAAGAAAACATTAAAAGAGTGTGCAAGGTTGATTTTGAACATTCGGCATTCATTTTTTTAGTTGAATTCAAAACTGAGTAATGTATATGGGAACTTGGTTCACGTCAATTTTTATGAACTCATTTCATATTGGTAAGTTCACTTTTACCCCTACCACAACAAAAAAAGATGCAAAGAATTTATAGAAAGCTTGTGAATAAATGGAAAACACAAAATAAACAGGACAAAATCGGTTTGAATTCTAATATGAGAGGAAGATAAAGATGAAGGAATACAATATGAGAGGAAGAGAGACAAAGGAAGAGGATCAAGAAAGAGAAGAAAAGAGAAATAAAAAGAAAAATTAGAAAAGGATAATAGTTGAAAAAAGACATTTTCTTCAATTCGAAGTATAATTGGAAATCATCAACACTCAACTGATGTTGATGATTTCCAAGTAAAAGCAACAACAACAACAACCAAGCCTTATCCCACTAAGTGGGGTCAGCTACATGGAACAAATGACGCCATAGTAAAAGATTAACCCATAGTAAAAGCATAAAAAAAAAAAAATTGATACATCTCGAAAAAGATTAACCATAGTAAAATTATTCTTTGGAAAAACAGTGTAACAAGAAATATGTGTGCTCAATTTATTTTAAGGACTCTTTACTTATAGACATGCAAAACCCTACTTTTCCGAAACTGTTGTTGTGCGATGCGTACCAGTCTCTGTGTCGCAGTTCATCCTTGCTGTGCAATGAAGCGTGACTATATACCCCAAAGACAACTATGATATCCTTGTAGAAAGTCTAGCACGACCAGTCGACCACATAGTTGTCTGATTAGGGTATTTTGGCATGTTCCAAGGCCTTTTTCCTCTTTTTTGCTCTCCTTTGTGAATACTTTGATTTCCTTACAAAAACTCGACTAAAACAATAGAAAACTTCCTAAAAAAAACTCAAAACTAGCTCCTAAATGATGCTAAAAACCCTAAATTAAATACTTTCATCAAGTTGTCTTTCTCATTTTGTTGTAGATAGTTGTAGGATTTAACGGTGGACAACCCCTATTAGTTTTGCATTTGAATAAAATTGTCACCTTTATTTGTGGTGGGACACCCTTATTAATAAGGTTTCAGATTTAAATTGACATTTGTTATAAATATATTATAGTGGATGTCCACCCACTATACTTACCATGCTCTTCTATTTTCCCTATAAATAGGGTACTTTGTAATAGAAACAGAGAAGAGAAAATAATACAACTTCTCTCACTTCTCTCTCTTTCTCTTCATTAATCTATATTTTATAACACGTTATCAGCACGATTGTTTCTAACCGGGAGTTTACACTACTGCTACGTATGTTACCTATACTCATCACTTTAATATCACTACTTAATATTGCTATGTATATCATTTATCTTTATCATCTTAATATTATTATTATCTGCCCCGGTTATAGATAACTGGCAATTCGTCAAGTGATTTATAACTAGAGTGGCTATTATTGTTATTATTACTTTACTTCTTATTATAGAAAACTGGCAACTCGTCAAGTGATCTATAATAAGTATGGATATTATTATTTAAAGTGGTGGTCTAAAACCCCATATATACTATATTATCACGAAAGATAATTTCGAGTAGTGATACTAACCAAAGTTATGCGATCCTTTCATACCAAAGTCATGTCCTTAATGTGTGAAAACTATATTTTATGTCATGTTTTCAAACTGCTCCACCGCAAGCTATGTGTGTTCTCTGCAACAATCTATACATAGCTGAACTATTTCAAAGGAAAAACTAAGCCATGCATTTAATGCACTATATAGAAAACTTGACAATTGTTTGTTGCAATTTTCTTTTTGACTGGAGCATGCACCATGTGATGTTGCAATTTTCCTTATTGAAAAACTCATGTGTTACTTCTTTTCTTTTGTCCGCGTGAAGTTTTTTTTTTAGCATTTGACTGGACTAAAAAAATGGTATTGCAGACCATTTGAAAAATCATGTCCTAACTTAGATGATATTTAACGCTTAAAATATTTTTCTCATTATTCAACGGTTATGAACAGTGATTTCAACAGTCATGAACAGTAATTTCAACGGTCATGAACGGTGATTTAACGGCTATGAACAGTGAATTTAACGGTAACAATAACGGTCATTTTTTATAAAATTCACTCTATAAATACCTCACCTTCATTCATATTTTTTTACATCTCAAAATATTTACCCATACTTACAAAATGGCTAAAATCTTTTTTCTATGCATCACTCTATTTGTGGTTATTGTGTTCTTCTTCTTTTTCACTCATATTGAAGAATTAGGAGAAGATTTTGTACTATTAGCTATAATTTTCGTTTTACCATTATTAGTCTTTGCTTGTATTATTACTTTTTATTTTCGTGGAGGATTAGATTAAAATATTATATTATCATGTTTTGTAATCATTGCTATTAAATAAAATGGTATTTTTTTTCGTCATAATATATATATATATATATATATATATATATATATATATATATATATATCTGTGTGTGTGTATATTTAATGATGATTATGCTCTTCTGTATTATAGATTGAATCATGTCGAACCTTGCAAAACTTGATTTTGAGGCTCTTAATATTTCTGGAAATAATTATCTGGCTTGGGCTCTAGATGCCAAAATTCATTTAAATGCCGAAGGGCATGGAGATACAATTAAAGAAGGAAACAAAACAACTGAACAACAAAAGGCTAAGGCCATGATATTCCTTCGTCACCACCTTCATAAGGATCTAAAAAATGAATACCTTACCATAGAAGATCCAAAAGATCTTTGGGACAATTTAAAAGAAAGGTTTGACCATCAGAAAACTGTCATCCTTCCTAATGCTCGTAATGAATGGTTATATTTGCGTTTACAGGACTTTAAGTCTGTAATCGAATATAACTCGGCTGTATTTAAGATTACTTCTCTATTAACACTGTGTGGAGAAAAGGTGACTGATGCGCAGATGTTAGAAAAAACATTCTCCACTTTTCATGCATCTAATGTAATCCTGCAGCAACAATACCGTGAAAAGGGTTTTAAAAGGTATTGTGACTTAATATCATGCCTGCTTGTGGCAGAACAAAATAACGAGCTTTTGATGAAAAATCACTCGGCTCGTCCCACTGGTAGTGCTCCATTCCCAGAAGTGAATGTAGCAACACATGATCACTATGGACAAAATCGTGGTCGTGGCCGTGGTCATGGTCGTGGACGTGGACGTGGACGTG
This sequence comes from Medicago sativa, assembly GCF_051527215.1. Taxonomy (NCBI): domain Eukaryota; kingdom Viridiplantae; phylum Streptophyta; class Magnoliopsida; order Fabales; family Fabaceae; genus Medicago; species Medicago sativa. The sequence continues at coordinate 83,473,569 of NC_140755.1, read as the reverse complement.
GTCGTGGTTATGGAAGGGGACGTGGTTTTGGTTTTAATCGTAATCACAATGGAGATTACAAGAACACATACTCTCACCAAAACAAAAACACATTTTCTCACCAGAAGATGAAAAATGTTGTAAAGAATGATATTGGTCAAAGCAGCAAAAGTAATGAGAGTATTTGCTATCGTTGTGGAGGAAAAGGTCATTGGAGTCGTACCTGTCGTACCCCAAAACATCTTGTTGATCTTTACCAACAATCACTTCAAAATAAGGATAAAAGGGCTGAAACGCACTTTGCATGCGAAAATGATGAAGATGATTATGGTAATATGGAAAGTACCCACTTAGATGCTGCTGATTTCTTTGTTGATCCTGATGAAAAGATTGACCATCTCATTAGAGATGAAAATATCCAGGAATAGAACCCCACCTATAAAATGTTTAAGAGTACCTTTTATTTTCTTATAATAAAAGTGTTGTATGATATGTTTTTATCTAATGATAATAAAAGTTTTACAGTCTTATGTTGTATCTATTTGTTTTATGTTATGTTTTATCTGATAATAATAAATGTTTTTATAGTAATTCTTATATTCATACTTATCTCTTATTTGTTCATTTTTAGATAGAATGAGTATTAACATTAACCCCAATAATGGAGATATGTGTCTCGCTGATAGTGGAACAACTCATACAATTTTCAAGGATAAAAAATATTTCTCTTCTTTTCTAAAGCAACAAACCGGTGTTAGTACCATATCTGGAAGTTCAAAAATAATTGAATGCTCCGGAAGAGCTAATGTAATATTGTGTGGAGGAACAAATTTAAACATTGAGAATGCATTATATTCTCCCAAGTCTCATAGGAATTTATTAAGTTTCAAGGATATTCGTCTAAATGGATATCATATTGAAACAAGAAATGAAGGAAATATTGAATATCTTTATATAACGAGACATCATTTGGATAAAATAAGTGTAGTGGAAAAGTTACCTTCCTTTTCCTCTGGTTTGTACTACACTTATATAAGTGCAATTGAAGCACATGTGATTGTAAACCAGAAGATTACAAATCATAATAAATTTGTTGCTTGGCATGACCGGTTGGGACATCCCGGGTATATAATGATGCGAAAAATAATTGATAATTCTTGTGGTCATCAATTGAAGAACCAGGAGATTCTTCAATCTAATAAATTCTCATGTACCTCTTGTTCACAAGGGAAATTGATAATCAGGCCATCACCAACAAAAGTTGGAAGTGAATCTCTAAATTTTTTAGAGCGAATACATGGTGATATTTGTGGGCCAATACACCCACCTTGTGGACCATTTAGATACTTTATGGTTTTAATTGATGCATCAACTAGATGGTCACATGTTTGTTTATTATCAACTCGCAACCAGGCGTTTGCGAGATTGCTAGCTCAACTAATTCGAATAAGAGCTCATTTCCCTGATTATCCTGTCAAGAAAATACGACTTGATAATGCCGCTGAGTTCTCATCTCAATCATTTAATGAATATTGTATGTCCATTGGAATTGACATTGAACATCCTGTAGCACATGTTCATACACAAAATGGACTTGCGGAATCATTTATCAAGCGTATACAGTTAATTGCAAGACCATTTCTCATGAGATGCAAATTACCCATTTCCACTTGGGGACATGCAATTTTGCATGCTGCATCATTGATTCGCATCAGGCCAACAAGTTATCATAACTCCTCCCCTTTAGAAATGGTTCTTGGTCGAGAACCTAATATTTCCCATCTAAGAATTTTTGGATGTGCGGTGTATGTTCCAATTCCTTCACCACAACGCACTAAGATGGGTCCTCAACGAAGGTTGGGAATATATGTTGGATATGAATCTTCATCCATTATAAAGTATCTCGAACCAACAACAGGAGATTTATTTACAGCTCGATTTGCTGATTGTCATTTTGATGAATCAAATTTCCCAATATTAGGGGGAGAGAAAATGCAGCTAAAAAGGGAGATCAGTTGGAATGAATCTTCATTATCTCATCTTGATTCTCGAACTAAACAATGTGAACTCGAAGTTCAAAAGATAATTCATTTGCAAAGTTTATCAAATCAATTACCAAATGCATTCACTGATCCAAAAAGTGTGACTAAATCACATATACCAGCTGCTAATGCTCCAATAAAAATGGATGTCCCTGTTGGACAATCTAAAATTGCAAATGAGTCTGAACCACGCTTGAAGCGTGGTAGACCAATCGGTTCCAAAGATAAAAATCCTCGAGCAAGAAAAGGAGCAAAAAGGGAAGATGACCCAAAAGAGGATATAGAAACTCTAAAAGAGTCTTCTGACATAATCAATATTTCAGTTCCAGAAGAACCTAATCAGATATCTGAAATACCTGAAAATCAAGAGATCTCAATAAATTATGTCACCAATGGAATACAATGGAACCGAGATGAAGTCAACCTTGATGATGCTTTTGCATATCATATAGCGTTAAATGTGATAAATGATAATGATGATCAAGAACCAAGGTCTATTAAGGAATGTAGACAAGGCAAAAATTGGCCAAAATGGAAAAATGCAATTGAAGCAGAATTAAATTCTCTTAATAAGAGAAAAGTTTTTGGACCTGTTGTCCGAACACCTAAAGATGTGAAGCCAGTTGGATATAAATGGGTGTTTGTCCGAAAACACAATGAGAATGGTGAAATTGCAAGATACAAAGCAAGACTTGTTGCTCAAGGGTTTTCCCAAAGACCCGGAATTGATTTTGATGAGACATACTCACCTGTAGTTGATGCAACTACTTTTAGATACTTAATGAGCCTTATAGCTCATGAAGGGCTCAATTTGCACATGTTGGATGTTATTACAGCCTACTTGTATGGCTCACTTGACAGTGACATTTACATGAAACTCCCTGAAGGATTTAATTTGCCTGAAACAAATAATTCAGGATCTAGGGATGACTACTCCATAAAATTATATAAGTCTCTCTATGGGCTAAAACAATCAGGACGCATGTGGTACAATCGCCTCAGTGAATATTTGCTGAAGGAAGGATATAAAAATGATTCCATTTGTCCATGTATTTTTATGAAAAGATCTGGAAAAGAATTTGCTATAATTGCTGTCTATGTTGATGACATAAACATTATCGGAACTCCTGAAGAGCTTCCAAAAGCCATAGATTGCTTAAAGAAAGAATTCGAGATGAAAGACTTAGGAAAGACAAAGTTTTATCTTGGATTACAAATTGAGTACCTAAATGGCGGGATTCTTGTGCATCAAGAAGCTTACACAACAAGAGTGTTAAAGCGATTTTACATGGAAAAATCTCATCCATTATCTACTCCAATGATTGTTAGATCACTGGATGTAAAGAAAGATCCTTTCAGACCTCAAGAAGAAGATGAAGAAATACTTGGTCCTGAAGTACCATATCTCAGTGCAATAGGTGCATTGATGTATCTTGCTAATAATACACGTCCCGATATATCATTTTCTGTCAATCTATTAGCAAGATATAGTTCTTCACCTACACAAAGACATTGGAATGGGATTAAGCATGTACTTCGTTACCTTCGAGGTACAATGGATATGGGATTGTTTTATCCTAAAGTACCCAAACTAGAATTAATTGGTTATGCAGATGCAGGTTATTTGTCAGATCCTCACCATGGTAGATCACAAACAGGTTATTTGTTTACAAGTGGAGATACAGCAATTTCATGGAGATCTGTGAAACAGACAATAACAGCAACATCATCAAATCATGCGGAACTTTTAGCATTACATGAGGCAAGTAGAGAATGTGTTTGGTTAAGATCCATGATTAAGCACATCCAAAAGAATTGTGGTTTATCCTCTGGAAGAATGGATGCAACAATAATTTACGAAGATAATACAGCATGCATCGCTCAGTTGAAAGAAGGATACATTAAAGGAGACCGAACAAAACATATTTCTCCAAAATTCTTTTTCACTCATGATCTTCAAAAGAATGGTGAGGTCAACATTCAACAAATTCGTTCGTGTGATAATCTTGCAGATGTTTTTACAAAGTCACTCCCAAGTAAAGTTTTTGAGAAACTTGTACTAAAAGTTGGTCTTCGTCGTCTAAGAGATATTTGTCTTCATGAGGGGGAGAAATAAATGTATTCTGCACTCTTTTTTCCTTCACCTAGGTTTTATCCCATTGGGTTTTCCTGGTAAGGTTTTTAATGAGGCAGTTCACACTTAAAAGGATATTGTACTCTTTTTCTTTCACTAGAATTTTTTTCCACTGGGTTTTTATTTTAGTAAGGTTTTAATGAGACATATCTTCGGTGGACATCCAAGGGGGAGTGTTATAAATATATTATAGTGGATGTCCACCCACTATACTTACCATGCTCTTCTATTTTCCCTATAAATAGGGTACTTTGAAGAGAAAATAATACAACTTCTCTTACTTCTCTCTCTTTCTCTTCATTAATCTATATTTTATAACAACATTGAAATTTTTCAAGCCCCTTGTAGAAAATTCAATTTATAAAACTTTCTATTTTGTTTCTTCTCAAACAAACACGTTCTATTTTATTTTTTTAACATTATCTAGTGTATTACATCACATCTATGAGATCTTATTTTGTTATCTGCTTGCTTCTATTTTAATAAATATTTTTGGACACTGGTGTTACTTGCAAGCTGTACTTGTTACAATATTTATTAACAAACTTTTATGTCCAGAATTCAATCATCTTCATCTACCTTATTAATTATAGACTATTAATTTCTTATTCAACTTATTTTTTATTCAATCTTATCCATCTCTCAAAATGATCTCAATCATTTACCATAAATATATTTCAGCGTTTGGTGATGATGTTCATTTTCATTCCATGCACAGTGGCATTCATCATAAACTCAAGGTGATTTCTTATTCTTTAAGCTTTACATATAAATCTCAATGTGTTAGCTTTGGTTTTTCTCTCCAAATCACGTTTGAGAAAAAGTTACATTTGCATGAAAAACCAATGATAGTGAACCTTCTTACTATGGACAGAGTCATACAAAGCCTGTTGAGTTAGATTCAGTTCATAGGAGAGGCCAAAATGGAAAAAAATTCAATCTTTTTGGTAGGGTTTTGGCTATTAAGTAGTTGGGCTGGTTTATTGGAGGCAGAAGACTTGATGAAGTATAAGAACCCTAATGAGTCAATTGATATTAGAGTTGAGGATCTTATTGGTAGAATGACTCTTGAAGAGAAAATTGGTCAAATGTTACAGATTGAGCGTAAGTATGCATCTGATAATGTGCTCAACAAGTATTTTATAGGTAAAGATAATTATTTCTTTTTACAATTTTGTTTCCACTTTATGTTAGGTATTATCATTCAATTAGATTCTAATGAAAAGTACTTGTTTTTTGATTATTGTTTAGGGAGTGTTATGAGTGAGGGAGGAAGTACTCCAGTTCCACAGGCTTCTGCTGAAAACTGGATTGATATGGTGAATGAATTTCAGAAAGATGCTTTATCAACAAGGCTTGGAATTCCAATTTTTTATGGGATTGATGCTGTTCATGGCAACAGCCCTGTTTATAAAGCAACTATTTTTCCTCATAATATAGGGCTTGGAGCTACCAGGTAAGTCCTTTTCTTAGCAGTTAATAAAAGTTTTTATATTGCTTATTCAAGTAAATAATCATTTTATAAATGTTAATAATGGATATTTCTATTTTGCTGTTAGGGACCCTGAACTAGTCAAGAGAATTGGAGCTGCAACTGCACTTGAAGTTAGAGCAACAGGAATTCAGTATGTTTTTGCACCTTGTGTAGCAGTAAGTAAATGCCACCAACTTTTAATGTTAAATTATACTGAGATTTGGCACTGTCTTATACTCTTGAAAGTTGACAGGTCTGTAGAGATCCCAGATGGGGTAGGTGTTATGAAAGCTACAGTGAAGATCCTAAACTAGTTCAAGCTATGACTGAAATCATATCAGGATTGCAAGGAGAAATCCCTGATAATATGCCTAAGGGTGTTCCTTTTATTGACAGAAAGTAAGAATTTAGGGTCCGTTTACTTTGTATGTGGGTGGATGAAATGACATTTGGTTGTGGATTTTCCTTTTTTAGTTGTGATATAGAGAAGATGAAAGTTAATTAGAGAGAATGCATTTCTGGAAACACTGAAAACAATACATTGAAATTTTTCAAAAATATTCAATCTATTTTTTTTAATGAAAAATGTTAGTAGTTAATTGTTAAATTAATATTTACTCATATTCAATCTATTTTTCAAATGCATTTTCAAAAATTTCCCTATTATGTTCTCTGGTGCTTATTTTATCAGCGAAAATGGAAACACCAGAAGTAAATAAGCCCTTAGAAAACATAAAGGACAGTTTTAACATGAGAGTATTGTACTTGCAGTGAGTACAATATTAGAAACTAGGATTTAGTCTCCTTTGGTCATGCCTTGATAATGCTCTCAAGAGGTGTATTTATAGCCCTCCGCGGGCTTGTTTTCTCGTGACTTAAGCCCCAAGAAACCTGGGCCTTAAGTCATTTTATAGTGCTCTAGAAGCTTCTAGAAGCCTGTTGAGGCAGCGGTCCTGGGGGGAACGCGCCTAGGCTTTAGGAGCCTTTTTGGAGGGTGCCTAAGCCTTTCTGGAGGGCATTCGTGTCCTTAGGAATAGATTAACGGTCCAAGTATCAATTAAATTGAACCTCGTAGACCGTAGTTGATATTGTTGCTCTTAATTGAAATGAAATTTGTAGTTGATATTATTGGCCTTAGCATCTTAGCCATAGGTTTCCATGTACCTGTTGTACTATATGTGGTTGCCCAGCCCTTAAAAACAATGCTTATAGAGTTCAGACCGGAAAATGTCAAATAGTTGTCTTTATTTTCCTCTTTCTATTCTTCTTCTTTTCTCATTCCTTATTCTTACTTGATCGGCTATGGTTAAAAACACCGAGATAATTTGTCCGTAAAAGCAAGGACGGAAGAATTCCTTATGTTGAAACAAACTATAACATGCTTATTCTATGTTAAAACATATTATTGATTTTGGCTTAGTTAGAGTGTTATGTTTGTTGAAATACTCTTGTACTGCTGAACAGAGAAAAGGTTATAGCTTGCGCTAAGCACTACGTCGGTGACGGTGGAACAACCAATGGGACAGACGAGAGTGACACTGTTATAGATAGAGATGGATTGATGGAAATTCACATGCCAGGCTACTTGAGCTCCATTAGCAAGGGTGTGTCAACCATTATGGTATCTTACTCGAGTTGGAATGGAGATAAAATGCATGCTCATCATGACCTTATTACTGGCTTCCTCAAAAACACACTCCATTTCCAGGTAAATAAACTGTTCATCAAATGTATCATTGAAAATCTAAATCATCATATATGCAAAATTTCAAATAACTAATCCCCTAAGCTTTTCTTGGATTATAACAGGGATTTGTTATTTCAGATTCAGACGGTATTGATAAGATCACCTCTCCATATCGTGCTAACTGCACTTATTCAGTTTTAACAGGAGTTTCTGCTGGCATTGACATGGTAATTTAAGCCTAAATTATATGATATGTATGCTTGAATTAATAATGTTCATACAGTGAGGAAATATTTCATGTTGTTACACACTTAGCTTTTGCTTGCAGTTCTTGGTTACGAAGAACTACACCGAATTCATTGATGAAGTAACGACATTGGTGAATAATAAATTCATTGCTATGAATCGAATTGATGATGCGGTGAGAAGAATTTTGCGGGTTAAATTCATGATGGGTATTTTTGAGAACCCTTTTGCTGATTGCAGTTTGGTCAAGTATCTTGGGATTAAGGTTAGTTATTTTCCTTTTGCTTCCTTAAGTTCGCAATTAGATATAACTTATAAGGATCACCCTATAAACGTCTCATCTATGTCACAAATAATGGCTTGATCCTTCTCATTGTTATTCCTTGTGTATATATAGAGGTTACAAGGCTATACATATAATTACACTAAATAATTACATATAATGGAAACAAATCAATTTCTGATTTATGTCCTTATTTCTAGGAACAAACTAATAAATATAATAGGAGAACAAATCAACTCCTTATTCACAATCTATCCTTATTTGAATTATGAACAGGTGCATAGAGAACTGGCCAGGGAAGCTGTGAGGAAATCCATGGTCCTTCTAAAAAACGGTAAATCTGCTGAGAAGCCTTTGATACCTCTTCCTAAAAAGGTTCCGAAGATACTTGTGGCCGGTAGCCATGCAAATAATCTAGGATATCAGTGTGGTGGCTGGACCATTGAATGGCAAGGAGTCAGTGGCAACTATGATATCGAAGGTATGATTAATTTTAAATTTTAACTGTATTTCTATTATCATCGACTATGTGCCTTCTGGCTTATTTGACCTTACTAGCAAAAACACTTGTTCCTATATGGTAGAGATTATGGAAAAAAATTAAGACTTGTCCATAAGCTGTTTCCGGATTATTTCTATAAGTTCTCCAAGATAGCTTATGAGATCAGCTTATAGCTTCTATGCATGCAGCTTGAATTTATTATATAGAAATAGCTTGTACATAACTCTTATATGATAAACGTAACGGTTGCCACCCTAGTTAATATTGTATGCCTTCATATGATCAGGGACTACAATTCTCAATGCTGTGAAAAACAGTGTTGATCCAGAGACCACGGTGATCTACAAGGAGAACCCTGAAAAAGAATTTGTTGAATCCAATGAATTTTCGTATGCTATAGTTGTAGTAGGAGAGCATCCTTATGCTGAATGGCATGGTGATAACATGAACTTGACAATCCCAAGCCCAGGTTCTGAGATCATGGCAAATGTTTGTGGAGCTATGAAGTGTGTGGTTATCATTATTTCGGGTCGGCCTTTAGTTATCGAACCGTATGTTGGTTTGATGGATGCAGTTGTTGCTGGTTGGCTACCAGGTAGTGAAGGACAAGGCGTGGCTGATGTTTTATTTGGTGACTATGGTTTCACAGGAAAGCTTCCAAGAACATGGTTCAAAAGTGTTGATCAACTTCCAATGAATGTTGGAGATCCTCATTATGACCCCCTTTTCCCATTTGGGTTTGGCCTTACTACCAAACCTACCAAGGCTATTTACTCTGAATAGCTGTTATTTTGAACTTTATATCTAATAAAAAACAAAACATTAAAAGAGTGTGGAAGGTTGATTTTGAACATTTGGCATGCATTTTTCTCCGTGCCTAATTCACGTCAATTTTTATTTTTGTTTGGTGCCCAAGTCTCAAACCGAGTTTCTTGAGGCTGAAAAGTTACCCTACAACCAAATTACTTCTCGGGAGATACTCGGGAGATAGGCACCACATCGATTTTTATGAACTCAATTCATATGGGTTAGTTCATGTTTATCCTTACCACAACAAGAAAATGCAAAGAATTTTTAAAAAGCTTGTGAAAAAATGGAATACACAAAATAAACAAGAAAAAATTGATTTGAATTCTAAAATTAAGGGAAGAGAAAGACAAAGGAAGACGATAATGAGAGGAACAAAGACAAGAAAGAGAAGAAAAGAGAAATAAAAATTAGAAAATGATATTAGTTGAAAATTAAAAAAAAACAATCTTCCATTCAAAGTATAATTGGAAATCATCAAGAGGGGTTTTAGAAGGAGCCTATGATGCATCGATACAAGACACGATACGGACCCCGACTAACCGTTACCACTAATAATTTGAGAAGATCACACAATTCAGTGTAATATGTGTCGGTATTGGCTTGAGACGTGGGAGTGTGATCCTCCTCAAGGTCTTAGGTTTGTTTCTCACCGGTGTCAATTTAGGTGGGCTAATTTAGCTTCTTCAAAAAAAATTGTGTCGGTGTCAGGCTTGACACGTGTTCAACACTAAGACATGCCTAATCCGAGGAGTATCCGTGCTTCATAGGAAAAAGTTGTAGTCCCACAACATAGTAAACATGATCCAACTCCACCCCAGGCAGTAGAAATATTTATATTTACTCTTCGATATGTCTCAAATAGAATTAACTATGGTAAAAAAAATTGATGGAAAAATAGTGGGGAGTCCCTAATATGGTCCTCATTTTTAAGGACCAGCCATGGTCCTCTTTAATTGACTGCCGATAACCTGTTACCCCTGATTTGGGTTTTAATTTTGGCTTTTAAATTATAGAAAAGGTAAGTACTAATATAGACTAATCTGACAAGAGGTTTACGGTGGATCTACATCTTCCACCATTAAATTTAACTAGTTTTTGTGCATATTATTGTATTTTTCTTTTCAGACCTCTTCCCTCCTCTCCTCTATCAATACATCCTCCACTGTCTTGACCAACCTTACAAGAGCTTTTTCTACTAATTATGCCATAGGTATTAGTTATTGAAATTGAGATGAGTACCCTTTTCTGTGCATTGACAATTTGGGATTTTTGTTGAAAAAGACACATCTTTGTAGACATGAGTGAGTACCCAGAAAATGAAAACGCGGATGAACCCCTTTTGTGAGTTTACCTTTCAACAGGCATTTGAATAAGGGGATCTAACTTGGCTTTAGAGGTTAGGTTGTTAGAACTGGTCAAGTTGATAAAAGCATCCATGTATGTGGGATGCTACTGTGTTTGGTAGAGAAGAAATAGAGAAGAGAGAGTTAAGAAAGAGAGAAATTGAAGAGAGATAGTGCAGTTACCTTGTTTGGTAGTGAAGAGAAATAGGGGAGAGAGACTAAAAATATGTGGACCCCACACAAAATCCTTTCTCTCCAAAGTTGAGAAGAAAGTGAAGAGATTAGTGATATTTTTGTGTATTCCTATTATACCCCTGGTTCAATTCAATTAAATTTGAGTCTTTTTTTTTTTTAAAGAATTTTGTCTCTTATGAAGTTTTTTTGTTTTGAAGGATGTCTCTTATGCAGTTTTTTTTCCACCGTTTTATATAATCTCAAAGTGAATATAGGATAAAGGTTTTTTTTTTTCATCAAGGGTAAGCTATTTTTTGGTATTCGTAACTTTTTTTTTGTATATGTATTAATATTTTATAGAATCTTTTACTCTAATTACCATTACTTTGCTATTTTGCAAATGTATGTTACTACTTTTTTTTTTTTAAAAAAAAAAATCCTGTATATATTTCGTTATTTCTTTTATAAGAAAATATATAAATTTTGTTGAATTAAAATAAGTAGTTGAATTAAATTAATTTGGTTGGAAATGTTATATAATGTAGGGGCATTATAGTACTTTTCAAAATAAACAACACTTCTCTCTTCTCTATTTCTTCTCTCTTTTTATTATACCAAACAACCACTCAAATCTACTCTATTTCTCACATACTTCTCTCTTCTCACTCTCTCTCTCACCTATTTCTCTCTTCACAACTTCTCTTCCATTCCAAACACACCCAACTCTTCTATATTATCAAAATTTTGAAGAAATTTGTGAAAATTGATGGGTGTTTGTGGAAAAATTTTGAGGGTTGTGTTTATTGGTGATTTTTTATAGTGGTGGGTTTTGTGAATTAAGTTGTTGGTCATAGAGATTTGTTGAAGAGCAGCGCAGTTTATAGGTGGGAAAGATGAACAGTACATAAGTGAAATATAAAATAAAATAGAATGTTGGAAGTGCGTCATAATATTTGATAGTACTACTTTGATCACACGGTTCACAAATATAGTTTATCATAGATTCTGATTCTATATGGCACTTATTCATCCCAGTCTTCACCTATAAAAAGGATAACCTGATATAAGAAGTCAAATACAAGGGACCACCAATGTACCCTTAAAATTGGGGACCATGGGCTCCCAAAATAGTGTAGAAGAAATTCAGCAACGGATATAATTTAAGATTTTTATAGGTGTGTTTGGTTTAGAAGAGAAATTGTGAAGAGAGAAGTAGGTAAGAGAGAGTATGAGAAGAGAGAAATTGGTGAGAAATAGAGTAGATTTGATAGGTTGTTTGATATAAGAGAAGAAGAAAAGAAATAGAGAAGAGAGAAATGTTGATTATATTTAAAAGTACAAAAATACCCTTGAGATAAAAATATCACATAAAAATGAGTTAATTATTTGATTTGAGTTGTTTAACTAATTATATTAGCTCTAAATAAAAGAACTAATTATATTAATTAAGTATTTTAATTATTAATTAATTTAACTAATTTCCAGTAAAAAATTAATTTGACTAATTTTATTTTTTTTGTTGAGTAATTTGACTAATTTAACAACAAGTAAAAGGATCTTAAAAAAACACAGTAAATGGAATGAAGGAAAAAAAAATCCAGGAGCTTCCATCACCGACCCATCCACAAGCTGCATCTATCGTCACTCAACAAGACCTTCTCTTCATTCTTTTTCTTTCTTTCTTTTTTTTTTTTTTTTTTGTCTTTTTTAAATAAGCTCACGGCAATACCTTTACGATTTTGTCCACTGCCCATAAACACTTCATGGTGTTTTTATCTCATCATAGCACAGACCTTCTCTTCATTTATATAACAACAAATTAATTGTTTTTAGGGATAAATTCCACTCAAGAAATATTGGATTTGACCGTTTTGGTATGGTAGAGCAAAAGTTGAAACAGAACTGCACAATTGTTGAAGACAGGGACAAAGTTGGAAAGGCAAAATAGTCACGCTCTCTCTCCCACTTTCTTCGCATAAATGGGGTAGGTGGGTCCCACACGAATTTAATCACTCTCTTCAATCTCTTTGCTAAACCAAGGAGAAGTTGGGCGTTTCTCTACATATTCTCTCGTCCCCTTCTCTCTCTTCTCTATTTCACCTCTACCAAACAAAGGCACAGATGTAACGTTGGCAAACATTGTTGTCTTGTCCTCAATCCTTGTCTAAACCGGATTTGGCTGCTACTACAATACAATTACCACACCAAACAGAACAAGAACAGAAGAAAAAAAATGGTGAACATCCAAATCCACCGTTTATACATAGTTACACCTTCAGAGACAACACCAACCACCACACTCTCTCTTTCCCTCTGTGATCAACTCAAGCTCCCTAACCATGGATACCAACTTTACCTCTTCACAAACAAAAACCATTCATCATCACTCATCTCTTCAACAAACATTCTCATAACCTCTCTCTCCAAAACACTCACTCACTACTATCCCTTTGCAGGAAGATTAAGCTGGATCAAACCACAAAACCACTTACTACAACTTCATTGCAACAATAAAGGTGTACAATTCTTAGAAGCCACATGTGATATCACTTTAAAAGATTTAGGTAGTTTTGATTCTACACATGTTGTCCAAAAACTTGTTCCAAAAATTAACTATGATGTCCCAGTTGAAGATGTTCCTTTGTTGGTTGTTCAGTTTACCAAGTTTCCTTGTGGGTCACTCACTCTTGGTCTTGCTCTGGGTCGTTCTGTTCTTGATGGTTCTTCTGCTGGTAGTTTCATTAGCTCATGGGCTAAACTTGCTAAAGGTGAGAGTTTAGATTCCAGTATGATTCCATTTCATGATAGAACTTTGTTAGATTCAAAGATCCTTCATTTACCACCACGTTTTCATCATCATGAGTTTTCTCCACCACCCCTTTGGGAAAATAGTAGTAATAACTCAACAATTGTGAGTAAAAACCCACTCTTTGCCACTACCATGTTGAAATTCACCAAAAAACAAGTTGAAAAACTTAAGAACAAAGCCAACACCAATGAAAACAAGGTACGAGGTTATACTAGTTTTGAGGTTATTAGTTGTTACATATGGAGGTGCGTTTGTAAAGTGCGCTTTGAAGGAAATTGGAACCAACCAACAAGGTTAACAACCTTGGTTAATTGTAGAAACAGGTTGAATCCACCTTTGCCTAAGAATTATTTTGGGAATGCAACTTTTCCTACGGTGACACAAACTTGTTCATTTGATGATGTTGTGAACAAGCCTTTTTGTTATGTGGTTGGGAAAGTGAGGGAAGCTATTAAAAAGGTGAATGATGAGTATGTAAGATCTGTTCTTGATTATGTAGCAAATCAGAAGGATATGAATTTGTTAAGGGACAAGTTTTATAATTTTGCTAAAAGAAATGGACAATTCGGTGGTGACCCGAATTTGTATGTTGTTGGTTGGACTAATTTTCCGTTTAATGAGACCGATTTTGGGTGGGGGAAACCTGATTGTATGGTTCCTGGTATTGTTAATTCTGATGGTATTGGTAAGGCTTATATTCTTGATGAAGCTAATGGTGATGGCTTTGTTGTAAGTGTTTGTTTGCAATCTTTTCATATAGATGCGTTGAAGAAGTTGTTTTATGAGGATATGGAGATGATCACTAGTTCCAAACTGTGATGATAGTGTCAAAACCTTAGGATTTTGATAACCCTTTCTGTTAGATTAAGGTTCAATTTTGTGATTAGATATAGGGGGCTGTTTAGTTTTTTGTTTGGGAATGTTTCGTATGCTGTATTAATTTTTCTTCAGAGGATTTGGTTCATTTGGCATTGAACTTTCCGTGCTGATTGTGCTTTGGTGCACTTGTAGAACACATCTTGTTCATCTTGTGTTGTTTCTTTTCACGTAATAAAATTGATTTATATGTTTTGGATTGTGCCAAGCCGATTCCGTATGGATCTTCGGCCTAAGAAGTTTAAGCACTATGGTACTCCGGCAACACACACTAGCGGATCCCGTGATCAAATCAGGCAGTAGTGATCCACAAATCACACTGAGATGCACACAACACCTCTAACGGTTTCATGCATCAGTCTCACCAAACCTCTGCTATAAAAGGAACACAGTCCCTGCTAAAAGGTACACAACTTCATCCATTACCACAAGTCTGATTGGTTTGGGTTTGAGTAGAACTCTTTCTATCTTGTAGTCCTCCTCACTTCATCCATTGCCACCTCCAACACATAAAAAAGAAGGAAAATAGAGTTCTAGCAAAGAAAACAGTCATCGGCTATGTAGCACTGACACTTTAGAGCATATGTAACACATTAGTGCCCGACATGACATTAACACATGCGGTTACAATCAAATCAGTTCTTTTTTCCGCATATCATTACTGGTTTTTACGAGTGAGTGTTAATCTCATAGTTTCTTAGTGTTGAGTACTAATTAGATTAAGCATTATTCTAATTAGCAAAACACGCTAAGCCTATATTTGGTTCCACGTTTGTACCTTCTAAACTGGTGTTTGGTTTAGTCAAACGTAAGTGTAATGTTTTATTTCATTTATGGACTAACTTATAAGCAAAAGGTAAACATTTCTTCTTCTTGAGAGCTGGAAAAGAAATAACAACTCCTAAGATCAACAAATTATATCCAAAAAGTAGCATACTATGTACAAGTTTCATCTAATCACTCTTTAAGAACAATATTTACTTCATCCTTTAACTTAATTTTTGCAGTAGTGAAACTAATTATCACAATTATGCTTTTCATATATAAGTCAACAGATTATATCCATCAAGTGGTTATAATTGAAATCTAAGAACGAATTGAAGAAAAATTTAACGTAAAATTTCATATTAGAATTGGATATTTTGAAACTTGGAAATCTTTTTTTTTTTTTTTTTGAATCAGCAATAATTTTATTAAGCCTAAGCTAGGTAAGAGAAACACCAAAGCTTGCAAAGAGGACAAAAAACAATAAAAACCCCTGCATGGTAAACACCAGTACTGCCAAATAGCACCAAAACAACTCCTGTCAAATAGACAAAGCATTGGAAATCTCTTACAATACATATTTTGGAATCTAAGTAAACTCATTTGAAATATTTGACTCTCAAACTTGTAAAGGTTTACCCTAATATGATAATTAATTTCGTATTTACATAGATGAATGAGTCGTTAATGGTACTGAGCATTATAACCGCATCAAAGATGAATAATGAGTGGCTCTGAGCATGGGAGGAGGGATGGTCACCCATGATACAATTTTGGGTTAATTAAGTTTTTGGTTCCTCAGTTTTGTTTTTAGTCCCTATAAAAATAAATCACACTTTCTAGTCCCTACAAATTTTTCGTTAGTGTTTTTAGTCCCTGTTAAATTAAAATTTGTTTAATTATGCTTAAAATTTTAAATTTTTTAATGATTTGTTTAAAACATTATAAAACGTTCCGCCGCAATAAGTTAGCTCAAAATTTTATTTTTAGGTCCAAATTTTCATTAGTTTTATCTTGAATTTTTGTCGTTTTAAAAAAATTATATTTAATTCATTACATGTTAAAAAAATCTTTTTTATAAAAGAGATTATTATAATGTTCTTAACATGTCTGTTAAAAATCATTTAAAAATATAAAAGTTTAAGTATAATTAAACAAATTTTAATTTAACAGGGACCAACACATACTTTTAGTCCTTGCAAAATTAAAATTTGCTTAATTGTGCTTAAACTTTTAAATTTTTAACATATTTTTTACGTACTTATTTAGAACATTATACAAAGTTCCTCCGCAAAAAAGTAACTCAAAATTTTATTATTAGGTCCAAATTTTCATTAATATAATCTTGAAATTTTGGCTTTTAAAAAAATTCATATTTAATTCATTACATGTTAAAAAACTAAAAGATTTTATAAAAGAGTGTCTTATGATGTTATGAACATTATATATTAACAGGGACTAAAAACACTAACGGAAAATTTTGTAAGGACTAAAAAGTGTGATTTGTTTTTATAGGGACTAAAAACAAAACTGCAAATATTTATAGGGACCAAAAACTTAATTAACCCTACAATTTTTAAGAGGCATCAAAATTATCATTTTACTTTCTTTTTTTAATTTTTTTTTATCACTTTACTTAGCTTCCTGCGTATTTTATTCGTTTTGACATTTTCACACATTAATAAATTTAGTTAATTTTGTATTAGAACTAGTTACAAACCCGTGCTTTGCACGGGGGTTAGCTACTTTTTTGACAAAATAGTATATCGGACGGATAGATTGCGAAATAACAGATAATTATAAACCATAACACAATATTTAGAGTACTCCTGCATCACGGGTTAGAAAATGAAATGTTCAAAACGGCTTATCACGGTTAACAAATGAAAACGTTAAGGACCTTTTTTGTAGAGAGATGCAAAGCAAGCTGCAGCGAAGACAACAATTGAGAAGGCTAAACGTGCATTGGAAAAGTAGTGGCTTTCCACAACTCAATAACTGTAAAGTTAATTTAGTAGAATAATTGTGAATTGTGTACTTGATCCGATCCACCACCCCTGCATTATGCAGAGTCAATCTAACCTCGTGGGTACCCACTATACGGGTACTCGTGGGTATTCAGGTATCTATGGGTACCCATGGAGTTTTGAATTTATTTATTTTTTGGTACAAATAAAAACTTTTTTTAATTACCAAAAAACCTCAACTTTTAAACATCCATACATAATCCGTTCAAAATTTCATAAATCATACGTAATCCATATGAAATTCATGATTCTTAGATAATCTACATATTTTATGATGTGAATGAAGTGGAAACGGTAAACCTAATAAGATTGAATTAAAAAAATTTAAAATAAAAATAGGTTATTATTGAGGATTTTTAGGTGGGCGGTAAAATTTTCTTCAATAATGTTACAACTTTAAGTAATAAGATATGATATATAAAGATATTTTAATAATTTACTTAATTTATTATCGGGTATGGGTACCCGTGGTTATAGATACAATCAAATCCGTGTCTGTGTTCATATTAAAATGGGTAGTCAAATACCCGTTTATTATACCCGTGGATGCTCGTTTAGCTACCCGCTCCATGCCCGTGACGGATTTTACCCACGGGTACCCGTGGGCAATTAGAATACTATGGTTTTGAAATTCTTTATTATATGTTTGAATAAGTTATAATTTGGAAAATCTGTTTATTACTAAAACCGATTCGTATTTGCGCTCAGGTTTCTACTCTTTTTAATAATGTTGATAAATTTATCTAAGAACATATATGTAAATGTTGCAGATTAATAACTCTAAAATGATAAACAGTCAAAGTTGCACATTTATAAACTAAAAAGGATCATTACATCTACTAATGCGGGTGCGGTTCCAGAAGTGGACCTCATAAGTGGACCTCGATCCAACCGAAAAACTTTTTTGCTATAAACTTTTTAAAGTAATGAAGGAAATTTGTTCTAATGGAAAATATTATTATTCCAAAACATGGAAAATGTATTATACTTGGTATCCTTCCTTAGTATGATAGCAATTCCAATCCACATGGTATTATTCTTATAAGGTGTGGGAAGCTAGAAACTATCTACAATCTTCCACATGACTACCATGTCACATGAATGAGTATGTTCAATAACAACAAATAATTCAATTTGCCAAACACTTTCTACTGAGCTAATAATGGACAAAGTAAACTCTCTTTTGAAATATTGAATAACCAAAAGCATGGATAAAGAGAACTCATAACTTCCATGAACAATTCATAAGTTCATGTGAACCCCTCTGTGAAAAAGTATCAATCCACAAAGGTTCTTCAACTCCTTCTTCCAAAGAATATAAGCTTACGAA
The DNA here is from genome assembly GCF_051527215.1 of Medicago sativa. Taxonomy (NCBI): domain Eukaryota; kingdom Viridiplantae; phylum Streptophyta; class Magnoliopsida; order Fabales; family Fabaceae; genus Medicago; species Medicago sativa. The sequence continues at coordinate 83,455,088 of NC_140755.1, read as the reverse complement.
ATCCTCTCACCACTTTTGAAGAGTTCTCATCATTTATCCATTTCTTCCTGTTGTGGATTGATTCTTGCATTGCTTCGTTACTCGGCGGAGGAGTAGAGATTTGAATCTCTGAGACTTTAGATGAGGTAACATTACTTTCTTCTATTTTCTGATTCACCTTAGAATTCACAACAGTAAATATTAATGGTTTGTTAGGTAATGCAGCGGTAGAAGTTGTGATCATGTTAGCATTATTTCGAAGTTGGTTATTATCACCACGAAGTGAAGTTGTCATTGAAATATTATACAAAATATACATGTCAGAATACAATTTCCAAAAGATTAGAATATGAGTGAAAATGCAAACTTCATATTCATAAAAAAGAATAAAAAAAATAGAACATTTACATGAGATTGAAGCATTTTCTTTTGGCATTGTTTTCAGCCTTCTTGTTTTCTTAACTTGGAGAACATTTTTTCTAAGAAGTCTAGCCTTTGCTGCTTTATTTTTTCTCACCCCATCTTTAAAAATCAAGTGTTCCTTTGACTTCTGATGATCCATCTTAAACGAACTTTGTCAAGAATTTTGATTCCAAAATCTTTCCCAAACCATTTTAATATCTGCAAAGATACCATAACCACAACCACTCATTGTTGAGCAACAATTGACTATAATTAATGAAAAAGCAAGCAACAACAATATAGTGACACCTAAATTTTGATTGAAACTACTTATAGTTGAAAAAATAGAACTCCAAGGAAAGCAAGAAATCAGATATGATGCACAAAAATCAAACGAAAAAGCAAGTCCCTGTTGCAATAATTGATAACTAATTATTTATGTTAATACCTGCCTTGGTTATTCTTGAACCCGTCACAAATTCCTTGTGTACGTAGAAGTTACATTCAACTAAACATTATTCATTCTAATTGTGTCATCACAAATCAAAGGCAAAATCACTTCTCATATTGTTCAGTAGGTAGATAGATACCAAAGAAGGTGGGATCATACCTAAGGTATCATATAAAGGAACACAACAAAGTCCATGAGCATTGCAGGCTTGAAATTATCTTAAAATATGTAAGAACATGTTGAGTTAAAAGGATAATAGAAGCTAGCTTAGCAACACTGAAATTGATCACCACTATTGGTGACAAAGGATGTCCAAGAGAGAACAATCACATTCAAAACAACATTCCATATTCCCTCCAAACAAAGGTTAGTTTCAAGGCGGCTGCCTAGCACTTCCACCTTATTTCATCTTCAATTGATCCACCAAGGTTGAAAACACTCATATTTAAGTATGATTTGTGCAAAATAGTGCAGAAAATTTTTCCATGCTAGAGGAGACAAAATGTGAGAGTTTAGGATCTTAAAATTATAAGTTATCTAGCATCATGGCCTACGGTTTTGTTAACTAATTATCCATATACTTGTATAATGACCTAAACCACTTGTCACTTTTGAAGTGACTCATTTTTTAGACTTATTATCAGAGCATAAATAGCTTTGTTAATACGCTTTTTTACTGCAAAAAGTGATAAAAGGTCATTTATTTACCTGCATTGTGATCCCTCTTTTTCATGCCGGCCTGAAAATTTAAGGCACTAAAATATATAATTTTGATAAAGTTGTATAGTCCATCACCAAGGATTAATGCAATGGAAATAAAAACATGCATCATGAAAATAAAGAAAAGTTAAGACTTAAAATGGAAGAGAAAAAACACAACTCAAATCAAAGAAGTTCTAATAGAGTGTTCCTAAGTTTTTGTTTATTCAATGACCTTATAACCATTAAGACTCTTCATGATGTTTCTTTGTCTCTGGAACATAACATACACATTGATGAGAAGATAGACATAAACTTGGAAAAACAGCTTCTCAAGCCGATTCATATAACTCAAGTTTTGGATTACCTAAAGTCAACCATGTACCTTAAAATTCTGTGACAGAACAGCTGTGTTTAAATAGCAACTGGGACATATAGGCAAATTATAAAATTATGAAATTAAACATGAAGAAACTACTGTATGTCCTCTTTCAAACGCAACTGGTCCCACTCGAAAAGGAGTTTCCAAGCTTAAGATATTAACTTTCTAAGCTGACTGATGCAACATAACTTGTAAAATCGAACAGCTCAATTCATAAAATCACTATAAATCACATAACCAATATAAAAATATAAGACTTGACAGTATTAAAGTAGTAAAAGTAAGCTTTCCAATCTAATTGGTTTCGCAACCAACAAATTCATATTTATGCAGGCATATATCAAATGTGTGTACAATTATAGGACATAACAAATTTTAGAGAATAGAGATACATTTGAACTTATACTCTTTGAAAAATGAAAGCATGAATTATATCACATGTATGTTACAATCATAATTTGCACTTTTATATTATCTAGTACTAATCATAATTAAGCATGCTCAACTGTTTTGCATACAAACAAAACATCATCAATTTTATCACAATCATAATTAAGCATGCTCAATAATCAAACCCTTTAAGAAAAAACAAATGTCAAATGTGTAAATGTGTAAATAATAGTAAACCTCATGTGTAAATGTTCTGACAGGTATGCCAAATGCCCTAGCCAATCCAAAATCTGCAAGCCTTACTGAATTAGTGCGCCAAATATCAACAAATTCTGTGGTTTCAAGTCTCAATGAAGAACTCTATGTGAATGACAATAAGCAACTCCACAGAGCATTTGATAAAGGAACATCTGCAAAAGGATTAAAGAATTCAAACTCCAAATTAACTGGCCAAGTTCACAAAAATTAGCAGCTCTATTTTTAGAAGCTCACACAAAAATTCGCATAACTTTTTTAAAAAAATATTACAGCAATCCAGATCCAACTACGCTCCAAACATTTGAACCGCTACCATGAAAAATCTCAAAATCACCGATGGATGCACTTCGTTGCTTCTGTACCGCATGAGCTATATGATTTATGTCTACCTTTATCTGGCTGAAGTTCAAAACACTCAAGTATCTGATAAGAAACATCCGTCAGTAGCCAAATACAACAATAAATGATAATGCAGATAGGCACCTGAGTTTATTGGGAAAATAGACACCTGAAGAGATCCAACTTACAATATCAAAAACCCGGTTCGGATCCAAATCAAAATGACCAATCAATGACTGCAGAAGTAAGGTAAACCAAAATTATGATCATTATTGTTATAAAACAAAAACAGAAAATTATGGAATAGTCATAATACTTCAAATTGTTAAGATCTTAATAATGCCCATTGTTGATGCAGATCCTTTTTTAGTCAATGATGCTTCAAAAAAAATTGTATGGAACACATAGTTAAATTCATTTTGGTTAAGAATGATTAATTAAAGCAGTATTTAGACAATATGCATACAGTGGAATACACAATAAAATTGCTATGATATAATAACAAAACCAAAATGATCAAAAAAAGAAAGAATAAAACTAATTTACTTCAACTCTTCAAGCAGTGACCTTTGACATCTCCAAAATCCACGGCTTGAAAATTTGTTCCACACATTATGAAACCAATAATACCTAACTTCCCAGGAATCAAGTCTAATGGAACTTCTCAAGTTAAAATCTGATAGAATCATCGCTATTTAAATAATATGAAAATGTCTATTGCAGCTTAAAATCATTAAAATAATGTGATAAGATAAACTCATACAATTCTCAACAGGACACAAATCATTGATTTGAATTGTATCAACTTATACAATGCTTCTAAATTTCTCACAATGCACAATCAATGAACCACACAACACCAATTTGGGATTAACCAATTAAAATCAAAGTAATTTTGGGGCTTCAACTATCAAGATGAGAAAAAAGCTCAATTATTTTAAAAGAATGAACAAAACCCATGTTAATTAAACAATAAAGATCGAAAATTGGAAGCAGAAAAACACACTAACACAACAAATTGAAGCCAAAACTGAAATTGCAAACACAAAATTAGGGCACAAAACTAATTCCAAATCAAATTAAATTCAAATCAAACATAACCCTGATGAAATTCAACAACAATTTCACACCACAAGTGAAATATATATAAGTATATGAATTCAAATTCAACAATTCAAAATGAAACACCATAAGCCAGATCAAACAATAAACATCATAATTCATAAACATAAAATATGACCAAAAACTTGCAATAATTGAACTATTATGCCAGTAAAATATACCTTCAACCAAGATGGTGCTTTGAAGATCACAATATCAGACACATCCCGCTTTCTAAAGAAGAATGAAAACTGTTACGCAAGATTGAAAAGGGTCTTCAGCTACAGTCACAAATTGTCCTGCTTCCTCCCTTTTCTGCGTTCACCAAACAAATACAAAACCCTCATTAAGATACCAACTCACCAAAATACACATGAAAGCATGAAAAAAAAGCCACAAACAGAAACCCAGAAAACGAAAATCATCCAAGAACAATAAAATTCTGAAAAACCTTTTTCTGAACCTAAAACAAACCAAAACCACAAAATCAAACCCTTAAAATCACAAAAACAACTTTCTGGAGACTTGCATGCAATTAGATTGATTGAATAAAAATTAGAAAGTTGAAAAATTCAATTCTCTAAAATTATTGTTTGAATTTGAATAAAAATGAAAACCCAAGGTGAAAATTGAGGGAGAGGGGTAGAGGAGAAGAGGATTGAGGCTTGATCTGTGACATGCATGCTGATGAAAGATGGAGAACCGTGGATCAGTGTGTTCGACGGCGGCGACGGCAAGATCAACGGCGAGGTTGACGGCGATGGTGTGTTTTATTTTAGAGAGAAGGCGTTTTTTTTTGAGCATGCTGAAGAAGGAAATGGAAATGAAGCAGTAGTGAGAAGGCGCCGCCGTTTTTCGCGACGGAGGAGAATGGTTCTCCTCCCATTCCCGTTCCCCCTTTCTTCTCCCGTTCCCGTTTCTCTCTCCCTTTTCTTTTCTTTTTTTTTTCTTTTCCTTTTCACATATATATATGGGGGAGATGGATGTTTACCAATTTACGAAAATACCCCCAGAGGGGCAAAATAGTAAAACGTACGGACATTCATTTTCCTATCTAGTTTAGTAGAAGAGAATGGTGAAATATGATTTTACGAAATATTATTTATTAATGACATGAGAAAGACATTAAAAGAATAGAAAGAAGAGAACATAGTAAATGGTAAAGAGTATGATATAATTTTTTTATTAACCGGGCATTGTAAAAGAATATATAATAATATTTTTTATTAACACAATATTTTTTTTTCCCGTGAGCTTAACTCACTTGGTAAGAGATAATGCATAATATATATATGGGCCGGGTTCGAACCCCAGATACCCTACTATTCACTTTTAAGGTGAATTTCTCTAGCTGTTAGGCTATTTGACAAAAAAAAACGATGTTTTTTAAAATGACATATAATAAAATCGTTTGCTTGAGTTAAGCGTCACTAGGCATGGCAACAAAACCCATACCCGTGGTTACCCGCCCAAACCAAACCCGATTTGACGGGTTTTTCCCATTTTGACTGGGTTTGGGTATAAGTTTAGGTTTTCCCTGATTTCAAAACACGGGTATGGGACGGGTAATGGGTATATAGGTACCCACCCCGAACCCATATCCAAACTCGTCCCAATTGCAGAAAATTACTTTATATTGATATCCTATGTTATTTTGTTTGATAATTGTCGTGTTATAAAAACTACCATTGATATTTAAAGGAGCAACTGAATTAACCGGTCTAACAAATGTTAAAGTAGACATATTGCTGGATAATGCATTACAACATTTCTTTAGGGTTGCAAAAAAACTTCTACTTTTTATCAAAAAAAATTATTCAATGCGGGGATGGCGATGGGGATGGGGCGGGGATACCTGAACCCATCGGGGACGAGGATGAGGTTCAATTTCTCGTCCCCGTTGGATATGGGTAAGGTAACGGGTAAATAGATAACAATCGGGTATGGGGACGGAGAATGTAAAACCCTTCCCCACCCCGCCCCATTGCCATGCCTAAGCATCACATACTCCCCCAGTTTTTAACTATTAATAAGAAAATGCTAACTTGTATCCTTCATTTACAAGTTAAGAAGTCAAATTTTGTCAAAAAACAAAAGTTAAGTCAAATTTAGAAACATATTTTTGAAAATTGTGCATTTAATGTCAAGTTAATTTTTTTTTTTTTTAATAAAAGTTTGAAATCATAAACTTATACCTAATAGATGAAGCCAAAGAACCTACAAGGCTACAAAAACATGATGACTTGATAGCCTAAAGGATTGCCATTCAAGTAATTTGTTTCATCCCGGCGTCCTTTTGCATCTATTTTCGATACAAATATATATGGTTTTGAGAAGTGTTAACAAAACTCTCTTTTCAACACTTATTCAATCACTCTCTTTTTAATTGGAGGAAACATAGTGTGTCTCATGCTTTGAAAATGGGATCCACATAAAGTTGTGGGACACGCATATGTTTCACTCAATTAAAGATGAATTGTTTAAGTGGGTGTTGTTAGCACTCTTCATCAGATTTTTGGATAAATCTTGCATGGTTAATTTACAAATTCAAATTATTTAAGCACACATAAACACACCATTTAATTATTTTACTGATAATAATTAAAAATTTGATTATTTATTTTTTTTAACTATTTTTTATTTGTGTGATTATGCCTAAATAAATTAAATTTGTGGCTTAACCACACAAACTTTGGTACTGGTTTCTAGTCAAATGGATATCAAGAATATTTTTCAGATTTTAGTTAATTTGTGCAATGCTTAACAAGTTAGAAATCCAGATTTTCGTGACAATTTAGAATCCGATTTTCTACTCATGTATTTAAATTTAAGCATGAAGTTTTCTTTCTTCTTTTTTGAGGAGATTTAAAAATGATGTTGCTTGCTTTCTGATGATCTCTTTGGTGCCTGCATGTCTAGAAAGGTTAGACTAATTTTTTAGTTTTATTTTCTTGTTGTTGTTTGATCTTAGATTCTCTGCGCATGCATCTTCCTCTAAAAAAAGTGTATGTACATTGTACATGTATTATCACTTAGCAATTCAACTTTGTACTCTCTTCCACGTGAGGTTTCGGCCAGTTTGGCATGAAAAGTACCACACTGTTCATAGGGTCCCTTTAGTTTGGACGACCTATACTTTGGGTCCAACTTGGACCAATTTTTTTACCACTAGATTGAAACTCCCATCATATATCCTATTATGGTTCATTCACACCAAATAAAACTCATCAACTTTTTCTCTCTCATTGCACAGACTCTCTTTCATCCATATCTTTGCCTCTTGTCTTCTTCATTCTTCTTTCATCTCAAACTATTAAACTAGATACAAATGATAGCTTTTATTTTCCATTAAACTGTGGTTTTATTCATTCATGATAAAGTTGCAGATTAATCTTCACAAACGCCATTTTTCATTAATTTTGTTATTATGTATTAATTTTCAGAAATCAAAGGATGAATCTTGAAGTCTCCCATTAACTTCTGCATATATTTTCGGATACTAAAATATTTTTAAAAAGTTAATTTTTTTTTTTTTGACAATCAATTGACCTACTTGTGTAACCAAGATGTTAGCAGAGGCAACAACAATGGAAGTGGTTCAGTGAATTAGAGAAGAAAGGGAATATGTTCGGAGGGTAATGGCGGAGTGAAAAGGAAGGGGAAGTAAGGAAGGAAGCCTTTTTGAAAGACATAACTTGAAAGAGAGAAAAAACTTAATAAAACTACCACATAAATTGAAGAGGGAAAGTAAGAAAGTACTTTTGTAGTTGAGATTGTGTTTTGCTTATAACAGTACAGTGGGTTTGCTAGCTACAACAACCCCAAGTAGGAAAGGAGGAGAAAGCAAGATGATGGAAGAGTGAGAGAGTAATTCAGTGCAGTTGGACTATTATAAAATCCGTGTGTCTCATTTGATCAATGCTTAGAAAAAATTGGTCCAAGTTGGACCCAAACTTTCACGGGTCCAAATTAAAATTATCCCACAATTTGTGAAGAGGTAATATCCAAATCGAAGACTTTGCTAGTTGCAAAAAACAATTATAGTTTTGTATTTGTCATTATCTTAAATTAATAATCTTTTAAATATAAGGAATGCTAACAAGTGTCTTTAGGACATTTGTTTAATTTGTGCAAAAAAAATTAATATATTAAAATTTAAATTTTATAGGATAAATTGATAAGCCGGGCAACCCCGACTCACCAAACTAAAGTTAAAGTTCATTTGAAGAATATTTTTATGAGTAGAACCTCTTTATTAAAAATATAAGGTTTTCATGACTTTAAAATAAAACGAAATTATAAATTAAGTTTTTTACTTTCCTTAAAAAAAAAAGTTTTTTACTAGAAAATAATAACCCTAGTAAAAGAACTTTCTAATACTATAATTTTTAGAAAAGGATAGGAATGCACCTAATTGCTTACGTTGCTATACATGACATCAACAAATTACGTTGCCATACATGACATCAACAAGAAACCATTTAGCCTCTTTAAAAGGCTGCAAAGACAGTGGATAACTCAATAAAACAACAAACATGGTGAGTGTCCAATCTCAATTTATTGTCATCCCCTCCAAACCAACTCCTAGTCCAAAACTGTTCTCATTATGTGAACAAATCAAGCTTCGTACTCATGCTCCTCTCCTCTGTCTACAAACCACATAATCACAACAACACCTCAACTTTTCTTGAAACACTTAAAAAATCCCTTAGCCAAGCTTTGATTACTTACTATCCACTAGCTGGAAGGTTGAGTTGGATCAAAGGTAGAAGATGGGAAATTCATTGTAATGCCAAAGGAGCACTTCTATTAGAAGCCAAATGTGAGGAATTAACCAATTTGAACCAATTGGGTGATTTTGTACCAACTAATTTGGTGTCACAACTCATACCAAACATTAATTACAATCTTCCCATTGAAGATATTCCCTTATTGGCAGTGCAACTTACAAGGTTCCATTGCGGCAGTTTTACATTAGGTGTTGCCTTATGTCGAGCCGCAATTGATGGAACCGCAACCATGCATTTCATGAACGCGTGGGCTAAGTTTGCGCATGGAGAGAATTTGGGTCCAAATGAATTTCCATGTCACGATCGAACCATGTTGAATTCGCGCAAACTCACACATTCTCCATCCTTACATCGACATCATCATGAGTTTGACGCGCCTCCTATTCAGGTAGGTCGTGATGTGGGCAACACTAGAGAAGTGAGTGTTGCTATTGTAAAACTCACGCGAGAACAAGTTTCAATACTTAAGAAAAATGTTAACTCTCGCGTGAGTTTTCAACCCACCTCCAAAGATGTCCCTAGGACAAAACCTTACTCAACTTTTGAGGTTATTGCAGGATATCTTTGGAGATGTGTCAGCAAAGCACATTGCATGGGAAATAGTGACCAACCCACAAGGTTGTCCACATTAGTTAATTGTAGAAACCGTTTAAAACCACCTCTTCCTAGTGGTTATGCTGGGAATGCAGCATTTCCAACGGTTACACCAACTCGCTCCTTTAATGATCTTATTTGCAAGCCTTTGAGTGATGTGGTTGAAGATGTTAAGAAAGCACTTGAAAGAGTAACGGATGAATATGTAATGTCAGCACTTGATTACATAGATAGGGAGAAGGACATGGATTTATTGAGATATAATTTTCACTACCCAGCAAAGAGTGTGTGTAAGGGACAATACAAAGGAAATCCAAATCTTTTTGTTGTAAGTTGGATGAATTTTTCGTATAAAGATGCAGATTTTGGGTTGGGAGAACCTGTTTATTTTGGGCCAGGGTACATGGATTCTGAAGGGAAGGCATTTGTTATGAATAATAATGGTGGTGATATTGTGGTGGCGATTTCTTTGGAGGCATCTTGTATGGATAATTTTAGGAAATTTTTCTATGATGATATCAAAGAGGTGTTTTCTACTTCCAAACTGTGATGGGCGTAGTCCAAATATTTGACACCGAAATTTTCTTGCATGCACATGCATTTTTCCGGTGCTTGTACTAGAGTTTGTTTTCCAAATCAGAGAAGAAATATATTAATTTGGGTTCCAAATGAGGTTGATGTTGGTCTAATGCAGTGATTCGGTTGGGAAAGAAAGTTGTGCAGTTACTTTGATTATTTTTGTTATATATAACTAGCTCCGTGGTTTTGTTTGATATATTCCTTTTATTAATTTTCTCATTTTCAATGTCAATAAAAATATTATTCTATATAAATAAGTAAACAATCACGAGATTAAAAGGATTTGTAGTTTGAGTTGTTTTGTAGGTGATTTATTTAATTAATCAAATTATATTTATGTGTGGTCCTATATTATAGAGTATATAGTATTAATTTTTTTTACCCAAAACATTGTGAGGGCATGACCCACTATGGCCTAACCTAGGGTCGTCCTGAGCACAAATGTTTCTTTTATAAATTGGTTTCAATTCAAATATTTATAGATTGTACAAATATAAAAATAAAAAAATATTAAACTAAAAAATGTAAAAATATGTTTATTGAAAAGAAAACTGCTTGTGAAAAACATAAATAAAATAAAACTGGAAAAAGTATCCTTTTTCTTTCTTAGACCATCCACAATGCAGCACCCCATTTGGGTGCTTAAATGGGTCCCGACTGTACACGTCATTCGTTTTATAATTAATACGTAATAAGCACCCAATCTCTCCAACACAGCACCTCAAAATAATTATTAATTGGGTCCCAGCAATAACTCTATATCATACATTTTAACAATAATTTTTATACTCATTCATAATCATATAATTTTAAAATATTGAAATAATTTAATTATAAATTATTAAAAAAGCGAACATTTTTATTTTATTTTTATTAATAATTCAAGAAAATGTTAAAACTTAAAAAAAAACAATATAACATGAATGATGAAAAATTGTATATTTTAAATAACAACAAATCTTGTTGACTATCACTCTCAAAACGTTGTCAAATATGCTCCACAAGATCATGTTGAAGATGGGTTTGTCTATCTTGAATTTGTGCTCTCCTTTGTAGGTACGGGGAAAGATTTGGATGAGGACCATTATGTATTTCATTCCTTGCAACATCATTTTTTAATATCAAAATAACACAATAATTAAATATATAAAAAAATAGAATTAATTGTACATGTGGGACCCATGAGTAATAGGAGAGAGAGGGTGCCTATACAAGCACCCACCTTCATAAGCACCATATTTATTGGTGTCACAAAGAGGGTGCCTATTTACAATGGTGCTTAATAAGGGAAGGACTCCCCATTGTAGATGGTCTTATAACCTTCTTCTCTCTCCATCTTTATTTGTCTTTTCTTTTATCTTCCTTCTAATCCTAATCCAACTCACTCTTTTTCACCCAAAACAAAGGCCACTAGAAACTTAAGATATTTTTTTAACATTTATTCAAATGAAACTAGCCTTACAAAACTTATGCAATTGTATTTGGTAGAAAATAATTTGTTTCTTGACAAAAAAAATAAAAAAAATAACTTGGTTAACAAAATCAATAAAAAAAATGAACGAAATGATAAGCTAAGATATTTTGGTTTTCCATGCATTATATAAAATAATTTAATAATTAAAAAATTAGACTTAAAACTAAGGGATTAGGATATAGAGTAAATAACCCAAACCATAATTTTAAGGATCAAACCACTATTCAACTTTATAATAACAAAAAATATAGCTAAATACCTTTAGGTAAAAGACTTTCCGTTTCTAAGATGTTTGGTGGAATGGGTTTTAAGGGCCTTAAGACATTTAATATGGCTATGGTTGGCAAGCAGACTTGAAAGTTGGTTTCTACTCCAGAATCTATAATCACTCGTTTACTCAAAGCTAAATACTTTCCTCAAGGTGATTACTTTGGAGCTTGTACAGGCCATAATCATAGCTATGGTTGGTGTAGTATTTGGAGTGTGAAAGATGTGATTCACTTTGGTTTTCAATGGAGTATAGGTACGGAGAACGTATGGCTCAATAATGTTGAGCGCATTTTACCAACTACTCATCAACACTTGGAGTGGCCACATATCACTGTTTCAGACTTGTTTGATTACACCTAAGAAGCAATGGAATATGGAGCTAATTAATGAATTTTTTGACAATATTACTGTTGAATATTATCACAGAATCAATCAGATTCTGTCTTGTTTGACTTATTGTAAATACTAATTAATTGTAATTAGCTGTATTAGAATTAGCATTTAAAGGGAGAATAAGTAGCATTTATAGATAGAATAATTTCTCCTATTTTCTGGCAAGACTAGCACACTGCCTATTCTATAAATACCTCCTATGTACTGTTTTACAGATATATGAATATAGAGCATATTTCTATATGGTATCAGTGGCAGCAAGAAATCCATAGGGTTTATTTTGCTTCCGTTTGTTTGTTTTTTCCCTTTTCTTCCCATCCCACATAATGTCTGATTCCATGTCTGATAGTGAGTCCCAGCACTCACCCAAACATTCTTCACCCAAACCTGAATCATCCCAACCTGTCAGGACATACCACGAAAATCACCCTGTTCAGATCACAACAATTCGGCTGAACGGTGCTAATTACTTTCGTTGGTCACAGTCTGTTCGGTTGTATCTCAGGGGGAGAGGAAAGATTGGCTACATCACTGGAGACAAGAAACAACCGGACAAGGCAGGCGCAGATTATGATACATGGGATGCTGAAAATTCTATGGTCATGACATGGTTAGTCAATTCTATGACCGAAGAGATAGGTGCGAACTATCTCTGTTATGATACCGCAAAAGATCTTTGGGAGAGTGTCTCTCAAATGTACTCTGATTTGGGAAACCAGTCCCAAATTTACGAATTAACTCTCCAGCTTGGAGAAATTCGGCAAGCTGAAGATTCAGTCACCAAATACTTCAATTGTCTCAAACGTATTTGGCAAGATCTGGATCTCTTCAATGAATATGAGTGGAAGTCACCTGAGGACTGCAAGCACTACAAGAAGATGGTGGATGTTAGCCGTGTCTTCAAATTTCTTGCAGGTTTAAATGTTGAGTTTGATGAGGTTCGTGGACGAATCCTTGGTAGGAATCCTATCCCTCCAATTGGTGACGTCTTTGCGGAAGTGCGTCGCGAAGAGAGTCGTAGGCAAGTGATGCTCGGAAAAAAGATAGCCGCTGTCCCGCCACCGGTTGAAGGATCTGCCTTGGCCGTACCTCAAGTCAATCGCAAATCTTTCCCTAATCCGCGAGGTGGTGACAAGACTGATTTAGTTTGTGACTACTGTGGCCGCAATCGTCACACTCGAGAAACTTGTTACAAGCTACATGGTAGGCCAAACAATAGCAAGGCTGGTAAGTTTGGTCACCGACCTATGCCTACAACCAACGATGCTGCTTCATCTCCATTCACTAAGGAGCAGATGGACCACCTTCTTAAGCTTCTAAAGTTCAATTCATCTCCTAATACTCCTGTTGGTACTGTGGCACAAACAGGTAAGGATTCTTGGGCACTATCTGTCCAAAACCATTCCAACCCCTGGATAATAGATTCAGGGGCATCTGAACACATGACTAATTGCTCTCATCTATTCAATTCATATTTTCCTAGTTCAGGTTCTGAAAAAGTTAGGATAGCTGATGGTAGTTATTCCAGTATTGCAGGTAAAGGCAACATAAAAATATCAGAGCAAATCACTTTGCAATCTGTTTTACATGTTCCCAAATTTGCTTGTAATCTTCTATCTGTTCATAAACTGTCTGAGGACTCTAACTGTTCTGTTCTTTTTCGTCCATCTACTTGTATTTTTCAGGACCAGAACTCGGGGAAGACGATTGGAATTGCTAGAGAGATTAATGGACTGTACTACTTTGATGAAACTCCTCTTGGTAATACAGCAATGTTCGGTTCAAGCCGTATAAGTCCACCTCTTGTTTCAAAGAAAATCATGTTATGGCATAAAAGATTAGGCCATCCTAGTTTTTCTTATCTTCAGCATTTGTTTCCTGAATTTTCCAAAGAAATAAGTTCCTCGCAATTTCATTGTGATGCTTGTCATTTAGCTAAAGATCATCGTGTGTCTTTTAATTCAAGAGGTTATTCTGCTTCCAAACCTTTTTATCTAATTCATAGCGATGTTTGGGGTCCTTCAAAAATTAAAACTTTATCTAGAAAAAAATGGTTTGTGACATTTATTGATGATCATACACGAGTGTGTTGGGTTTACCTCATGGAAAAGAAATCAGAAGTTGAACAAAGGTTTCAAGATTTTTTTAACATGATTAAAAATCAATTTAATACCACGATTGGCATTCTAAGGTCTGACAATGGCACTGAATACTTCAATAAATATTTAAGTACATTCCTAGTAACTAATGGGATAATTCATCAATCCACTTGTCGTGATACTCCACAACAAAATGGTATTGCTGAAAGAAAAAATAGACATCTCCTAGAAGTTACTAGAGCTATTATGTTTTCTATGAATGTACCTAAGTATCTTTGGGGTAATGCTTTATTAACTGCTTGTTACCTCATCAATCGAATGCCATCCCGTGTGTTACAATATGAGACTCCTGTGCAGGTGTTACAAAATAATTTTCCCACTTCTCGCATTATTACAAATCTTCCCCTTAGAGTCTTTGGTTGTCTCTGTTATGTTTACATCCCAAATATTTTTCGTTCCAAGTTGGATCCTAAAGCCGAAAAATGTGTTTTTCTTGGCTATGCTTCCAATAAAAAGGGATACAAATGTTTTAACCCAATTACAAAGAAATTTTTTGAAAGCATGGATGTCCACTTTGTTGAAGATCAACCTTTTTTTGAAAAAAATTCTCTTCAGGGGGAGGGTCAAAGTAGTAATGAGGAAGATAATTTTTGGGAAATTTTACCGGTTCTAGATGATATTGTAACAAATGATCACCTAGATGCTAAGATAATAGAACCTAGAAAATCTAACCTTGAATTGCCAGAACATATAGTATTTGAAACAGAGGGTGAAGAGGGAGAAACACTGAATAAAAATCCTGAACTTAAAGTATATGTTCGGAAAAAATTTCACAAAGATGGTACAGACCCCATTGTCTTTCCAGTAGAAGTTCAATCGGATTCTCCAAGTGAAGGTCCTACTGATAATCCATCTTCTAGTTCCTCCGGTAATTCTTCTCACTCATCCAATGATTTACCTGATTTGTCTTTTCCTGATATTAATCTTCCAATTGCTTTGAGAAAAAATATTCCAGACCTCAATATCCCTATTGCTGAAAGAAAACGTGCCCGTACATGCACTAAACACCCCATGTCTAATTACTTGTCATATGACAAGTTATCACACACTCACAAAGCATATGTGTCTAGGATTTCTAATTTGTTTGTGCCCAGAACTATTCAGGAAGCATTAGGTGATCCGAATTGGAAATTAGCAGTGAAAGAAGAGATGAATGCTTTGAACAAAAATAACACTTGGTGTATCACTGATCTACCTTATGACAAAAAGGCAGTAGGATGTAAGTGGGTCTTTACAGTGAAGTGCAAGGCTGATGGAAGTGTGGAAAGATACAAAGCAAGATTAGTAGCAAAAGGATTCACTCAAACTCATGGTATAGATTATCAGGAGACTTTTGCCCCGGTTGCTAAGATCAATTCCATCAGAATTCTTCTCTCTCTTGCAGTAAATTTCAACTGGACCCTACATCAATATGATGTTAAAAATGCCTTCTTAAATGGAGAATTACATGAAGAAGTATATATGACCTTGCCTCCGGGATTTGAAGATAAGCTTGGAAGAGGTAAAGTTTGCAGATTGAAGAAATCCTTGTATGGATTAAAACAATCGCCAAGGGCCTGGTTTGAGAGATTTGGAAGTGTTGTCAAGAGACATGGCTTCACTCAAAGTCAAGCAGATCACACTATGTTCTTCAAACACTCACGTGAAGGTAAGATTGCCATCTTAATAGTGTATGTTGATGACATTATTATGACAGGAGATGATATTGGAGAGATTAGTGATCTAAAGAGAAGACTTGAGGCTGAGTTCGACATCAAGGATCTTGGAAAATTAAAATACTTTCTTGGTATGGAGTTTGCAAGATCGAAAGAAGGAATTTTCCTCAACCAGCGGAAGTATATACTTGATTTACTCACAGAAACAGGGATGACAGGGTGTAAGGCAGCAGAAACACCAATGGATCCTAATGTGAAACTAAAATCAGCTGCTGAAGATGAAATAATAGATAGAGAACGCTATCAACGGTTGGCTGGTAGGCTAATTTATCTGTCACATACAAGGCCTGATATAGCATTTGCTGTGAGCGTAATAAGCCAATTTATGCATGCACCAGGGCCAACCCACTTTGAAGCTGTTTTCAGAATATTGAGATATTTAAAGGGAACTCCAGGAAAAGGGTTAATGTTCAGAAACAGAGGGCATATACAGGTTGAAGCCTATACAGATGCTGACTGGGCAGGTAATATAAATGATCAGAAGTCTACATCTGGTTACTGTACCTTTGTAGGTGGAAACTTAGTTACATGGAGGAGCAAAAAACAAAATGTTGTAGCCAGGAGCAGTGCAGAGGCTGAATTTCGATCGGTGGCTCATGGTTTTTGTGAAGTACTATGGATCAAAAAATTCATGCAAGAATTGAAGATTGCAGGCCCAACTCCAATGAAAGTTTATTGCGATAATAAGGCAGCTATTTCTATTGCTCATAACCCTGTTCTACATGATAGAACGAAACATGTTGAAGTGGACAAGCACTTTATTAAAGAAAAAATTGACAGTGGTGAGATTTGTATGTCCTATATACCTACCAAAAGCCAAGTAGCAGATGTCCTCACAAAGAGCTTACCCAAGAGACAGTTCGATGACATGGTGTGCAAGCTTGCTATGAATGACATATTCATGCCAGCTTGAGGGGGAGTGTTGAATATTATCACAGAATCAATCAGATTCTGTCTTGTTTGACTTATTGTAAATACTAATTAATTGTAATTAGCTGTATTAGAATTAGCATTTAAAGGGAGAATAAGTAGCATTTATAGATAGAATAATTTCTCCTATTTTCTGGCAAGACTAGCACACTGCCTATTCTATAAATACCTCCTATGTACTGTTTTACAGATATATGAATATAGAGCATATTTCTATAATTACAACCAGAAGCATTTTTGATACTTTGGTGCTCCCTTCGATGACTCATGATGTGTGTCATACCCTAATTTTGGACCTAAAAATACTTGCTCAAAATATTTTTCCATCTCTGATATGTGTCTATTACTCTTGAGAGATTGCCAATTTGATATTGTTTACCCTGATATTTTACTATGCTTTATCTGCATGTTTTACTGTCTTTGTCTTGAAAATATTTTCAATTGTGACTTTGTCTATGTTTTCTTGCATTTTAAACTATCCAAAGGGTCTTTCTTGCATTCCAAGTTATTTGAAATTGTCTCTGATCAATTGCATCTTTCTCTGCATTTTATTTCAATGTTATTTGTAAAAATATGGAAAAGGGCATTTTAGTCATTTCCTGCATTCAAACTTATTCTAGTCCTTGAAATTTGTCTCTGAGTTTTTTCAATTTGTTTGTATAAGTCCTTGTTTTTATTCCATGTTAAAATCCATTTCAAAGATTGCATTTGAGTCATTTTGGGCCAATTTAGTCCCTGAGGGCATTTTAGTCATTTCCTATGTTAAAGCTCTTTTAATCCCTAAAAATTGGCTCTGAGTCTTTTTTAATTTGCTCGTATAAACTCTTGCTTTAATTCCCTGTTAAAAACCATTTTAAAATTGCATTTGAGTCATTTTGAGTCATTTTAGTCCCTAGAGGCATTTTGGTCATTTCACACAAAATTTTGACAGAGAGAGGTTACTTTGAAGTACCTCATTTATGTAGTTTGTTCATTTTAGTCCTTTTTGTGTTTTTTATTGGTTTCACTTTACGTTTTTTTTCCATTTTTACCAATTTTATTCCAATTTTATTATTTGTTTTCATTTTAGTCCTTCAAAGTTCTAAAAATTGCATTCGAGTCCTTTTGGTCTTAAATTTGTTTTTTTTTAGTCTTTTTCTTAATTGCAGAATATGCCTATGTTTCCGGTCAAACGACGAGTTCGATCCAAAGAACAGTTTGCACCTGCCTATATGTTGTTGATCAAGCAGCAAGTTCGATCCAAAGAACAGCTTGTATCTGCCTTTTGTTTATGCCTCCAGTCAAGCGGCAAGTTCGATCCAAAGAATAGCTTGTACCTGTCTATCTGTTTGTGCTTTTGATCAAGTGGCTAGTTCGATCCAAAGAACAGCTTGTATCTGCCTATATGTCTATGTTTCCGGTCAAGTGACAAGTTCGATCCAAAGAACAGCTTGTACCTGTCTTGTACTTCTATCCCCAGTCAAGTAGCAAGTTCGATCCGAAGAACAGCTTGTACCCATCTCTTGTTTGTATTTCTTGGTCAAGTGGCTAGTTCGATCCAAAGAACAACTTGTACCTACTTCTTGTCCCCTCGTTCGTCTACTCTGTCAATGTCTACCTAGATCCCCAGTGATGTGACATGCTCTGTAGACTCCAGTTGTTTGTCTTGCATTCATAATCAAAATGTTGCATGGCATTCATGTTTTTTGAAAATCTGAGAGCGTATTTTTATGTCCAAAAATAGTGCAAATGTTAATATTTAAGTATCTTCGTCCCGTCAAATCAAAGACTTCGTCTCTTGACCCTCCGGACAAAGAAACTTAAATAGGGGCAGCTGTTATACCCTAATTTTGGACCTAAAAATACTTGCTCAAAATGTTTTTCCATCTCTGATATGTGTCTGTTACTCTTGAGAGATTGCCGATTTGACATTGTTTGCCCCGATATTTTACTATGCTTTAGCTGCATGTTTTACTATCTTTGCCTTGAAAATTTTCAATTGTGACTTTGCCTATGTTTTCTTGCATTTTAAACCATCTAAAGGGTCTTTCTAGCATTCCAAGTTATTTGAAGAGTGTCTCTGATCAATTGCATATTTCTCTGCATTTTATTTCAATGTTATTTGCAAAAATTCATGAAAAAGGGCATTTTAGTCATTTCCTGCATTCAAACTCATTTTAGTCCTTGAAAATTGTCTCTGGGTCTTTTCAATTTGCTTGAATAAATTCTTGCTTTAATTCCCTGTTAAAAACCATATTAAAATTGCATTTGAGTCATTTTGAGTCATTTTAGTCCCTAGGGGCATTTGGTCATTTCACATGAAATTTTGACAGAGAGAGGTTACTTTGAAGTACCTCATTTATGTAGTTGGTTTATTTTAGTCCATTTTGTGTTTTTTATTGGTTTCACTTTACGTTATTTTCAAAATTACATTTTTTAACCAATTTTATTAATTTTTCATTTTAAGTCCTTTTTTCATTTTTAATTGCAGTTTTGTCCTTTAACCAGTTTTGCATTTTAGTACTTTAAGTTTCTAATCTTTGTTTTTAGTCCTTTTTCAAAATTGTAGTCTGGTCCTTTAGGTTTGTCAAATTACAGAATGGTCCAAGTCCCAAATTTAGTCCAAATCCGAGCCAAACAAGTCCAGGAACAGGTGTCACAAGCTGATTGGGTCTCAAGTCCACATGGCAACCTATATAAGGGCCATATCATCACTGCACAGTGCCAACAGTCCCATTCACAACACGCCAACTCATCAAATCACAAAAACAGAAAGAGATTTTCTCTCTCTTGGCAGTTAGATCAAAATTCAACAGAATCAAAGAACATTGTTGCAGTTCATCAAGAACTTCATCAATATTCATCATCACCAAACCCTAACCAACTCAATTCTTCACCAAATTCATCATCTATCGCAAAAAATCAACACAAGTTTCCAGAAAATCGAAATCAAAATCGTTTCAATTCGACAAATCCTCATCAAATTCAGTTGGATTCGTACTAGTTCTCAGTGATTTTCTGCGAAAATCCTCATCACCGAACTGTTTTTTTCTCTTCTTACAATTCAAGCGTAAAGCGATCACAAGAAGAAGTTTGAGGAAGAGAAGAAGAGGAATCAAAGAGGAATTGAACCGGTGAAGAAGACGAAGAGTGAGAAGACGAAGAATCTTCGATTTATTATCGGAGATTGAACCAAAACACTTACCGGAAGCAAAAGCAAGGCATCAGAATTCTTTTCACCGTTTCTTTGCTCGAATCTCCGAATTACAACGAGGTAATCCGTTAATCCTTCTCTGTTTCACAAGTTTCCTTCGCATGAGTGTGATTCCCTCACAAAACGATGTAGATCTACAGTGTTTAAAGCGTTTAGTTACGAGTTTCATTGAAATCTTTTGAAAAGAATTTAAACCGAAGAATTTAGGAGTAGATCTACGTCGTTTTGTGGTTTCTTTGTGTTTTTTGGTTGTGGATTTGAGTTCAGTGTAAAGAGACGAGTAGAAAGATGTTTAGATCGGGTTTTTCTGAGCTAAAAAGGTGGCGGTTAGGTTTCCGGCACCGGAATCTTCACCGGCGGTGGTCAAATCCGCCGGAGAAGACGGCCGGCGTTTTAGAGAGAAGGAAGAGCGTTTTAGGGATTAGAGAGAGAAAGAAGAGGAAGATATGAACTGGACTGGTAGTCCATTCCTTTTATAAACCTTTGAACCGGTCTGGTTCACTTCCGGTTCACTCTTCCTTCGTTTTCCACCCTTAGATCTAGGTTTTGGAAGATCTGGATCAATCCAACGCCTCTGAGGCTTTGGATAATCCAGATTCATCCATACGTTTGGGCTTGGGCCTAAGTCTTTGCTTCCTGCGTTTTTTCTGATAGTTTTTGCTATTTTCATACTGCTTGTTTGATATTTGCACCACTGTTTGACTAAAAACCTTGATAAAAGTTCCTAAAGTTTTGTTCAATGTTCTCTTGCTATTTTTGATAAATTTTGATGTGTTTTACATGATAATCTTGATAACAAATACATGAAAATATTTTGTTCTTGGGTATTTCAATACTTTGGTTTAATTTTGTAAAAAATGTTGTTAAAAAAAACTTCTAAAATTTTGTGAAGCAACTCTTGTGATTGATGAGGATACTAAAGACTTGGTTCTATGATATTTTAGCATGTTAAAAATGGATAAAAATATGTGTGATTTTGCTTGTGATTTTTGGTGCCTTTTGTCAATGTTTGTGAAGTTTTCTTTGCATATTTTGATTCCAATATTTTGCCTCATGATGTTTGATACTTGATGAATAAATTTTAAGATATGTTTGTCTTTGATTTAGTGTATTTGGTGCTGTTTGTGATGTATGGCATTAGTTTCTTGTTTTACAAGTCATGCAAATAATTGTGTGTGAAAATAAAGTGTCAAATGTGTCTAAAAGTGTGTCATAACTCTTGGCTTGAATATGTTCCTATAATTCCCACATTGTGGCTGCAATAAAATCTTTTGAAAAGTGCTATGATGAGAGAATTATAGGTCATGTGCATATTGAGAAGTTATGGTAAATTTTTAGTGTATTTTGACACTTTATTCTTGTTGATTTTACCACTTTTGTTTAACACTTTCTTGCCTTATTTCTTTACCCTATTATATCTTGTGCTACTAACCCTTTCATTTCATGTTTCATACATTCCATAAGCATATTTCATCCTTTAGCTTTAGTTTTATTTCTTGCACTTTAATTTTCATGCCAAGACTTAGCATGTAAAAACTTAGGGATTTTTGTATTTTCTTTATGCTTTTAATTCCTTGCAAGACCATAGCATGTAAACTAGGGCATATGTAAAGGACAATGGACTCTAATGATGTACACCGACACAAGCACCGACACATACACACACATCACATGGATACTTTAGATGTATGCTTAGGGAATGTATGCTTTAGATGTATGCTTAGGAATCATGACACTTAGAAAAATTCTCTTTTCCAAAAAACATGAACAACTTCACTCAAATAATTTTCCAAAGAAACCTTGGGATCAAAATCCCATTGAATTTTCCCTTTATTTTCTTAAACAAAAACTTTAATGAATTTTAATCACACTTAGACTTCTTTTTGCAAAATAACTAATTCCATCTCACATTTTCCAAATCTTATGCCCTTGAGGCCTCTCTCTCTTATTCTTCAAAATTCCATTTTCAAAATTAAAATCAACCAACAAAAACAAAAACATTTTTGGAAGAGAACTACATGGAGTTTGATCCCTTAAAAGGGTATGTAGGCAAGAAGTCAAAACTTCTCCAAGTCCAATAAAACAAAAATTCAAACACCTTCTTCTCCCTCCAATTCTTAACTTAGTAAACCCTTAGGTGTAAATAACATTTTCAAATAGCATTTAAAAACAAAGCGCGCGCGTAGAAAGTAAAGATGGTTCCTATAGGATATTATAGTCGTTATGGGTGCCTAACACCTTCCCATGACGAAAACAACTCCCGGACCTCGATTCTCAAGGGTTTTTTCTTATTTTTCCCTTCCCAAGAAAAAATGAGATATCAAAGGTTAAAAAGGTTCAAACTTAATCAATGTTTGACACCCGAAAAACCAAGATAAAACATGTCTTCTTCAATCTCTTGTGGGTCGACCCACATACAGTGTATGAACGGTAGATGGTAACCATTTTTTCTTCTTAATTCTAGTGAATGTGGTTACTATATAGTAGTTGTTGATAGCATTGTTGTCAAAATCCCGACTTAAATCTTAAAATATTAGATAGTTAAATTATGGTGCAACTTCATCCCCCATCACACAAAGGTGGGTAAGGTTATCCATGTGATGTGTCATCGTATATAATCATTCAAGTGTCCCATACTAGTGAGATGATGGTTAATGTATCTAGGGAATAGGGAAACTAGCAGTGCAGTTACTTAGAGTTTGCACAATATTTTTTGACAGAAGTAAATTAAATTTATGTAACTACAAATGCACCCTCAAGAAATTAACATGTATTTCTTACCTAAGTCTCTTTACATTTCCTCTTCCTCTTCTCCATTTTCAAGAATTCCAACTTTTATGAAAGAGTAGTGTTGCATGAATGAGTGCTATAAACTGGCAGAAAACGTTGCTGAAACATAAACCTCAATTTGACTAGAACTAAGAAAATCACCTGAAAAAGAACTGCACATAAGACTAGTGATATCAATGAATAGATGGTGGTAATTTGGGATTTGTTGCTGTTGAGAATAGAATCATTTGATACTACAAACGAAAGAAAAACATGATGCATCACGTCACTGCATCATAAATATTAAGCCACCTTTCAAGTTTCAACATATTTGAATAACCTTAGTTTTTAATTTTCAAATCAAAACTTAATTTCAAACTTAATTATATATAACAAAAATAGTCAAAACAATTGCACGACTTTCTTTCCCAATTAAATCACTACATTTGACCAAATATTGCGACCACGTCATCCATCACAATTTGGAAGTAGAAAACACCTCTTTGATATCATCATAGA
Organism: Medicago sativa; assembly: GCF_051527215.1. Taxonomy (NCBI): domain Eukaryota; kingdom Viridiplantae; phylum Streptophyta; class Magnoliopsida; order Fabales; family Fabaceae; genus Medicago; species Medicago sativa. Next base: position 83,431,702 of record NC_140755.1, on the reverse strand, counting down.
AATATTTCCTAAAACTATCCATACAAGATGCCTCCAAAGAAATCGCCACCACAATATCACCACCATTATTATTCATAACAAATGCCTTCCCTTCAGAATCCATGTACCCTGGCCCAAAATAAACAGGTTCTCCCAACCCAAAATCTGCATCTTTATACGAAAAATTCATCCAACTTACAACAAAAAGATTTGGATTTCCTTTGTATTGTCCCTTACACACACTCTTTGCTGGGTAGTGAAAATTATATCTCAATAAATCCATGTCCTTCTCCCTATCTATGTAATCAAGTGCTGACATTACATATTCATCCGTTACTCTTTCAAGTGCTTTCTTAACATCTTCAACCACATCACTCAAAGGCTTGCAAATAAGATCATTAAAGGAGCGAGTTGGTGTAACCGTTGGAAATGCTGCATTCCCAGCATAACCACTAGGAAGAGGTGGTTTTAAACGGTTTCTACAATTAACTAATGTGGACAACCTTGTGGGTTGGTCACTATTTCCCATGCAATGTGCTTTGCTGACACACCTCCAAAGATATCCTGCAATAACCTCAAAAGTTGAGTAAGGTTTTGTCCTACGGACATCTTTGGAGGTGGGTTGAAAACTCATGCGAGAGTTAACATTTTTCTTAAGTATTGAAATTTGTTCTCGCGTGAGTTTTACAATAGCAACACTCACTTCTCTAGTGTTGCCCACATCACGACCTACCTGAATAGGAGGCGCGTCAAACTCATGATGATGTCGATGTAAGGATGGAGAATGTGTGAGTTTGCGCGAATTCAACATGGTTCGATCGTGACATGGAAATTCATTTGGACCCAAATTCTCTCCACGTGCCAACTTAGCCCACGCGTTCATGAAATGCATGGTTGCGGTTCCATCAATTGCGGCTCGACATAAGGCAACACCTAATGTAAAACCACCGCAATGGAACCTTGTAAGTTGCACTGCCAATAAGGGAATATCTTCAATGGGGAGATTGTAATTAATGTTTGGTATGAGTTGTGATACCAAATTAGTTGGTACAAAATCACCCAACTGGTTCAAATTGGTTAATTCTTCACATTTGGCTTCTAATAGAAGTGCTCCTTTGGCGTTGCAATGAATTTCCCATCTTCCTTCTTTGATCCAACACAACCTTCCAGCTAGTGGATAGTAAGTAACCAAAGCTTGGCTAAGGGATTTTTTAAGTGTTTCAAGAAAAGTTGAGATGTTGTTGTGATTATGTGGTTTGTAGACATAGAGGAGAGGAGCATGAGTACGAAGCTTGATTTGTTCACATAATGAGAACAGTTTTGGATTAGGAGTTGGTTTGGAGGGGATGACAATGAATTGAGATTGGACACTCACCATGTTTGTTGTGTTCTTGAGAGTTATCGATTTGTCTTTGTAGTGTTTTAAAGAGGCTAAGTGGTTTCTTGCTGATGTATGTGTATATCAACGTAAGCAATTAGGTGTATATCCCTATTCCTATCCTTTTCTAAATTTATTTTAGAAAGCTCTTAACTTGAGTTATTATTTTTTCGTACAAAAGGTTAGAATCAATTATGGAAAGTTAAACCGAACATACACTTAATATTAATATTTTAAAAGATTTTTAATTTAAGAAAATGACAAATGCAAAACTGTAATTGATTTTTGCAACTAGCGTCTTTGGTTTGGATTTCACCTCTTGTGACAAATTATGAACAGTGTGATTCATTTTCCTCACCCACATATATTTAATAATATTATATTTACCTTTCATGCCAAACTGGTCGAAACCTGGCATGGGAAGAGAGTACAAATTTGAATTGGTATGTGATAGATACATGCGCAGACATGAGAACCACACGAAGTTGGCATGTGTTTTTTGGTACAAAAGAGGATCTAAGATCCAACAAGAAAATAAAACAAAGAAGTTAAAGTGTGTTTGATTTACTAAAAAATGAATGACAACAATTTAATTTGTACATTATTTGATGTGTCTTGAACTAAATGAGTAGACGTCGTTTGTGTCATATTAAGAAAAATCTTCCTCATGTAAAGACTACAATCATCGACCTCAACCTTAAATTGTTATATATATATATATATATATATATATATATATATATATATATATATATATATATATATATATATATATATATATATATATATATATATATATATAACTTGGAAAGACTACAATCATCGACCTCAACCTTAAATTGTTATATATATATATATATATATATATATATATATATATATATATATATAACTTGGTATAGCGAGAAGAATTTTTCAAATTTTATCATTATCATCCTCCAACAATAAATAAATACAAATTAAACATTTAAATATAAACATTAATTGGACTAAAATCTTACAAATTTCCGCTAAAACATCCATTTGATATTTAATTTATTTTTTGCAAAAGTACACAATTCTTCTATTAACTAAATTGTAGTTAACATTTTCATTCTTAATCTCTTTTTTTCTCGATTTAATCATTAATGCTTTAAAATCTCAATATTATATCATTTTTTATAGAATTTTTGAATGAAATATGAGTTTATATGTTTGTATAATGAAGATTTGGGTTTGTTTATGAGTTAGATGAGTTTTTTTTTATAAGTCTTTTTAATGAGTTTTTTTTATTTTGTTTTGATAAAAAGGATAATAATGTTGACATTTTATAACATAAAGAATTAAATCGAAAAATAATAATAAAGGACGAAAGTGTTATATGAAATTAAGTTAAGGGACAAATTGTGTAATTTTGCCTTTATTTTTTTTTATAAAAAATGGTACATTGTATTATTATATTTTTATTGGTTGTTTTTACTTTAGAAAATCAACTTGAAAAATGGTTCCAAATCTCCTTTTTTTATATTAACTATTATTCACCAAACTACATGTTAGTTATATATATAATAAAACATGGAAGTCACTATCTGAATTATAACGAGTCATTCTTTACTTAACACGGATTCTTACACTAATATATTTAACTTAGATGCTAGGTCTAATTTCAAAAATTGACAATATAGAGGGGGAAAAATTGAAAGTCAAAAATAAAGTGATTAAAATCGAAAAACTAATCCAAAATAGAGGGACCAAAATTAAGACTAAAAAATATTAACAATGAAAAGAATAATGAGGTCCTTAAAAAAAGAGTATTGAATAAATGAGTTTTTCCTTCAAAAAAATGGGCTGATAACCCAATGCCCTTTTCTTGAGAAAGGGGCAACTAACCCTAGATATTATCAACGACACTGCAACACACACCTATCAAAATAGAACACAGAAACCCTAATCGTTCTCCTTCTCTACAATCGACTAGCTTGATCGCATGGCTCAGTCAATTCTTTTAGATGAAGCATTTGTTCCTACACTGATATATTTAACTTAGGTGTTAGGTCTAATTCAAAAATTGACAAAATAGAGGGGATAAAATTGAAATTCAGAAATAGAGGGATTAAAATCTAAAAACTAATCCAAAATTAAGCCTAAAAAATATTAACAATGAAAATAAGAATGAAGTCCTAAAAAACAGTATTGAATAAATGAGCCTTTCCCTAAAAAAATGGTCCTGATAACCCAATGCCCTTTTCTTGAGAAAGGGGCAACTAACCCTAGTTATTAACAACACTACAACACACACCCATCAAAAAAAAGAACCCTAATCGTTCTCCTTCTCTGCAATCGACTAATTTGATCGCATGGCTCGACAATGTTCTCTTAGATGAAGCATTTGTTCCTAAGTGACAAGTGATAATCAGTGAAGCATGTTCCTTGTTAATTCAAATCGGTTTTGATCCAGAGATGTTTACCCTCAAGAAAATCCATGAACATGGCTACACCGACGAAGACTTATTCAAGCTTATCAAGCCACTTCATTTATTCACGGATCTGGATGAATTAGCATATCTTACTGCATCCATCCCAAAGAATGACTTCGTGGAATTCGTGGACTGTATGAAGTGGCTGACGAGAACTAATGAAGGTTTGCATGCTATTTCTGATTCATTAACAAGGTTATCAAAGAAAAACTTGTGATTATCAGAACAACATGTTGCTTTAGCACAAAAGCTTGTTAGTTCTACAGCTCATGATAGACTAAATCGCAAAACTATTCTCGATGAGATTAATAAATCAGAGAGGCGCTAGAGCCGCTCGTTGTCATGCCTTGTGCACCAGCGACCACTCCCCATCCTCATTAGCCTCGGATGTTATAGAATCAGCACATACACACAAGGTCAGTGCTAAGTTTTTTTGTGCCCCAAACAACTAAAATAATAGTAGTTGTCTCTTAATCATATTATTATAGTTGTTTCCTTTGTGCACAGTGACGGGGCTTGAAGTGAAGATGTAACCAAGCAAAAAACGAAGTTCTTCAATTTTATTTCGGTTAGCTAGACTGCTAGAGTCTCACTTAAAAATAAAAGTTCCAATTGAAATGCCGAACTAGGTACTTAAGGTCGGGAACTGCATTCGGGCTACCTACACCCCGGCAATTCCACGCCATTAGACTCATTTTCCTTGGCAGGCCTTATAGAAGAAAACAAATTGATGATAAGGGACTCCTATAAGGAACACGATCACATGAATGGCATAAAGCAGAGCAAATGTTCAGGTGAGGCATGACCTACCGAACCACAACAACACACTCACGAGGGATGAACGGCGGCGGCGCTACTAACCCTAGGAGAGAAGGCGATCATAAAGATACATGTTCTACCAAAAAAAACCAAATTCTTGAATTCAGTAGATGTTAACGGCATAGCAGAAGCACTAGTAACAACAATCAGACAAAGTTGAAAAATAGACAGTAGAAATTGGAGAAGTGAAAAACGATACCAGAAAGTTCCAATCGGTGGTGATTGAAAAGATAACCACGAGTCCCAAAAATCCAATACGTGAACCAAGTATAAAGAATCGTAATCAAGATTGGATTGGAATTGTATTGGCGGTGCTCATTGCATAACCCTAGCGGTGCTGAAAAAACCCCAATTCATAGCGTCTATAAATTAAGCTATATTGTACGAATCTCAAGATGCCTAAAAGCAATAAAATGTAGTACGTTATAAATTAAAATAAATTATAAAGGGTAAAAATAGATTTTGATTAAAATAGTAAGAGTAAAAGTGGAAGAAAAAACAATAATTTATAAGTTTAAACGCTGTTTTAAACAACCTCTGACAAATAAGTTATAAACTCCCTATCAAAATACAATTAGTTTATGGGTTATGCCAAACAAAACCAATATGGGATTATATGTAAACACAAGAAAACAATTTGTCAAGGAAAAAAACAAATATGGATTCTCTAAAATTAAGAAGACAACCGTATCTTAATTCTTAACCACCATGCTACAGCATTGACCTGGAATGTGCCACCTTGGCTTTCCTTATGTTCTACACTTTTTGACATTTCTCTTTGTAAAGAAGGGGGACAAAAAAGCTATCCCCCTTCATGGATTTGATTTCAAATTGTGCTTCACAATTGTGCAATATCTCATCAATCCTATTTGCATGCAATTTCAAAGATTGTAAAATTGTGCATGCAAATCATCATTGAATAAATATTGATGAATTCCTCAAACGTTACATATTCCATTATTAAAAACCCCGACAAAACAACGCTTGTGTGTTTCAATAAGACAGTATTATACAGTTCATCGATTTGGAATGAAAATTCCTTAGAAGAAACACTGCCTGTATTTGTTCTTCAATTTGTTCTTATCTTATTACTCAATCGTATTTTCCTCTTTGTCTCTGCATTATGCAATGTACCTCGTATTGTTCCCAACATTTTTGTAAGTATATTCTTCTAACCCTTTCATTTCGTTATTATTTCTTGGCTAATAGTTGTAATGGTTCATTATTTTTTGTTATTATTTTTCTACCTAATAAATTTGAATATCCTTTACAATTTCCATTCTATATTTTTTGTTTATGAAAAACATTGATTAATCTTTGTGATTGTTTTGCTAGACTGGTTTTTTAGTAGGTCCATCTGCTTTGGGAAAATGGAATTCTGTATTCAAAAGCATATTCCCTTACAGCAATATGTTACCATTAGAGACAGTGGGAGCATTAACACTTGTTTACTATGTGTTCTTGGTTGGTTTAGAAGTAGACTTGAAACCAATTACAAGGTTTTACTACAATAAGAAAGCAATGGTTGTTGCAATTGCTGGTGTAGTCTTCACTTTACCAATTGGTGCTGGCTTATACTACCTTCTTGTAACCGACATGGGTCAGAAATCATTGCCACGTTCAGATAGTGACAAACACATGAGAGGTGCAATATTTTGGGGAATGGCACTTTCTTGCAGTAGTGAGTTTCCTGAAGTTGCTAAAATCCTTTCAGATTTAAAGCTTCTGCTAACAGAAAATGGACAATTGGCTTTAACTTCTTCATTGATTAATGACTTGTTCTCTTGGACACTCCTTTTGATGGTTCTAACACAATTCTATTATGCTTCTTTTTGGTCACTACTTGTCGTCCTCGCATTTGAGTTGGTATGTTTTTATTTGGTCCATCCTTTTGCTAATTGGCTTATTAAAAAAGTTGGAAATGGTGATCGCGAGTTTGTTGAGACACAAGTGCTGTTTCTTCTTCATGTGGTTTTGGTCATTGGATTTATCTCGCATGGGTTAGGTGCACAGTCAATAACGGGTGCTTTCTTCTTAGGAGTTATTATCCCAAAGGGTGCGCTTAACAATGCGGCTCAAGACAAGGTTTTCGATTTTGTATCTGCATTCATGATGCCACTGTTTTTTCTCATTGTTGGGGAGAGAACTATTATTCAAGATTTGGCTTTAGAAACACATTGGTTAACCGTTGTGATTGTTATTGTGTTGGCTTGCTTGGTAAAAATGATATTTGTATTTGCAGTTTCTTGGTTATATCAGATGCCACTTTTAGAAGGATTGTCCCTTGCACTCCTCATGAACACTAAAGGGACAATGCCATTAATCATTTTATACACTGCCATGGATAGACTAGTAAGTTACCAAACAACCTTAACATATATAGTAATTATTATATAGTATAGATTACGGTTTATTTGCACATTCAGAAATTTAAATGGCACCAGACCACACTCCTTTTTCATCTCATTCTTTATTTCCTTGTGAAATTTACAAGTTCGATCAATTAAGCAGTGATCCATACAAAAAAGAAAAGAAAAGGAAGTGAGGCTCACATAGCTAGATCTTTTACAATTGCTCCTGACTCTCTCCATTAGAATCTCAGTCATTAGATTAATCTAATAATTTAAGATCAACGCCCTTAGTCATTTGATTAATCCGACGACTTAGATTTAGTCATAGGAAATGAGAAATTGCGTATGTTTTGTCCAATATCATATCCTTTTTCATACCATTCATCCATCCATTTAATGTTTGATCTTCTGACATAAGCAAAAACTGAAACAACTGAAAACTCAAGATACACTGCAATAATTATTTTTTTGATTATTTCCATGTAATTTAATTTTATTTATTAGGTATGCTTAAGAGGGACTTAGTGATCCAAAAACTGCTAGGTTTGTTATATTATTGTACAAAATATAGTAACATAAAGTGTATGCATATATATACTTGTGATGTAGGAACTAAATAGCCAAACATATGTGGTGATGTTGTTGGCATGTTGGTTAATGACAGCTATTGCTGGTCCTGTCTTGGCTATCATCGCAAAAATCCTTACCACAAGCAAACTTCTTGGAAGTCGAAGGAAAAGTATGCACGGCACACGACCTGACTCACCGCTTAGAGTGTTGGCTTGTGTCCACTCAAAACACGATGCGGATGCCATCATCGACCTTCTCAAAGCATCGAGTCCATCAGTTAGGTCCCCAATTCAGGTATGAGGGTGTTCTTTACAATACTTTTCGTATAGTTTTCATGGTACAAAGTTTGTACTATCGAACAACTCTCCTAATTTTCAGGTATGGGTTGAATTTCTTTGTGAATATTTTAGTTGTGACATTATAATTTCAAATTCAGGTGTTGGCAGTGGAATTGGTCAAGATGACAGACCGACCAACTTCATCGCTAATCATAAGAGACGCCCGGAAGCCATCATTTCGCTCTAATTCAAGCAAGGTATACAGCTTGAAGCGAGAAAATGGGGACAACCTCGGCAGCTTTGACAACCTCAGCCAAGCCATCTTTGCTGACAAACTCAGAATTGTCTCCCACTACAAATCCATGCACAAAGACATCATAAACCTCTGCACCCGCAGACACGTCAACCTCATCATAACAACTCTCTACAAACAACCAACCTATGACGGATTAGGCGCCGGCACAGCCACCGCTAGAGCCGTCAACATCTTCAACAGAGACCATGCAAGCAAAGATCAGAAACGAATAGTTTTGGAGAACCTAGCAAAAGAAGCACCATGTTGTTTAGCCATTTTCGTCGACCGTGATTTTGGCGGTGAGAAGCATTCTAAAGTGAAGAAAATAGGAATGTTCTACGTTGGTGGTGTTGATGACCGTGAAGCACTTTCTTATGCTTGGAGAATGAGTAGGAACATGGATGTTCAATTAACAGTGGTGAGGCTAGTTTGGGACAATCCTGAAGATGAGTTTGGTGAAATGGACAGAGAATATTTAAGAGAGTTTGTGTGTCAAACAGTTGATACACCGACAGTGAGATATTTAGAAAAAGCGGTGAAAGATGAGAAGGAAACTGTGAGGCTTTTAAATAAGATAGGGAATAAAGGGTTTGATTTGTATATTATTGGGAGAGGACATAAAAGGAAGATGTCATTGGCACAAACGTTGGATCCTGTTTTGGACGAGCCTGTGTTGGGTCCTCTTGGTGATACTTTGACAGATTTGAATTCTGCTGCTAAAACATCCATTTTGATATTTCAAAGAGAGGCTGAAAGTAATGGTTTGTGGAAAAAAGAACGCAGTGTTTCTATTGCATCTGCGCAGTTTTTTGCTGGTGTTATGGATCCACAGGAGCAAGCGTTTTTTCCTCCACCAGTGACATTTGATCACAATATTTCATAAAGAACATTTGAGGTGAATGGTGGAAATCTTGTCATTGGAACATGTATGTGATGATTTTGTGGCTAGAGGTACTGTTGTGTGGATTGGTACATAACATGACAAGTGCTGAAAAACTGACTTGTACATATTTCTTGTTTCTTTGAAGAATTCTATTAGGTAGAGAATTGAGAGTGAAGTTATAAGCTTGAATTTTGAGATATCAAGTCATTTTTTTCCCATGATGGTATGACAATAAAGTTATGTTCTTTTTAGTAGTGTTAAAAAACATAATGAGTAGTGTAGTGTTAATTATAAAGAGAAACCAATGGCAAAGCAGTAGGAGAAAAATCAGTGTGATATACTTCACTCATAAAAGCTGAAAGTGAGTATATTACAAGCAGAAAAAAGACTAAACCAACAAGGTCTTTATAGATGGACCAAAGTATAAAATTGATGATAGACTATTTTTACTTATTCAACAAACCATATAACAATCAATTCCTAAAACTAAGGAGTTTTACTATTTAGGAAGAAAAAAAACTCATTTTCTAATACAAACCATTGAACCAAGCTGCACATATATAGGAGTGGAAATCATGTCTGAGGAATGCCATCTTATTGCTTGACAGAGCAACACATGAGCACAACTGCATAAGTAGTGCAGGAATATTGTAATTGAGAAGTTGCCAGTTGCATTATTAATTAATACCCTCCAGTTTTAAATATAAGCAACAGTCAAAACGTATTTAACTCAAATTAAGACCAAATACATTTTGACTGGTCAATGATCATTCCGATCAGGATTTGAATTCGAGAAACAATACAGCAAAGAAAAGAATACAAGTCCCCCACAACATATGATTTATGTTAATTTTTGTTTAAGAAATAGATTAGAAACATAGTAGCAATGAAGTGTTAAATTTGTGCCTGTAAAACGTGTACAATCGGATGGCATGCAAGAAAGTATTCATGAGGCCTGCAACTTACTAAAAGTTAAAGGAGTTGAATGAGTAAAAGAACATATGTTCAAACTCAGATGAAAGATCAAATTACTAACATAACTATATTAAAAAAAAAAATTGCAAATACCCAACCCATTGTATCGATAAAGTAATATCTTCAAATTCATTAGCAGCAAGAAATTTACCTACTAGAAACATATGAAAATGCTTTAAATTTCAAGCAAAATATGCAAAGTGTTGTACTCAAGTACGAACAATATAATTTCATTACAATCACATTTTCACTGTTGTCTTTGCTGAACTTATTTGATTTTTGGAACCATTCTTTAGTAGGATTGAATTTGTCTATAACAAATTGTTGGAAGACACATATGAACTTTGTAATGATGGCCTTTCAGGAGAGTATAAGAAAGGCTTTGGAGGATATGGCACTGACTCAAGTGGTCCTTGAAGCATTTCTATCACTTTACTCATTGATGGTCTATCTGATGGATTCGTTTGAATGCACCAAAGACTAATCATAGTAATCTTTCTTGCCATATAATTTTCTTCTTCTGAGTTTGCAGAACAATTGAGGTTATTACTTAGCTCAAGATCCTTATAAATCCAATCTGAAAAGTACATTTCAGATGTACATGACCCTCCGGTGTCATAATTCTTTCTTCCCCCGATCATTTCTAGTATTAACATACCATAACTGTATACATCGGACTTATGAGAAACTCCACCAAATGTTCGGCTAAATACTTCCGGTGCTATGTATCCTATAGTTCCTCTTGTACCAAGTATGGATACAATACTATCCTTCCTTTGATATATTTGAGCTAGTCCAAAATCTGAGATTTTTGGGCAAAAATCTTCATCCAAAAGAATGTTTTGGGGTTTAACATCAAGATGCAAAATCCTTGAAATACATCCTTGATGCAAGTATTCTAGTCCTCGAGCAATGCCTGTAGCAATTTGGTACATTGTGTTCCAATCCAAATCACAAATAGCATCAGGAGATCCACTTTTAAGGATGAACTTATCCAATGATCCTTTGGGCATGAATTCATATATCAGAGCTCTTTTGTTCTCATAACAAAAACCCAAAAGTGAGACAATGTTCACATGTGATGTTCTACTAATGCTAGCAACTTCATTTATAAATTCTTCTCCATTTCCCTTGGACTCATTTATTACTTTCACTGCCACTTGACGACCATCGGGTAAGCTTGCTTTGTACACAACACCATATCCTCCTTGACCTAATTTATCTCGAAATGAGTTTGTCATTCTTTTTATTTCTGCATATCTATATTGTTTGATTGGCACTGACATGTTATAACTTTGTATGAAATCCTCCACATTGTAGTCAGTAGATTTCATTGTTTTCTTGAAGATCCACCTCTGTACTAAAATAGAATACCTCTTGCGTTTAAAAATAATCACAATAAGTATTACAATTCCGACACCTAACATCGATGCCCCTACATTGTTTCAAAAATTTGAATGATAATTATGAACAATATTCTATCATCAAAAAAGTAATGCTGGTAAAAATAACTAGTCAAAAAAATGTTCGTAAAGATATAATCAGTAACTTTAAATCGTTAAATCTCTCAGATATAATGGGTAAAATGTTTAAATATAGAATGGGTATTATATACATACATACCTACAATCCAAACAGGTGTAAGTCTTTGTTTAGATGGCCCTCCATGACTAGAAGCAGTTTCATTTTGTCCTCCACCTAATTGTTGAGAAATAATTTGGCCAAGAAAAGGATTGCCTCTAGTAATTAACTTAACCTTGGACGAAAATTTAGGAAGTTGTCCAAATAGATTATTATTGGAAACATCAAGAAGTTGGAGCTGACGCAAAGTTGTAAAAGCGAGTGGTATTGAACCAGTTAAATCATTGTCAGCAAGAGTCAAATTTACTAAACTTGATAATTTGGCAAATGCCGGAGAGATGGTTCCATTTAGTTCTTGATTCCTTAAATCAATACTAACAATCTTTCCTCTCTGACACCTAATCATCACCCCATCAAAACAAGCATCATTCCTTATGCTTGACAAAGAAACAGGATACCCAACAACTTGAAAAATTTCAAGCAAAATCATCACTTGGGGATCACAAGGTCCAACATCACTTCGACAAAAGTTATTTGACTCCCAAGTTGCCTTAACACCTTTGTGAAACACGGGTATTGGTCCTTGAAGAAAGTTCATGTCTAAAGAGATGTTGTTCAAGCTAGAGAGAGTGAACAACGAAGGTGGAACTAAACCATATAAGAAATTTGATTGGAGTTGGAGATCAAACAAATGAGTGGAATTGGACATGTTAGGAATTGAACCCGTGAACCTGTTGTTGTTAAGCCACACCTGAGACAAGAATCTCATGGATGATATCACATCAATTGTACCCGTAAATAAATTGTTGTAGAGTCGTAAATATCTTACTCTAGAACTCCCAAGAGACACGGGAAGAGGTCCGGTGATGTTGTTGTTAGAGAGAAAAACAGTATGCAAACTCGGAAACCAATCAAACATTTCCGATTCCAAGGAATCTATGATATTTGTAGCTTCGAGATCAAGGGTGTGCAACAACGAGGAATCACTTAAATCCAACGGAATCATCCATGGGACGAGATTCAAGTTATTGCTAAGGTTGAGGGTTCTAAGACTATTTGTCGATACAAAGCAAAAGTCTAGGATGGAGGTGAAGTTATTGTGACCAAGGTACACGGTTTCAAGCATGGTGGAATTTGCCAGACAAGGCAAAGAAGCGGTGAGTGAATTGTTGTGGAGATCAATGTGAGTAAGATTAGAGAGGGCACTGAGATATGAAGGGAGTGTCCCAGTAAGTGAGCTTGATGGGAGGTTGATGGCGACAACTCGACTAGATTGGCAAACTATACCATTCCATTTGCAGTAGTGAGTTTTGTTAGACCAGTTAGAGGGAGTTGAGGTTAGTGATTTCAAAAGGTCGGACATATAATTTGCCTCTTCATCTTCTGCATTACTAATGGCAACGACAATCATGAATAAGAGGATGGAAAACAATACCGACGTGTTCATGCTTTCTTACTTACTAACTATGTAACACTATGTTTTCTTAACTACTAGACTATAGAGGAAGGAATATAATTCCACCACGGTTGAATGAGTTGACTGTATCTCTGTATGTAAATGTAACCATGACAATCTTCTTGGTCTGATTGCCTTCAAAGAAAGCGTGCGATGCGTGTTTTCATTAAAAAAATTAGTGAATTTAAAATTACAATAATTGCCTCGGAACGTGTTCAGCATGTGACTATCTATCTTGGTTGTTGCGGATTCGATGAGAAAACACACCAATAACAAACTTGATGTGTGGAGCAAGGGATAATTAAGCAACCAATATCAAAGTGAATTGCAATTAAACAAGCAAAAGTAGAAAAACAGCGAGAGAAAAGCAGAGAGAACACAAAAGAATCTATTTACCCAGTTCGGTCCAAATTGACCTAGTCTGGGGGAGAGAGCAGCCCTCCGTTCCACTATATGATGAGTAACGTTACAAAAGAGATTTCAATGGGTTACAAGAATAAGTCTCCCGCCTAATTCTACCCAAATCCCAGCCTCTTCCCGTAACCAAGAGACTCAATCCTAATAGTGTTTCCCAAGGTGAATCAACCTTCAAACCCTAGTTTGTTTCCAAGAGACAAACTCTATACAAACCCTAGTTTGATTTCTAAACCCTTGTTTCAGCCCCCTCTATCTCTCAAAATAGTCTGATACAAGGCCTATATTTATAGTAAAAGAAACTCCCATAAAATTGTAACAAATCTGGCCCAAAAATACGTTTCTGAAAAATAACAGCACGCGAAATCGGCCACCGATTTTTCCCGAACAGAAAGCCTCCCAAAAGGCAGCCAAAATCGGCCACCGATTTTCCAAATCGGCCACCGATTTGTACTTTCAGCAAACATCAATTTTGGCCTCCAAACTCCAATTTTGAGTCACTTTCACAACAATCTCCACCTTGACTCCAAATTAGTGATGATGCCCATTTAACATCAACACCTTGCTGCTCTTTCCCTTGCTTCCCACTACGCCGAGTAGCTCCACAAGTTTACACCTTAATCTCTTCAATCATCGGAATGCCTTCCGCCCCTTTGAAGATCCTTGTGTCCAAACTACTCAAGGAATTTTAGGTAGTTCCACAAGTACACACCTTAACCTCTTCAGCTATCGGAATGTCTTCCGCCTTCTCGAAGATCCTTGTATCCAAACTACACTAGGAATTTCAGGTAGTTCTACAAGACTACACCATACCTCTTCAATACGAGACATCTCCCGCTTCCTTGAAGATCACCTTGCATCCAATCACCCTTGGACTTTTAGGGTAATTCCACAAGCCGTGCTATACATTCTTCAACCTCCGGAATGCCTTCCGTCTTCATGAAGAAAACCCTTGCTCACCACTAGAGCATAGCACCCAAGGTCCTCCATAGTCGTACCACTCCCGGTGTGTTCAACTTCACCTAAAGCTGAGCTTCCAACCTCTCAACTAGCAAATGAGTACATCCCACTATGTCTTCCTTGAACCTCCACCTCAACCGGTAGATCATGAGTATTCTTACCACCGCCTCTCCAGGCTGATCATGAGTATTCTTACCACCGCCTCTCCAGGCTGATGTTGAGTGTTTAACGTCTCTCCAGACGATCACCGCTCTACCAGGCATCACCCCCAAGGTGAGAAACATCACCTTCATCCTCTAAACAGCACACCATCAAAGCACCTGCATCCTCATAACCCTCAGAGACAATTTGTACGGAATTACCATTAATCTCCGGACAATCCTTCTTGAAGTGACCCATCTTGTTACACTTAAAGCATTTAAACTTTGTCTTGTTACTACTCTTTCCTCGGTTACCTCTACCTCCACCATTCCCTCTTGAAACACTTAGGCCTTCCCCGTTTTCATCAACTCTCAAGTCCTTCGACTTAGTCAACTCCTTGGTTCTCAAAGCCGCTTGAACTTCTTCCAAGGTAACAGTGCCTTCTTTTCCATAGAGCATGGTATCTTTAAACGATTCAAAAGATCTAGGTAGAGCACACAACAAGAGTATAGCTTTATCTTCATCCTCAAGATTCACCTCAATATTCTCCAAGTCATCAAGGATTTTGTTGAACTCCGTAAGTTGCTCCATGATGGCCTTTGACTCCACCATCTTGAATGAGTAGAGTTGTTGCTTTAGGAATTGCCGATGAGCCAAAGACTTTGTCATATACAAAGATTCCAACTTTGCCCACATCGATGCCGCGGTTGGTTCCTTTGCTACTTCTCTCAAAACTATATCTCCGAGGCACAAGACAATGGCACTCCTGGCCTTGTCCACCATCTCGGTCTTCTCCGCTCGTGTCATGGTGACCGGTAACGAACCTTCACCCTTCAAAGCTTTCTCACACTTTTGCTGTATCAACACCGCTTCCATCTTTACCTTCCATAACCCAAAATCGTTATCTCCGGTAAACTTCTCAATATCCCACTTCGAACCCATGGTACTTGATTATCCTTTGACCCTTGCCCCACGGTGGGCGCCAATTGTTGCGGATTCGATGAGAAAACACACCAATAACAAACTTGATGTGTGGAGCAAGGGATAATTAAGCAACCAATATCAAAGTGAATTGCAATTAAACAAGCAAAAGTAGAAAAACAGCGAGAGAAAAGCAGAGAGAACACAAAAGAATCTGTTTACCCAGTTCGGTCCAAATTGACCTAGTCTGGGGGAGAGAGCAGCCCTCCGTTCCACTATATGATGAGTAACGTTACAAAAGAGATTTCAATGGGTTACAAGAATAAGTCTCCCGCCTAATTCTACCCAAATCCCAGCCTCTTCCCGTAACCAAGAGACTCAATCCTAATAGTGTTTCCCAAGGTGAATCAACCTTCAAACCCTAGTTTGTTGCCAAGAGACAAACTCTATACAAACCCTAGTTTGATTTCTAAACCCTTGTTTCAGCCCCCTCTATCTCTCAAAATAGTCTGATACAAGGCCTATATTTATAGTAAAAGAAACTCCCATAAAATTGTAACAAATCTGGCCCAAAAATACGTTTCTGAAAAATAACAGCACGCGAAATCGGCCACCGATTTTCCAAATCGGCCACCGATTTTTCCCGAACAGAAAGCCTCCCAAAAGGCAGCCAAAATCGGCCACCGATTTTCCAAATCGGCCACCGATTTGTACTTTCAGCAAACATCAATTTTGGCCTCCAAACTCCAATTTTGAGTCACTTTCACAACATTGGTCTAATAATTGTAGCCAACAAAGAAAACGAGGTTTTAGTTTTAATTATTTACAAAAAGAGTCATTAGCATCCATGTCAATTAAGCATCTTCTACCGTTTTTTAAAGATAAAAAGAAAAATTGAAACGCGGAGCCATCAAAAAGTAAATGAGCGAGTGCCAACCAAAATGAAAGAGAAATGTGTAAAAAACCAAAAAAAAAAAAAAGGAGGAACTATGAGAGATTAGAACCAAAATTTTGAAAACAAAATTATTTAGCATCTGTTTGGTTTCAATTTTGGAGGGTTAAAACTTAAAAGTGATTTTTGAAGTTGTAGAATTGATTTTATCATGTTTAGATGATTCAAAGGATAATTGGTTTTGCTTGTATAATTGATTCTACCTAAACTTAGAAGCAAAGAATAAGACTATTTCTTTTTTATACAAAATAAAAATAAAAATGATTTGGCCTATAACGAAAAGCAAGTGGTACAATAATTCAGTTTCTTGTGGTTGATTGTAAAAACCAGCATTTTCCTTTATATAAATACATCCGAACATATTTAAATTCAACTTACTATTATCCAAAATCAATTCTTGTTTTTTCTGTGTACAAAGCTAAAACAAAAGAGAGAAAAGGAAGAAAAAAAACAGAAAAAAGAGAGCTACACTCCAAAGAAAACTAAAAAGATCCATCGGAGGAGACTCGTGACAAAGAAACTCGAAGTTTAATGAAGCACCAAGTTTGGCCAAAATATATGCACATTGATTCCCTTCCTAGAGGTGTTATTCATCCTAACATTTTCTTGCTCAAAAAGCTCTTTTATATCTTGAATCAAAACAACATAAACATGAAACCTCATGGGACACCATTAAGGATGTTGATACAATGAAGAAAATCGAAGTAGCAAACTAAATCATTAATACCCGTGTTCTTGGCCAGCAAAAGGCCCTGATATATGGCATAGAGTTCAGCAAACAGATTATCAAAAGAATTTTAGATGTAGCCGGAGAATCCTGGCAAGTAAAAACCTGCATTATTTCTTAAATCCTCCATTACCAGCCCTTGTAGGAGAACCCAACCAACTTCCGTCAACATTAAAGATGACACAAGAGTGGTTATTGTCAATTCTTGTAAGCACAAAACCAAACATAAAACATCTATTGCAGTTAAAATCCACTCCAATGAGTTGATAAAAAAAATCCACTTCAATAAAAAGGGAACTATTCCACAAAAAATAGCAGTAGGAAGCAATACCAAAATATGCTATCCCACAACAAAAAAATTGGTAGTTTATCCACACAACAATTGTTTTCTTTAAAAATAAGTTAACTAGATAGCTCACATAATGTAGGAAATAAAATAAACAGTCGAATAAAAGTATTTTTTGTGTTGTCATATATGGTTGGATCTTTCGCCCACAGTTGTACATGGGTTCAGTTCATAATTTTAGCATAGGTTATATGTAAATTTGATTGTAGATTCTTCAATTGCCGTCTACTTTAAGGTTTGTTGACAAGTACGGAAAAATACTACTTCTTATCCTATATATAAAAAGAAAGAAAACATCAAGATCAATAAGATAATTAAATTTTACTACTCTGTCTCTAATCTCCCATAGTAGCATCAGTCTGATATACAAACAGCAGAAGGACTTGACCAGTAAGGTCTTTAGATAGACCAAAGTATGAAATTGATGCATATCTCCATAAACTAAGGATAGACTATCTTTTTTATGATTTGGATGAGGATTTCATACGAGGGAATTATACATGAGGTCTCACCATTAAAACCAAATTGCATATTTTTTAAGTTTATGGGACCTCATTGGAATTTATAATGATGAGAGCTCCCATATGACCCCCTTATGAAAATCTCCACATAAGAGTGACAAATCCCTCTTTTTACTTTATTCAACCAACCATACAACAATCAATACCTTAAAATAAAATAAAGGAGCATTACTAATTACCTATGAAACACAGACACTCTTCGAATAAGCCATGTCCCGGTGTCGGACTTGTGTCGTGTCAGCGTGTCAATGTCACTGTCATGTCTGATGTCCTTGTCTGTATCCGTGCTTCATAGCTAATTACAAAGAAAAATAAAACTCATTTTCTACAAGCTGCACATATACAGGAGTGGAAAGCATGTCTGATGCCACCATATTGCTTGACAGAGCAAAACATGAGCATAAGTAGTGCAGGAAAGTGTAATTGAGAAGTTACCAAAAAATGTTGGTGTAAATTGAAGTGTAGTTTTCACTGGTATATTGTTAGGGAATACAGATAACTTTTAATGATAGTATAGTATTTTGAAAAACTATAGATTATGATGATTCAGTTAGCCTAGTGAGTAACAGTAACACCTATGATATTAGTAAGATTATTGTCGTCAGAATTCTAGAATCTGGTCCTGATTTCTGAATAAAAAAGGAGAGTGGTACTGGACAAGATGGAAATAGACGGTGCATAATTAATGTAGATAGAGTTTTGGATAAGTCTCTTCATTATATGCACAAATGCATCATTTTTCACTCAAATAAAGAAAACAGCTTTATTATACAAAACAAAACCTTTCACCAAGGCAAACATAGTTAACATAGTATTGATACATTATATTATATGATTACAGTAAATGATCCTGCAATGCTATATATCTCTTACTTGTCCTTCACGTTAATATCTTGACCTCCATCTTCACCTTCTTTAATCTGCCTTTCTAGATCAGCCTTCTTTTCCAAGAGTGCTTCTAACTTTGCATTCACTTTTTCAAGCTTCTGTTTCAGCTTACTAGGATCATTGGTCTTCTCCTTTCCAGATTTCTTCTTCTTCTCTTCCTTGTCTTCTTTCTTCTTCTTCTTCTCTTTACCTTCTTTCTTATCATCTTCTTTTTCACATTTCGCGGTTTCTTCTATATCAATATCCCTTACAGATACTTTGCCCTCTTCTTTCTCATCCTCCTCCTCATTTTTATCCTTCTTTTTCTCTTTCTTATCCTTATTCTTCTTTTTCTTACTTCCATCACCATCCTCGCCCTCATCATCTTCATTCTTGTCCTTCTTTTCCTTTTTCTTCTCCTTGTCTTTCTTAGACTTCTTCTCTTCACCATCTTTGTCTCCATCTTCTTTTCCCTTCTCCTTCTTTTCCTTTTTCTTTTTCTCCTTATCCTTCTTTTCATCACCATCTTCTTCACCCTTGACATTCTCTACATCAACTTTGTCATCTTTTTCCTTCTTTTCCTTTTTCTTCTTCTCCTTGTCCTTCTTATCCTTGCCCTCATTTTCCTTCTCCTCTACATCAGTTTTGTCCTTCTTTTCCTTCTTCTTCTCCTTATCCTTCTTTTCCTTTTTCTCCCCATCTTTATCTTCATCCTTATGTTTCTTCTCTTTCTCTACTGATTTAATCTCCAGATCTTTTTCTATCTCAACCTTATCTTCTTTTACACCACCTGCAGATTTATCCTCAATCTTGATTTGAGTGGAGTCTTCCATATCTATAGTATCTTGGCACACTGATATCTAACAGATCCCTGAAACATATATGTGTATTGTGATGTCAAATATTGATGTAAATTAACAGTTTGATTCTATACTTTGGTTCTCCAATTTGGATATCTGCAAATGATGCATACAATTCAATTTTAACATTTAAGTACATCACACAAGAGAAACTTGATGAAGAAAAAACAGAAATTTGGTTGGAACATGTACAAGATCGGATCTGAAACCATAATAACATATACAAAGTCTAAGAATTTTTGTACAAACAATAAAATCAGAATTAAAATCCAGCTACATGTTCTAATTTAATTTGGTGTATAGATGAATGCAGATATGATGAAAATAGAACAAAAGTAAGATAAAGGTAAGAAAAACCATTAATAGTACCTGTAGTAGTGAACAATGATGATGCTTCGGTTTGAAGAAACTAAGAAACAGATTGAGAAATGTGTTGGAATGAGTTTGTGTACATTGTGGTATTTATAAGATTTTCATTATTATTATCCGTGTAGTGTAAGATATTGTGACGTGGCAGCCACACTCGTATTTACGCGTAAGCAACGAAAAGTTGAGTAAGCAGTTTTCATTTTCAACACAGATAGTCATGTCGGTCGTGTCGGGACCCTTCCTATTCCAACTCAACCACTTGATTTCTCACTGTACCTTTCTCCCGTGTTGTGTGCGTGGCTTTCCCTTACTTTCCTTATTTAGAATTCTTTTTTTTTCTTTTAAATCTAGATTGAATTTTTTAAAACATTATTATTTTCATCTTACAAATGTATAGAGGTGCGATAATCCCTCCAGAACTCTCCAACATTACGTGTGTTTGGACAATAATAGTACTAAGATGAGTTACGATTGTACTTGGGTTGACATTAAGTTTTGATGACATTGGCGATATTATCTCTATCTCTCATACCTATGTATTCTCTCGTCAAAAATACTAAAGCTTCCTTAAAAAAAAAAAAAAACATTACTAAAGCATTCTCTCTCATTAAAATACATTAATGTCACCAAAACTTAATGTTACCTAAATATGTTCCGATGAGTTAACTCTTATAAAGTTGTTGTGACTTTAAAAATTAGTCAAAAAAATATCTATAGCTGAACTCACTTTATTCTTAAGGAAATGTCAAACAATGATATTGAGACACTAGTTAAGAAAACTATTATAAAAAATATTATATATAATAAAAGTGGTTTTCTTAAAATTTTTAAAGTTAAAACATTGTTGTTATGAATGAATAGTTTCTATATTTTACTTTCTTAAATAGAACATTGGTTAGCATAACTTTTCTTTAATGTAATGAAATTCAACAAAAGGTCTCTAAAAGTACCAATCATTTGTAAATTTCGCCCTTACCTTACCCATAGTTACCTCAATTTTGTCCCTAAATATAGGACCTTTTTGTCAAAATTATGGAAATTAAGAAAGTTGGTGGTAATATTAAATTTGTATATAATTACTATTGTTTTTACAATTTTATCCTTAAGAGAGAGAGTTGGTTTATGTTTTCAACATAATATTTATTGTTGATTGAAGAAAAAGATGCAAAATAAATAAGGGTATGTTGGTAAAGAAATAATTAATGTAATTGGAAATACCAAAGGGGTCTTATAAAAATGGACAAAAAAATTCTCAAAAGAGTCTTATAATTATGAACGGAGGTAGTATTATTTAACATTAAAATAGTCGATTATGTGGCATGATAAATGATCGGTTGGAGATTTAATAGATGTGTTGTAGAATCGATGTCTTGCTCGTATGGGTAGATTTTGATTCAATGTGTTTGATATGTTAAAAAATGAAGCACAGAACATGACAACTTCAGTTGCATTTGATTGTAAAACTGGTTCAGGGACATGATGAATTGGAGGCAATGGACTATACGAAAACTGAAATTCATGTCCTCACTAAACCATAGCACAAATTTTTGTCCTACATACCGGTTGTCTCAAATACAAAAATAGCATTTTGCCCACCAAAAACTATACAAGACAAGAAATTATTCAGTATTATAAAAGTTTGTCGCTGTATTGTTTTGATTTGTGTTGTTATATACTTTACTTACTCTTTCACATATCAAACGCAAACATATGGCTACTTTATTGATCTTGTGTGAACTACTTTGGTAGCAATTTTGTACAAATAATATAAAATCATTTATTTCCGAATAATATAACTCTACTTTGCAAAGCAACCAATGCAATACTTAAATAAATGCAGTCCAGTTCCTATGAATCCCCCAAAACAATAGGTATAGAACTTCGTCTAAGCCATAATTCATACATAACCATATAGAATGCATCAAAGTCAAGTGGAGGTGAATGCCATTGAAAATGCTCCCTTACCTTCAACACATTCTTCTGTAGCATCAAATACTCACCAGAACTAACTATACCTTTCAGAATCTTTTTCAATAAAGGTATATCTAAAGTAGTGACAACAACAGAAAAACTTTTCCAATTCAAAATATCTGCAAAAGGAAGGTCATAATAGTTGGCAATGATCACTGGAACACAACCATAGTATAATGAATCACCAATACGTGCTGTGTTCACTTCATAGCCTCTAACATGAAAACAGAACTTGCTTCCTAATAACTCATCACCGTATGGTGTTTTTAGTCTTCCATTGTGAACAAAGATTTCTGTATCATTTTTCCATGTCTCGACAAGATTTATCCGTACTGGCGAATTCACTTCTCCGGCAAAGAAAGCTAGCTTTTTCCTGTCATTTTTACAAAAGCAAAAAAATATCATGTAATAAAATCATAGTCGAAATGTTTCTTTAGAAATTTTTTAGACTTAACTGCGCAGTTTTGATCCTCCTATTTTTAATCACTAACGGAGTTGGTCCTCTATTAATTTAAAATCTAGTTTTGGTTGTCTAGTTCATATTTTTAGACCCAAAAGTGGTGATGGTCAAGTTTTTCATTCCGATGATATAAAACATGTTGATGTCGAATCAATCAGGTGGATTAGGTTTACGTCAATAATAAATGTACCTAGAAAGAGGAAGAAATGGTACCTATTTGATGAAACAAGGTTGGGTGGATTTTCTTTTCTTGGCCAAATTTGTGGTAGGCATGCATCCTTATGAGCAATATAACCACTTAAGAAATAACTTGATGAACAAACAACTTGAATGGCATTGAATTTCACATCAGGTGCTTTATCCATAGCAGACCTTCCAATTGAATGACATGCCACATAAAAGTGATCCGCGCCACCGGTGCGGTTCCAATACGGATACTTGTGAATCATATTCTGAACATAGTCTCTAATGAAATCTTGGATACCTCCCACACCAACTCGACGATCATGCCGTAGACTTGCTATGGAAAAAGGCATGAAGAAAAGATCTGCTTTTGTTGGATCTTTTGTAATGAAATGGCTCTTCATAAGCGCTTTCTTGAAGTAACTTTCACTGGCATAATTGCCACCGGGTTCAGTTTTCACGGGTAATAGCACATTCGCAAAAGGATCATCTTTTCTGTGAGGATAAACATATATCTTAAAGCTTCTATTCATTTCTTTATAGTCTTCTAGAAAGATATCTCTATCATGGAACACATTGTTGTTTTCCTTAAATTTTCCTGAACCGTCAAAAACAGAGTTTTCGTGTGTGTTTTGTCCTGCAATGACAAAAACATGTGCTCACATATGAACTCTATAGTTCATACAAATAGTGAATACTAATATATTCGATAAATTTGCATTAAAAAGGTATAGAATTTTGAAAAATTGGTTCTTAATATATAATTTCAAACGTATGAGAGTAAAAGCACTAAATTGTTAACCTAACACAGCTGATTAATGGACCGATTATAATCTCTACTTATAACAACTAAATATAGAATGAATTGATCAAAAAAGAAAAAACAACAAAATATAGAATCATTCCTTCAAAAAACAAAATTTAGAATCATATTTACAACAAAAAGTGTATATGATTCTATATACAATGATTAAACACACATACATAAAAAAAAAAAAAAAAATAAATAAAATAAAAACTTGAATGCAATTTTGATCCCCCTATTTTCAAAATTGTTAATTTTTGATACCCCTATTTCTAAAACCGGTTTTTTGATCCCTCTGTTTAAAAAGTCAACAAAATATTTTGGTCTTTCTCCTCTCTAAATAATGTGCCATGTTCATTAATGACATGAAGCTTATGTGACATTGCCTACATGGCATATCATTTAACATCTCATTTCCATGTCATTTTAATTATAAATTCTATATTACAACTATCAAAAAATTAAATAACAAATTATTATTGAAATTTAAAAAAGAATTGGATTTATTTGAGTGGCTCTGTTTATCATGTTTTTCGTTTATGATACTTGGGATTTGATTGCATTATTTTAATACCATCTTTTTATTCCCAAAATATTTTTTTGACTTTTTAAATAGGGGATCAAAAAATCGGTTTTAGAAATAGGGGTACGAAAAGTTAACAATTTTAAAAATAGAGGGATCAAAATTGCTTTTAAGCTTTTGTCAAAAAAAATTGCATTTAAGACAAAAAAAAATTATCTGAAATTTAAAGTTATAATTTTTTTAATTACTCAATAATTTTTTAATTAAATAAATAAATTAATACATATTTAAAATTACTATAATTTATTTATAATATACTCGTACACATTATGAGTTTGTATAAAATTGACATCCCTAATTTCTACCATGTTTTATTTTAGTCTACAACCATTTCTTATAGGGTGCCAAAAGCGTGAGCCATTTACCAATCTAGGAATATTAGAATAAAATAATGCAGGGCTTTGGCCCTCTTTTTCTACCAGAAAAAAGAAAATATACAATATTGCAAACTAAAATGGCAGTACATTCTTAATTAATCAGTCCTTATAGATAGATTGCGTCAGTTACTGATACACAATCTTTTGAAACTTTCTATTTTGATGGAAGGTTCGAATTTCATGCCCTAATGCCAGCTTCATCTCAATTACACATATTTAAAAGTAAACTACAAATTACATGTGTTATGTAACGTGTTCATTGTCGTATATAACAATATGCATTTACAGCAAGCAAATAATGTCCACAACATTTCCAAAAATAGAGAAAGGTCCACATAATTATGTTTGTCTTATTGAGAAAGAGTACGAGTTATCTACATCTACATCTACATAGAATACATTACACAATATCATGCATTAGTTAAACAATTTCCAAGGTTCAACAACAGCATGCCATGGTTGTAAAAATGATCTCATGGATCAAGAGACGTGAAAGACTTAAACTTTGAATACTAAACAAGTTTCTACTTCTTCCAACAAAAGCCACCTTAAAATGAATGATAATATGATATATAGTATTTATTTTGACAAAGTCAAACTCAAATAAAAAAATTATACCACACAAACCATATTAACAAACAACAATATTAAAAAAAAATATTGAAACATTTTGCATACCCTTTGAGCTGGATTGGGGTGGCAAACCCCGTTGACTTTGTGGTCCAAGGCCATGACCCAATTGGAAAGTATGAGACTTGATGAACTGATCAGAATGATTGTTGTGTAAGGTATTGGTTAAGTGAGGGGTTGGAGAAGGAAGAATGAATTTTGGAGATGATGATTTGAAGTTAAGAGTGGATTGGTGGTTATGTGGACGATGGTGTGTGAAGATGATTGAGGTATAGTAAGCATAGAAGAGAATGGAAAATATGGTTAAGAGAGCTAAGGTAGTTGGAATGAAGAAGAAAAAGCTCTTGAATGAACTTGCAACATGAGTATGAGAGTATTGGTAAAGGGAAGAAGGACGAAGCATGGCATGGAGAGGGAGATAAAATCAATCCAATATGTCTCAATTATGTTGTAAGTATTAATCAGTTTTGTGTGCAATATCTTATATACTAATGTAACAGGAGGTGGCGTGCAAACTAATACCTATCAACCATCATGACATTAATTAGTAGACAGTTAATCTGTTTACCATGACAATAATCAACTAAAGAATCTCTATTTTAGTCTATAATTTATAGTTACTCAGTTAAAAATTAGCATAACGAGGGAATCACAATTTTTAATCTAATAATAAAATTGTAGGGATTGGTTATTGGTCAACTTCAATTTCTAAATTTACGAAATCACGTGTTAATGATTGAAATAGAACACTTATACTCAATTCACTCTCTTTACAAATTCATTTAATAAATTTTTGTATGGCTGCTAGCTCAATTATTGGTGTGTACTATAAGTTCGGTTTTGTTTTACCTTCATATAGTTATTGTCTATTTAGGAGAGAGTGAAAGACGCAAGAAATAGATTTGTGATTTAGTGGATCTCATTAGGTTAGCACATTTGTCTATCTCTCTTGTAAATCGACAATAAATATAACTATTGTATCTGATCAGAAGGTGGTTGTCGGTGCTTTCTTTAATGTGGTGGTTCACGGAGGTGATAATACTTCAGTGAGCATTGGACCGAATGGGGATGTGTACCTGCAGACACTCCGGCGCTCAAGTCAGTAGAGGTTCAGAATGGGGGGTTTGAGAGTGAAAAAGATTTTATCTTGGAGTTTGCGAAGAGCCTCCTATTTATAGAGGTGGGTGGATGCAGAGCCGTTGTAATGGCACACGTGTGCCCGGCGGTTACGAAACCGGGGAAGTGCAACTGCTGGTGAGATATTCGCGGGAACGTGGGAAAGAGACGTTACTGTTCGTTTGAACATATCTTAGTTGCTCCGAGCACCCCCCCCCCCCCCCCCCCCCCCTCTTGCGGAGAAGGGATGTGTTGAGAATAATTTGCCAAATGCAGCATTTGAGCTTGGTTTGTTATTGGACCTAAGCAAATGGGCCCAGGTCTTTGACCGGTCGAGAACAATAACAAAGTAAATAGAACAAAGATGAATTTGTGTATTATAATCCAGGGTGTGGGAGTGTTATAAACTTCAATGTACCAAGTTTGATTTCTAATGATAAAAGAAAATATTATTCAACATGTCAATTTGACATTTTTTTGACCATGATGATCATGGGACTGCATTAATGATAGTATTAAATTAGAAAGCAAATTTGTCATTCATAAAATTTTGAAACCAAATTGTTCAATGGGTTAAATAAGAGTTTGCTATTTAAATAATTGTTTAATTTTGCCATTGATCATATTTTAGTAGTCTCTCTAAAAGTTTTCTTTAAACAATGGTCCTTTAAATATTTTTATTAGCATTTTGGCTCTCTACTTTTAGTCGACTCATGTGTATTTTTTAAAATTTTGAATTATTTTTTACAACCAAGTTTAACACATTATAGAAATCTTTTATGCAAAAGTTTAGATTTTTTTAATAAAGAATGAATTAGATATGAATTTTTATGTTTTTTTCACTTAAGAATTCATATTTAAATATTGTTTTGTTAAAAAAATCTAATTATAAAGGATACACCTGAGTTTACTTGAAAACATGAACAAAAATACTTATAAACAATATTTGAAGAACCATTTTTTTATAAGCATTTGAATGACAATTTTTTAAGAACTATTTAGAAGGACTAAAAACAACATATGAAATGTTTATAAGAAGAAAAAAAACTTATTTAACATTTTTTAAAATCAAAAAAAAAAAAACTTATTTAACAATTTTTTAGAACTAATTTAGTAATACACATATTAAATAACATGTTTAAGTCAACACCCAACACCCTTGAAGTTCTTAAGTGACCGGTGTTTAAACATCATTTTTTTCAATGAAATAAGATGAGATAACAAACCTTCAATAAAAGGCATCTAGAAACCTTTAGAAAATGAAATAGAAAAATCATATGGTGGAGAACTTTGATCGCGAACTCTTGCTTAAAGTCAAGAATTTTGTTCGGAATCTCTAGCTTAAAATTTTTACATAGTGTAAAGACTTATGCAGATAAAAACAATGCAGAGATTAATACCAAAATAAGGTGAAAGTGCATGGACCAATAACATATTTAAGTCATATTAAGAGAAATATTAATTTCTACCCTTGAGACATAAGTTAAGAAACCAAATGTAGAAGATTTTTCTTAAAACTTGTGCATTCAATGTTTTAAAAGTTGCAAAAGTTATACATTCAATATAAAATTTATTAGCACCTTAACTTGTGCCCTAAATACACAAGTTAACATGACCTTTTAATTAATAAATAGGTACCTAACAATGTCTAATTCTCAATTCAAGTATCAGTCGTGTTTGTGCTTCATAGGCACAACACATGCTTAATCGAATCTATTTTCTCAAATTTTTGCTGGTGTATGCTTGTTCGTGTCGTGTTGTATCCAGTTCGTATGTGTATTTTGTTTCGACATGCCTTTCAAGCTTTCACAACATCAACTGAAAAATGGAACAAATTTCTAAAAATAGTAATAAAATATATTTATTACTATTTTGCAGCATGTCGAACTCTTCAGACGGAAGCTCTTGCGATAGAAACACGTCCATGATCATGATGAAAAAGCTTTATGCGTGTTTGATTTGAAGCAAGGTTTGTTGACGAGGGGAAAATAGCGATGTGATATTTATACAACCATTGTGTCTATTGCTCAACCACGTGAATATTGCACCATTGATTGTTTGCTCTCGTTTTGGTCTTGAAGATGAGATATTCCTTCCATGTGCTTGTGACCGTAATTTCTCAAGAATTATTTGGCACCATGTTGGCTTCCATGCGTGAATTTCTCCATAAATATGGATGTGAGTGATTGTTCGAAGGTCAGTTATATGAGCTCCCATTCTTTCCTCTTTGCTGCTACTGTTTGGAGGACTTGGCGTCACCGTAATCCTATGTGTTTAGGCAATAAGAATTGGTTGGCAAAAATACTCATGCCCACGGGTAACCGCGGGTAAAATCCGTCACGGGCACGAGGTGGATAGCTAAACATGTATTTGACTACCCATTATTATATGGATACAGACACGGATTTGATTGTACTCATATCCACGTGTACCCAGACCCGATAATAAATTAAGTAAAATATCCTTATATATATATATATATATATATATATATATATATATATATATATGGGATTTGCTAGAACACACTCACTGTGGGTGCAATATATATATTACTTAAAGTTGTTACCTTATTAAGTAAATTTTACCGTCCACCTAAGATTCCTCATTAATAACCTATTTTAATTTTTAATTCATATTATTAGTTCACCGTTTCCACTTCATTCACATCATAAAACATATCTTATGGATTATGTAAGAATCATCAATGTTCCATGGATTATGTATGATTTATGAAATTTTGAATGGATTGTGTATGGATGTTTAAAATTTGAAGTTTTTTGGTAATTAAAAAAAGTTATTATTTGTACCAAAAAATAAATAAATTCAAAAATTCATGGGTACTCATGAGTACCCATGGATACCTCAATACCCGCGGGTACCTGCATGGTGGGTACACACGAGGGTACGGGGCGGGCACATATATCATATTTATCCAATGGGGCGGGGACATGTATCATATTATCCATCCCCATGGGTACCCATTGACTCCCTACTCTCTCCTACAACATTCACAGTATGGTAGATTTTTTTCAAACCTTAGTTTTGCTCCCGACTACAATGTTGTTCTAGATGACAAATTAATTAAGTGGAACAAAGATAAACATTTTTGTGTCATCCTTAATGATGACGGTAGTTGGGTGGACACTCCCGTTAGAGCTGGCTTTGGTGGAGTCGTTCACAATAATGCAAGCTTTCATTTATTAGGATTTTTAGGCCATATTCATGACTTATTTGACATCAAGTTGTTTACACCGATTTTTGGTAATGTAAACTTCATTATCCATCAATGCTTCAGGTCTGGATAAATGTCTCTTTATAATGTCCCTTCAAGTATCGCAATTTATGATATCACTTCATGAATTCTTTAAGAACAAAATTATTGTTTTTATTAATGTTAGAATTGCATCCTACAACTTAGTAACAAGTTGTCTTATGACAGCATAATAGAAAAATGCTGAAGTGAGCATACTCAAAAGAAAGGAAAATAAAGAAAGATGAAAAGAAATACAAATTGCAAAAGAAAGAGGAAAATAAAGCAAGAACAAAGTAATATTGAATTGCAGTGAATGTAAAGGGTGATTGAAATCCATCTCTATCCGCCCCTAAACCCATTTGCCAACACGGCGTGGGTGTTACAAGGCTTTTAGAAAATAGGATCCAACCCTTTGTTCTTATAGACACACACACACACACACACACACACACACACACACACACACACACACACACCTTGTAGGAAAAACTACCACTAAACCCTTCGGTTTAAATTAAAAGTAGAAATAACTTCCATGCACTTCAGCCTTATTTGCTGCTACATGCTCCACTTTGCCTTATTGCACTCCAATTATAACTTCAGATTATTTCTACTTGTCTTTGGTCGAAAACCATATGAATGCAACACATAAAACACTTGGTAAAAAATGAAGTATATCGAAGTTTGTATGCTCTTAGGCAAAATCTTTTTGCACTTTGCAGCATGTCAAAATAACCCATATAACTTGTTGAAAATATAATCATGATTTCGACCAAATATTTTATATTTGGAATTAACACCTTTATGCTGAACTTTACGTTATCTATCAGGATATAATTTTGGCAAAAACCATGAATATAACTATGCTCGTTTGTTACTATGTCTCTCTGCATTGTATCAACCTTCTCAAAGGTCCAACAATGAAGTTTAATGTTTATGTGGTCTTGATTCAAGATGTAAATCATTTGATTGGGCAGAGCAACAACATTATTTGCCATACTCATAAAGAGGGTAATCATTGTGCGGATTCTTTGGCAAAACTTTGAGTCTATTAAGATATTGAGTTGATTTACCATACCTCTCCTTTGATAGATCTCTTGTATCTCCTTTGACTGATGCTTTGTATTATAAAGAGTAGTTTCTTTGTGTTTTTCTTTTCCTTTTTTTGTTCGTTTTTATGTTTCTTTTTGCCTTGTAACAAAAAAAAAAAAATTAATGAAAACTTCAACGGTCAAAACTCAAAACTAATGTATGTTCTATGTTATTCAATATTTATTTTTGGTAAAGATCGGTTTACCTACTATTGTGTGAAGGATATCAAAAGCATTCTTTATCAAATAAAACCAAGAGTCTTCACTCCTACTCATTTCATATCAAAGAAACTTAATCTAAGTCAAGCATATAAATTTTTTTGTGAAAGAAGTCAAGCATATAAATATTGTCTACTCTAAACACGTT
This sequence comes from Medicago sativa, assembly GCF_051527215.1. NCBI lineage: Eukaryota > Viridiplantae > Streptophyta > Magnoliopsida > Fabales > Fabaceae > Medicago > Medicago sativa. The sequence continues at coordinate 83,400,764 of NC_140755.1, read as the reverse complement.
TTGTTTATTAGAACCAATGAGTTAACTAACATTTACATATGAGTGAGTTAACATTTTTTCTGGGTTACACGAGTGAGTTAACATTTTGTAACAACTATTTAAATTAACTTTTCATTTTTTAAAGGAAAAGAAAAAAATGAAAAACTTTAATTCAAATAGCTGCACACAATTTTTTTTTTTTTTTTTGGTTACTTGGTAGCGGATAGAAGTTAATTTTTTTCATTTTTAAACGTAATTAATTTACAACATTTAAGTTGATATTTTCCTTTTATTTTTACTCCATCGTCTTTTTTATATTAAGAAATATCTTTCATTTTTTTTTTTTTGAAATAAGGAAATATCTTTCATATGAACTTTCACATGGTATGGTATGATATTGTTCTATTATTTATTTTTAAATTTAGGTTCAATCATAAATTTATTTTTCTTTTTAAGTTTAATATTTATATTTATCTTTTTTTATAATACTATTTACCTTAATATTAATTGAGCACAATATGTACTGATCGTACCTGATCAGAAGGAGACTGCCAGTGCTTTGAATGCGGTGGTTGTGACGGTGGTGTAATGCGTCAGGATGCTTCTTGGAGCGGATGGGGGGTGTGTACCTACAGGCACTCCGACGCTCAAGTCAGTAGAGATCAGAGAGTGAGGGTTTTAGAAGGAGATAGAGTTCTACCTTGGGGACTGCGGGGAGTCCCCTATTTATAGAGGTGGAGGGCTGCAGAGCCGTTAAGGAGGCACACCTGGCTCTGGCGGTTACGAAATCGTGGGAAGTGTAACCGCCAGAGATTTTATTGCGGGAACGTGCACAACGTGCAAGAGAGACGTTGGGGTTCGTTTGAACCGGTCTCTTTGCTTCGTGCACCCCCTTCAGGGGAGGGGGTACGTTGTGAGCAATAATGCCAAACGTGGAGTGTGGGCTTTGAATGATATTGAGCCTAAGTAAATGGGCCAAGAATCTCTTTGGTCGGTCCAGAACAGTAGCCCCCCAAGTCGTTGCTCTTGATAAAGAGTGATGACTTAAGTGCGGGCGTTTTGCTCGTAAGGAGCCGATCTCAAAGGAAATTCAGTTGGTATGTACCCCCGTGCTAGAGGTAGAGATGGATCTCGTTTAGCGGACTTATGCGTGCCTTGACTTGGAGGATCGTTTGCGAGGCGGACTGAGAATGTTGAGGCTTTGGGCCAGATAGGCTCGCCTGTCTCGAAGCGCTTGTTCTCCCTCTAACGATGTAAGTTCGCCTGTCAATGTGGCGGAGTCCGGTATACGTATGTCCGGCGGTGAGATCGGATGGGAAGATTCCCTCGTCAGGCAGATTGGTCGGATGTCATTCCGTAATTAATGCCAGCATCTCAAGGAAGAAGTTGAGGGGACATGACCTTTGGTTTCTGAGTGACACGTGTGTAGGCTGTTAGTAGCACTTGAGTGCCTATAGTTTCCAGCGTGTTCCCGGGTTGTATTTCTGAGGTGCCATCATCACCGTTGATTGGATCTTGACGTTTGGAGAAACGTAGTGAAGGACCATAGCCCTTAGATGAAGGGGTATGATCGAATCTGGGCCGTCGAAGCAGTGCTTTAGAGGAGGAGTAGCGAGTGAAGGGATGCACCGGAAAGACTTTGTGACCTTTGGGTGGTTCGTGCAACGAGTATAAATAACTCCACTGTTGTTTTGGAGAGTCACTGTATTTTTGAATTTCTCAGAGACTTAGAGTTTTCCCACAGTTTCCACAGGCAAAGTTCTTTCGAGTTTTCGCATCCCAACCGCAACTTCAATCTCTTCTTCCTCACAGACAGAGTTCTGAGACTCGTTTTTTTTTTTTTACTTTTGTATTTTAGTTTCTGTTCTACTTTTAGAAACCGTAGGAATGCATGCTTCTTGGGGCAGGAGTAGTTTGACTCGGTGGTTTCCGCCGTTGGTTCAGGCGTTTTCCACCGTGCATCAAAGAGTTTGTAGGTATGCTGTCTTTTTTCTGTTTAGTGTTTAGAGAAACATTGGCGACAGGCTTGTGCTTCTAGGGTTAGGGTTAGCCGTAACGTAGGCCTTTTTCACTGTTTTAGAGTGCCCCCGGACCTTCTAGAATTTTTCTTCGCGATTGAACCCCTTAGCTTTGGAGAAGACGATAGTGACCTTCTCCCTGTTTTCCTCCTTCCAGGTTTGATCGAGGTGAGAACTTAAGAGGGGACACAGGAGTAATGTCCGTTGATTCTTGGATAAGCGGGAAGATCTTAGGGGCGGCATCCCAGTTTGCGGTAGACGGCGCTGGGGTGGTTCCGCATTATCCAATAGATAGGAAAGAAGATTGGGAGATCCTCCTCCCCAAGGCTGCGGACCGAGTATGCTCGCGTTTCCCAAGAGATCGTTTCCCCATGTACGAAGCGACTTTTAAGGAAGTGGGTTTTAGGCTCCCCTTTTCCTCTTTCCAGATCGGTGTTCTAGAGTGGCTGGAGGTGTGCCCCTCCCAATTGAGACCCGACTGCTTCGCCTATATGTCGGCTTTTGAGTTGGTGTGTCGCTTCCTCCGACTTTCTGCCTCGAGAGACCTCTTCTTTGCTATCTTTGCTGTCCGACGGAATCTGGACACAGATGGCGGTTGTAGCTGGGTGTCGTTTTATCAGCGCACCTCTCTCTTTGAGGTTTTTGGTGCCGGCGTTGCCGAGTTTCGTGAGAGGTTCTTCCTGGTGAGGCCTCGAACGGAAACAGCGCTTCAGAGTGTCTCGAAGATGGTCGATAGGCCCCGCGGGGGGGCGGTGTCGGGCCTGCGTGCGTTCCTCGAATCCGTTATAACTGGAGTCGTGACCACCTGAAGCATGAGCCCGCCATGTATAGGATTAGTTATGACAAGTTGACCGAGCGGGACAAAGATAGTTTCGCCAAACTAGTGAGGTTTGTGAACTCTTTTCTCGATCGGTGGTGGTCGATGATGGCGGCGATCCTGTGATGGATTTGCGAGGAAATCCTGTTACCAAGCCCCGATTGATTGATACCCGTTCTCTGGTGTTTTCCAAGGATCATTTAGCTCTTCTAGGTATGCTAGTGCTGATGTGTTTTTCTTTACCGCTCGTTACCTTGAGTTCCTGACTAACGATTCTTCCTTGTTTTTCACGTGCAGGAAAGATGTCCCATATCCGTTCCCAAGTGAACAAGGCTAACCAGAAAGTGACCGGTCAAGGTAGTGGCAGCAGAAGAAGAGATGAGCAGCGGGAGAGGATGGCGGATGCGTGGTTCCCTGCTCGTTTGACAGATGATCCGGCGGAGGAAGAGGAAGTCCCCTTGAAGAGGAGGAGGATTGCTGCCCTTGACAAGGGTAAGCAGGTTCAAGTTCAGGACGTTGCTCCTTCCCGGGGTGTTCCTTCTGCTGATGAAGGCTTATTTCAGCTACCGAAGGTGTGGTCCCAGTCGGATCGCTTTGGTCCTCGGGCTTCTCTGTACCTTGGCGATTCTGAGTTGAAGGCCATTCGTGACTTGGTCACTGCTGGCCGGACTCGTGCCGTGACCGAGGGGGTTGTTGGTGCTATGAGAGCCTTTGAGGTCGCCGTCTTTCTCAACAACTCATTCAAGGAGGAAGCTGTTCGAGCAGATGCTCTTACTCGCGAGCGGGAGGTGACGACCAAGAGAATAGCTGATCTTGAGGCGGAGGTGGCCGCGCTGAAGTGGTTGGCCAAGATAATAGCCTTTCTGGAGGAGAAAGCTGAAGTGGGGTCCTGCTGCCGTCGTGAGCTGACCGAGGTCCGTACCAAGTTCGCTGCAGAGAAAAGGGCTCTGGAAGATGCTCTTCGTGATGCAACTCAGCCTGCTGAGGATGAGACAGAGGATACGGCGGTGCTGGGCCGTCCTGCCTTGGTGTACAGGCTTGAAGAACTGGAGAGGAACCTTGTAGGTGCTGCTCGTCATGGTTTTGACAACGCTATCGAGCAACTCAAGGTAGTGAACCCTGGCTTACAGCTCGGTGAGGACGGGCTTAGCTTTCTGAAGTATGTGCGGAATGGTGAGATTGTCGACCAAGACGGCGAGGGCATGTCTGAAAAGCCCGGGCTTTGTGTTGCCCTGTAATATATTTTACTTTTGCTTGACTGGCCTTCGTGCCACTGACATTATACGGTCCTTTGTGGCTCGTACGTTTATTTTCTTTTAAACATTTGTTTCTGAAATGCATGATTTATTTTCCGATATGATGTTTTGAATTTTGCATGCTCGTTGTGTGAGGCTTTACTACTGTTTGAAGTATTTGTTGAAAGCGAATTATCTATCTATCTTGTATGTTTAACAGATTGTAATAATTTGTACGCTCTTAGCTGCTGTCGGGAGCGGATTATCTATCTGCCTTGTGTTTTTGACAGATTGCAATAATTCGTATGCTCTTAGTTGTTCAACTTTCAAACTTGTCTGCTTTTTGGATCGCAAAGCTCTTTAAGTTGAGTGTAGCGGGACGGGCTACCCCCCGCAGTCATTATTTCGACGAAGTGACTTAATGATTGGGGAGTCTTGTGCGCCCGCCTGGCGTTTGGTAGCTTTGACTTGATGAAATCAAAGTTGTGCCTTTTGCTTTCCAGGTAATAATTGACTTCGCTTGGAAAATTTTTACCTTTGCGTAGTTTTGCAAGGAAGAGCTCATGCAAGAAGTTTTCTAACCGTTTACGCGGAGCATTAGTTAGAAGTGTTTGCACATCCAAGAGATCGTTTATCTGAATGTGTGTCCAAAGTTATGGACGTGTAACAGCGGATGAACGAGAGAAATTTTTCTAAGTTCCCTCCACTGAGGCGTGAAACACCCATCGCGAGCTGGGGTTCTACCTAACATGTCGAGCAGTGATGTCGCAGCGGTAAGCGTACATACTTAGGAGTAAGAGAATTTGTTATGTAGAATCCTCTCATCCTTTTTCTTTTTGGATTCGGAGTGGCACGACTTTCCTCTTCCGTTTATTTGCTCGACGGGGAGCGATGAGTTCGTTGTATCGAACTAAGTACATACATTAGAGTGAGTTGGCGTTGTTTGCCATCTAAGTGTAGTACTTTTTGAGTTTTTCTGCATTCCAAGTCCTTGGAATTGCGTTTTGATGGAGGTCTTCGAGCCCGTAAGCTCCTGTCTCGGTCTTCATCCGGATCCTGAAGGGGCCGTCCCAGTTGGCGGCGAGCTTCCCTTCTTCGGAGTCCTTTTGGTTTCGCAGGAGGACGAGGTCGCCTACTTCGAATTCTCTTTTGATGACTTTCTTGCTGTGGCGAGCAGCTATTTTCTGTTTTAGTGCTGCCTCTCGCAAGGTTGCCCCTATCCTGACTTCGTCGACGAATTCGAGTTCTTCACGTAGATTTGCCGTGTTGGCCGGGAAGTTAGTGCTGGCGTCCGTACGCCATGTGAGTTCGGTTAGCTCAATGGGTAAGACCGCTTCCGTCCCGTACGTGAGTCGAAAAGGTGACTCGCCAGTTGTGGAATGGGGAGTAGTTCTGTAGGCCCAGAGGACTGCGTGTAATTCCTCCGCCCACTGTGTTTTGGCCGCGTCTAGCCTCCTTCGTATTCCTCGCAGAACTACCCTGTTTGCAGCCTCAGCGAGACCGTTGGCTTGAGGGTGTTCGACGGAGGTGAAGCTTTGCTTGATGCCGATATTCCTTAGGTAGTCCTGGAACCGTTGGTCCGTGAACTGTGTACCATTGTCGGATATCACTAATGCTGGCACTCCGAATCTTGCTAAGATGTTTCTCTTGAAGAAGCGGAGTACGTTTTTAGCTGTGATTTAGCCAATGGTTCTGCTTCGATCCATTTGGTTGAGTAGTCGATTGCGACGACCAGATATTTTAGTTGCCCCATCGGCTTTGGGGAATGGTCCCAGAAGGTCGATGCCTCACCATGCAAAAGGCCAAGGTGAGACCAAGGACGTTAGCTCAGCAGGGGGTGTTAGGTGCATGTCCTCGTGTCTCTGGCATTTATCGCAGAGGTTCACGTAGTCTTGGGCGTCTTTCAGCATGGTAGGCCAGTAGTATCCTGCTCGTAGGGCCTTTTTTGCGAGAGCTTTTGCACCAAGATGTTGTCCGCAGATGCCGTCGTGGATGTCGGCGAGGACTTCTTGGGTCTCATTGGGTCCTAGGCACTTGATTAATGGAATATTGAAACCTCTTTTGTACAAGGTTCCTTCCACTAAAGTGAATGAGCAGGCCCTCCGTTTCAACCTTGTCTGTTCTTGTTGATCGGTCGGGAGCTCTCCATTCTCTATGTATCGAGAGATGGGTCCCCTCCAATCTTCCAGTCCGATGATCGAGTTGACCTCTTGATGCAGAGTCCCTCTATTCTGGATGCTTGGCTCGTCGAGGACCTCTTGTATTACTGTCTTGTTTCCGTTCGCAGTTCGTGTACTTGCGAGTTTCGAAAGAATGTCTGCCCGAGTATTCTATTCGCGGGGAACGTGAATTACTTCTACGGCGTCGAATTCTTTCATTTTCTCTAGTACTAACTGGACGTACTTTTGGAGGTGGTCTTCTTTTACTTGGAACTCTCATGTGACTTGGGAAGCCACTAGTTGCGAGTCGGTAAAGATTTTCACCCTTGTGGCCCCATGTCTTTGGCGGTCCGCAAGTCAGCTAGGAAGGCTTCGTACTCTGCAGTGTTATTGGTAACAGGAAAAGACAAAGCGAGGGAAATTTCGACAACGATACCTTTGTTGTCTTCGATGATTATTCCGGCTCCACTTCCCTTGGCGTTAGATGATCCATCTATAAAGACGGTCCATTCTTCAGGGCTTTCCTTAGTTGGGAAAGTCATTTCGGCGAGAAAATCGGCGAACACCTGAGCCTTTAGTGCCTTTCTGGATTCTTAATGAATGTCGAACTCGGATAGCTCGAGTGACCATTTCATCATCCGACCAGCCACGTCTGGACGACCCAGGATCTGCCTGATGGGTTGGTCCGTCCGGACTACCACCGTGTGCGCTAGGAAGTACTGCCTTAGTCTTCTGGCTGCGGTGAGGAGTGCGAGGGCCACCTATTCGATCCTTTGGTACCTTGTTTCAGGTCCCAACAATGCTTTGCTGGTGAAGTATACTGGTTTCTGCCCCTCCGCCGTTTCTCTGACGAGGACGGCGCTTACCGCGTCAGAGGAAACGGAGAGATATAGGTACAGTACTTCGCCTTGATCTGGTTGCGATAGCACTGGTGGCGCATAAAGCGTTTCCTTGAGGTGCTGTAAGGCAGCTTCGCACTCGTCAGTCCATTCGAACTTCGTTTCTTTCCTCAAGAGTTTGAAGAAAGGAAGTGCGTGTTGAGCGGACTTTGCAACGAACCTGGAGAGAGCGGTCAGCATTCCGTTGAGTGTTTGGATGCACGTTTTGGAGTGGGGCGTTGGAAGCTCGGTAAATGCGCGGCATTTGTCTGGATTTGCTTCAATTCCTCTTTCTGTAAGATAGAAACCGAGGAATTTACCCGCTTGGACTCCGAACGTGCATTTTTCTGGGTTGAGTCTCATGTTGTATTTCCGAGTTTGCTCGAACACTCTTTTGAGATGAGCGACAAGATCCACCTCTTGTTGGGATTTTACGATCATGTCGTCCATGTAAACCTCTAGAATGTCGCCCATAAGTGCCTTGTCGTAAACTCTGTTCATCATCCGTTGATAAGTAGCCCCCGCGTTTTGTAGACCGAAGGGCATTACGTTGTAGTAATAGTTCCCTGATTCGGTCATGAAGGTTGTTTTCATTTTATCTTCTTCAGCCATGGGTATCTGGTTGTACCCAGAATAGGCGTCCATGAAGGATAAAAGTTTATAGCCAAAGGAATTATCAACGAGTTTGTCGATGTTAGGAAGAGGATATGCATCTTTAGGGCAGGCCCTATTAAGATCGGTATAGTCAACACACATACGCCATTTTCCATTAGATTTTTTGACGAGTACAACATTGGAGAGCCAGGTAGTGTATTTGGCCTCGGAAATAAACTTTGCCTCTAGGAGGTCTTTTACAGCTTTTTCTGCAGCCTCTGATTTCTCTGGAGACTGCTTCCTACGACGCTGGGCTACAGTGCTAACTCCGGGATCCACCGTAAGCTGGTGACAGGCGACGTTGGGGTCAATTTCGGGCATGTCAGCTGCGCTTCAGGCGAACAGGTCAGCGTTTTCCCTGAGGCAGGCGACCAGCTGGTTCTTGACAAGTTCGGGGAGATCCTTGCCAATCTTGATGTTCTTCGAGGGGTCGTTGCCGAACGGGGCCAGCTCGAATTCACCATCAGGAACAGGTCGAAGAAGTTTCGCGTTGAGCGGATCCTTCTTCTCCCGTTTTTGCTCCTTCAGGTCCTCCTTGGTGAACCTGGGGTCAAGTTCGACCAAGTTAGCGTCCAGGGTACTCGCAGCAGCTTTCCCTTTGTCCTCAGTAGGTTTGCTGGGTTGGGAAACCGAGTTCTGGGTTTTGTTGGCTTGGGGGAAACATCTTCTTGCAGCTTCGATGTCTCCGCTGAGTGAGGCGAAGATGCCGTCTTTCGCATGGTATTTCAACTTCAGATGAGCGGTTGAACATGTGGCCCCTAGCTGGGCGAGCCCAGTTCTCCCTATAATGCAATTGTAGAGAGACTGACAGTCGATCACCAGGAATGGGATCTTTATTGTCTTTTTGGCCTCTCCTTCGCCGAAGGTGACCAGTAGCTCCACGTACCCCCATGGTTGAGTGGATGAGCCGTTGAAGCCATAGAGTTCATCCCCAACGTAGGGAGAAAGGTTTTTCTCCGTCAGTTGGAGAGTTCTGAACAGGCTGGTGTACATGATGTCGCATGAGGCCCCTGTGTCTATCAAGATTCATCCGACATCTGCATTGGCCATCGATGCTCGCACGAGCAAAGGGATGGCAGAATTTGAAGCTCCACCAGGCAGTTCGGAGTCATAGAAAGCCAAGGGTGGCCTTCCCCCTCGGATGGATGGGGCCATGGTGTTGACGTCCATGAGCTCCTGGAACTTCCTCTTCATGCTGCCCATGGAAATGTTCAGCGTCCCTCCAGTGATGATGTTGGCGGTCGGAAACTGTTCCCAGGTGCATGAATAGGGGGTGATTTCCACGTTGTCTGGGAAATCACCTAGATGTTCCACGGACATGGCGATGGTTCGGCCAAGTTCAGAACTGTCACAGACGAGATCGACAGCTTTCCTTTCTGATTCTGGATTTTTCACGTATTGTTTGAGTCGACCCTTTTGGATGAGGAGTTCGATGGCGTCCTTCAGATGGATGCAGTCGTCGGTTGTGTGTCCGTGGCACTTGTGGAACCGACAGTATTTTGTTTTGTCGACTCTCTTCCTCTCTTGAGTTGGAGCCTTTGGCGGCTTAATGCCGACTTCTGTTAGATCGGCTACAGCGATCTCAGAGAGGATTTTCTCCCTTGACATAGCCAGTGGAGTGTACTCGGTGAAGTGACCGTTTGGTCTCTTGCTTTCGCGAGCAGTTTTGCCTTCCTTCTTTTTCTCATGGAAGGGCTTTTTGGAGGATTCAGCAGCAAGTTCCTCCTTCCTGACCTTGTTGAGGTTGTCCGCGTACAAAGCCTCTTCGTAGGCGATGTAGATCTTGGCGATCGCTAGGAACTCGTTGAGAGTCCTTGGACGATCCAGGAGGATAGCTTTCTTGACGTCCGTTTCGTCGCGTAGGCCTTTGGCAATGAGGTATAGCTTCATTGTCTCATTTGCGCCCCGGACCTGGACGGCTTCTTTGTTGAACCTCTCGATGTAGTCTCGGAGAGGTTCGCTTCTTCCTTGGACGATGGCTTCGAGGGAAGCCACCGTTTTTGGTTGCGTCCTTGACGCGGTGAAGTGGGTGGTGAACTCGTTGCAGAGGTCGCTCCAAGAGTCGATGGAGTTTCTCCTCAAGTTCTTGAACCACGTAACGACTCCTCGCCTCAGAGTAGTGACGAAGAGCTTGCATTTAACGGCGCCCCGGACCGATCGGTAAGTGAGAACTGCCTCGATGTTCTCAATGTGCTCGTCCGGATCGGTAGTTCTGTCGTACGAGTCCATTTGCGGCGGCTTTTCCAGTCCGCGAGGGATAGGAGCTTCCCGGATACGCCGTGTGAACGGTGTTTTATCTTGGTTTTTCGGGTGTCAAACATTGATTAAGTTTGAACCTTTTTAACATTTGATATCTCATTTTTTCTTGGGAAGGGAAAAATAAGAAGAAAAAAAACCCTTGAGAATCGAGGTCTGGGAGTTGTTTTCGTTACGGGAAGGTGTTAGGCACCCATAACGACTATAGTATCCTATAGGAACCGTCTTTACTTTCTACGCGCGTTCTTTATTTTTAAATGCTATTTGAAAGTGTCATTTACACCTAAAGGTTTGCTAGGTTAAGAATTGGAGGGAGAAGAAGGTGTTTGAATTTTTGTTTTATTGGACTTGGAGAAGTTTTGACTTCTTGCCTACATACCCTTTTAAGGGATCAAACTCCATGTAGTTCTCTTCCAAAAAAATGTTTTTGTTTTTGTTGGTTGATTTTAATTTTGAAAATGGAATTTTGAAGAATAAGAGAGAGAGGCCTCAAGGGCATAAGATTTGGAAAATGTGAGGTGGAATTAGTTATTTTGCAAAAAGGTCTAAGTATGATTAAAAATTCATTAAGGTTTTTGTTTAATAAAATAAAGGGAAAATTCAATGGGATTTTGATCCCAAGGTTTCTTTGGACAATTATTTGAGTGAAGTTGTTCATGTTTTTTTTTTTTTGGAAAAGAGAATGTTTCTAAGTATCGTGATTCCTAAGCATACATCTAAAGCATACATTCCCTAAACATTCATCTAAAGTATCCATGTGATGTGTGTGCATGTGTCGGTGCTCGTGTCGGTGTACATCATTAGAGTCCATTGTCCTTTACATATGCCCTAGTTTACATGCTACGGTCTTGCAAGAATTTAAAAGTATAATGAAAATTACAAAATCCCTAAGTTTTTACATGCCAAGTCTTGGCAAAATTTAAAGGGGCAAGAAACAAAAGCTAAGAATATGGGATGGGGGATGAGATGCTTATGGATGTATGAAACATGAAGTAGAGGGTTAGTAGCATAAGGCAAAGAGTGGTAGAAAATATAAGCAAAAGAAATACTAGACACAATTGCAATATTAACAAGCAAGAAGCAAAAAAAAACTTAATCAAAAAGGTAGTAAAATATGCCTAATATGCACCATAATATCAAAGCAAGATCATGTCCCATAATCCTCATGTTATGACAAGCTTTTCAAAAGGTTTATTTCAGCCACAACATGAAAATTACAAAGCAATATCAAGCTCTAAAAAATTATGACTCATTATAAGCCTATTTCACAATTTATTCACATACTAAAGTATTCACATAACTTGTAAAACAAGAAACTCACCAATCAAACCTCAAAACAGTAAAGAATAGCACCAAATCAGAGGCATACACATTGTAAATTCACATATCAAGGATCAATAGATCATAGTGAGATTTTAGGATCAAGAACATGCAAAAAAATTCACAAAAAATTAACAAAAAGTAACACAAAAATCACAAGAAAATTACACATATATTTTTATCAATTTTAACATGCCAAAATATCACAAGAAACAAGTTTTAAGTGTCAAACTAATTGCAAGGAAGTTCACAAAATTTTAGAAGTTTTTAACAAGATTTTTATCAAGAAATGAAAAAGAATTGAATCAACAAGGAACAAATTATTTTCATGTATTTTTTATCAAGATTAACATGTAAAACACATCAAAATTTATTGAAAATAACAAGAAAACATTGAACAAATTTTTTAGGAATTTTATAGCACAAAAACAAGCATGCAGGGGTTCAATCAGCAAGAAAACAAGTGTACATAGCAAAAAAACAAAGGAAAACGAAAAAAGAAGCCCAGGCCCAAAGGAGAAAGATCCAGACAGATTGGGGAACAACAGGGACCGTAGGATTGATCCAGATGGATCAATCCTAGAGCCAACGGCCAGGATGGAAAGGGAATGGACCGGTTGAACAAACCGGTTCAGGTCCTTATATAAATGCCTAAAGGCCGGTCCAATTCATTCTCCTCTTCTCTTTCTCTCTCTAACTTCTCCTAGTGAGAGAAGCTCTCACCTCTCTCCTCACCGGTGTTCTTCCCTTCGCCGGTTTCTGGAAAGAAACGGCTGGGGAAGATGAAAATTCATCGGAATCTTCATCGTCACCGCCGTGAATTCCAGATTCCGGCAACACTTCAAACAACTTCGATTTGCCTGGATCTAAACCCTAATCCACTTGTTTTTTCACACTGATTACGAATATGAACTCAGTTTTACAAAATAAACGGTGAATCTTCGTAGATCTACATTTTAGGGTTCGGTTTTAACATTTTCTAATCTTTTTCAAAGTTCTTCGAAAGAACAAGTCTTAGAACTTGTTGATCTGCTTCGATGCACCGTTTATTTGTTCTTACGAACTCTCATTGAGCTTTTGCGATGAAAACGAAGGAGTTTTGAGAGATTACCTGAGTTTGATTTGGAGATTCGAACAAGAATTCTTCGGAGAACTTCAGATTCCTCTGGTAAGCGCTTTTGATTCTGCAAACCGAAAATAAATCGGTGTTAGTTCTCTTCTTCTTCTTCTCCAGTTGAATTCAACTTCAATTTCTTCTTCTTCTCTGGCTCACACGCGTCCTTGCGATCGTGCTTGAGTTTGTTACACTTTGTAACAAACTCGCATTCGAATTGCAAGTGATTACGTGACCTTTTGCTGGATTAACAACTCGATGATGATGAATTTCTGACAGTTTCTGTGAATTTCAATCGGTTATGTTGAATCTGAGGCTTCGATTGATGAATTTTTGTAGAAAATTGAGTTGGTTAGGGTTTGGTGATGATGAATATTGATGAAGTTCTTGATGAACTTCAACAACGTTCTTCAATTCTGTTGAGCTTTTGATCTAACCGTAAAGAGAGAGAAAACTCTGATTTGTTTCTTGTGATTTGATGAGTTGGCCAAATCTGACTGGAATTGTGATGATTGGATCCTTTTATAGCTTGACATGTGTATTTGATAGCCAATGGATTGCTGCCATGTGTTCCTAGACTTGAGAAATTCGGCCTTGCTGAGTTTCTTGCCATAGGGGCCTTTCTGCAATTTTTGGAACTTTGGGACCCTTCTGCAATTATTAAAACTAAAGGACTGGACTGCAAAATAAACACTAAAGGACTAAAATTCAATCAATCAAAAATTGAAGGACTAAGAAAAAATAACAAAAAGGACTAAAAATAAAAATAAAAGAAAAATAGGGACCAAAATGAAAATAATAACAAAATTTGTTAAAATTGGTAATTTGAAAATAACGTAAAGTGAAACCAAAAATAAAATCAACAAAAGGACTAAAATGAACCAACTACCAAATGAGGTACTTTAAAGTAACCTCTCTCTGTCAAAATTTTATGTGAAATGACCAAAATGCCCCTGGGGACTAAACTGACCCAAAATGACTTAAATGCAATTTTTGAAATGGATTTTAACATAGAATTGGAACAAAGGTTTATACCAACCAATTGAAAAGACTCAGAGACAATTTTCAGAGATTTTAATGAGTTTGAATGCAGGAAATGACTAAAATGCCCTTTTTCATGAATTTTTGCAAATAACATTGAAATAAGATGCAGAGAAATATGCAATTGATCAGAGACAATTTCAAATGACTTGATATGCAAGAAAAACATTTTGGATGGCTTGATATGCAAGAAAACCACAGTCAAAATCACAGTTGAAAATATTTTCAAAACAAAGACAGTAAAACATGCAGCTAAAACATAGTAAAATATCAGGGTAAACAATATCAAATTGGCAATTACTCAATAGTAATAGACACATATCTGAGATGGAAAAATATTTTGAGCAAGTATTTTTAGGTCCAAAATTAGGGTATAACAGCTGCCCCTATTTTAGTTTCTTTGTCCGGAGGGTCAAGAGACGAAGTCTTTGATTTGACGGGACGAAGATACTTAAATATTAACATTTGCACTGTTTTTGGACATAAAAATACGCTCTCACATTTTCAAAAACATGAATGCCATGCAGCATTTTGATTATGAATGCAAGACAAACAACTGGAGTCTACAAAGCATGTCATACCACTGGGGATCTTGGTAGACATCGACAGGGTAGACAAACCAGAGGACAAAAGGTAGGTACAAGCTGTTCTTTGGATCGAACTAGCCACTTGACCATGTAATACAAACAGAAGGTGAGTACAAGCTGTTCTTTGGATTGAACTCGCTGCTTGACGGGGAATAGAAATACAGGACAGGTACAAGCTGTTCTTTGGATCGAACTTGTCACTTGACCGGAAACATAGACATATAGGTAGATACAAGCTGTTCTTTGGATCGAACTTGCTACTTGATCGAAAACACAAGCAGATAGACAGGTACAAACTGTTCTTTGGATCGAACTTACTGTTTGGCCTGGAGACATAGACAAAAGGCTGATACAAGCTGTTCTTTGGATCAAACTTGCTGCTTGATCACTATCACAACCTATAGGCAGGTGCAAACTATTCTTTGGATCGAACTTGTCGTTTGACCGATAGCAAAACATAAGCCGGGTACAAACTGTTCTTTGGATCGAACTTGTCGTTTGACCGGAAACACAGGCATATAAGCAGGTACAAGCTGTTCTTTGGATCGAACTAGCCACTTGACCAATAACAAGACATATAGCAAGATACATTGGAGGTTTGATTTAACAAGATACAAATTGAGGGTAGACTGACATTGACTTAATTTGAAGATAGATATGACCATTATTGTTGGCCCAAAAGCAAATTGAGAGTGGATTAGCATTGATTTGAATTGAATTGAAAGTTGACATTGAAAGAGACATTGGAAGTTGAAAATAGTCAGAGACATAGACATAGACATGGTGTTGAATTGAGAGTTTAACAGAGACATAGATGTAGACATAGGCATAGACATAGACATTGGATTGAGAGTTGAAATTGAATTGAATTGGAAGTTGAGATTGAGTTAAATTGAAATTGAGATTGGAAATGCAACATGTATGTATGGTATAACAATATTATCAAATATATGAGCACATAAAATGCATGATTATGCATGTATGAATGCTTGGAAATGCATGATTGGTTTATGATTTGGCAGAGAAGTTTCGCAGAGACAGACAAAACATTGGAAGATTGGGCACGCGGTGGCTCGTGCTATAACATATACACACCAGAATCCTCTTTGGAGAGACCGTCGTTGAGAGACGTATCGAAGCCATGGCTGAGGGCAATATATCATATCACATACAAAACTTGTAGAAGAGGGACCTTGGAAGATTCTTTGATACAAGTCGCCATTGTTAGGCGTGTCGGTGCTGGGTAAACATTGGATGTTCGCATATGTGGTCAATGCTTTTCATTCTTTCATTTTTTCATTTTTCAATCTTCAATCCCATTTTTGCCTGAACCGCCCTTTTGGGTTTTCGATTCGCCAGGAATAAATTCTTTTCATTGCCCCATTTTTGCCTGAATTGCCTTCATAGGTTGTCAATCAGCGGGGTGCTCATTTTTGCCTAAGCCGCCCTTTCGGGTTTTCGACCTAGCGAGCCTTTCATTTTCATCTTTTCATTTTTCATTTTTCATTGTTTTTTCATTCTTGCCATTGACCACAGATCGTCCTGGGGAACCACCTGCTTGTAACATGTATTGAAATAGACATTGACACTCATTTATTCATGCATGTTTCACTGGAATGCACCCTATTGCTCATGTTTGCTTTCAAAACAGACGGAAAAGATTTTTTTCAATTTTCAAAAATGTTTGTTTCAGACGTTGACATTATCAAATAGAAAGAAAATACTTTGTATATAGTATTGAAAATAGGAAGAAAATAGAGTTTCAAACAAAAGCACAGGCTCAAATTGATGTAGAAGAGTGAGAGTCAACCAAAGGCATAACTCCACGGATTTACAAAGCTTGGAAAATGGTAATTTTATTGGTTGGTGGTACATTGAACACGATGACCGCTACATTTCATAGAAATTTTGAATTCACAAGTACAGAAGCTTCTGATGAAGACGATCATTGACAGCTGCAGATGCCCTAAGGGGTGATGGTGATTTGCCAGATATAGTTACTTGTCTTTTATTATCAATCTCATTTTTGCATGAACCGCCCTTTCGGGTTTTCGGCTCATCGAGACGCTCATTCTTGCCTGAGTTGCGTACAATCTCAGCGAGCTTTTTCATATTCATTTTTTTGTCCCTAACTTTTGCCTGGATCGCCCTTTCGGGTTTTCGATCCACCGGGAAGCGCATTTTTGCCTAGGCCGCCCTTTCGGGTTTTCGACCTACCACGCTGTTCTTTTTCACATTTTTAGACAAAGTATTTCTTGACTATATCGGCATTTACAGGGTTCGGAAGTTCAACACCATCCATGTGTGTAAGGATCAAGGCACCACCAGAGAAAGCCTTTTTGACAACATAAGGACCTTCATAGTTAGGTGTCCACTTGCCCCTTGGGTCAGGTTGCTGGCTTATCCTTCTTTTCAATACAAGTTCGCCTTCCTTGAATTCTCGAGGTCGGACTTTCTTGTCAAAGGCATTCTTCATTCGCACTTGATACAACTGTCCATGAGCCATAGCGTCCATGCGTTTCTCTTCGATCAAATTCAACTGGTCATACCGACTTTGACACCATTCAGCCTCAGTTAACTTTGCTTCCATGATCACTCGAAGAGACGGAATCTCTACTTCCAGAGGGAGAACTGCTTCCATGCCATACACCAAAGAGAAAGGTGTTGCCCCGGTTGAACTGCGCACAGTAGTACGGTAACCATGCAATGCGAAAAGTAGCATCTCATGCCAGTCTTTGTAAGTAGTGACCATCTTCTGAACAATCTTCTTGATTTTCTTGTTAGCGGCCTCAACTGCACCATTCATCTGAGGTCTATAAGGAGAAGAGTTGTGATGTTCAATCTTGAATTCTTCACATAAAGCTTGCATCATGTTATTGTTCAGATTGGAGCCATTGTCAGTAATGATTTTGTTGGGAACACCATATCGACAGATGATGTTATTCTTAATAAACTTCACTACCACTTGCTTGGTCACATTCGCATAGGAAGCAGCTTCAACCCACTTGGTGAAATAGTCAATCGCCACTAGAATGAAACGATGTCCATTGGAAGCTTTTGGCTCAATTCTTCCGATCATGTCAATGCCCCACATAGAGAAAGGCCATGGGAAAGATATAACATTGAGGGCATGTGGAGGCACATGAATCTTGTCAGCATAGATTTGACATTTGTGGCATCTTTTGGCATGTCTGTAGCAGTCACGCTCCATAGTCATCTAGTAATAGCCGGCTCTTAACAGTTTTCTTGACATAGTATGACCTGTAGCATGGGTCCCAAAGGTGTCGTCATGTACATCGTGCATCAATTTCTCGGCTTCTTGTTCATCAACACGTCTCAATAAGACCATATCATAGTTCCTCTTGTATAGGATTTCTCCGTCCAGAAGGAATCCGCTAGCCCATCTCCTCAAGGTCTTTTTATCCCTGTTGGAAGCACTAGGTGGATATTCATGATTCTGCAAGAATTGTTTGATATTATAGTACCAAGGTTTTCCATCATTCACATCTTCATCAGCCTGATCTGGCATATCTTCAATAGTAAACACATGAGCGGGTCTATCAAGACGATGTACCTTGATTACGGGCACGTCATTCCAGTGATTCACACGAAACATAGAAGACAGAGTAGCAAGGGCATCAGCCATCTGGTTTTCATCCCGAGGGATATGATGCAACTCAACCTTGGTATAGTATGTCAACAGACGTCTTGCATAGTCATGGTAAGGGATCAGCTTCTCATGATGGGTCTCCCATTCACCTTTTATCTGATTAATGACAAGCGCGGAATCACCGTAGATATCAAGATGTTTGATTCTCATGTCAATGGCTTCTTCAATGCCCAAGATGCATGTTTCATATTCAGCCACGTTGTTCGTGCATTCAAAAGTTATTCGTGCAGTGAAAGGAATGTGGTGCCCTTGTGGAGTTACAATAATGGCCTCAATCCCTTTACTATAAGCATTAACAACACCATCGAAGACTAATCCCCATTTGCTATTGGGATCTGGCCCTTCATTGATCAATGGTTCTTCACAGTCTTTTGCTTTTAGATACATAATCTCTTCATCAGGGAAATCAAACTTAATCAGCTGGTAATCATCAAGAGGTTGACAAGCAAGATGCTCAGCAAGGATACTTCCTTTGATTGCTTTCTGAGCTTTGTACACAATATCATATTCAGACAACAACATTTGCCAACGTGCAATCTTTCTAGTAACAGCAGGCTTCTCAAAGATGTACTTGATTGGATCCATTCGGGATATCAACCAAGTTGTATGATTCACCATATAATGACGTAGGCGTTTGGCGGCCCAAGCTAAATCACAACAAGTCTTTTCAAGCATTGTATACCGAGTCTCACAGTCGGTGAATTTCTTGCTTAGATAATAGATAGCATGTTCTTTCTTTCCAGTCTCGTCTTGTTGACCGAGAACACAACCCCCGGAATCATCTAACACTGACAGGTACATAATCAAAGGCCTTCCTTCCATTGGCGGGACAAGGATAGGTGGTTCCAACAAGTATTCTTTAATGCTATCAAAAGCTTCCTGGCACTCATCATTCCATACAACAGGCTGATTCTTTCTGAGCAATTTGAAAATTGGTCCACAGGTAGTAGTCATGTGAGATATAAATCTTGAAATATAATTCAGGCGTCCGAGGAAACCCCTGACTTGCTTTTCAGTTTGAGGGGCCGGCATCTCTCTGATGGCTCGGACTTTGTCAGGATCAACTTCAATGCCTCTTTGACTGACAATGAAGCCTAGCAACTTTCCAGATCTTACACCAAATGTGCATTTGTTGGGATTCAACCGCAGCTTGTACTTTCTCAATCTTTCAAACATCTTCTTCAAATACACAACATGATGCTCTTCATCACTTGATTTCACAATCATGTCATCAACATATACTTCAATTTCTTTGTGAATCATATCATGAAACAAAATAGTCATACCCCTTTGATAGGTAGCACCAGCATTTATCAAGCCGAACGACATCACTTTATAACAGAACGTTCCCCACGGAGTGATGAAGGACATCTTTTCTCTATCTTCAGGCGACATCCGTATCTGGTTATAGCTAGAGAAACCATCCATAAAAGAGAACACTTTAGGCTGAGCAGTACTGTCAACAAGTACATCAATATGAGGCAATGGGAAATTATCTTTCGGACTGGCTTTATTCAAATCTCTGTAATCAACACACATTCGAACTTTCCCATCTTTCTTTGGTACTGGTACAATGTTGGCAATCCATTCAGGATATTCAGCTGTCATAAGGAAGCCCGCATCAATTTGCTTTTGCACCTCAGCCTTAATCTTAAGAGCCATGTCTGGACGAGACCTTCTCAATTTCTGTTTGACGGGTGGGTATTCAGGTCTTGTCGGTATCCGATGTTCCATAATCTTGGGATCTAGACCCGGCATATCTTCATAGGACCATGCAAAGACATCTGGATAATCACGGAGAAGCTGAGTAATCTTCTTTTTCACTTCTGGCTCAAGTGCAGCACCAATCTTGATCTCTCGCTTGTTCTCTTCGGTACCCAGGTTGACAAGCTCAATCTCTTCCTGGTGAGGCTGAATGGCACTTCTTTCTTGCTCAAGCAATCGAGTGATCTCATGCGGTATCTCCTCATCATCTTCCTCATCTTCGGCTTCATATACTGGGAGTTTAAAATTTGGAGGAACCATAGGGTCACTGTGTTCAACGGGTTTATTATGGTTTAATCTGCATAATATGATTGGGATGATTTTAGAAAAATGTTTTTCATGCAGATTTTTTGAAATTAATAAGAAAATACAGATGTTTTGGTTTTTTCTGGCATTACCATCATTTCCAAGAAAAAGGCATTAAAAGTAAAAAGGAAACAAAGATTCGCGGGAAAGACGACAACTTTTATTGATAACGGCAATGCCGAAACAAACATGCCCTTACAAAGATATCACTTTCGCCTCGGGCAGAGCGAAAGGATTGTAATTTTGAAAACAATGAAAAGCATGAGCAACAAAACACATTACATGAAGCATGCATGACTAAAGGAACATCAATGGCCTCCCAATTCCTCACGGTGCCTCCTGGTACAACAAACGTAGGCACATAACTACTTTCAGTAGCATCTTCAGCAATAGCATTAATAAACCCAGCACTATAGAAAGTTCCTGTTGAAACGCCTGAGGTCGGGGAGAACCCAAGGCCCTCTTTACGCTTGTTCTCCAAAATCTGTATCACTTTGCCCCAGCCAGCAGCTTGCCCTTCTTGAACAGCTTTTTGGGCGTCTTTCAATGAAGCCATACTAGCACTAACTCTCCGGGGCTCTGCACCTTCAACAGTCAAGCCTTGAAATGACGTCCCTTCAGCGGACCCTGCTTCAACACAAGAGAAAGACACTTGGCTAACCAGATACGCTTCTTCACCATGTATAGTGACAAGCTTACCATTCCTCACAAACTTGAGCTTCTGGTGCAGAGTAGAAGTTACTGCCCCAGCGTCGTGAATCCACGGTCTTCCGAGGAGACAACTGTAAGAAGCATTGATGTCCATGACCTGGAAAGTGATCTGGAACGTCTCAGGACCAATGGTAATTGGCAGATCTACCTCTCCAAGAACATCCTTACGAGATCCGTCAAACGCCTTAACCAAGTAGCTGCTTCTCCCTAGAGAAAGTCCATGATGATTCAACTGGCTCAGTGTAGACTCAGGCATTACATTTAAGGACGATCCAGTGTCCACCAATACATTGGATATCATGTCAGACTTACAGTGCACGGAGATATGCAAAGCTAAATTGTGGTATTTCCCTGCTTCGGGGAGCTCATCGTCACCAAACCCCAAGTTATTGCAAGCAGTAATGTTACCCACTATTCCATCGAACTGATCCACAGAGACTTCATGATCAACATAGGCCTGTTCCAGTACCTTCATTAACACTTTCCTGTGAGCTTCTGAGCTCAGGAGCAGAGACAAGATGGATATTTTTGACGGAGTTTGCAGCAGCTGGTCTACAATCTTATAATCGCTCTTTTTAATAAGCCTCAGAATTTCGTCCAGATTAGACTCTTCAATAGACTGGCCTGATGGTCCGGCGTTCTTGTCAACAGGAGGAGCAGCTGGTGGAGTTACTGTGGCAACAGGTGTAACCACCTTCTTTTGGAACAAGGGTGGACGGACCTTTCCGCTTCTTAGAGTTGTAATTTCTTCAGCAACGTTATCAACCGTAGCTGGGGATACCAGAGGCAATTCTACCCCATTCTCAATCATAGTTGCATCATACTTGTAGGGGATTGCCTTGGTAGAGGCATAAGATACCGGGCCAGGTAACCTGATTACTAAGGGTTCAACATTCCTTGCCTGGGGCCCACTCCCAGTAGGAGAATCATGAAACACTGGTACAATCACACAAACATCACTGGTAATCAAGTGTTTATCATCCATTAGGCTCTGTATATCATCTTGCACCACACGACAACCCATGGGATTTTGAAGACATTCTGAACAAGAAGCATGATCGTGATTAAACAAAGAAGCTTGGCAAAGTTTGACATGTAGCGGCACCAAAGAAGTAGCAACATTACGGACATCTAAAGTGGGAGCTTCTCGAGGAACACGAACTTCTTCGAAAGCCTCGATCATGTTAACGGCAGCATGGTTTGGAAGTGGATTGTCAAGAACATGAGGAACACTATTTTCAAAAGTCAATCGTCCCCTGTCTATCAAATCCTTTACAACGTACTTCAGAGCATAACAACCTTCCACATCGTGGCCTTGAGCGCCCTGATGGAATTCACATGTGAGATCCTGTCGGAACCTAGGAGGCAATGGCGTAGGCGGAGGCTTGCCTGGTCTGGTGACGCAGTGGCCTTTAGCGAGTAGAGTTGAGAGCAGATCAGCATACCGCATTGGTATTGGTGGAAAATAAGTCTTGGGTCGAGGACCCTGTTGCTGCTGTTGTTGAGCAGGAGGCTGCTGTTGTACCTGCTGAGCAATGGCATTAACGGGCACTGGTGGTTAACCCGGTGGCAGAGGATATTGCTGGTAGAATGGTGGGAAGAAAGGATGTTGAGAGTACTGCATGTATTGGTAGGGCAGAGGTAACTGAGCAGCAGCTGTAGCCTGGTTACCAGATACCATCCCTACTTCGGATTCTTTCTTGTTATGGTGGCCATTACCATGCTTCTTTGGCGCGCTAGCTGAGGACTCACCCTTTTCAAGAACAATGATACCTTCTCTAACGGCCTCCTCTAGACGAGTTCCCATAGTAACCATGTCGGAGAAATTATTCGGAGCAGAGACTATCATTCTTTCAACATATTCCTTCTTCAAAGTTTTCAGGAATGTCTGTGTCAGTTCTTCCTCATCAAGCCGAGGAGAAACACGGGCAGCTGACCCTCTCCATCTCTGAGCATATTCACGGAAGGTTTCATCTGACTTCTGAGACAAAGACTTAAGAGAATCCCTATTCGGCTTCAAGCGGGTGTTAAACTCATAATGATTTTCAAAAGCAGCAGCGAGTTCTTCAAAAGTATGGATATTGTCTTTGCTCAAACCAGTGTACCAGTCTGCCGCATCTTCCATCAAGCTATCCTGGAAGCAGTGGATCATCAGCGCATCATTATCTGCATAGTTGGCCATCTTTCGGACGTACCGAATGACATGGCTATATGGACAAGAAGATCCATTGTATTTGTTAAAATCTGGCACTTTGAACTTCTTAGGAACCTCAAATCGGGATACCAGACATAGATCACGAGCCTTAGCAGAAACACCGTTCCCACGACTAGCCTTGACCTCACGGAGCTCCCCAGCTAGCTCTCTTAATTATTTTTTCATAGCTTCCATTATAGGGTCCTGTCCACGCGGAGTGTCCACATCGATTACCTGTTGCACAGTGTGCACAACAGGATCGGTAACAACAGTAGTCACTTGAGGCATAGAGATAGATGTAGAAGCGAAAGTTGTTGCGGGAATATTTCCTTGATGGGCAATACCAGAAATACTAGCTGCAGTATTGGGAGCATAGAAAGCTGAGAGTCCATAAGGGCGTCCATTGGGCATAACAAACCGAGCATCAGAAACCACAGTGGATAATGGGATGGATGGAATCATTTCAGTAGAAACTGGAACAGATGTGGCTGGTTGTTCTTGTGCAGCCATCAGAGTAGACATAGCGTCATGAGCCTTAGCCAAGTCTTCTTTCATAGCAGCCAATTCGGCACGGAGCTGAGCATTCTCTTCTTCAAAGTTAGCCATGTTTCTTCTCTTGTATAATCTTGTTTGATGAATTCTATCTGGTTGGTGAATCTTGCGTGCACGAGCCACTTTTCAGACTGCGGCGGAAAAACCAGGAGGCAATGAGCACGAGGGAAGTCTTTTGTGACCAATGAATGCATATGATGCATGAGATGTGTAAATGCATATGCAAAAAGACTCTTTTTGTGTTATCGAAGGGTTTTAGACAAATTAGAATTTTGTAAACATTACTAAACAAACTGAAACATTCAAACGTCACAAGGTCTTACAAGATAACTCCCTTTGAAGTACTAAGCCAAAAGATAGACTTTGAAATGTAAAACGACAATAACAACTGGAAATAACAACAGGAAACAGAAATCCTCAAGCATTGGAAGTGGAAGTATCATCCTCGGACTCAGTCTCAGACTCATAACTGCAGTATCGGGCATAGAAGTTACGGGCACCCCTAGCCCTCTTGGAATCTCTCATAAGCAACTTATCCTTTTCTTCAATTTCTTTCCTAGCTTTAGCCAACTCTTTCTTCAATGTCAAAACCTCATGAGTCTTCTGTTCATCTTTTCCATCCAAAGTCATGATCAAATTCTCAGCCTCATAGTATCTAGCCTTCCACTGATGCTTCTCTCGGCTCTCCATAGCTAGATGCTCCTGATACATCTCCTGAGTAGGTGGTAGTAGAGGCAACGACATGGTTGGAATAGATGCAGACACATATCTCATGGCGGGGTAAGGCATGCCAATCTTCTCGGCCTGATTTATCACCCACTGAGTATAGGCCTCATGAGCAATACCGGACCTCACACCCATATGCTTTACCTCTTTCTTCCGAAGCTTGGACCAAGCCTCTATGAAATCTTCTCTTATTCCTGTGGGAGCATTAGAGTAATGGAAGAAATAAGGAGATGTAGCAAGATGGATGTGATTCTCTTTCATTGGGAAACCAAATTGTCGCAAGGCGAGCTCCGGGTTATAGTTGATTCCACCCCGGGTACCAAGAAGAGGTATATTAAGAAACTTTCCACCACCGAAGATGATTTCTTTGACTCTAGCAGCGGGAGTGAGCCAAACCACTTCATTAGGAGGTGAGAGCCATGATCCTCTATGAAATAGTCCAATTCTCTGGATTATCATGGAAAGACTTCGGAAGGTGCGAAATAAACCACCTATAAAGGAGAGGTACACAGCAAAGAATGTATCCACGACCCTTGCCGGATCGATCGTGAATAGCATGGTATGTGTCAGCTAGCAAAGTAGGAACCGGATTCTTGGAGTGGAAGATCATAATAGCATTCATATCCACGAAGTCATCAAGATTCAGAAAGAGAATAAGCCCATAGATGAGTAGTGCAAGAATAGCCTCAAGAGTGTCCTGACAAGTCGTTTTGAGGTTGGCTTTCTCAAGTAAATACTCCAAAGTGAATCCTCGGATGTGAGCCTTAGTGACAAGATTCTTGGAAACATCGGAAGTCTTGAGATAGAGATCACGGGCAATAACCAAAGGAGTAGGGGGATGCTCAAGACCCGTGAAAGGTACCCCCTTAGCAATAGATAGATCCATCAAGCAAGAATAAGCCTCGAGTGTGGGCACCAACTGAAAGTCGGGAAAAGTGAAGCACCGATAGTCCCGATCATAAAACTGCACTAGAGTGTGTACAAGCTTCTCATCCACATTAGTCCGGAGAAGAGTAAGTAAGGCCCCGTAACGATGTCGGAAACCGGTCGGATCCTTGATCTTGAGTGCCAAATCTCTCAAACTAGCCAAATCCACCTCCTTGAACTTGTAGGACTTAGTCTTCCCCATTCCTACAATGTTTACAAATTCAATTCGTCTAAGCCCTTCGATAAATGCATGGAAAAAGTTTATGCATGTATGCATGATCATGTTCAAGTACGGAGAAAACATGGTGGGTTGAGATTCAAAGTCAAGGAGTCATGGGTGGACACGGTGTCCGGTGAATCTAAGGCTTTGGATAGTAGTAACCGGGTTCTAAAAAGTTCCCAAGTCGCAACCTCTCCCACGTATATCATGGTGTCACGAGACAAACACTCGCTCCGTGATTATCCGTAAGAAGGTCTAGCTTGAGTGTAGTATCGCGTGACGACTAAAACTCGAGACAACACTCGGTTTAGCCTCCGCACTACATCCTAGAAAATGGCCATGGATGGGTTCGGTTATCTACGGTTCATAGCGTCATAGAACAATTAGAATTAAAGTGCCTAAACGCGACAACACGCGCCGACAACATCACCCCCAAAATGCCTCAGCTATGTGGGATTGATCGCATAATCCAATACACGAGGCAACCCTCGGAATGAATTGTCGATTATATCCCCCCTAAATCCTAAGTTCACTCAGCCCGGGTGTAGGACTTTTGATATTCTCACCCCCACACGTTAGCAAGAATTTAAACATTTACTCACATAAGAAAACAAGTAAAGGAAACAAGTAAAAACAAAAGCGCAAGCGTGAAAATAAAGACTAGGCGTAACTCTCGAATCTCCCCAGTGAAGTCGCCAGCTGTTTTATCTTGGTTTTTCGGGTGTCAAACATTGATTAAGTTTGAACCTTTTTAACCTTTGATATCTCATTTTTTCTTGGGATGGGAAAAATAAGAAAAAAAAAACCCTTGAGAATCGAGGTCCGGGAGTTGTTTTCGTTACGGGAAGGTGTTAGGCACCCATAACGACCATAGTATCCTATAGGAACCGTCTTTACTTTCTACGCGCGCGCTTTATTTTTAAATGCTATTTGAAAGTGTCATTTACACCTAAAGGTTTGCTAGGTTAAGAATTGGAGGGAGAAGAAGGTGTTTGAATTTTTGTTTTATTGGACTTGGAGAAGTTTTGACTTCTTGCCTACATACCCTTTTAAGGGATCAAACTCCATGTAGTTCTCTTCCAAAAAATGTTTTTGTTTTTGTTGGTTGATTTTAATTTTGAAAATGGAATAATTTTGAAGAATAAGAGAGAGAGGCCTCAAGGGCATAAGATTTGGAAAATGAGAGGTGGAATTAGTTATTTTGCAAAAAGGTCTAAGTATGATTAAAAATTCATTAAGGTTTTTGTTTAAGAAAATAACGGGAAAATTCAATGGGATTTTGATCCCAAGGTTTCTTTGGAAAATTATTTGAGTGAAGTTGTTCATGTTTTTTTTTTTTTGGAAAAGAGAATTTTTCTAAGTATCGTGATTCCTAAGCATACATCTAAAGCATACATTCCCTAAACATTCATCTAAATTATCCATGTGATGTGTGTGCATATGTCGGTGCTCGTGTCGGTGTACATCATTAGAGTCAATTGTCCTTTACATATGCCCTAGTTTACATGCTATGGTCTTACAAGAATTTAAAAGTATAATGAAAATTACAAAATCCCTAAGTTTTTACATGCCAAGTCTTGGCAAAATTTAAAGGGGCAAGAAACAAAAGCTAAGAATATGGGATGGGGGATGAGATGCTTATGGATGTATGAAACATGAAGTAGAGGGTTAGTAGCATAAGGCAAAGAGTGGTAGAAAATATAAGCAAAATAAATACTAGACACAATTGCAATATTAACAAGCAAGAAGCAAAAAAAAAACTTAATCAAAAAGGTAGTAAAATATGCCTAATATGCACCATAATATCAAAGCAAGATCATGTCCCATAATCCTCATGTTATGACAAGCTTTTCAAGAGGTTTATTTCAGCCACAACATGAAAATTACAAAGCAATATCAAGCTCTAAAAAATTATGACTCATTATAAGCCTATTTCACAATTTATTCACATACTAAAGTATTCACATAACTTGTAAAACAAGCAACTCACCAATCAAACCTCAAAACAGTAAAGAATAGCACCAAATCAGAGGCATACACATTGTAAATTCACATATCAAGGATCAATCGATCATAGTGAGATTTTAGGATCAAGAACATGCAAAAAAATTCACAAAAAATTAACAAAAAGTAACACAAAAATCACAAGAAAATTACACATATATTTTTATCAATTTTAACATGCCAAAATATCACAAGAAACAAGTTTTAAGTGTCAAAACTAATTGCAAGGAAGTTCACAAAATTTTAGAAGTTTTTAACAAGATTTTTATCAAGAAATGAAAAAGAATTGAATCAACAAGGAACAAATTATTTTCATGTATTTTTTATCAAGATTAACATGTAAAACACATCAAAATTTATTGAAAATAACAAGAAAACATTGAACAAATTTTTTAGGAATTTTATAGCACAAAAACAAGCATGCAGGGGTTCAATCAGCAAGAAAACAAGTGTACATAGCAAAAAAACAAAGGAAAACGAAAAAAGAAGCTCAGGCTCAAAGGAGAAAGATCCAGACAGATTGGGGAACAACAGGGACCGTAGGATTGATCCAGATGGATCAACCCTAGAGCCAACGGCCAGGATGCAAAGGGAATGGACCGGTTGAACCAGACCGGTTCAGGTGCTTATATAAATGCCTAAAGGCCGGTCCAATTCATTCTCCTCTTCTCTTTCTCTCTCTAACTTCTCCTAGTGAAAGAAGCTCTCACCTCTCTCCTCACCGGTGTTCTTCCCTTCGCCGGTTTCTGGAAAGAAACGGCTGGGGAAGATGAAGATTCATCGGAATCTTCATCGTCACCGCCGTGAATTCCAGATTCCGGCAACACTTCAAACAACTTCGATTTGCCTGGATCTAAACCCTAATCCACTTGTTTTTTCACACTGATTACGAATATGAACTCAGTTTTACAAAATAAACAGTGAATCTTCGTAGATCTACATTTTAGGGTTCGGTTTTAACATTTTCTAATCTTTTTCAAAGTTCTTTGAAAGAACAAGTCTTAGAACTTGTTGATCTGCTTCGATTCACCGTTTATTTGTTCTTACGAACTCTCGTTGAGCTTTTGCGATGAAAACGAAGGAGTTTTGAGAGATTACCTAAGTTTGATTTGGAGATTCAAACAAGAATTCTTCGGAGAACTTCAGATTCCTCTGGTAAGCGCTTTTGATTCTGCAAACCGAAAATAAATCGGTGTTAGTTCTCTTCTTCTTCTTCTCCAGTTGAATTCAACTTCAATTTCTTCTTCTTCTCTGGCTCACACGCGTCCTTGCGATCGTGCTTGAGTTTGTTACACTTTGTAACAAACTCGCATTCGAATTGCAAGTGATTACGTGACCTTTTGCTGGATTAACAACTCGATGATGATGAATTTCTGAGAGTTTCTGTGAATTTCAATCGGTTATGTTGAATCTGAGGCTTCGATTGATGAATTTTGGTAGAAAATTGAGTTGGTTAGGGTTTGGTGATGATGAATATTGATGAAGTTCTTGATGAACTTCAACAACGTTCTTCAATTCTGTTGAGCTTTTGATCTAACCGTAAAGAGAGAGAAAACTCTGATTTGTTTCTTGTGATTTGATGAGTTGGCCAAATCTGACTGGAATTGTGATGATTGGATCCTTTTATAGCTTGACATGTGTATTTGATAGCCAATGGATTGCTGCCATGTGTTCCTGGACTTGAGAAATTCGGCCTTGCTGAGTTTCTTGCTATAGGGGCCTTTCTGCAATTTTTGGAACTTTGGGACCCTTCTGCAATTATTAAAACTAAAGGACTGGACTGCAAAATAAACACTAAAGGACTAAAATGCAATCAATCAAAAATTGAAGGACTAAGAAAAAATAACAAAAAGGACTAAAAATAAAAATAAAAGAAAAATAGGGACCAAAATGAAAATAATAACAAAATTTGTTAAAATTGGTAATTTGAAAATAACGTAAAGTGAAACCAAAAATAAAATCAACAAAAGGACTAAAATGAACCAACTACCAAATGAGGTACTTTAAAGTAACCTCTCTCTGTCAAAATTTTATGTGAAATGACCAAAATGCCCCTGGGGACTAAACTGACCCAAAATGACTTAAATGCAATTTTTGAAATGGATTTTAACATAGAATTGGAACAAAGGTTTATACCAACCAATTGAAAAGACTCAGAGACAATTTTCAGAGATTTTAATGAGTTTGAATGCAGGAAATGACTAAAATGCCCTTTTTCATGAATTTTTGCAAATAACATTGAAATAAGATGCAGAGAAATATGCAATTGATCAGAGACAATTTCAAATGACTTGATATGCAAGAAAAACATTTTGGATGGCTTGATATGCAAGAAAACCACAGTCAAAATCACAGTTGAAAATATTTTCAAAACAAAGACAGTAAAACATGCAGCTAAAACATAGTAAAATATCAGGGTAAACAATATCAAATTGGCAATTACTCAATAGTAATAGACACATATCAGAGATGGAAAAATATGTTGAGCAAGTATTTTAAGGTCCAAAATTAAGGTATAACAAACGGACCGTAAACATTACGATCGGTTCGGGTATCACAGGTGTCCAGTGAACTAGAAGGTGACCGGGAGAATCTATTGCGCCTGGGTGGAGACCTCCTGGGTGGCGTGCAGCGCATAGGGGATCTTCGCGACGGGGCCCTTCTGGGAGGGGATCTCCTTGGTGGAGACCGTCGGGGGGACCTTCTTGTCGACCTCCGGGAGTAGGATGGAGATCTGATGCTCGCCGAATGTCGAGGGGATCTGGAACGTGGCCGGCTGGGGCTCCCTCCTCTTCTGTTACGCTCTGGGAGAGAGATCGCCGGGGTTTGGACTGTCGGACGTGCTTGTTCCAGATCGATCAGCCGGCGGTTCTGTTCCTCGATTAACGACGTTTGTCGTTGAACCGTGCGGATCAGGTTGCTGATGAGTACGCCGGTTGACGCTGCGTCTTCTGGCGTCTTTGTAGGGCGGAGGGGACTTAGCAGAGGCCTTTGTTGGATAGGAAGTACCTGAGCTGGGTCCTCCCTGGGTGTATCCACAGGTGAAGGTGAGGATGTTACGCCATCCTGTTGAGGAATACGCACCTCACTTCGTAGCTGGGATTTGGCACCGTTGGCAGTCATGGTAGTTTTTTGTGAAAGCTTTGGTTTTTAGGGATAAAAACAGGGAAGCTTGTGATTTTCCCACAGACGGCGCCACTAATCGTACCTGATCAGAAGGAGGCTGCCGGTGCTTTGAATGCGGTGGTTGTGACGGTGGTGTAATGCGTCAGGATGCTTCTTGGAGCGGATGGGGGGTGTGTACCTGCAGGCACTCCGACGCTCAAGTCAGTAGAGATCAGAGAGTGAGGGTTTTAGAAGGAGATAAAGTTCTACCTTGGGGACTGCGGGGAGTCCCCTATTTATAGAGGTGGAGGGCTGCAGAGCCGTTAAGGAGGCACACCTGGCTCTGGCGGTTACAAAATCGTGGGAAGTGTAACAACCATAGATTTTATTGCGGGAACGTGCACAACGTGCAAGAGAGACGTTGGGGTTCGTTTGAATCGGTCTCTTTGCTTCGTGCACCCCCCTTCAGGCAAGGGGGTACGTTGTGAGCAATAATGCCAAACGTGGAGTTTGGGCTTTGAATGATATTGGGCCTAAGTAAATGGGCCAAGAATCTCTTTGGCCGGTCCAGAACATGTACACATTAATTAATTTATTATTTTAATATAAGTTTAAAGAATTCCAATTACAAAAAAAAAATCAATTAAATAAGGGCATAATTATATCCATATTATATATAAAGAAAATAGGGAATTTCGGGGAGATTTTGGGCTGGTCTTTTTTTTGTTATTCCAATTACACCCTTAAACAAATTTTTATATAATAATATTATATTATTAATGTTATTAAAAAAAATTAAAAAATTTGTTATATTATTGTTGTCTTTGAAAAATATAAATATTATTTGTTACATTTCAAAGTTACAATATTCATACTTATAATTTTTACCAAAACCAAAAAATTTATATAAAATATCGTCTATAATTTACACACATAATTTTTATAAAATATTGTTGATAATCTATGAGCATTAGCGCAATAATAATGAGCTTGCATCTTCCCTCTTTTCATGAAGAATAATTCAAGTTATAAGAGCTAATGTAATTATTTATATATAAAAATTAATTATTTGATGAAATAAAGAAGAACAAAATTAACCAATAGAGATCGAGTCTGGATTTCCACAATTTGGCATCAAGTTAGAGATTTGTTTTTCGGTTTTCTTCTACGTGACATATCATATACCTTGTTAGCATAAACCATTTGATATCTCAACACTTAACATAAGTTTTTAATAGGCTAAAGTGCAATTTTGGTCCCCTATCTTTCAAAAAGTTGCGATTTTGGCCCCCTAAGTATGAAAACTACAATTTTGGTCCCCCATGTTTAGGGAAATATGCTCTTTTAACCCCCTAACTTAAGGGAAATATGTCTATTGACCCCTTATCTTTTCAAAATGTTGCGATTATGACCCCTTATCTTTTCAAAATTGCCCCTTTTTTTGGACACGTGTCGCCTTCTCAGCAGTTTTCAAAGTTAGGGGGCCAAAATTGTAGTTTTCAAAGTTAGGGGGCCAAAATCGCAACTTTTTGAAAGATAAGGGGCCAAAGTTGCACTTTAGCCTTTTTAATACTATAGAGTAAACTGATAACACGGAAGTACATATCCAAAGATTACTTTGTATTTAATCTTGATCATATATCTTTAAGAAAATGTTAACCGGTGTCACCGGGGCACTGATTAAGAAATTATAAAAGGAAATGTTTTCTCGAAAATTGTGTATTTTACTTTTTGAAACTTGAAAAAATGTTATTTTAATGTTAACTTTGTTTTTTCTTTTCATATTTTGCTGCTTAACTAATGCCCCAGAAGTACCGGTTAACATGGAGTGAGTGAGGGACAAAAACGACTATTTACTCAATTTAACTGTATCCTTCTAGTAATGAAAGAGGCGGAAAGTGAATAGGATAAGAAAGTTTAGGGAGGCGCATCACCCCGCCATTCAAAACCAAAAGCAAAAGCAAAACCCTTATTTTCGAGCAGCAGAGAGAGAACACTTCTTTCTTCCCTCCCTTTCCTCTCTCTCTCTCTCTCTCTCTCTGCCCTATCCATCAAAAACACTCTCTCTCAATTCAATTCAATTCAATTCAATTCACAACGATGGCGTTGAACGATCAAAACCAGGCACAAATGGCTCTAATTCTAGGACCGGATTCAACCCACTTCGAATCCCTAATCACAAACCTCATGTCCACCATCAACGACCAACGTTCCCAAGCCGAAAATCTCTTCAATCTCTGCAAACAAACCTATCCCGATTCCTTAATCCTCAAACTCTCTCACCTCCTCCACACTTCCCCTAACCCCGAAACACGCACCATGTCTACCATCCTCCTCCGTCGTCATCTCACGCGCCACCACGACGACTCTTTCATCTATCCACACCTCTCCCCTTCAACTCAATCCACCCTCCGTTCTCTCCTTCTCTCATCTCTCCATCAAGAACCAATCAAATCCATCGTTAAGAAGCTATGCGACACCGTTTCGGAACTCGCTTCTGCTCTTCTCTCTGATGACCTCGCTTCTTGGCCTGACTTGCTTCCGCTTCTTTTTCAATGGGTTACTTCCAATGATGCTAGGCTTCAGGAGATTGCGTTGCTTGTGTTCGCGCAATTGGCGCATTATATTGGTGAAACCCTACTTCCTCAATTGTCTACTCTTCATTCTGTTTTTCTTCGTTGTCTTAGTGCTGCTACTTCCTCTTCGGATGTTCGTATTGCCGCCCTTGCTGCAAGTATCAATTTCGTTCAGTGTCTCTCCAATTCATCCGACCGTGACAGGTATAACCAGCAGTGAAAATTATGGTTCAATTTTTATTAATTTTAAGCTTAATTAATTTTGATTAATTTTATCTTAAGTTTGTTGAATTGAACTTAGTGCCTGTTTGGATTGACTCAGGGTCAATTTTGATTGTCTTATTTTCGAGCTTATGCAAATAAATAAGCTTTTTTGTATCATTCATAAGCTTGCCTAAGGAGTTATGGTTCAATTTTGATTAATTTTAAGCTTAAGTTTGTTGAATTGAACTCAGGGCCTGTCTGGATTGACTTAGAGTCAATTTTGATTGCCTTTTTTTTTGAGCTTACGCAAATAAATAAGCTTTTATGTATTATTCCTAAGCTTACCAAGGTAGTTTATGAAAAAACAGTTTATGAAGATACAATTTTCATTATGAATTATTATAAAAGCCTATATATTTGCATAATCTAGTTTTTATAAGCTCAAAAATATGCCAATCCAAACGAGCCCTTATGTGAGCTTTATGACCTAGGTTTTGTGAAACTGTTTGGGAGAATTTATGTAAACAATTTTCAAAAGCTTTTTTGCAGCTTATTTTCATAAGTTTTCTAATATTAGTTTATAAAAACAACTTATATAGCATATAGAAAAGCAATTTAACTTCATTTTATCTTTTGTTATATAAATAGCTTACGTAAGATTATCCTTAAGCATTTATCATGATAAGTGTTTGTGCTATAAGTTGTAAATAAGTTGTTTATCCAAATTGACCCTCAGTTTGTAGGGTTCAGATGCACTTGTTGTTTTAACTAATTAGAAAGTTATTGATTATTGTTGTTTAGTATTTGTTGAACTGTCTTTAAACAGATGCAGGAGCAACCCCTCTTAGAGTATGTGTTTAGTTAGAGGGTAATGGATGGGAAGGGAGGAGAGGGGAATGATTATTTCAAGTTTTAGTTGTTTGGTTCAATTTTTGGACTGGAACTATTTTTGTGATTGACCTAACTAAATAGATTTATTTTTTGACTAAGTTTGCATTTGTAATATTAGGTTTCAGGATTTGCTGCCCCTCATGATGCAGACATTGACTGAGGCATTGAATTCTGGTCAAGAGGCAACTGCACAGGAGGCACTTGAACTTCTCATTGAGCTTGCTGGGACTGAGCCACGTTTCCTGCGGAGGCAAATTGTTGACATTGTTGGTGCCATGCTGCAGATTGCCGAGGCTGAGTCATTAGAAGAAGGGACTCGCCATTTGGCTATTGAGTTTGTTGTTACACTTGCCGAGGCGAGAGAGCGTGCTCCTGGGATGATGAGGAAGTTACCGCAGTTTGTAAAGAAGTTGTTTGGTGTGCTAATGAATTTGTTGTTGGATATTGAGGATGATCCTGCTTGGCATGCTGCGGTGAGCGAGGATGATGATGCTGGTGAGACTAGTAACTACGGATTTGGTCAGGAATGTTTAGATAGACTTTCAATTGCTTTGGGCGGGAACACGATAGTGCCAGTTGCGTCTGAATTGCTGCCAACTTATTTGGCTGCCCCTGAATGGCAAAAACACCATGCTGCACTCGTTGCACTTGCACAAATTGCAGAGGGTTGTTCAAAGGTATTCTTTTACTTGTACTGGCCAGTGTTCTTCTTTCATAAGTGATCTTTTTTTCTTTTTAATTTATTGTATTAACTACTATTACGTTGTTGTTTTGTAAAAATCTACATGTTTTTTCTCAATAATTTTTCAAATTTCAACCTCTCTTTAGTCTGCAATACGGGTGACTATTTGGGGTTAGTTAGGTGGAAAAATAACTTATGCATGTGTTTGTGTCTTAAACCATAATCTTTGATGATGCAGGTGATGACAAAGAATTTGGAGCATGTATTATCAATGGTTTTGAATTCATTTCCTGATCCAAACCCTCGGGTGCGGTGGGCGGCTATAAATGCAATTGGGCAATTGTCCACAGATTTGGGGCCAGACTTGCAGGATAAATATCACCACTTAGTGCTTCCGGCATTAGCTGGAGCCATGGATGATTTTCAAAATCCTCGAGTACAGGTTTGCACTTTTATCTAGACCAAGTACATTGTAAACTTTATTGATTCAAGTCACTCGGGCACCTCTTTTGTTCTTTAAGTAAATTTATTTTTATCAACCACTCCATGTTCTCATTAATGTTAGTTTAAGATGGACTTGGTAAAATTGGATTTCATTATTGTTCTTCCATTTGTCCCTTGATTATATGTTGTATTCTATTGGAAAGAGACAATTTTGTTTCTATGCATTGGTTGATTCCACTTGTGTTTGATCAAAGTAATCACATGCATTTATCATGTGTTACCCCATGGATTGTATAGGTTATAGAGTTTGTTTACATATTTTTTATAAAGTTGTATCTGGCGTGAGTTCTCTATAATCTTTGTGCAAAGTTTTTTCTCACACTTGCCAAACATTTTGACTCGAGAGTATTAAATTGGCTGGGCTAACTTTTTGGATTATGCATTTTTAGTAGTCTGGATTTCTTTATAATATTTTTTCATCAATCTAAAAAGCTTATATGATTAATTTCTTTAAAGTATTAGAGTTCTTATGACCCAAGCTTATCTCTTTATAATTACTTACTGTGTCTGTAATTTAGTGCCACTACTTATGCATAAATATGAATCTTGAGTTCCCGGTCTTTGATATCTCATTTGACTCCATAAAGTCATTAGTTCATCATTTATTTATTACTTTTATATTGCAGGCTCATGCTGCTTCTGCAGTGCTAAATTTCACTGAGAATTGCACCCCAGATATTTTAGTACCTTATTTGGATGGGATTGTGAGCAAACTTCTTGTACTCCTTCAGGTATTTGTTTGCCATTGATATTTATTGGCAAAAATGTCTGAGAATATTTTAATAATATCTTTTTGGTGACTGAGGATCATATATCATTTTCCTTGATAATCCATCTCGATTTCGTTTTAAGGAAATGGAACTTCGTGATTCTCTTTTGTTTATTGTTTTGGTCTCCATTTACTGGGGGATCTGCATTTACTCTATCTATTTTTTACTCATCTTTGAATTTTGGTTAGCTGAAGCTTTAGGTTTCTAATTTGTTAAATTTTTTCTTTCATGATCGTATGAGTATTGTTGTGGTTAATGTCACATTGTTTCATCAATTGTTGCAAAATGCTTTATAATTAATAAAAGATGTTATTCTGCTTTAAGTTTTCATAGATTTGGGATATGATAAATTTAAAATTATTTGATTTTCAATTCTTTTCATGCATGAATTATAGAGTGGAAAGCAGATGGTTCAAGAGGGTGCTTTGACAGCTTTAGCATCAGTCGCTGATTCTTCACAGGTGCTTTATACAATCATTTTTCTTTATAGTAATCACACTTTTTTTTAAGTCTAATACTTTTTTTATTGAAAATATTTAAGTCTTATATTTAACAAATTAAAAACTTTCATGGTTAACAGGAGAAATTTCAGAAGTATTATGATGCTGTGATTCCATACCTAAAAGCAATTTTGTTGAATGCAAATGATAAATCTAATCGTATGCTTCGTGCCAAAGCAATGGAGTGTATTAGTTTGGTAGGTATGGCTGTTGGAAAAGAGAAGTTCAGGGACGATGCCAAACAGGTGATTTTTAATTTATTTTAGCATGTTATTTTTTGTTTCTTTTTTATTTAGATAATCATGTTTCTGACGGAAATAAAGTTTTTAAATGTTATTTCATGCAATCTGATTGTTCACTTTTTGTGCACTAATGTATGATTTTCGTTCTTCTTTTACTAGGTTATGGATGTCTTGATGTCACTGCAACAATCTCAACTGGATTCTGATGATCCAACCGCGAGTTACATGTTACAAGTATGGTCCTTTTTTTTCCTTTCCGTTTGTTGGTATCAACTTTGGAGTCTATATTTTTTTTTTTTTATCATTATAATTTAAATACATTTATACCTCAGATTTTCATTTAGCTTTTATGTTATCAGGCGTGGGCTAGGCTTTGCAAGTGCCTCGGGCAGGACTTCCTCCCATACATGGGTTTTGTCATGCCTCCCTTGCTCCAGTCTGCACAACTTAAGCCTGACGTGTCAATTACATCAGCAGATTCTGACGCTGAATTTGATGAAGATGATGACAGGTGTCCTTTTAGTCCCAGTTACTGTATTTTGGGCCACAAGATTGATATCCATGTTATCATGTGATGTGTTTCTGGATCCATTTTATTCTTTATTTCACCTCAATATGAATTCCTTTCTTTTGTATGAGTTTCTACATCTGTCTTTATTTAAACATTACTTTTTGCCATTTGAGAAAATGTGAGCTGCATTTTGTTTCTTTCATTAATTTATAATTGTATGGTGATAGATATCATTTTTAATCAATACTTCATTGTATTACCAAAAGGAATAATCATAGAAAAAATAGTTAAATTTTTTGAAGATTGAAAATAAAGAGATATTGATTATATTAATGGTCATTTAACTTGCTTTTTGACTACTTGTGGTCTGGCTGTTCGTGTTGTAGCATTGAAACCATTACTCTCGGGGATAAAAGAATAGGCATTAAGACCAGTGTCTTGGAGGAGAAGGCTACAGCATGTAACATGTTATGTTGCTACGCTGATGAGTTGAAGGAAGGCTTTTTTCCTTGGATTGACCAGGTTGGCATTGTTTTCTATTTTATTTTATTGGCATTTCTCTGACCAAAATATTAATTTGCTAACTTGCTTGAATCATATAGGTTGCTTCCACATTGGTTCCTCTCCTTAAATTTTACTTCCATGAAGAAGTTAGGAAGGCAGCAGCTTCAGGTATATTCTTTATCCGTCAGAACCTTGCTTCTATTTTGTCTATTTCTGGTAATCCTTACTGAATTTTTAATGCAACCTACCTGCTTTGTTAACAGCTATGCCAGAACTGTTGTCTTCAGCAAAATCGGCTATAGAGAAGGGGCAGTCACAAGGCCGTGACGCAACATACCTAAAACAATTGTCTGATTATATAATTCCAAATTTGGTGGAAGCTTTACACAAGGTTAAAATGCTGCCTATTCTGATTTTTTGGTTCTGATTTGTTAGTTTTGTTGCTTGTATTGATGTATTTTACCTGTCTTCCAGGAGCCAGAGGTAGAAATTTGTGCAAGCATGTTGGGCGCACTGAATGAATGCATACAGGTTTGTAACATTCATTTATGAGGATGCATTTTGTGCTATTTGAAGTAAATTACTATTCCATGACATGCAATCCTTTTTTACCTTTTTTCAAATAATTGTGGGTGATGGAGAAATTGATAGACAAATGATTTGTTGCGGCTATTTTTGTGTAATATGAGATATAATTTACAGTAAGATATGTAATATAGCCTGAAATGAAAATTATGGAACTGTTTCTGCAATAGGACGAGGATATCCTTAAACCTCCTTATAACTTTCCCTTGTTGACACAACTTGGACCCCATGCATCTGAATGGACAAGATCAAAAGGAAAATTTGCTTGATGAAGAGTTGTGCTTGTAAAAGTAGCTCGAACTTGTCTACCGAGCTTACATGATTCACACTCCAAATGCTGCAACTAGCAAAGCCTTGGGACCATCTATAATTTATTAAGTTTGGATGACCTAGATGACAATGGATAAGATCAGAGATTTTGTAGCCTGTGCAAGGAATATAGGATGTAGACTGAAAGTAGTAGAGTAGATAGCATGTGATTCATATCGCATGCTAATTGTCCGCCCAATACTTTTCTAATATTAAAAAAAGAATTGGAGTGTAGGCTATAGAACAATCAAGGTGACATTTGAAAAAATGTAGTTTCTATCCCATTCTGCCATATATATCACTCTCTCTACACACACACAATAAGATTTGTTACATTTTATGCTACAGTATTAGTTGTTTTGTTTAATGTATTTTTCATGTCATCAATTCTCCATAAGCTGTTGTTCAAAAGTAAAATTAGCTAGTGGTTATTTATCTCAGGTATCAGGACCACATCTAGATGAAAAGCAAGTAAGGAGCATTGTGGATGAGATTAAACAAGTCATCACTGCCAGTTCATCCAGAAAGCATGAAAGAGCAGAGAGAGCCAAAGAAGAGGACTTTGATGCTGAAGAAAGAGAACTACTCAAGGAAGAAAATGAGTTAGAAGAAGAACTTTTTGATCAAGTATGAATATTTTATGCTTGTCATCCAACTCTTCTCATTAACTGGATTCTTTATTTCATGCTTTCCTAGCTCTTATGTCGAATCTTTTTGTGTGCTAGATTGGCGATTGCTTGGGGACTTTGACAAAAACATTTAGGGCATCTTTTTTGCCTTTCTTTGAAGAGCTTTCGTCATACTTAACACCTATGTTTGTAAGTTCCCTTTCACTCCCGTCTTGCTGTGTCTTCTTTTTGCTGCTGGAATGAATCTTCGTATTCCTTTTGGATTATTTGATCAAATGTTGTTTTTTCCCTCTGCCACCACATAGCTTTTCTTCTTTTGCCCTTTCTCGTATCTTTTTCCTTTAAACATCTACTTCAAAGGAAAAAACGATTCTGTCGGCCAAACATGTCCTTTCTTGTAAAGGCATTAGTTATCTTATTTGTTCCAGATTGTTTTTTAATGAGAAATAAAGGAAATTTGATTAGCCAGAAAAGAAAAAAATATTGTGCAGTCCTATTTTAATTCCCACTTTAAATGTTATTAGATGAGATTACATGGTGTTTATTTATTATATTTTGTTTGTTTTTATATTTGATCTTTTAAAGAATGTAAAGAAATCTGGAAATTTTCTTCGAATATTTTTTTATATAAGCGAAATTTTCTTATATTATGGTTTGTAGTTTATCACCCCCCGCCCCCTCTTATGATTTGTGAATGACGTGTTTTATGTTTGTCTCAATGCCTATAGCTTCATTTAAAGACGTAAGTCCTATACCGTTCTGAATAAAAAGTTTCCCTTGTTCACAACTAATAATCAGGGTAAAGACAAAACCTCAGAGGAAAGGAGAATTGCCATTTGTATATTTGATGACATTGCTGAGCACTGCCGCGAAGCAGCTCATAAGTAAGAAATTCCCTTCCCTCACAAGAAAAAAGCTCTTCCGTCTTTCTTTTATTCTTCGGGAGTTTTCTATAAGTTGATGTAGAAAATAATTTTTTTTGGAATGGTTCTGGACTTTAAATTCTTTATGTTGCTACAGATATTATGGTTCGTTTCTTCCATTCTTGCTTGAAGCTTGCAATGATGAGTGTTCAGATGTTCGACAGGTTCCCATCTTTGGTTTATACTTTATATTACTGTTGCTTTTATGATTTTGTTATTTAATGAGGTACACAAATTTTCTCAAAGCAAAAATTGAATATCTTCTCAGGCAGCTGTTTATGGGGTTGGTGTCTGTGCCGAGTTTGGTGGATCTGTTTTCAAACCCCTTGTTGGAGGTCAGTTACTCATACCAGTTTCTTATTTCTCATTTTATCTGTGTCTTACACCATTGTTATACAACAACAACAACCAAGCCTTATCCCACTAAGTGGGGTCGGCTACATGGATCAAATTACACCATAATGTTCTATCTGAAACCATGGTGTTCTTATACCATTGTTATAATCAGTTTTTTTTTTTTGTTCTTCTACAGAGGCACTTTCAAGGTTAAATGCTGTGATAACACATCCCAATGCACAGCATTCTGATAATGTAATGGCATATGATAATGCTGTTTCAGCTCTTGGAAAAATATGCCAGTTCCACCGTGATAGCATAAATGCAGCACAGGTACATCATACATGTTTTTTGTAATCTTAGTCTTGCATGTGATCATATCACTCGAACAAGTGCAGGTTGCTAGTCATACACATACTTCTTGAGTTTACTGTTCTAAAACTACAACTTGTAATGATTTTCTGATCATCATGGCTACGAACTAGTCTTGGCAATATGGAGGGCTGTCACTTCCAGCTTTTGCCAATATTACACTATGGTTTCCTTGAGTCATGAAGCTGAAAACTACGGCATGATATTTATGAATCACGGTTCCACTTCCACCCAGATGCAAACTTAATGATGTCGTAGACAACTTAATATTTTTGTGATGCTAGTTGAAGGCACAACTTTAGCACTATTTTGCATGCAAGTTGTTTTCCTTGTAAAAAGCTGATACATTCTGTAAATAGAATAGAGAAAAGATTATATGCATTTTGTATTTAGTTTACGCAATCCCTAACTTCAATGTGCCTTCTTATACAGAATAAGCAATATAGATTATATACTTGCTGTATTTGGTTTAGTTAATCCCTAAGACTAAGGGATTTAGGTGCTATACTGTGATTATAAATTTACGAGGCTTTGAGATGACTTCTCAAGTCATTTATGACAGACTACTTTGATCAAGTCCAAAAACTTTTTCTTTTCTGCTTAGTAAAGAGAGGTTAAAAGTGGACACAGTTAAGGGAAAAATTTTAATTCATAATTTATT
Organism: Medicago sativa; assembly: GCF_051527215.1. Classification (NCBI taxonomy): domain Eukaryota; kingdom Viridiplantae; phylum Streptophyta; class Magnoliopsida; order Fabales; family Fabaceae; genus Medicago; species Medicago sativa. Next base: position 83,359,328 of record NC_140755.1, on the reverse strand, counting down.
ACGTCGGTTCTCTAAAATATCTTGACTGCATAAACTGGTTTTCGGATATTGTCCCAATTTCTTGCACATTCGTGATATACCCTTGTAGAATTGAAATTTAGAGCAAAAATCCTGTGCGTGTGTGTTTTGATGTGTTACTTCATTGATTATTTCTTGGTTGCAGGTTGTTCCAGCCTGGCTAAGTTGCTTGCCTATAAAAGGTGATTTAATCGAGGCTAAGGTTGTGCATGACCTTCTTTGTTCAATGGTTGAAAGGTAGAAGTCTGATCCAGAACATGTTTTGATTAAATGCTATATGCCTAACTTGCTATCTCTACTTCCTGTTGCCTTAGCATATTATGTACATTCATTCAATTTCAGATCAGATAAAGAACTTATAGGCCATAACAATCAATATCTTTCCAAGATCGTTGCAATTTTTGCCGAGGTACAACCTTTGACCAGTGCCAGTTTTTAGTTACTTCTGTAAGTTATTTATTCTATATCCATTTCCACTCTAAAATTACTTTTGTTTGGAATCCATTATGATGTAGATATTATGTGCGGGGACTGATTTGGCAACTGAACAAACTGTGAGTCGGATGATTAATTTATTGAGACAACTTCAACAAACTTTGCCGCCTTCTACCCTTGCTTCAACCTGGTCATCGTTGCACCCTCAACAACAACTTGCACTTCAGTCCATCCTATCATCCTAATTGTTTTGGATTCTTGCGTCGATTTCCTTCAGAAGACGCGTGTCTGTTGTCATGGGATGTCACAGTTGCCCTTTGTAAAGAAGCTGCTGTGTCTTGTCAATTTTGTTCCTTTAGCATTGTAGTGCTTTTTTCAGACCAACAGATGCACCTGGTTTGTGTTTCTTGATTGCTGAACCATATTTGGTAATCCAAGTATCAACTGCTTGACTTGTGTGGCATGGATTTGTTGCAGGGAGGTGTTGGTTGGTTAGATTGAGAAATGGTTTTGGTGTCGAATGTGTATGTATATTTAAGTGTTATAGTTAAAAGGAATTTTTTGTGTCGAAGGAATGGGCTTCATGCCTCGATCCTGTATGTGGATGAGGCATGTTACCTTTAGTCATGCTTGATACAGTAAACCACATAGTATTCTTTTGTTTTTTTGAGGGTTGTAACAGTTTTGATGAGTCATTTTTCTTGTATGTCTGAAACAATGTCATTGATTTATTTGTATATGTCCGTGCTCTTTTTCTGGTTTTCGCGCAGTGGTGTCAAACCAACTCCTAAACCCAAGCCATTTGCGGATATTTCAAAACGAAAAAACAAGAGGATTTTCACATGCAAACACAATTTTTTTTTTGTCTAGTAGACTAAATGATATTCACTGTCAATGTAACAATCGATAACAACTTGCCATCACATTGAACAATTGCATAACTACATTTTTAATTTTTCAGTTTCTTTTATTTAAAGTGTTGGCAAATTTATATTGGTTGTCAATATAAAACAACTTTACACTGACAATGTATAGTCTCTAATCCTTTAATGAGAAGAGAAAATTTAGCTTAGACTTCATGAGGGGGTGTTACAAAGTTAGTCATGGCTAATTAGGTGTCGTAACCACTTTTGGTCATGCCTCAACTATGTATGTCTACTTTATTGATGGTTATTGAACGTGGTTAAAAGCTGTTTTTTTGTTGTTGCTGCAATGCTTGCCTACTTCTTTGCATGTCAATTATGCTTTCATCCATGCTTTAGTTTGTATGAACCAATTTTTTTCAGTTCTTGTGTAGTCTTTTTCTACATTTTATATTGTAATGTCAAGTTTTTGGTTGAATTAGTGGATACAAAGGATTGTAATTGATCTGCTGCTTGAATTCTATTGTTTGTAATTTGGAATGCAATTATAAAGAAGCAAGCGATTGTAATGCATGTTTGGTATCATGGTGAGTTTGTTGATTGCGGTTCTCTTCAAAGAATTTCTATATCGGATATGTATTAATGGTTGCAAATCCTTATGAGATGTGGATGATTATTGTTAGCAGCAATTGAACATTATTCAATAAAGGAATTTGAAAGATTAAATATTTAAGGAAAGTTCCTTTTATTATCTCAACTGGATTTGATAAGTAACAGTATGATTCCCTTCAAAACAAGTAATAGTATGATTTTGAGCGTTCTAAATTTTATTGAAAATGTCATTAAAATTGATATTAATTTTTCTTGGTTGAAATATATTACAATTGAACTTATGACTGGTTATATAATCATTTAATTCCTTTAAAAAAAATATAATCATTTAATTAATATTTTTTCTTTTTTAATTTCATAAATGTTTCATGAATTGTTTAAACCAGTTTAATCAATGGGTGCATTGCTAATCTAAATTTGCCAGCTCTGTTTTCACTGTATATGCTATTGATATGATAATACAACATTTCAGCATTGTCAAAGGATATGATATAGTTTGTAAGTATACTCATGTGTTGACAAAAATGCTAAAATAGCATTGTCAAAGGATATGATATAGTTTGTAAGTATACTCATGTGTTGACAAAAATGCTAAAATAAAATAGTATAATAAAATGATTTGTATATCATATCATATCATAGGCACTAGCTAAATCAAATTTCATTCATTTACGTGTCTTTCCAATCTTTACACTAACCATTCTTTTCCAAATTCCAATCTTTACGAGCCTATAGGAACTATTCTATTGGTTGTAGTAGGTCCCAAGAGAGACATATAGGTGGCAAATATTAAAAAAAAATTAGCTCTGATTTGACTTATAAGAAAGAGCTTGCATTTCAATTCATTTAGGTCTTAAAAGTATTATGATATTACAATTATATCATCATTTTTAAATGAGATAATTAACTTTATAAGACAAGTAAAGGCTACAACTGATAAGCAACCAAGGAAACTAAAGGATAACGATACATACATTCATACCAAAAAAAATAAAAAATAAAAGGCAGGCATAGTCTTTGTTTTTTCTGGGGGAGAAAGATTCTCATTGCAACTCATAAAAGGTTCCCTTTATCCCATTAGTAGTTGAAGCATAACATCACACGTTCCTTAATATTATCTTCTAAATTAAGATTTCAAAAACTAAATGTTCACTAAAAAAACAAAAGGGTACTTGTTTATTTCGCTTTACTTTGTGATTATGCTGAAATTGCAATTTCAGACAAAAAAAAATACAATTAAGAAAAATTGAATTAGTGAACTTTTTTTGTCCAATTAGTGAAAAAAAAAATAAGAGTAAAAACATAAAATTCATTTCTAATTTTGTATTAAGTGTCATATACGCAAATATCAGAAATCAAATCTATTTTGTATCATTTTTCTATTATTTGATCTTTTTCAATTATATAAACTCTTTGGAGCGAGATTATTCATGTCATAAGCTACGTTAAGCCATGCAATTATTGTACAACTTACATGATTAAAGAATATATGGCAATGTTGAAACAAATTTTTACCAAAATAAATAAATTAACATATTGTTATCCCAGCCGAGGTTGATTATTAGTCAGTAAATAGTTGAATCATGGCTCGTAAAGACGTGAGTTTAACTCCATAACTCTCGAGTCGAGACCCCTACAATCCACTTCATCCAAAGTTTTGTATACCAAAAAAAATAGTATATGGTTAATAATACCAACATAAATATGCTTGAATCTCGAAAAGATTTTCAAAGATAACATTACTGTATTGGATTGCTAATTTAATTTGATATAATAAACTTGTGTCTTTTTCCCCATATCTTCATTCTTGTCGAACGTGAGATCCATTGTGAACTTTAGTGGCATGCAATATTTTATGTCGAAATTATTGTTAACTTTAAACTAAGTATTACTATTCTTTTAGGTTAGCAAATTGTACTATATGTAAATCAATAAACAAAGAAGATAATGACAATGTCACACAAATCAAAAGCTTGGGACTGGTTGAAGAAGAATCTATTAATAAACACAATATAATGATCAAATACGGAACAAAGTGTTTCGTTGGTGACGTGAGAAGAGGGCTACAACTCAAAACAAACGTAGCTAGCACACACATGTAGGAATCTTTGTTATTACATGTCTATCCACTTTTTCTTGCAAATATGTATTGAAATAGAAAAACATCTCTCAAAAAAGAAAAAAAGAAATAGAAAAAATATTTTTGACAAATAAGATTAAGGTAAGATTTTTTTTATAATATTATTTTTGCAGTTACAAAAAAAATCGGCAATTTGGTCTCTGATAGTAACTAAAACGAGGCAATTTAGTCCATACAACAGAAGAAGAAGAAAAAACTCAAATAATATCTTCTTCAAGAAATGATATATTTTCACGTTTTCTTCTTTAACATTCAAACAAAATATTCAATGACAAATCCCTACAAAAAATGTCTTCAATGACAATAATTATTCAATTAAATATAAAATACTTGGCAATTAATTTTTTTTATAACATATCCAATTTAAAAATCAATGATAACAAAAAATCAACAATTTAAAAATTAATATCCAAATGATATATATCTAAGTAGATGGTAGTTGTTTGAATGCAAAAGAAGAAAAATAACAAAACAGACAATTTAGTGAAGAATAAATGATTTATAGATTTTCTGTTTGGAGAAACCGAATTATCTCTTTTTATTTATTGTCTTGACTAAATAGTCCTTTAATTATTCGTAGGACTTAATTGTCATCTTTTTTGGGTCCAAATTAGTCCTATTAATTTTCCTTAGGGTTTAACTGGATCTTGACTGTTATTATGGTTACTATTAGTCTATTATTATTGTTATTATTATTATTATTATTATTATTACTAGTGTGATACCCTCCGCACGGGTACCCTCGGCGTGGGTGATTTATTTCAGTTATAATTTTTATTTATATGTGACTTTATTTTTATTTTTTTATTATATTTATTTTATAAAAAAATAGTCTCGTGTTCTTTTTATTATTGTTGTTGTTGTTATTATTATTATTATTATTATTATTAGTTTTTTTATTATATAATATTGGCATATGGTTGAGGACTTGAGGTGGCAACGACCTGTTTCATCTTAGTGCCAAGCATTGTTTAGTCTCTTTGTTTATAGGGGCATGCTAGGATCATTTTGGAGCCTCCAAGTGGCAGTCATTCATGCCTTCACCATAATAATTTCAACTGTTTGACTTAACAAAAAGAGGGGAAGAAAGGGGACAAGAGCTAGGTACCCTAAACTCTACCTAACCCTAATGTATTTTCTTGTTTTTCTAAGTGATTTGGTGATTCCATATTCTTTAGGGTTAATTAAGTAAATGGTCCATATAAATATTCAAAATTTTGTTTTTAGTCTCTATAAAATAAAATCACACTTTTTAGTCCTTATAAAATTTTCCATCAGCATTTTTAGTCCCTATAAATTTTTTCCATTAGCATTTTTAGTCCCTATAAAAAATTTCCATCAACATTTTTGGTCCTTAAATTGCTTAAGGAAAATGTCAAAGGGACTAAAAAGTGTGATTTTATTTTATAGGGACTAAAAACAAAATTGTGAATATTTATAGGGATTAAAAACTTAATTAACCCTATTCTTTACTAGCGGCTGTAAGATCATTTTATTTGTAGGGTTGCTAGTATTCCACAACAATTTCAAATTTATCCAACCAAATATTGCGCATTGAATTTAGATTTTATTTGGATTCAACAAATGAGATTCAACGATTGAATTTTAATTAGATGAGAAGACCTGAATTTCACAAAATTGTTCTATATTATTGTAAAATTTGCTTTTAAAATATTTTTTGATGTAACCCACTTAGATTGGTTTGGTGGTATTGACTTGAGATCTGAAAGTATGCTTATCCTCAAGGTCTTAGACTCGATTATCCTCGATGTCAATTTGGGTGTGTTAATTTAGCTTTAAAAAAAAAGTTTTGATGTAATTCATTATGATAACCTTTATTAATTTTGTCCTTAAATTATCAATTGGAGATTCTTTTATTCAAATCAAAAAAATAATTTGATGCAATTTATACACGAGAGTTTTTCAAAAATAAAACATAACAAAAATACTGAGCCATTCATTAATTTAGTAGTTTTGTCAAAAAAATTTAATTTAGTAGTTAGGGACAGTATATTGTTAGAATTTAGAATGTAGGTCTTTAGTTACATAATAATGCTTTTGAGAAGAAATAAAAAGATTAAAAAAACACTAGTTGATTTTGTTTTTGGCACATACAACCAAATTCCAAGCTTGTCTGCTCCCAAACGACAGCTATAGGAGTGGTCATTCTGTTGAAAAATTAAGGGCATCACCAATTGAATTTCAAAGGTACCTTGTCATTATCATACCAAAAAATTATACAATAATTCCAAGACAATGTGCGTGTAATATATTAATCCAATTTGCTTGCTGAAAAGCTTAACGACTTTTTCACACACATATATATAAAGTCTCATAGCTTGCAAATTACAACATGAAAAATTAAGGAATAGCCTTCCATTATATCTTCATATCACAACATCTTTTCCACTCAAATACAATTTCTTGAAAAAACTTTGTGATGGAAATTCAATTTCAGCAACCAAACATGCAGAATCAGAAAGCAGGAATTTCAGTAACCAACAAAGGAGGAAAATTCAAAGGAAGAAACAGAAACAGCAACAACACAAACAAGTTTGTTGGTGTTAGGCAAAGGCCATCAGGGAGATGGGTAGCTGAGATCAAAGACACAACTCAGAAGATAAGAATGTGGCTTGGAACATTTGAGACAGCTGAGGAAGCAGCTAGAGCTTATGATGAAGCCGCGTGCCTTCTTCGAGGATCGAACACTCGAACCAACTTCATCACTCATGTCTCATTGGATTCTCCTCTTGCTTCTAGGATAAGAAATCTTCTTAACAACAGAAAAGGCGACAAAAAACAGGAAGATGGCGTTGTTGCTTCTGCTCCAAGTAACAGCAAAACCACCGTTAGTAATACTAGTACAATTACAAGCAATGATGATAGCAAGGAGAACACTCTTTCGACCCGTGCTACTCAAAATACAGAACTGTTTGAGGATGCTTATAAATCAGATTTGAGCAATTGCAAGGAAGTTTTTGAGTCAGGTTCACAATCCAACATTTCATGTGGTTTTGGACCTTTCTTTGATCATTTTTCTTTCACTCAATTATTGGATTTGGCGAAGAATGATGACATAACCGATGCATCTAGCTTGGAGCTTTCAGAATTTGAAAGAATGAAGGTTGAAAGACAGATATCAGCTTCACTTTATGCTATTAATGGAGTGCATGAGTACATGGAAACTGTTCAAGAGTCTAATGAAGCCTTATGGGATCTTCCACCTTTGTGCTCTTTGTTTTGTTAAACTTTTATAAGGTCTAAATTAATGATGCTGCAAATGTTTCTTTCAAATATTATTGCAGCCCTATTTTTTTTCTTACTACTATTGAAAACTTGAGGGAAAGTGTGTTGGATGGTATGAGTGTATGACTGATTGAACCATTACAATAACATAGAGATTTAATTATGTTTTCCTTACAAACTATAGTGTGAAAATCTAGACCTATGATGAAGGTTTTAATTCTTGGTTCTGATTGTAGCTACATTACAATCTTCGATATTACAGAGAATCGCAGTTAAATGTGTTTAATGCAGCCTCAATCCCGATCGTGTTGCATTCGCAGAGACATACAAACCTTGATTGTGGTCAATCCTAATTTTTTTACAAAATAAGCAAGCTGGAATCTTGGAGCTAAAATCAAAATGATTGTTCACACCGCTTTACTCGGATAAACAATAGAATTACACTTAAATTTACTTCATGCAAGAGTTAAGTACTGTTATTATTTTTACTATTAATTAATAAAAAAAGACTGCTATATCTTATAAGATTTTGGTCCAATGTTTCTGCATAATTCATGCCTTTTGGTCATGTGCATTAGCCATGATATCTTAATCAAATATATGGCTACATAACAGATATGATTAACTCCAAATCCTTGATTTATTTGAGGATTAAGTGATAGGACTGAGAATCTGAGATTAAATTACTTTCTACAACCAAGGATATGGTAACATTTTGCTCACAGTTCAAAGGCATCACTTTCATGTCACATGTCTTGTGGACCTAGAAACTCACTTTGTAATATTCTTCTCTTTCTTCATCCTTATCCTCTCCCTTCTCTACCATATGGCTCATGAAGACTACATTGAGACTTATCTGTAAAAAATGATACTCTAAAACAACCAACTAGATTTGCTAAAATCTGAAGGACTAAAACTAGATAGTTGCCTTTTTTGTATCTAAGAATGTTTATTAGTCTATATGAATTACAAGAAGCAACAAATTTCATTAGAAATATAATAAATGATGTGAAGAATTCAAAATCAACACTTATCACCATTATAGACAACCAAAGAATAAATAAACCATTCTTAAAGGCATGCTTACCTACATGGAATAATTCAATATAATACATACAAAAGAAAACTTTAAATCTTTATAGTTAAGGACAAACATATTCAATGAGGGGAGAGTATGATTGAAGAGGTCAAATTTGTTAGATATATGATTGTACAACAGAACAAGAGTGAAGACAAGTCATGTCTGAGCCTGGTCCTAGGTATGGTCTTAGATAACTACAGAAGAAATAAATTTAATGTAACTCTTGGGCAAGAACATGCAATGACAAATGAGTCAAAAATAAAATTGACCAGACAAGAAGTTGTTCAATAACAAGAAGAGGCTTGTTTCATGTCTTTCTATATAACATATAACAATAGTATTATAAACTTCTTGGCATGTCACATCTTCGGTCTTTTATTGACATGTTCAATTCAAGAGGTAGGAAATTTTAACCAAGACAATTATCATTTTTCTCTTTTTTAACTTAAAACTTTAATGTGAGAAAATATAAGGCTTTTGATCCTAATCAAAGTTGACAAGTTCTAAAGTTGGATTAGGTTAAAAGCTTGCATCCTACAATTCTGCTTAGATATGCAAAGTTGCAATCACTCCAATGTGGTAAATACATTACCATTTTTCTCTATTCAATTTCCACCAACTATTCTCTGTGATGTCAAGCAAAAGACAAAAGAAGAGTTACATATAATTAGTTGGACAGCACCACCATCTATGTTTTTGTTGAAGCACATGAGCTGTGGTTGCTATATATATATATATTGAAAGATTCAAAGGTATACCATCAGCAAACTTTATCCTAAGTCTAACTACTCTTCCTTGAAAGAAAAGAAAAAAAAGCAGCACAGCCAATTTATCTCTTAAATTCCTTATATATATTTTAAGGTTAAATATGTTTTTAGCCCTTATAATCATCTCAAATTTTGTTTTTTGTTATGTATCCACTTTTCCGGTCCTTACACATTATAAAAGTAAAAATTTTATAGGGACTAAAAAGTAAGCGCTAGGACTAAAAACAAAAACATGTAAATTTATAGGGACCAAAACATATTTTTACTTTATTTTTTTTAATATTGTTTATTAATGTTATTAGTACATCACCACTTCAAAACATAAAACAACATCTAATTTATTCTGCTCCCTATAGTTCATTCCTACCCAGACATTTATTCTGCTCTGTACAGAAACAAGTGATTAAAAATAACCGTATAGTTCATGATGAAAAAACATGGTCTCAGCATCTTTTAAGTTGAAACATTCACAATTACAGAACTAGTACACAATACTACCCGACTCGAGGAATTAGTTTCTCCAATTGCGCGGAGAAAATACCAGGTTTACACCAAAACATAGAAGAGCTTAGCACACATCAGAAAGATTCTTAAAAATAGTGGCGAGGGGAAATAATTATTACACAGCCAGATACAAGAGACAGAACAAAGACAGGGAGGTGAAGATAGCTGATGATGAAGGAATGATGATAGGTTTCAGTAGTCATCAACATCATCATCATCACCGGCTTCACCTTCTGCTCCAACTTCTTCATAGTCCTTTTCAAGAGCAGCAAGATCCTCCCTGGCTTCTGAAAATTCACCTTCTTCCATTCCTTCACCAACATACCAATGTACAAATGCCCTCTTAGCATACATGAGATCAAATTTATGATCAATGCGAGAGAAAACCTCGGAAACAGCTGTGTTGTTGCTTATCATACAAACTGCACGCATCACCTTCGCAAGATCGCCTCCTGGTACCACTGTTGGAGGCTGGTAGTTGATTCCACACTTGAAACCAGTTGGACACCTGAAAATAGTCACCAATTTCACTCAGTCAAACTGTTTTTTTAGTAAAAGGCGAAAGAATGGTTCGCTTTGCGCTTATCACACGGCTCAATCATATTGCATATAATATGTTATGTCCCCTATGAGAATAGAGCAATTATAAGATATAATACAGCACTAAAGCAGTTCTAAATCATAGTTAAACAAGCATCTTTAATTATTATCAAATAATATTGTTGTGCCAAATTGCATAATTTCAACACTTTGATCATTCTAGATAGTTTAACTTGGCAAGGAACATAATCTAAATTATCACTCATAAACCATAATGTGATATTTCAAGGAAGTCTAAATGTAATTACCAGTCAACAAACTGAACTGTTCTCTTAGTTTTGATATTTGAAACAGCTGCATTTACATCTTTAGGCACAACATCTCCGCGATACATGAGGCAGCATGCCATGTACTTTCCGTGTCTAGGATCACACTTAGCCATCATACTTGACGGCTCAAAAACTGCGTTGGTGATCTCAGGAACTGATATCTGCTCATGGTAGGCCTTTGCAGAGGATATTACAGGGGCATAAGACGAAAGCATGAAATGGATACGAGGATATGGAACCAGGTTAGTCTGGAATTCAGTAACGTCCACGTTGATTGCACCGTCGAACCTCAAGGAAGTTGTCAAGGAAGAGATAACTTGAGAAATCAAACGGTTCAAGTTGGTATAAGTTGGCCTTTCTATATCTAATGATTTTTTGCATATATCATATATTGCTTCATTGTCCAAAAGTACAACCACATCAGTGTGCTCAAGAAGAGAATGAGTGGAAAGAACACTGTTGTAAGGTTCAACAACTGCAGTAGATACCTACATATTAAAAGGTATTGTTAGAATCAAAGAATCAAATCCTAATATATATTATTAGGATTAAAATTAGCAAATCATATCAGTTTGTATTTATTCTATATGCGATAATAAATAGCGGCGAGTGTAGTCTGATCTAGACACATAGACCATAAACCATATGACAAATATAACAGGTATTATTGCCATAAACCATATGAATGAGTGAAGCAAATATAAAAATAGTAGTAAGAAAAGCATAAAACGTGAATTAAGAAAACGAATAAGTCACAGTAGAATGTAACAAATAACAAAGTAGGTACAAATCTTTGATGCTTCACAAACAGTTCATGTTGTCTTCATTCTTAATACCTGAGGAGAAGGATAGATGGTAAAACCAAGTTTAGACTTTTTGCCATAATCGACAGACAATCTTTCCAAAAGTAACGATCCCAAACCGGAACCAGTACCTCCACCAACAGCATTGAAAACAAAGAATCCTTGCAATCCAGTGCAATTGTCTGCTAATTTTCTGATACGGTCGAGGCATAGTTCAACAATTTCTCTTCCAACTGCAGCACAGATAAACAAATAATGGCCAATGTCAAGCTAAAAAGTGAATAAATTAGCTAATTTGAACTGAATTAGAAATTGCCTTACCGGTGTAGTGTCCCCTTGCAAAATTATTAGCGGCATCTTCCTTGCCAGAAATTAACTGCTCAGGGTGAAAAAGTTGTCTGTACGAACCAGTTCTTACTTCATCGATAACAGTCGGCTCCAGATCAACAAATAAGGCCCTTGGTACATGCTTGCCAGATCCAGTCTCACTGAAGAAGGTGTTGAAAGCATCATGTGCTACGCCAGGTGAGGTATCACTGCAATGCGAGCAGATAAAGATTAACAACATTTCTGTGCCAAATCAACCATATGAGGTAAAAAGTCCAAACTCAAGAAAATCAACCATATGAGTTAAAAAGTCCAAACATCAAGAAAAGCAACATAAATCAGCATTATTTGTGCCTAATCATTAATCAACCATTTGAGTTAACAAGTTTAATAATGGCTGCTTCAAAAATAGAATTAGAATATAGATAAGCAAGATGTTATTCCAAATTGAAGAGATGTTTCTAGTTTTCCAATTTGGCAATTCTCTATTGGTCGCAGAAGAGTGCTAACCACTCATTACAAGCAGTATCCTTGAAGAATTGAATCCCTTGGTCTACATAATATATATCTATCGAATTGAAGAGATTCACCTTTTATATATCCAAATTAAAAATGGGATCCTTATACTAATTTAAGATCAACCATATATGTCAACTATTTATGAACTATTTTTGCATGATAAGAATGGAGGAAACGTAGTGTGTAAGAAATGATAAGAACATGATCAAATTTGATGTTTTTCATTCAAGCCAAAAGCTTTCAAAAGACCCACAAATGAAAACACCAAAAATAGAAAAAACCCAGAAGGAACTATTAGGAAATATATAAAATTTTAGGATTGCATCTAACTAAACAAGACAATTAACTTTTTTTTTGACAAGAACAAGACAATTTAACTTGAAAATCAACTAAATTGAGCTTTCTTATATTCAAAGTCAACAAATTGAGCTTTCTTACAGCAGAAGACAAAAAGAAAAGTCAAACAAATTTCATAATAAGTACACAAAAACAATCCACTACAAAATTAATATAAACAAGACAAAAAAAAACAACACTGATCATATAAAAAAGTGTACCTAGGCATCAATCCATCAGGTTGGATTCCATGCTCAAGACAATAAAGCTCCCAACATGAATTCCCCACTTGAATTCCAGCTTGTCCAATATGAATACTTATTATCTCTCTCATCTTCTATGTGCTGCAAATGAAAATCACAAGGAGGAGGAAAGTGAAAAGGAGAGCAAAAAAATACAGCAAAGAAGAATCTTTGATGTTTAATTTCTCTCTGAAGTTTATAATATGATGATGACATAAACTCTCAATAAGTGAAGGGCTAAAAGAGTCAAATGGCAACATACTTTTAATTAATTAAACAGTTGATAAAATATTAAAATAATTAACAAAGTTTTGTTAATTAGTAGTAATAAGTATTATGTGGGGTTGAAACTTGAAAGGGACCATGCTTCTCTAACTTTTCTGTGGGTGCACACACATCCTTGTCTTGTTTGTTGTTGTTTCATATCATGCATGACTCATAGCACATCAAAGGGACACCAAGATATATCTCTTCTTCTTCTTCATTCCTGAAATATCTACCTTAATTTAGTTAGGGAAAAAAGCACGGTTATGCTATCAAGGAATCTCTACCGTTGGATAAAGATCGAACAACTCTAACTCTTACTTTATCAATTTTACTTTAAAATACATATCAAAATATGAATTGTCTGATCTTCATCTCACGAACCAAGATCCGTGAACGTATAATCTCTTACTATAGAACTCGTCTTTTACGTTTGATCATGTCACAACATTATGGCTGCTTACATTGCTTTTCTGAAAATAGTATCATACTTGAAAGTTTTAATTGTGTGCTTAATTGGAAAATATCTCTTAACAGCCTTAATTGTATGGTTTATTGAAAAATATCTGACTTAAGTGTTATTTGTTGTATGAAGAAACCTACTATTCATTACTTCACTAATAGGGTAACACTCTCATAATAATTGATTAACAGTTACAGTTGTAAAATTAGGATTAACAAATTAATTAACAGCGATGAGAAAAGTTTAACTGAATCAAAGTTCAAAGTGAGCAATGTTTGATTTGTGAAGACTAATTTTAATCATTGGTTTATTACAATTTACTGTTTTCTTGTGTGCCTAACAATAATTGAATTTTTGTTTTTTCTTTCCCATGTCCAATTTTGGTAATGGACAGGACAATAGTACAGATACCATTTCGAGCATCATTAGTGGAAGAAGATTATGTGTTCCTTAAAAGCTACACAACGGTTCTTTATTATATTGCACCATTATTGGATTTGGTATATGTGCCACTCATAGTTCCTTTAAATTAAGAATTAAGAAATATTAAGGGTTGGTTAAGATTTTTTTTTATAAGGCCAGAGCAAAGTGACATGGTTAAGATTTTTTTTTTATAAGGCCAGAGCAAATTGACATAAAAAAGAATAGTGTCCAACTAAGTTGGAACCTACTCTAATCTAATGCCAATTGCTCATAAATATTATTAAAAAAAGGAAAAAAAAATACTTAAAAACCGGGGGACATAAAACCTAACCCAGTAAATAGCCCAAACGGGCAAAACAAAATAAGAAAATAAAAAATCCACAAAATGGATCCAACCCTAAAAATTAAAGCAAACGATGAATACCAAAAGGGTCTAAATTTTGGCGAATGGAACGAACAAAGCCACTGGAAGATGCTTGAAAGTAGGGCTGGGCAAAATTAACGGTTAACCGAACCGAACCGGTTAACCAAACCGAACCATATCAAAATTAACTGAACCATTTCACAAATTTATGAACTGAACCATTATTTTGATAACAGTTAATTAACCGAACCGAACCATTAATAACCACAGTTATCCAAACCGAACCGAACCTAACCATTAACCATATCTATTTAAAACCAACTTATTTTTAAAAAAAACAACTTATTTTAAAATAACTTATTTTATGCAAAACAACTTATTTTAAAATCAACTTAATCAAAACAGCTTATTTATACAAAACAGCTTATTAGGATCTCATTTTTCAAAATAACTTATTCAAAACAACTTATTTATACGAAACAGCTTATTAGGATCTCATTTTAAAAAACAACTTATTCAAAACAGCTTATTTTTACAAAACAACTTATCAAGATCTCTTCTTTCAAAACTACTTATTCAAAACAGCTTATTTATGCAAAACAGCTTATTAGGATCGGTTTTTTCAAAATAACTTATTCAAAACAGCTTATTTATGTAAAACAGCTTATTAGGATCGCTTTTTTCAAAATAACTTATTCAAAATAGCTTATTTATGTAAAACAACTTAATAGGATCTCTTTTTTCAAAATAACTTATTTAAAACAGCTTATTTATGTAAAACAGCTTATTAGGATCTCTTTTTTCAAAATAACTTATTCAAAACAGCTTATTTATACAAAACGGCTTATCAAGATCTCTTTTTTCAAAACTACTTATTCAAAACACCTTATTTATGCAAAACAGCTTATTAAGATCTCTTTTTTCAAAATAACTTATTCAAAACAGCTTATTTATGTAAAACAGCTTATTAGGATCTCTTTTTTCAAAATAACTTATTCAAAATAGCTTATTTATGCAAAACTGCTTATTAGGATCTCTTTTTTCAAAATAACTTATTCAAAATAGCTTATTTATGCAAAACTGCTTATAAGGATATATTTTTTCAAAACTACTTATTCAAAACAGCTTATTTATGCAAAACAGCTTATTAGGATCTCTTTTTTCAAAAGAACTTATTCAAAATAGCTTATTTATGTAAAACAGCTTATTAGGATCTCTTTTTTCAAAATAACTTATTCAAAATAGCTTATTTATGCAAAACAGCTTATTAGGATCTCTTTTTTCAAAATAACTTATTCAAAACAGCTTATTTATGCAAAATAGCTTATTAGGATCTCTTTTTTCAAAATAACTTATTCAAAATAGCTTATTTATGCAAAACAGCATATTAGGATCTATTTTTTCAAAACTACTTATTCAAAACAGCTTATTTATGCAAAGTAGCTTATTAGGATCTATTTTTTCAAAATAACTTATTCAAAATAGCTTATTTATGCAAAAAAAATTATTAAGATCTCTTTTTTTATATTCGAAACAACTTATTTATGCAAAACAGCTTATTAAGATTTCATTTTTCAAAATAACTTATTTGAAACAGCTTATTTATGCAAAACAGCTTATTAAGATCTCTTTTTTCAAAATAACTTATTCAAAACAACTTATTTATGCAAAACATCTTATTAGGATCTATTTTTTCGAAATAACTTATTCAAAACAGCCTATTTATGCAAAAAAAATTATTAAGATCTCTTTTTTTTATATTCGAAACAACTTATTTATGCAAAACAGCTTATTAGGATTTCATTTTTCAAAATAACTTATTTGAAACAGCTTATTAATGCAAAACAGCTTATTACGATCTCTTTTTTTCAAAATAACTTATTAAAAAAAATTAACAAACACGATATGAATATATAAATATATCTGGTAACAAACTAAATGAATATATTTATACTTAATTTTTCATTATTCCGAATATAAAAAAGAGATCCTAATAAGTTTTTTTTTGCATAAATAAGCTATTTTGAGTAAGTTATTTTGAAAAAACAGATCCTAATAAGCTGTTTTGAATAAGTTATTTTGAAAAAAGAGATCCTATTAAGCTGTTTTACATAAATAAGCTATTTTGAATAAATTATTTTGAAAAAAGAGATCCTAATAAGCTGTTTTGCATAAATAAGCTATTTTGAATAAGTTATTTTGAAAAAAGAGATCCTAATAAGCTGTTTTACATAAATAAGCTATTTTGAATAAGTTATTTTCAAAAAAGAGATCCTAATAAGCTGTTTTGCATAAATAAGCTGTTTTGAATAAGTTATTTTGAAAAAAGAGATCCTAATAAGCTTCAAGATCCTGCAACTCCCTGCCAAACAACAGCAAGCTATAATTGCCCTTTCGAGCCAAACCATCTGCCAATCCAGTAAAACAATATGCCATTGCACAACGAAAGAACCAACCGCCAACACTGATAGATTCAAGAACCAACAACCCTTTCAAGCCAAAATTCAGAGCGATGAAATCTCCCATCACTGTAAATTGGTTCTTTGATCATTGCGGCAGCATCCATGATGTTTACCCGAATATCTCAGATTACGACAAAATCAACCATAAACGTCAACGCGACAACAACCGCGAACCACCTATAACAACATATTGAAAATCTGGCGGCGGTAAACAACCACCGTAAATAAGGAACCAGGGACCGGTTCACCTTTCGATTCATGAGAGGACATACACACGGTGTGACCACAAAGCAGCAACACCGTCGTAAACCCCATCCCTCGACTTAATCGGCGCAAATCAACGTGTCACAAACGCGAAACCAAGGTTTGACCACCGCAACAAGAAGCCACCGCAAAAACGTGACGGCAACAAGAAGCCACCGCAGCGGAGCTGATACCGGACAACCCTTTTGGAGCAAGACCCATTTGGGTCTGTAGGTGGTGACGCGAGCCAAAAAACTCGATCGCACCACCAAAAGCCATGGTCTACATCGTGGCGGCCGGAATAGAGGTGCAGCGGAGGGTTGCGGCTGTGGAGGTTTGTTAGAGAGAGGGGAGCGGAAAAATTTTAGAGAGAGGGGGGGACTTAGTCAAAAATTTATAAATTCTGGTTAAGATTAAGGGCTGGGTACAAATAAAAAGTATAAGAGCAATGTTATTTGTACAACCAAAATTGAACAACTAATTCAACAACCTTTAATAATGTGAGGAGCACACAAATCGAAATCACTAAAAAAATATTAAACAATAGCAAAAAAGTTGTTGGTTGTACAAAAATGATGTTCATGTATCATTCCTCAAAGTATAAACATGTGAATTGCTATACCAATTTATTTGAAATTATACCTTAGAATAAAATGTGCATGTTGATTAAGAATATGGTATAATTGAAAGGTGCTTGGTAGTGACTTTTCAACCCAATGTTGCTTATTTTTATTGCATGCTCTTAGCTCTCATACCAAAATCAGCAATAATCACAGAAAAATAATCATAACAGAATCTAGTGGTATTTGTTGTTGAAGATGTCCAATTTAAAGATTCAGCAACCAGAAACTATTTGTCCATGCAATTCTGTACTTTGAAATGGACCAGCTTGTTGGCAGATTTAGTAGTGCATTAGGAAGATTGGGTCTCATAGTGATTGGTTTGTTTGGTCACGTCAGCTCCCATTTCAACTATAATTTCACATACTACATTTGAAGCATCAGAGGCTATGAAGCACGGACACAAATACGGATACCGAACACGACACGCCGACACCCATAATAATTTGAGAAAATGATATAATTTAGTGTAATCATAGGTGTCGATATCCGACACCAACACGTGTCCGACACCGGGACATACCTGATCCAAGAAGTTTATGTGCTTTATAGACCAGAGCCTTAACTTAATCAACCAAAATTTTGGTCTTCCTTTCAATCTACATCACCTAGTGGAAAAAAGCTGTAGAAGAAGCCAGTGTTAGATTATACTTTTGTTGTACAAATTCAAAAATATGTAGCAAACTATACTTATCTATATAACCTAATTTTTTTAACAGAAAATCAAGATATTCATTAATGATAACCAGACACTATTACATAAAGATTGATAAGAAAACAAAGAAGGGGCGAAACCCAACCAAGATATAGATCCTATATTCCAACCATATTTGCAGCTTATAGCACAAGCATTAATTATGATAAGTGCTTATGTATAAGCTCACAAAAGCTATTTCGATAGCAAAGGATAAAATAAAGTTAAATTGCTTTTGTACATGCTATAAGTTGTTTTTATAAGCTATATTAGAGAACTGATGAAAAGAAGCTTAAAAAACTTTTGAAAATTGTTAAGTTGTTTTTATTAATTCTCCCAAACAGTCTTACAAAACTTATGCCAAAAGATAAGCTCAAAATCAAATAAGTCAATCCAAACAGACCCTTATATTGAAACTCCACAGTGTTTATACCTGTAATCTCTTAAGTTCAATGCGAATAAACGTGACTCCAACTTGCCCAAATTAACCATGAGTTTGATAGTCATTCATTTGATCGGTGAAGAAGACGCTAATAATGGTGGCAACAAAATATTGAGACAAATAGAACATGCGGCTCTTGGGAAGTCATCAGCTTTGCCAAGGTATTGAAGCCATATCTGATTTTGTTCTTTATTTCTAGATAATTATGAAATTTGTTTCTTTTGCTGCAAGGCACATGCATATTTCGGGGTTCCTATACAATTTTTCATAGTTAGATTCATTTTTTCGTTTCGCAGCGCCTCAGCATACATTAGGCCAGACTAATGCCATGAAATTATGTTAAAACACGTAATGAAATATAAGCAAAAATGAATGAATGGCGAGACGAGCCAAATA
Source organism: Medicago sativa (assembly GCF_051527215.1). Taxonomy (NCBI): domain Eukaryota; kingdom Viridiplantae; phylum Streptophyta; class Magnoliopsida; order Fabales; family Fabaceae; genus Medicago; species Medicago sativa. Next base: position 83,340,195 of record NC_140755.1, on the reverse strand, counting down.
ATAAGAAAGGACGTTCTTAACCAAATTGATTCCAAGAAGATTTTGACCAAGTTATCATCAGCTAGGTTATAATACAATATCAAATCTTATTGTTATTAGTTCCTACCAACAATCTTGTTCTAGTCTTTTTGAGGTAGTAAAGGCTTATATATCAGAAGATATTCTATGAGCAGCAGTCAATGATGCTTGGGAATATACTTAATCTGCTTTCTATAAAATTTCCTAGCTAAAGGTTTTTGATGTATAAGTTGGATTTTGGGATAAAAAACAAACAGGCATGTAAGTTTGAGAACAACTTTCCTTTTTTGAAAGCTTGTATATGTGTCTGAATGAAAATATACACATTTATATGTATGAAGAAAGGAAAAAAAAAAAAACACTTTTTTGAGAGGGGCTAATTCTTCAAACTAATGATTAAGGTATTGCCCCATAATCTCTGGACTGATTAGAAATTTGGCTGAAGTGTATGCTTCATTTCAAGTTGGAAAGGTTATATATCATGTTTGAGCAAAGAGTTATGTTACAAATATGAAACCTATAATAGTTTTGTCCAAGTATGCTATTATTAGCAAGAAAGGTCCATGTTTATTATATGGAACTTCCCTTTTTTTGTGACTGATAAAATAACTATTCTATGATGATATAACTTGATTTGTAGTTTCTGAAAAATCCAAAGTAACTCGTTCTTTCTAATTGGTAATTTTTTTTTTATATAAAAGAATTGGCAATGAGCTACTCATACAAGTTTGGCCAAAAATCTTGGTTATCGAAAAGGAAGATGGTTGTTTGCAAATTAACCAACTGGTATTTAACTATCGTCTTGTAATAATTAAAATCACAAGTCCTTCTTTTTTAGAAAACTTTCTTTTTTGAGTTTAGTTGATATGCATCGACGTATCGTCGGTGTATAAAAGTTTTACACATATGGTATATATAAATAAAACTCTTTTTTCTTCACTCTGAACATGGTAGTTGATATTGGTATTCTAGCACCTTTAATTATGTAGAATATTTGGATTTCGCATAACAAATTTATCTTTCAAGGAACTCATCCGGAGAAGTGCTTTGAAAAATGCTTTTGAGGTCGTTTCCTCCTCTCACCCTAGGATGATTCATGAAGTGCTTTGGAAAAAGGTGATGTAGATACCATGGTGCTTAATGTCGATGGAAAGTAGGCTATCCACAAAACCGACTTGTGGAGTGAGGATTGTCCCCATTTATAAACACATGTTCATGCCATCTTTTGTCCGATGTGTGACTCTTTAACAGAAATCATGAGGAAACTTTCAAATTTGAGTTTTACGGAAGTGTAAGGTGGTCGAACATTCTACATGCGGAAATCCAAGCTCTTCTGGTTGGCACCGGTTTGTGTTGGAAAGCTGGCCTAAGAATGATCATATGCTTCTAAGACTCATCACATGTGGTTCAATTGGTTACTAGTGGGACTTTTAACGTCCATCATTATGCTAATATGTTAGAGGTTACAAAAGAGTTCATGTTAAGAGATTGAGTTGTGTCTCTCCGTCATATCTTTCCTGAATGAAAAACGCTTGCCATGTTAAGAGATTGAGTTGTGTCTCTCCGTCATATCTTTCCTGAATGAAAAACGCTTGCATAAATATTCTACCAAAAATGAGAGCTAATTGTTTGAACTCTCTAATTATGGTCCACGAACCGCCCCCAAATTTATCCTCATCCTTCTCAGCTGAAGTTATAGGAGTGTCCTTTTTAAGGACGTAGTTTTTTAGTTTTATTTTCTTTTCCTTTTAACATGTAACAAAAAAAGATCCATATATACATAATTTTTTATTATACAAATATACATATTTTTTATTGGGTATTTTTTTATTCAGAGTCCCTCTTTTATAACACTGGATTATTTGGATATGGTTTATAATTTATTTTATCGATTATCCTAACAAGTGTTCTATGAGTATTGTTTAAGGAATACATATATAGAATGAAAATTTGTCTTAAAAACATAAGTCAAATACTTGTCAAAGTCATAAATATTACAATTTTTTATAGAAAAAGTCATAGTTACATTATTTTTATGCCAAAATTACTTCTTTTTGTTTCTTAAACAATATCCTAAAAACATTTGTTATCATTTTCTTTATTTCATTTATTTATAGATAAAAATTTCACAATCAGCAATACCTACAAACACGTGGTACAAAGAATTTGACATACAAAATCTAAACCATTCTGCTAGGGTTCTTCTGCCAACGTGCTTCCTCCCTTTTCATCTGTTTCCTTTTGTTGTCTGGCCTGTGCAATTACGCATTCACTGGTTACTGGTTCTTCCAATTGGGGTTGCGCAACCGCGTTAATGCCCCGGAGCATTACAAAGGTTGAATTACGTTTGCCCCATTACTAGAACTGGTCTGGTGGATCGCAAATTTCAATCACATGGCATACGCGTGCCAATGGCCGTGTGTGTCGGAGGTCGCACACTCTTCAGCTCTGGTGGTAGCTGCACCAGTGCAGTCTGTTTCCGCTCCAGCTAGGTCCTTTGCAGCTGCTCTTGCGGGGACTAAAACTGATGACATGCCCTTTCCTGCTCCATGCATCAAGGGAGACGCGTTATGTATCAAGATCACTCAGGATGAATATCGTTTGGGGGTTGATGATTGTAGTAAGGTATTAAGGGCTCGTTTGACTCTTAATAAAGGAGACAAACCTGTCTCTGCACGTGATCTTCGTGGCAAAATTGAGAATATTTGGAAGACAGTAGCGGGATGGAAGATGGTACCTCTGGGTAAAGGTTTCTATGATTTTCATTTCGATTCGATGGAGGATTTAAAGAAAGTATGGGCAGCAGGCACGATAAACCTTAAACCGGGTCTTCTGCGATTTTCCCAATGGACCAAAGATTTTAAGCTCTTGGCACAAAAACAGACTCATGTTTCACTTTGGATTCGCTTAATTGAATTACCGCAGGAGTATTGGCGGGAGAGAATCTTGAAAGAGATAGCTAGTGCAGTGGGCACACCAATTGATATTGACGGACCAACCAGGAATCGTACGTTTGGACATTATGCTCGTATCTTAGTTGACATTGATTTATCCAAGAAGGCTTATGATGAGGTGCTAGTTGAACGTGAGGGCTTCGCGTTTAAAGTGGAGATACAATATGAACGGAGACCTCTTTTTTGTCATCATTGTTATACCATTGGACACAATATCAATACTTGTAGGTGGTTGAATCCGCAAGCTGCCAAAGAGAAAGTGGATCGTGGGAAACAACCAGCAATAGTGGCTACTTCAGCGCCCCCTATTCATACGGTGGGTGGTGCTTCTACTTCGGCAATTGCAGAGAAAAGTGTGTGGACTCCGGCCCTGGTTAATTCCACAGTCACCACAACAACCAGGACTAATGTCCCAGTTCCTCAGACAACACAGGCTGCTCCTATTTCAGTTTCAACACAATCAATTCCGGTTTCCTTACCGGCGGTTTCAATTTCAGACATTTCATCAAATTCTTTTAGTATCCCGTTACAAAATGTTTTTGACGTCATTGGACGTGACACTAGCATGGAGTTAGCAGTGCCCCGCCCTGTGTTGGAGGTTGTTTCCCCAGTTGCGCACGTTGACGTGCATCCTGTAGAAGCGAGGAGGTCACCGCAGATGCCACAGGAGGAGTTGGAGAACCCTGTTGTAACTGAGGTCACTGAACCGCTTCTGGATAATGTGGAAAAGAATCAATTGAATCAGAGGGAGCAGGGGAAGAGTCCCAATGGTTCTCTTGAGGTCATTTCACATTCATCCCCTCTTGGGCGTGAGGACATACGACCCTTGGGAGAGGTAGAGACAAATCAGACAACGAGGGAGGAGTTGGTGAACCCCTTGATGAATGAAAGGTCTTTGCCGCTTCAGGATGGAGTGAATCACGCTCATGTGAGCCCACGGGAGCTGGCGGAGAATCCCAAGGGTGCTCGTGAGAGTGTTTCAAGACCATCCCCTGTTGAGCATGTTGACATGCATGAGATTTCTGCTGCTGTCCAGAATATTCCGGTGCACTCGGTGGGAATTTTTAATATTCCGGAGGAGACCCTTATTGATGTTAGTGTGACTGAGCTTACTCCTCAGGAGGGCGTGGACCAGCAGGTGGTGTCTAATGTTCATAGTAGCGCTCGTATCCAACATGATTTGGAGTTATGGTGTCGTGCAAAAGAATATGATAAGAGAGCTGCCGCAGAGCCTTTACCTCCAGCTTTAACACGGCAGCAGAAGCTTCATATCAAAAAAACCACTTCCGGTAAGCCTCAGACAACCCGTTCTACGGGTAACAAATCTACATCTCATTAATGATTGTCCTTTATTGGAATGTCCGTGGTTTTGGTAATCCGGATACTAGAGTAGCGCTGAATAACTTTTATTTGTCTCATAAACCAAATTTTATTTTCCTGGCTGAACCTATGATCAGTTTTTCTCAAGTTCCCTCGGGGTATTGGCATAGTATTGGAGTGAACAAGAGTTGTTTGAATAATAGAGGTCATTTGTTACCGAATTTATGGGCTTTATGGAGTGATGAGGTTCAAGTTTCAGTTATTTTTATTTCTGATCAATGTATTGCTATTGAAGTCTCCTGGCAGCAAGCTTCTGCTTTTATTGCGGCAATCTATGCTAACACATCTTACTTAATTCGTCGTCAATTGTGGGCTGATCTTACATATCTCCAAGGGTGTTTCCAAGGTCCTTGGTTGTTCATTGGGGACTTTAATGCTGTGATGGGTGCTCATGAAAAGAGAGGGCGCTGGCCCCCCACTGCTGCTTCTTGTTTAGACTTTGGCAATTGGTCGAATGCCAATTTGTTAACGCATCTTCCCACTTCAGGTCCGTTGCTTACTTGGTCGAATGGTCGCTTTGGTAATGCTAATGTTGCTCTTCGTCTTGATAGATCAATTTGCAATGAGGATTGGTTAGCTTTTTGGCGTGTTACTTGTTGTTGTACGCTGGTCCGTCATCAGTCTGATCATCATCCGCTATTGCTTACTGCAGATGTGGCTACGGTTAGACATGCTATCCCTTTTAAATTCTATAAGTCGTGGACATCTCATGAAGATTGTCGTCAGTTGGTTTTGGACACTTGGGCGAAGAATGTGAGAGGTGTTGGCATGGTTCGCCTTCAATCTAAGTTGTATAGTCTTAAAAATGTTTTCAAGCAGTGGAATCGGTCTGTGTTCGGAGACGTTGATAGGCAGGTCCGATTGGCTTTGGATGAAGTGAATCGTATTCAGCAGGCTATTGACTCGGATGGTTTTTCGGATGAAATGTACAGGCAGGATCTTGAAGCGCAATTGCTTCTAACGAAGGCCTTAAATGTTCAAGATCAGTTTTGGAAAGAGAAGGCTCGGCATCAACGCTTTGTGGATGGGGACAGAAATACGGCTTACTTTCACAGAGTGGCTAAAATTAAAGCTTCTTCTAAAAATATTACTTTGCTTTATGATGGTGATATTGTGTTATCTGATGCAAGTGATATTGAGACTCATATTCTTAATTATTTTCAGGGTATTTTTAGTGTGGAAAATAATTGTATCTCTAATGATCTTGTTGTTAGAACTATTCCGAAGTTGGTCACGGAAGAAGAGAATAATATGCTTATCCGTCTGCCGTTACGGGAAGAGATTAAGTCTGCAATTTTTGATCTTAATGGGGATGGTGCTCCGGGGCCAGATGGCTTTGGTGGCTATTTTTATCAGTTTTTTTGGGACATCGTTGGCTCTGATGTGGTAAACTCCGTGCAAGAATTCTTCCTTAAGGGTGTTTTGGCTGAAAATATTAATTCCAATCTGATTGTGCTTATTCCTAAGATTCCTGGGGCGCAAGCTATGGGAGATTTTCGTCCAATTGCTTTAGCCAATTTTCAATTTAAAATTATAACTAAAATTTTGGCTGACAGACTGGCCTTAATAGCGATGAGAATTGTGTCTGTGGAGCAAAGGGGTTTTATTCGGGGTTGTAATATTGCGGACTGCATTATATTGGCGTCTGAGGCTGTTAACTTGTTAGATAAAAGGCAGTATGGTGGCAACATTGCTTTGAAGGTTGATATTCGAAAGGCTTTTGATACGCTGGACTGGCATTTTTTAATTGCGGTGTTACGACAGTTTGGATTTTCATCTGTTTTTTCAAACTGGATTTTGGTGGTTTTGCATTCGGCCAGGCTATCTATTTTGGTAAATGGCAAATCGGTGGGGTTTTTTTTCTTGCATTCGTGGTGTCCGGCAGGGCGACCCTTTATCTCCTCTCCTTTTTTGTCTTGCGGAAGAGGTTCTTAGTAGAGCTTTATCTTTAGCTCGGAGCACGGGGAAGATTGTGCCTATGTCTTATTGTCGTGGGGTTTGTCTGCCCACTCATATTCTCTATGCGGATGATGTGATGATTTTTTGCACAGGCCTAAAAAGTAATATTCGTTATTTGCTTGCTATTTTCAAAAATTATGCTGATGTTTCAGGTCAGATTATAAACAACAGTAAAAGCCGCTTTTATACTGGTGCTATGTCTGTGGTCCGGGAGCAGATGCTGGGGGATTTGTTGGGCTTTGGTGCTGGTTCAATTCCTTTCAATTATTTGGGTTGTCCGGTGTTCAAAGGGAAGCCAAAGTCTATTTATTTTCTGGCAATTTCAGATAAAATCAAGATGAAGCTTGCTTCTTGGAAAGGTTCTTTGCTCTTTATCATGGGTCGTGTTCAGTTAGTCAAGTCCATCATCCATGGTATGTTACTTTTCTCTTTTCATGTCTATATGTGGCCTAGACGTCTGTTGAGTGATTTAGATAAGTGGATAAAGAATTTCATTTGGAGTGGGGATGTTAACACAAGGAAATTATGCACGGTATCTTGGAAAGTGTTGTGTCGCTCTTGGGAGGCGGGGGGGCTGGACCTCAAGCCTACCCGTCTTGCTAACGAGGCCTTAATGTTACAGTTAGCTTGGAAATTGGTTTCTGAGGACTCTCAATGGTCTGTTTTATTGAAATCCCGTTATTTTTCTAAGGGACAACCCATTCGGCATTATTTTAAATCTTCCATTTGGGGTGGGGTCAAGCCTCACATTGACACTGTTATTGCTAATTCGCTTTGGGTGGTTGGAACTGGTGATAAAATTCAATTCTGGACCGATAATTGGCTTGGTGAACCGTTGGTGGATATTTTGCATATTGATCCGGAGGTTTCTATTAATTTCTCTGGTTTGTTGTCTGATGTTATTATAAATGGTGACTGGAATGTGCCTGCTGAGGTATGTTCACTGCCTGGTATTGCACCTCGGCTGTCCTCTATTGTGCTGCCTATTGTGCCTCTCCCGGACTTGCTCACTTGGCCGTTTGCTGAAGATGGGAAGTTAACTGCGAAGATGTCCTTTGCTTTTCTCACGACGCAAGCTCCTGGTGTTCCATGGGCAAAGCTTATTTGGAATTCTTGTATTCCTCCATCCCACTCTTTTATTTTTTGGAGGCTTGCTCATGATAGAATGCCCACTGATGAAAATCTTTCTTCCCGTGGGTGCGCCATGGTCTCTATGTGTAACCTTTGTTTGGAACATGTGGAAACTAGTGATCATTTGTTTCTTCGGTGTAAATTCGCGGTGGCTCTTTGGCATTGGCTTGGTTTACGGTTGGGTATTGGTTTCGATTGCTCTTCCGTTCAGACGCTGTTGTCTTCTATACCTCGTCATTGTTCTTCTCAGGTTAGTGACATGTATGTTACAGCGGTTGTGCATTTAGTTCATTCTATTTGGTGGGCAAGAAACAATGTGCGGTTTTCCTCGGCGGTGGTGTCTTTGCATTCGATGCAGGTCAAGGTGCATGCCTTAATTGGTTTGAGTGGGGCTGTTTCCACTGGGAAGTGTACAACTGCTGATGCGGCTCTCCTTGATCTTTTCCGGATTCCTCCTCATCGTCGGACTTGCAGAGAGGTAGTAGAGGTGTGTTGGAGGCCGCCAACGGCGCCTTGGTTAAAGGTCAACACGGACGGGTCCAGCATTAACAATATGGGTGCTTGCGGTGGTCTATTTCGTAATCATTTGGGGACTTTCTTGGGAGCCTTCGCTGCCAATTTAGGAAGGTGCTCGGTTCTTGAAACAGAGGTGACTGCTTACATTCTTGCTATGGAGTATGCTGCCCATCATGGTTGGTCTCACATATGGTTGGAAAGTGATTCTTCCACTGCGCTTCTTGTGTTCAATAATTCATCGTTGGTGCCCATTATCCTTAGGAATCGGTGGCACAATGCTCGAGCTCTTAATGTCCAGGTTCTATCATCTCATATTTACAGGGAAGGCAATGTATGTGCGGACAAGTTAGCACACTATGGGCACTCAGTGGTTGGAGAAGTGTGGTTGTCAGCGTTACCGTCAGAGTTTCACCAGGATTTTCATACGGACCGTTGTGGTTTGCCTCGGTTTAGATATCCGTAGGTAGTTCTTGCTGTTTTTTTTTGCTGTATATATTTTTTCTGAGGGTCTTGGCCTAGTCCCCCCTCTTGTATCTTTTCCCCCTTTTTTTTTTTAATAAAATTTGAGTTTGGCGGTGCGGGATAGGAGTTCATCGGGATGCCAACCTAGTTGGGATGTCGTTGCTTCTCCTTGATGCTTGTCCTTTCTCCTGCTTTACCTAAAAAAATAGTGTTGGGTCCTGATTTAGCAGGGAAAATGACCCTCAAACATCAATTTCAATTGATTAACAAAGTATTTAGCTACGCTCCTTCAAAAATAAAAGTATTTAGCTACACGATTCTAGAGAAATTCAATCAAGTCTGATTAGTTTTTTATCTCATAAAAATTAGTGAATTTTCGAAAGCATCCTCAATAGTATATCTAACTCAAGGTATTAGAAAATAATTTCTTAATTAAATAATAATATTATAGAAATAATAATATTTTTTAACCATAGAAATAATAACATTAAATCTAATGAAGTTAATTAGAAATTATTTATAATTTAGACATAAAAATATTAATGTTTTACTTGTAATCGAGAAAGAAGAATATCTTGCAAGATGCATGTATGAAAACTCCACACTCAACATAAACAATCTAATTACGTTCACGCAGAAGCTAATTACCGATAATCATTGTAGCTAAGTAACTAACAGCTCATTCGGTAAATCTTAATATCCATTCTCGTGTGTGTGTGAAAGTTGACAACATCAAAGAACAAATTTTAGATTCTTGTTTCGTGTATTAGTAATGTTTAAAACATGTATATGGCAAGGAAAGTTATCTTGTGTGGATGTATATGTTTGTTTTTACATGGTTGATAGTGACTTCCATAAATTGCTGTGAACAAATTGATACATATAAAATTATGCAAATCTGATTAATATAAGGAAATTCAAAATCTTGCAAGCTATTGTATTAGTAAAAAGTAATCAAAGGATAATTGAATGAATTGATTTACGACTATTTGTTTGATAAGTTGATTTTGCAATTCCCTTTATGATACAATTAGCTTCACATCAGAATTGTTATTGTATTTTTTATTTACAATTATTATTACTAGCTAAACTTCCCACTCACATCATTATTTACTAAATTTTCACTCACATCATCAAAATAAGATAAATGTAAACTTTTATCATATTAATAAAGAAAAGAAAATAATACAGGAGGAGGACAACAATAAGCCTTATTAATATGAGAAGTTGTTGTGTGATACTTATGGAATCTTGGAATGCTCACATCTTTTTGAGGAAAGAGTAGAGGTATGTGCTCGAATTGGTGGATATGCTTAAATTCACTTCCTGGAAGTGGTTTTTAGATAAATATTCTGATCACACGTGTTCTTTCTATGAGTGAGATCTTGAACACATTTATGTATTGCCACTGTTAGTGTCTTGTGGCGGATTTGTACTCGGGTTGGTCGGCTGTGGTTGGGTGTTTCCTAATAAGAATGTAGCTGACTTTCTTGTTTTTGTTTTTGTTTTAGCTTTCGCTCTTGTTTTACTATGAGAGGGATTATTTGATTTTGTCATCCTTTAACTTGAGTATTTTTTGTACTCAATTTTATATATGTTTTGCTTCTCCTTTTTTATTTATGTACTCAATTTTATATATGTTTTGCTTCTTCTTTTTTATTTATATATACTCCCTCCGTTCCTTTTTAACTGTCACTTTTGGGTTTTTTACACAAACCAAGACAACAATTACATTTTACTACTTTTGATACAACAATTTATCTTTTTCCTATAATAACCTTCAACATTTAATATTTCTTTTCATATCTTTCTCTCTCTGCAATAAATAACCAAGGGTAATAAAGACAAAACAACATTTAATGTTGTATTGAACTTTGAAAGTGACAGTTAATTAGAAACAAAACAATTTTGCAAAAGTGACAATTAAAAAGGAACGGAGGGAGTAATATATTTATCATTAAAAAAAAAAGTCTTTACCATGTGCTATCAATGTTGAAGTGTCCCATTAGTGAGGGAGAGGAGTACAAGAGGACATCCTCCGAGATACCAATTATGGGCACTTGTGTATAAGAGGTCCCTTCATATGTATGGTATTTTTGGTTCCACAACACCTCACAACCTATCAATATCATCAAGAACACACACTCCTCCAACAAGCAACCGACAAAATCATCTCTACTATTAAACAGATAGATTTAAAAGTAACAAAGGAATATTTTCTTTTCTTTATTAGCAGTGAAAGAAAACAACCCTCCTATTAAAAAATCACCATACCAATAAGAAATATAAAAAGGATAATATTTTGTTAGCTTGGCCAATACTCTTGCTCTATTTTCCCCTTTGGCTTACAAAGCTTGACCATAACTCATCCCATATTCACTTACCAATCAAAACTTACCTTTATCCAAAGCTAACAACATTCATAATTAATTACTATTTAACTAAGACTTTAATAACCAATCAAAGAATAGAAAATTAAAAAGAAATACAAAGGTACAAGAAGATTCCTAATTCCTAGCGTGGAGGCTATCCTGCTAGCTAGGTAGGACCCACTTAATTGATTCCTCAATTTGTCATCTTTAAGATGGATTAACACACACTCAAACCATGTATAAACGGCACAAAAATTCAGTCTCCACGTTACAATACAACAAAACACCTTAATGGTAGCTTAGATCTTGTTCTTATTAGTAGTCTTAAAATTCCACACATAAAAGCCACCTATTTTGATTCACAAATCAACACTTAGTTAGTAGTATTCAAAAAGCTTTTTTCTTTTTTTGCTATTACTACCTCCCTATATAAACCAACTTTTCTTTTGATCACTCTTAGAGATCAAGATTCAGATTCTTGTGAAGATGGATATCAATGAGTGGGTGATCCTTTCTGATGATGGCTTTTTTGATGGTGATGAGAAGCAAATTTTCTTAGATAAAAGAAACTCACTCGTCTTTGACAAGGATTACCTTTGCACCTCCCCAAAATCAACAAAAACCATTGATATTGAACCATTAAAAGTGCCAAAACAAATTTTCCATGTTCCAATTCAATTTGAACCCGTCATTGACGAGGTTCCAAATGAAGGGCTGGGGAAAGAAAACACTGAAAAAATCCAAGTCCCCGAGATAGAGGAAGCTGATCAAGAGAGTGTTTCACAAGTTTTCTTTCATATAAAAGAGAACAAATTTGTTGACATGAAATTGGAATCACCAAAATCTAGTAGTGGTAGAGGATTATTTTCTCCACTTGATGCAGACATGGAGATGATGACATCTCCTAGAATGAAGAACATGGAGAATGAAAATAAGGTTGTTATGTACTATGATGAGAAGGAAGGAGAGGACATGAATGGTGGTTTTAACTTGTGGAAGTGGAGCTTGACAGGAGTTGGAGCTATATGTTCTTTTGGTGTTGCTGCTGCCACAATTTGTGTCTTGTTCTTTGGAAGTCAACAAAGGAACAACAAACTCCAACAAGACCAAAGTAGTATTAGGTTCAAGATCTACACTGATGACAAGGTCAGTAAATGTTTTTTTGTTTACACATGTGAATTTTCTGTTGATTTTATCGATAACTAATCTTTGCGCAGAATCGGAACAACCAAATCTTTATGTCAACTCTTACTATGTTTTATCTATGGATAAGACTTGAATCGGAAAACTTAAAGAATTTGAACCATATTCAATTAATACTAGTGTAATAATGTTACTCCCTCCGTCCTGAATTAATTGAGCCTTTGACTCATTTCACACTTATTAAGAAAAATGTATAAATAAAGGGGAAAGTGGAATATATTGAATTGGATATGATGAAAGTAATATTAATTATAGTTATAAAAGGGAAAAAGTGGAATATATTGAATTGGGAATGATGAAAGTAGTATTGAAAATTGAAATGACTCGGTTATTTTGGAACACTTTTTTTTTAGTAAATGACTCAGTTAATCCGGGACGGAGGGAGTAGTATTTTTCTAATCACTTTTAAATTAAAAATATTGTTTGAGCATCTTGGTGTATATATGAGAATTTTAAAATAGGTCTTTCAACTAAAGAAATTAAAAAATTTGATTGAATCTTTAAACTTTTCAATATTTCATAACTAGATCCCTGAAGTAAACAGCTTTGAATCAGATCCTGGACATTTAAATATTTGTAATTATGATCTTGAATTTAGAAACTCAATTATAAATAATTTATGAGGGATATAATTGAAGATTCAGTGACTCAATTAAAAACTTTTTAGTTTAGAGGCCTAATTATAAATTATTAACAAGTATAAAGACTCTATTAAAAACAATTTTAGTTTAGAGATTTAAAAAGTATAGGATGGTGATGGAAGAGAAATTCCTGTCATTTGATGGATAATAATGTCATAGAAAAAAGGGGGTGATTGTTTTGGATCAAGTGTGCAAATTTTTAGTATTATTCTTGAATAGTCAAAATGGATTAGGTTCAAAATTTAATTAATTATGATGCTTAAATAATTGATGTACACCTTAATTGTGATTGTGATTGCAGAGGGTTAAGCAAGTGGTACAACATGCAACAAAATTGAATGAAGCATTTGCAGCAGTAAGAGGTGTTCCATTGAGCAGATCTCACATAACTTATGGTGGCTACTATGATAGTGTTTGAGGCATTGATTTCGTGCCTTGATGAAACTTTTGGATGCTACAATTAGGCACAATCTTTTATTGTGGCTCTATCATATATAGTTAATCATCAATGTAGATAAACAAATGAGGGGTGGTTTTATGTAAATTAAGTTACGGATTAGGGGCCCTTTTGTTACTAGTATTTTATAGTTTGGGAATTTAAAGGTTAAAAAGTTTGTATGATAGTTACCCCAAATTGTTTCCACCAAAAAAGAAAGTTTCACCAAATTATAGAATTGAAGTTCTAAAAAATGAATGAGTGATGGTACCATTGTAATAGTTAGGCATGCTTGACCAAATGTTGGCAAAAATAGGTGGATTTAAAAGTGTGCATGACAACAATTATATTTACCTTTCGGAACAAACTTCTAAGCATGTGTTTGGATGGACGTTTAGAAAAACATAATGCGGCGAAAAAACACATTTATGCAGATGCTATGAATACCAACTTCTGGTTTTCATAGTGCGAAGCTTCGTAAACGCGAGTCAGCCTGAAAACACCAACCCAAACATAGGCTAAACAACTTACTCTTATGGAAACTTTTTTCATTTCTTACTCTAAATTATATGTATGTTGATAGTCATTCATTTTCTATAGTTTCCTGTAAGACATTGATATGAATATGTAAAAAGAAAAATCACTTGGCTGGTTCTAGTTTGTTACTATATCTTGTGTAACGTCTATGTGAAAAGAAAAATCACTTGGCCAAACGGATCAAATAGATAAACGGTGAGATTTCTCCACAAATAAGATATTTATGGAATGAATCAAGTCGCCATAAGATGGGAGAATGAGACTGATTGAATTGAACAACCAAACTATCTAAACAAAGTTGAGACTAAGGACGAGCACAAATGGGACACGGAGTTAATGGGTTATGGTCAAAATTTGTGACATATTATTGTGGTGTAATTTACAAAAATAAGAGAAAATGAAATGATGTGATGGCTTCGATCGGAATTATGTGTAGGATACCACGTACTTGGAAGGAAGCAAGTCAAGCAACCACATGGGAGTTGTTAACCATGTGCCTTGTGGGGCAGCTATGGATTCTAATAATTCAAGATTCAAAACATGATCAAAAGAGGTTGGAATATCAGTTGAGGGAATCTTTGTTAGTTTGTTTTGCTTGCAAATTGTTTGCTTAATTGATACACTTAGCAATGGTTTTTCACCGGTCCATTGAAATCTTGTCCAAATTTATTCATGGAAAATATAGAACGTAGTACATGTTCTAGGGTGGACTTTTAGACTCATTCATGTCTAATATCACCTTCTTCCGAGTATATAAGTCTCACATCATCACCTATTAAGGTAAGTCTCATTTTAAACCTCTCACCTACCTTAATTATTATATTAATTAAATTCAATGTTAGAATATTTGGAGATACACTACACTATCATACGTCAACTTAGCTACCATATGATATGGATAGCCACGAATACCACAAAGTCTACTAAAAACCTGAAGAAGGTATGAAGAAAAATGTTGCATTGGTATTATAAAGTGACAATTATTAAAAGAAACAAAATTGTGAGACAGAAAGAAAAATTGGAGTCTACAAAAAGAAAATTGTGAGACAGAAAGAAAATTGGAGATTTATAATACCAATGCAACATTTTTCTCACGAATACCACAAAACAAAAAGAAAGAAAGAAAAACTAGGCTCTTTGATAACAAAGTTCTCATAGAGTCTGCAGAGAGATTGCTCAAGATACCATCTGAAGAAGACTGAAGGATCATGGGATCAATGCTAAAAGAAACTTCTTGCGTAGCAAGGAAGTCTGCATAACTATTTTCTTCTCTGAGAGAGTGGATAATGCAAATATGTCAATCTTAATGAAGAATGTCTTTGATGTCTTGGATCAAAGTGAAATATTTGTGACACATTCATGTTTGAACCTAGAGAATATCAACACAACGAAGAGAATGAGGGAAACAAGTGATGACATGATGACCAAATATACACCACTGAGAGTACAAGTTTGGGGTAGGAAGTAAAAAATTTCCGTTTTTCATAGCTTCCTCTACAGATGTAATGGCCCAATAAAACTCCCAACGTAGCCCATGTAAGATTGCTCTTTAGGCACCCAGTTATTGCATCCGGGCATCAATCGAGCAGCAATTAATTGTTACTTGATACTTTTAAAATTGGGTGAGACATTTTTTAAATCAGTTCATCCAATTTAAAAAATGTTCCAAACAATAATTAATTATCATTCAACATTTACGAATATCTAAGAACATTTGTCCACGTGTTGTGGTGAGGCTAGACTATGAATTATGATGTAGTAAGTTCTAAACTAAACTTAGGTTCTAAATCCCAAATTTCCAATACGTGTTAAACAAAGGTGATAGTTAATAGCAGTGTTAAATTTGTAATCGAAGAAAACACAACTTTTACTTTTTAATCAAAATTATTAGTATATTTAAATTTTGGGAAATGTTAACTTGTGTCCTTAAGACACAAGTTAAAAAACTAAAAATAGAAACATTTTATTGGAAATTGTGTATTCTATGTTTTAGAAATTCAAAATTTTATCTTTCCAAGACAAAATTTATGTCTTATTTTCATTTTTAACTTCTTAACTTGTGCCCTTAGGACACAAGTTAACATGACCCATAAATTTTTTACAAGGATTATTAGTATATTAGTAAGGGGTTTGTCTAACATGTACAACATTGCACATGTTAAAATAACTAATATTTTAAACTTGTTTTTTGAGGGAATATTTTAAACTTGTTAACATGTGCAAATTTGCACATAATAGATAAACTCTATAAGTAATTGTTATGTTAACATTTTTTTTCATTTTTTAAGATTTGAACAGAAATTTTTAACTTCTCAATTCTTTAATCTTTTAACTCAAACCAATTAAGTTATTTAACCCAACAACAAACACTATTATAAAATTCACATAATGTTCTTCTTGCCACATCATATGTGCTCTTTTTTTTTATATATGTATATGTGCTCTTTTGTGTGTGACATGTTACTAATACTTTTGGAATATTTTTATTTGAATTTTTACATTCTTTAAAAGCAACTTATTGGATATAACAATTTTTAAAGTATTTGAAGTTTTTGGACTCGAATGAGTTCAAAGGTAATAAAATTTAATGACTTTTTTTTAGGGAATTTAATGACTTTTTAATATGTATAAATAACTTTAAATGGACGGTTAGAAAATAACATCATAATAATTTATTATTGTATTTTTGAAATTTTCTATCGGTTGTTGCTTTTTCATCTTTATTTTTATTTTCCATTTTATCACATCAATTCATTCATCTCATCTATTTTACATTTATCTTTCTTTTCAATATCTTTGTGATGTCTCTTGAAATGTGAGAGCAATATTTTTTAATTAATAATAGGTTTGTTTGTTTTTTCAATAATTTGTTATTTAAAAAAAATGAAATTTTCACATTTGGTTACCGACATGCAGCGAGACATTTTGTTTACAAAATAAACAAGTTTTTATTATAACCATGTTGTACTAAATTTCTATTAACGATGATTAATCTTTGTTGAAAAATATATGGATCATATGAATTGGATTTTTCCATACACAATAGTTACAAATTGAACTCTAACCACTTGATTTAAGAGACTTAAATTTCTTATTGCACTATTCAATCCACCATTGATAAATAAAAATAATATTTAATCAACATAAAATGAAAGCAATAAAAGACTCGAAGAAAATGAAAGTCGAATGAGCGGCAGCAAACAAATCACAATATTATTACATGTCACAACCCATAAAAAGTACAATGATAAATGAATGTGTTACATATGAATATATGAATGATAATAAATCACTACTAAGTAATAATAATTCATATTTCAAACGAAACCAAAATAGCCCATGTCTTCAATTTCACTTCCTCACAAATAGTAACAAAGTGAAAAGAAAAACACAACATCTTATGCACAAATCAAACTACTCAACATAATTAAAGGATCAAAAGAGAAAACCAAATGCAAGTGCTATGAGAGAAGCAAAAGCAGTTGGAACAAAAAGTGTTGTAGCATCAGAAGCTGGACTTGGAGCTGGTGCATCAGCAGCTGAAACACCACTTGTTGCTATCACCAACATAGCAACCATAACTGCCACAAAAATGTTCATCTTCAATGCTTCCATTGTCTTAAAAAAATTCTTCTCTTTTTTCTTTGTTGTTGTGAGAGAGAAAATTTTGTGACAAAGAATAAGATTAGTGGTTGTAGTGGAAAACATAATGCGGCTAAGGTTGATTTTATATAGATACGGGCAGAGACAAAAGGACGGGCAGGCTGACCGGGCTTTTTTAGCTTTCGAGAATTTTGAGATTTCTGCCCGTTTTGTTGGACAGCATGTCTTTGATTGAAAATTCTTGTTGGAATACAGCTGTAGCCAACGGTTTGTGGGGTCACAATTTTATTTTATTTTGAACAAATTTACCTTTTCATTTATTAAATATAGAAAATACTATGTGTGGCTTTTTTTTGGCTTTTTTTAAAGGAAAATAATTGGGGAATTAGTCACTTTAATCCCTGAATCGGAAGGGATTCGTCACTTTATTCCCTGAATGCAGATAAATTGCAAAATAGTCCCCGAATGTAGACTTTGTTAGTCAATTTAGTCCCTGAATGCAAACTTCGTTAGTCAATTTAGTCCCTGAATGTAGACTCCGTTAGTCACTTTAGTCCCTGAAATTGACCATGCAGGGACTGTTTTGCAATTTATCTTCATTCAGGGACTAAAGTGACGAATCCTCTCCCATTCAGGGACTAAAGTGACTAATTCCCCGAAAATAATTGGTGTCGTTTGGGACTTGGGTTGTGTCATGGTGTGGTTGGCCAATAATTTAGATTAGTGCTTAATTGGTTTAAAGTGTTGCATTGCTTTTTGTGTTGTGTGTGTTTGATTTGATGACTTAACAAAGTCATGAGGTGGTGGGAACTGTTGAGCTGGTTTGAGACTTTTGTTATCTGGATTATTACCATTCTTTTTAATTCTTCTTATTGTCTGCAAGAGTAAGTACAAACAATTTGGTCATTGATAATTTCAATGTAAACTAACCAAACTCGTTAACTTATTCTCTCATGGTTCTCACGTGGTTTGTGGTAACAAGTACCCGGTGTGAACATAGTAAAGCCAACATTGTTGACTATTGAATGTCATGGCAATTTGTCAAGTGGTAAAGCTAAAGCCACTTTTGTTGACTTTAGGCATGCAAGCAAAGTGCAAATTTGGTTTGTCTTTGAAAATTCAAAAATGGTGCCTATCATGCAAAAAATCTTGAAACAAATTGTCAAGAAAGACAATTGCAAATTGGCTTTGCAAACTTTCAAGTGCTCCAATTTTCTACACAAGTTGGTAGTTGTTGAAAATTCACATGGTGCAAGTTGTTGAAGCAATGAATTTTGCTTCTATAAATAGCCAGGCCATTAAACCATTCTATGTATCCCAAAATTATAACAACACAATAACAATACTTGTTTAGAGTAGTGAGAGAAAAAATATAGAGAGAAAAAAAAATAGTTTCTTCTGTGAGGTTTCTCCTAGGTTGTGTTAGTTTGTATTCTCCTATTTATAAGAGAGAGTGGTAATTGTACTCTCCTTGTATTTAGAGAGAGGTCTTGTAATTTCTTCCACTTAGTGAAAGTTCTCTACTCTTGCCCCGTGGTTTTTTCCCCCTTATTTGTTGAGGGGTTTCCACGTAAAATATTGTGTGTTCAGTTCCTCTTTTCTCGTCTCTTATTTTAGTTGCGTGATTATATTTTTCTTACTCTGGTTCCTAACAGTGGTATCAGAGCCTGGTTCGTAGTTGTTATTCCGCTGTGATAAACTAGTGCTGTGGTAAGAAAAATCATAGTATGCTCTGTGGTTGCAGTTTAAACTGATCTTCCACATCAGAAAAGAATTCTTATTATTCCGGTCTAGTTTGAAGAAAAAATGTTTGGTGTAAAAACCATGGCAACAAAATTTGAGATAGAGAAGTTCAACGGGAGAAATTTTTCCCTGTGGAAATTGAAGATAAGGGCAATTTTACGAAAAGATAATTGCCTAGACGCAATAGATGGCAGACCTGCAGATATCACTGACGAAAAGTGGAAAGAGATGGATGATAATGCCGTTGCCAATTTGCACCTAGCAATGGCAGACTCGGTATTGTCAAGTATTGCTGAAAAGAAGACAGCAAAGGAGATTTGGGATACTCTAATAAAATTGTACGAGGTCAAATCACTCCACAACAGAATATTCTTAAAGAGAAGGCTCTACACTCTTCGAATGGGTGAATCCACATCCGTAACAGATCACATCAACACCCTGAATACGCTATTTTCTCAACTCACGGCTTCTGATTTCAGAATAGCAGAAAATGAGCGTGCTGAACTTCTACTTCAGAGTTTACCAGATTCGTATGATCAACTCATCATCAACATTACAAATAATAACATAGTTGACACTCTTCACTTTGATGATGTCGCCGGTGCAATCCTTGAAGAAGAATCCAGGCGCAAGAACAAGGAAGAAAGGTCAGAGAGTTCAAAGCAAGCAGAGGCTTTGACGATGACGAGAGGCAGATCAACGGAACGTGGCCCCAGTGGGAGTCAAAATCATGGTAGGTCAAAATCTCGAAGAAAGAAGAATATCAAATGCTACGGTTGTGGCATGAAAGGGCACGTAAAGAAGAAGTGTTGGAATATCAAGAAGAATGGAGAGAAGAATTCTGAAGCTTCAACATCTCAAGGATGTGTTGCAAGTACCTCAGATGACGGGGAAATTCTGTATAGCGAAGCAGCAAGCAGTTCTAAAGGTGGAAGACGACTCAACGATGTCTGGATAATGGATTCAGGTGCAACATGGCACATGACTCCACACCGAGATTGGTTTTACTCTTATGAGCCTATCTCGGAAGGGTCAGTGTACATGGGAAATGACCATGCCTTAGAAATTGCTGGAATCGGTACTATCAGATTAAAAATGCATGATGGTACTGTTCGAAAAATACAAGAAGTGCGTCATGTAAAGGGGTTGAAGAAGAATTTATTGTCTGTTGGACAATTGGATGATCTCGGGTGTAAGATCCACACTGAAAGTGGAATCTTGAAAGTAGTGAAAGGCAATCTTGTGGTGATGAAAGCAGAAAAGATCACAAGTAATCTATACATGCTTCTGGGAGATACATTGCAAGAGGCAGATGCATCAGTTGCAGCAGCAAGCCAAGAAGAAACAACGATGATGTGGCATAAAAGACTAGGCCATATGTCAGAACGTGGCTTGAAAGTCCTTGCGGAACGCAATCTCCTTCACGGGCTCAAGGCGGTAAATTTACCATTCTGTGAGCACTGTGTGATAAGCAAGCAGCATAGATTGAAGTTTGCTAGAGTAACTACTAGAAGCAAACACATACTAGACTTGATACATTCTGATGTGTGGGAGTCACCAGAATTATCTCTGGGAGGAGCAAGATACTTCGTGTCATTCATTGATGACTATTCCAGAAGATTATGGGTGTACCCGATCAAGAAGAAGTCAGATGTGTTTCCAGTATTCAAGGCATTCAAAGCACAAATAGAACTTGAAACTGGGAAGAAGATTAAGTGCTTGAGGACAGATAATGGAGGAGAATATGTAGATGGCGAGTTTCTAACATTTTGTAAACAAGAGGGTATTGTAAGGCAATTCACTGTTGCACATACACCTCAGCAGAATGGTGTGGCAGAGCGGATGAATAGAACTCTCCTAGAAAGAACAAGAGCTATGCTGAAAACAGCGGGAATGGCCAAGTCGTTCTGGGCAGAAGCAGTGAAAACCGCCTGTTATGTAATAAATCGATCACCATCAACGACGATTGATTTGAAGACACCGATGGAGATGTGGAAAGGAAAGCCGGTAGATTATTCTTCTCTACATGTGTTTGGTTGTCCTGTGTACGTGATGTACAACTCCCAAGAAAGAACGAAGTTGGACCCAAAGTCCAGGAAATGTATCTTCTTGGGTTATGCTGACAATGTTAAGGGGTATCGCCTGTGGGATCCCACTGCCCACAAGGTTGTTGTTAGCAGGGATGTAGTCTTTGCAGAAAATGAACTGCAAAGTGAGCAGAAAAATGACAGCACTTCTAAAGAGACTGCTATAGTGCAGTTGGAAGAAAAATCCAAAGAAAGTGAATCTTCTGAAGCTGAACCGGTGCACGAAGAACAAGAACCAGATGAGGTCAATGGTGGTGTTCGTCGATCAACGCGTCAGACGCAGAAACCAGTTTGGCAATCAGACTATGTTATGACGAGCCACGATGCATATTGTCTTCTAACTGAAGAAGGTGAACCTTCAACTTTTTAAGAGGCGTTGAAGGGTTCAGATGCTTCTCAGTGGATGACAGCAATGCATGAAGAAATGGAGGCCTTACATAGGAACAAGACATGGGAACTTGTTGAACTTCCAAAGGATCGGAAAGCCATTGGAAACAAATGGGTATACAAGATCAAACGTGATGGCAATGATCAAGTGGAACGGTATCGTGCAAGACTGGTGGTAAAAGGATATGCTCAGAAAGAAGGTATTGACTTCAATGAGATATTTTCTCCGGTTGTTAGACTTGCTACTATCAGAGTAGTGTTGGCAATGTGTGCTGCATTGGATTTACATCTTGAACAACTGGATGTAAAGACTGCTTTTCTTCATGGAGAACTTGAAGAAGAAATTTATATGCTCCAACCGGAAGGATTTAAGGAACAAGGAAAAGAAAACTTGGTTTGCAGGTTGACCAAATCTCTGTACGGTCTAAAGCAGGCGCCCAGATGTTGGTACAAGAGATTTGATTCTTTCATAATTAGCCTCAATTACAATAGGCTGAGTTCAGACCATTGTACATACTACAAAAGGTTTGATGATAATGATTATATCATTTTGCTGTTGTATGTGGATGACATGTTGGTGGTAGGCCCCAACAAAGATCGAGTCCAGGAATTGAAGGCACAGTTGGCTAGGGAGTTCGATATGAAAGACTTGGGACCAGCAAACAAGATTTTAGGGATGCAAATTCACCGAGACAGAAAAGACAGGAAGATTTGGCTTTCTCAAAAGAATTATCTAAGGAAAGTCTTGCGCCGCTTCAACATGCAAGATTGTAAGCCAATTTCTACCCCACTTCCTGTGAATTTTAAATTATCCTCAAGTATGAGTCCTAGCAACGAAGCAGAGAGGATGGAAATGTCTCGAGTACCGTATGCATCGGCGGTGGGAAGCCTTATGTATGCCATGATATGTACAAGACCAGACATTGCACAAGCAGTGGGAGTGGTTAGTCGGTTTATGGCGGATCCGGGTAAAGAGCATTGGAATGCTGTTAAGAGAATCATGAGGTACATTAAAGGAACCTCAGGTGTTGCAATATGTTTCGGAGGATCAGAGTTAACTGTCAGGGGTTATGTTGATTCAGATTTTGCAGGTGATCTTGATAAAAGAAAATCTACTACTGGTTATGTGTTCACGCTTGCTGGAGGAGCAGTAAGTTGGTTATCCAAGTTACAAACTGTTGTAGCTCTGTCAACGACAGAAGCTGAGTACATGGCAGCTACCCAAGCGTGTAAGGAAGCTATTTGGATGCAAAGGTTAATGGAGGAACTCGGGAACAAGCAGGAACAAATTACTGTGTATTGTGACAGTCAGAGTGCCTTGCACATTGCAAGGAATCCAGCTTTTCATTCAAGGACGAAGCACATTGGCGTTCAATATCATTTTGTTCGAGAAGTAGTGGAGGAGGGGAGTGTGGATATGCAAAAGATTCACACCAATGATAACCTAGCAGATGTAATGACAAAGCCGATCCACGCTGACAAGTTTATATGGTGTCGATCCTCGTATGGCCTATTGGAAACGTAGCAACTGAAGTCGGCAAGGTAGAGAGTTTTTGAGAGCTTACAAAAGTGACTTTAAGTGGGAGATTGTGAACATAGTAAAGCCAACATTGTTGACTATTGAATGTCATGGCAATTTGTCAAGTGGTAAAGCTAAAGCCACTTTTGTTGACTTTAGGCATGCAAGCAAAGTGCAAATTTGGTTTGTCTTTGAAAATTCAAAAATGGTGCCTATCATGCAAAAAATCTTGAAACAAATTGTCAAGAAAGACAATTGCAAATTGGCTTTGCAAACTTTCAAGTGCTCCAATTTTCTACACAAGTTGGTAGTTGTTGAAAATTCACATGGTGCAAGTTGTTGAAGCAATGAATTTTGCTTCTATAAATAGCCAGGCCATTAAACCATTCTATGTATCCCAAAATTATAACAACACAATAACAATACTTGTTTAGAGTAGTGAGAGAAAAAATATAGAGAGAAAAAAAAATAGTTTCTTCTGTGAGGTTTCTCCTAGGTTGTGTTAGTTTGTATTCTCCTATTTATAAGAGAGAGTGGTAATTGTACTCTCCTTGTATTTAGAGAGAGGTCTTGTAATTTCTTCCACTTAGTGAAAGTTCTCTACTCTTGCCCCGTGGTTTTTTTTCCCCTTATTTGTTGAGGGGTTTCCACGTAAAATATTGTGTGTTCAGTTCCTCTTTTCTCGTCTCTTATTTTAGTTGCGTGATTATATTTTTCTTACTCTGGTTCCTGTAACAGCCCGATTTTCGCTAGTTTTATTTTATTAATTATTTATGTGTGTTGTGTGTGCTATTATGTGATTATTTGCTTTTGTGTGTATTTTTGGTTGGGAATTGTAGTATTCGGTGAAAAAGGGTATTTTAGTCATTTTGGGCTTAGGGGCATTTCGGTCATTTTGAGAGTAGGGGTAATTTTGTAATTTTGGTTGAGGATTATTTTTGAGTGTTAGTAAGAATATTATTTTACCAAGTTACTAGAGAGAATGTAGTAATTATTTTATTTACCGGTAAGTGACCGTTAGTGTTGTAATTTACCGATAAGTGAGTAGTGACATTTTGGGTGTTAGAATAGAAATGGGTTAGGCCCATTAAGGTTGAGAAATAAGCCCAATTGATGAGAGCACATATATAAACTCTAGTTGTGGGTGAAAATTAGGTTTCACAACATTATTCATTTCATTTCATTTGGGAAGAGAAGAGGTAGAGGCTAGAGACCACAACAAGAGCAAGGGCTAGAGCTAGAAGAGTGGATTCAACACCTAGGAGCTAATTGAGGCTTGAATTAAGGATTCTTGGTGTTAGAGGTAAGGGGGTTAGGTTTTAATCATAATCCTCTTTGTTTAATTCTACCCTAATTCTTTGCATAATTGTAGTTAAGTGCTTAATTTGATTTTGGTTGTAGAATTTCGTGCTTAATTTGGTAATATGATTATGTGTATGAATTGAATGTTAATTGTGATGTTGTTGTAGAATTTGAATGTTAAAATGGGTGGATATGAACATAAGTTGTT
The DNA here is from genome assembly GCF_051527215.1 of Medicago sativa. Lineage (NCBI taxonomy): Eukaryota > Viridiplantae > Streptophyta > Magnoliopsida > Fabales > Fabaceae > Medicago > Medicago sativa. The sequence continues at coordinate 83,315,737 of NC_140755.1, read as the reverse complement.
TTTGTGCATAATTGATGATGGAAGAAGTTGTTGTTGTTGAATTGTTGATGAATTTATGTTCAAATGTTGTTGTTGTTATCATGACATATGTTGTTGTTGAATTGTTGCTATGGGTATCATAAATTGGATGAATTGTTGATGAATTTGGGTGTTGTTGTTGCAAGTTGAGAGAAGTTGATATATTGATGAATTATTGATGAATTGATGTTGTAATCCCATAACTTATGTAGGTTTAAGTGTATTGAACCTATATTGACCTATAAACACTTTTGGAACTTGTTTTGGTGAATTGGGGTATTGAAAATTAGATTTTGGGGTAAAAAGGGTTGGAACCCGTAATATTTTTGATGCAGAACTGCGATAGTTCGCTTAAGCGAACGCTAAGCGAACGCGTAAGCCAACTAGCATGTAGGTTCTGACTTGAGTTCGCTCAAGCGAATTGTGCCTTCGCTTAAGCGAACCTGCCCAGTTTTAGCAACTTTTGATTTTTAATTCGGGCACTTGGGGACCAATCCGATACTTCTAAAATGTTTCTTTGGACTTAATTAACATCTGTTTACACCTTTAATCCTACTGGAACAAGATTTGAGTTGGTTTGGACTTGGATTCATGAAAATCGTATAACTTTTGTAAAAACGGTCCAAACGTTGATTTTTCCAAAAACCCGTTTTCTCCGGAATTTGAAGTGGGATTAGAGTTGTATATTGTTTATATGATTTTTAAAAATGGTTGTGATTGGTTTCATCAAGTTTGAACTTGTTTTGTTTTGAAAATGAAAGATTTTGTGAAAAGTGGAAAAGTGAGACGAACTTTGAGTTTTCTTGAATTCGTAGTTTTTGGCCGATGAAATGCTTATGTATCCTCTACTACACCTATAAGTGACTTGTGAGAATACATGGCATAGGCAATTGAGTTTGTAGAGTTGGTTTTGGTTCATAACTTCTATTATTTTTAAATGGTGACTTTTGGAGACGAACTTAGTAGAAATAAATCTTGAAGGACTAAAGTCTTATGAATCCTTTGTGAATGGTCACATATGATTAAATAATTGTGTTTGAATGATTGTGGAGGGATGAACATGATGTTATCATAACTTGTTGTGTTATTCCATTTTACTTGGTTTATGTGATGTAAATGGAAATGAATTGTAAATTGATGATGATGACTGTTGATGAACCTTATGTGAGCTATGATTGTTGAATGTATGGGCATGATTCTTGATAATGCAATGTTGTTGAGTTGTTGAAATGTAAAAGGAGGTGTACTTTTACATGGTTTTGATAGTTGTTATGTTGGAGTTGTGCATTATCGAGTCATTGCTATATGTCCATGCATCATATCATGTTGTTGTTGTTGAAATGTAAAAGGAGGTGTACTTTTACATAGTAAGAGGAGGTGTACTCTTACTTGGATGTTTTTGTTGCATCCATTGTTGTTGATTTGGTACCACATGCATATATGTGTCGAGTATAGGCGCATTGCATATTGAAATGTTATCTTGTTGTTGCATGTGAATGGTGAATGTTGATGATAAGTGTGTTTGATGAATACATACTTGTGATATTTGGATTTGAATAGTTGATGGGTTGTGTCATAATTGAATATATGACTTGGTGAATTGTGTGTTGGTGAAATTTGGTGAATGTTGTGATTGTGTGGATTGCTGTATAAGTACATTGGTGGATTTTGTGGATGGTTGTGAATAATTGATTTATGCTCTAATTGCATGTCTTATTTGTTTGTACTTATACACTTGGTGAATCTATTTGATGATAATTGATTGGATGATAATGATGAGGTGAGAATTGTATATGTATATACATAAGATGTGGTGATTTCTTTGATGATGATGATTGATTGCTTGTAACTAGAAATGATGAATTGTACTTGTTGAATTAAGCATGCTAAATGAGTAATGAGGTAAGTGATGTGATCATTGATTGATGTTGATAAATGATGAGCTTTTATTGATGACTTGATTAGAGGTTGATTATGCATGCTATGCTATGATAATAATGTGATAGCTTGAGATGCAAGTAATGGGGGATGTTAATCATATGATGCTAGCATTCTAGGAGGGGTGGTTATGTATATGTGATATGTATAAATTCTTGAATACCATGTTTTTATATGTGGATTATGATTAATGTAATGCTTACCCCCAGTGGTTTCGACCGCCTACCTGTCTGTATGGATGGGTAGACGTTGTGCAGGACTAGATGCTTGGTGAGTTTGCTTGTGGGATGTTTGGACGACGGGAGCTTTCTCCGTTGTCGTGTCAGTGTCGTAGTATCTAGGCTCTGATTAGGCTTAGTGTCTATTTGTTGTTTTGGATTCATTTGCTATGTTGTTGCTATTGTCCACTTGTCGGACTTGGAGTATTTTCATATGAGGATATATTTGACCATGGCATGTATATGTTGAAGTTTATGATTTGAATTCCGCTGTGATCGTTGAAGTATTATATATATGCATGATGTTAGTTGGTTTTATTTTGAGACGTAGCATCTATTTCTTGAATATTTGTTATATTCGCGTGTTTTATCGCTTTAATAGAAATAGGGTGTTACAAGTTGGTATCAGAGCCATGGTCGGTCTTGTCCAGACCAGAACCCGTTGATTTTCCTGTTTGTATGCGACATGTACGAAAGTACTGTCGGTACTTGTTTTGCTGTTCCGTTCTTTTAGGTGGGTTTGAGTGAGTGGGGGAGTAGCAGGTTGTTTCAGGTTTGTTGGGTCTGGCAAGGGAAGGTATATTTGGCTGCGGAGGCTCAGTTGGTTCTGGTTTGTGTTGAGGTTCATGTTGATTTTGAGTTGGATCTTGTGTGTCTTCCGTTGAAGCATATGGACGTTATTTTTGGTATGGATTGGATGTTGACTTTTGGTGTTAACATTAATTGTTTGACCAAGAGTGTAACGTTTTCTAAGCCGGTAGCTGAGGAAGGTAGAAGGTTCTTGACCGCGGAGCAAGTGAAGAAGTCTTTGGATGGTGAAGCTAGTGTGTTTATGATGTTTGCTTCTTTGAAGGAGAGTAGTGAGAAAGGAGTTGGTGATTTGCCGGTAGTGCAAGAGTTTCCAGAAGTTTTTCCGGACGACATTACCGAGTTACCACCGGAGAGGGAAGTTGAGTTTGCAATTGATTTGGTACCGGGAACGAGTCCTATTTCGATTGCGCCGTATCGGATGTCTGCATTAGAGTTGGGTGAGTTGAAGAAGCAGTTGGAAGAGTTACTTGAGAAACAGTTTATCAGGCCAAGCGTTTCGCCGTGGGGGGCTCCTGTGTTGTTGGTTAAGAAGAAAGACGGAAGCATGAGGTTGTGTGTGGATTATCGGCAGTTGAACAAGGTGACAATCAAGAATCGGTATCCGCTTCCGAGAATTGATGACTTGATGGATCAGTTGGTTGGTGCGGAAGTGTTTAGCAAGATTGATTTGAGATCAGGATATCATCAGATTAGAGTAAAGGCGGAAGATATATCCAAAACTGCGTTCAGAACGAGGTATGGACACTATGAGTATTCTGTGATGCCATTTGGAGTATCTAATGCGCCAGGTGTCTTCATGGAGTACATGAATAGAATATTTCATCCTTTTCTGGATCGTTTTGTGGTGGTGTTTATAGATGATATTTTGGTGTATTCTAAGTCCGAAGAAGAGCATGCCGAGCATTTGAGGATGGTGTTGGGAGTTTTGAAGGAGAATAAGTTGTTTGCTAAGTTGTCCAAGTGCGAGTTTTGGTTGCGGGAAGTAAGTTTCCTTGGTCATGTGATTTCTAAGGGTGGTATTGTGGTGGATCCGTCGAAGGTTGATGCAGTGTTGCAATGGGAATCACCTAAGTCTGTTTTTGAAGTTAGAAGCTTTCTTGGATTGACAGGTTATTATCGGAGGTTCATCGAAGGATTCTCTAAGTTGGCGTTGCCATTGACGCAGTTGACTCGGAAAGGACAAGCTTATGTTTGGGATGCTAAGTGTGAGAAGAGTTTCCAAGAGTTGAAGAAGAGGTTGACGTCAGCTCCAGTGTTGATTTTGCCGAATCTGAAGGAATCGTTTGTTGTGTATTGTGATGCTTCTAAGATGGGTCTTGGTGGTGTGCTTATGCAGAATCGTCAGGTGGTGGCTTATGCTTCAAGGCAGTTGAAAGTGCATGAGAAGAATTATCCGACTCATGACTTGGAATTAGCGGCCGTTGTGTATGTGTTGAAGATTTGGAGGCATTATCTGTATGGTTCTAAGTTTGAGGTGTTCAGTGATCACAAGAGTTTGAAGTACTTGTTCGACCAGAAGGAGTTGAATATGAGGCAGAGGAGATGGTTAGAGTATCTTAAGGATTTTGATTTCCAGTTGAGCTATCATCCTGGAAAGGCCAATGTTGTTGCTGATGCTTTGAGTAGGAAGTCGTTGCATATGTCTGCTTTGATGGTAAAAGAGTTGGAGTTGATTGAGCAGTTCCGAGATTTGAGTTTGGTTAGTGAATTGACACCGGATGGTGTGAGGTTGGGAATGTTGAAGTTGACAAGTAATATTCTGGAGGAGATCAAGAATGGTCAGAAGGAAGATTTGGAACTTGTTGATCGTGTGGTGTTGGTTAACCAAGGTAAGGGTGGAGACTTCAGGTTGGATGAGAACGGTGTTTTGAAGTTTCGTGATCGTGTTTGTGTGCCGAGTGTTCTTGAGCTTAAGAGGCAGATTTTGGAAGAAGGTCACAGAAGTAGTTTGAGTATTCATCCCGGAGCGACTAAGATGTATCAAGATTTGAAGAGGTTGTTTTGGTGGCCTGGAATGAAGAAGGATATTGCAGAGTTTGTGTATGCTTGTTTGGTGTGTCAGAAGTCTAAGATTGAACATCAGAAGCCGTCAGGTTTGATGCAACCGTTGTTTGTGCCAGAGTGGAAGTGGGATAGCATATCAATGGACTTTGTTGGAGCGTTGCCAAAGACTGTTAAGGGTTTTGACTCTATTTGGGTGATTGTTGATCGGTTAACGAAGTCGGCACATTTTGTTCCTATTAAGACCGGTATGTCTGTGGCGAAGTTGGCTGAGATCTACATTGAGCAGATTGTTAGATTGCATGGTGTTCCTTCTAGTATTGTGTCGGATCGGGATCCGAGGTTTACTTCTAAGTTTTGGGAGAGTTTGCAAGATGCTTTGGGAACTAAGTTGAGGTTGAGTTCTGCGTATCATCCCCAGACTGATGGTCAGACGGAGAGGACTATTCAGAGTTTGGAAGATTTGTTGAGAGCTTGTGTGTTGGAGCAAGGTGTCAGTTGGATTGAATGTTTACCGTTGATTGAGTTTACCTACAACAACAATTTTCATTCTAGTATTAGAATGGCACCGTTTGAGGCCTTGTATGGTTGGAGGTGTAGAACTCCTTTGTGTTGGTATGAGTCAGGAGAAAGTGCCTTGTTAGGATCGGAAGTTGTGCAAGAGACGACCAAGAAGGTTAAGATGATCCAAGAGAAGATGAGAGCGTCTCAGAGTAGGCAGAAGAGTTATCATGATAAGAGGAGGAAGGACATCGAGTTTCAGGTTGGTGATCATGTGTTTTTGAGAGTGAATCCTGTAACTGGTGTAGGACGTGCTTTGAAGTGTCGGAAGTTGACTCCTCATTTTGTTGGACCTTTTGAGATTGTTGAGAAGGTTGGGGTTGTAGCGTATAGGATTGCGTTACCGCCATCTTTGTCGAATCTTCATGATGTGTTTCATGTGTCTCAGTTGAGGAAGTATGTGTATGATGCGTCTCATGTGATTCAAGTGGATGATTTGGAAGTAAGGGATAATTTGACCGTTGAGACTTGGCCAGTTAGGATTGAGGATCGTGAAGTGAAGCGTTTGCGTGGCAAGGAGGTCGTTTTGGTTAAGGTGATTTGGGTTGGACCAACCGGTGAGAGTGCCACTTGGGAATCGGAGAGTAGGATGAGGGTTGCGTATCCAGAGTTGTTTTCTTCAGGTAATTTTCGAGGGCGAAAATTCTTTTTAGTGGGGGAGAGTTGTAACAGCCCGATTTTCGCTAGTTTTATTTTATTAATTATTTATGTGTGTTGTGTGTGCTATTATGTGATTATTTGCTTTTGTGTGTATTTTTGGTTGGGAATTGTAGTATTCGGTGAAAAAGGGTATTTTAGTCATTTTGGGCTTAGGGGCATTTCGGTCATTTTGAGAGTAGGGGTAATTTTGTAATTTTGGTTGAGGATTATTTTTGAGTGTTAGTAAGAATATTATTTTACCAAGTTACTAGAGAGAATGTAGTAATTATTTTATTTACCGGTAAGTGACCGTTAGTGTTGTAATTTACCGATAAGTGAGTAGTGACATTTTGGGTGTTAGAATAGAAATGGGTTAGGCCCATTAAGGTTGAGAAATAAGCCCAATTGATGAGAGCACATATATAAACTCTAGTTGTGGGTGAAAATTAGGTTTCACAACATTATTCATTTCATTTCATTTGGGAAGAGAAGAGGTAGAGGCTAGAGACCACAACAAGAGCAAGGGCTAGAGCTAGAAGAGTGGATTCAACACCTAGGAGCTAATTGAGGCTTGAATTAAGGATTCTTGGTGTTAGAGGTAAGGGGGTTAGGTTTTAATCATAATCCTCTTTGTTTAATTCTACCCTAATTCTTTGCATAATTGTAGTTAAGTGCTTAATTTGATTTTGGTTGTAGAATTTCGTGCTTAATTTGGTAATATGATTATGTGTATGAATTGAATGTTAATTGTGATGTTGTTGTAGAATTTGAATGTTAAAATGGGTGGATATGAACATAAGTTGTTTTTGTGCATAATTGATGATGGAAGAAGTTGTTGTTGTTGAATTGTTGATGAATTTATGTTCAAATGTTGTTGTTGTTATCATGACATATGTTGTTGTTGAATTGTTGCTATGGGTATCATAAATTGGATGAATTGTTGATGAATTTGGGTGTAGTTGTTGCAAGTTGAGAGAAGTTGATATATTGATGAATTATTGATGAATTGATGTTGTAATCCCATAACTTATGTAGGTTTAAGTGTATTGAACCTATATTGACCTATAAACACTTTTGGAACTTGTTTTGGTGAATTGGGGTATTGAAAATTAGATTTTGGGGTAAAAAGGGTTGGAACCCGTAATATTTTTGATGCAGAACTGCGATAGTTCGCTTAAGCGAACGCTAAGCGAACGCGTAAGCCAACTAGCATGTAGGTTCTGACTTGAGTTCGCTCAAGCGAATTGTGCCTTCGCTTAAGCGAACCTGCCCAGTTTTAGCAACTTTTGATTTTTAATTCGGGCACTTGGGGACCAATCCGATACTTCTAAAATGTTTCTTTGGACTTAATTAACATCTGTTTACACCTTTAATCCTACTGGAACAAGATTTGAGTTGGTTTGGACTTGGATTCATGAAAATCGTATAACTTTTGTAAAAACGGTCCAAACGTTGATTTTTCCAAAAACCCGTTTTCTCCGGAATTTGAAGTGGGATTAGAGTTGTATATTGTTTATATGATTTTTAAAAATGGTTGTGATTGGTTTCATCAAGTTTGAACTTGTTTTGTTTTGAAAATGAAAGATTTTGTGAAAAGTGGAAAAGTGAGACGAACTTTGAGTTTTCTTGAATTCGTAGTTTTTGGCCGATGAAATGCTTATGTATCCTCTACTACACCTATAAGTGACTTGTGAGAATACATGGCATAGGCAATTGAGTTTGTAGAGTTGGTTTTGGTTCATAACTTCTATTATTTTTAAATGGTGACTTTTGGAGACGAACTTAGTAGAAATAAATCTTGAAGGACTAAAGTCTTATGAATCCTTTGTGAATGGTCACATATGATTAAATAATTGTGTTTGAATGATTGTGGAGGGATGAACATGATGTTATCATAACTTGTTGTGTTATTCCATTTTACTTGGTTTATGTGATGTAAATGGAAATGAATTGTAAATTGATGATGATGACTGTTGATGAACCTTATGTGAGCTATGATTGTTGAATGTATGGGCATGATTCTTGATAATGCAATGTTGTTGAGTTGTTGAAATGTAAAAGGAGGTGTACTTTTACATGGTTTTGATAGTTGTTATGTTGGAGTTGTGCATTATCGAGTCATTGCTATATGTCCATGCATCATATCATGTTGTTGTTGTTGAAATGTAAAAGGAGGTGTACTTTTACATAGTAAGAGGAGGTGTACTCTTACTTGGATGTTTTTGTTGCATCCATTGTTGTTGATTTGGTACCACATGCATATATGTGTCGAGTATAGGCGCATTGCATATTGAAATGTTATCTTGTTGTTGCATGTGAATGGTGAATGTTGATGATAAGTGTGTTTGATGAATACATACTTGTGATATTTGGATTTGAATAGTTGATGGGTTGTGTCATAATTGAATATATGACTTGGTGAATTGTGTGTTGGTGAAATTTGGTGAATGTTGTGATTGTGTGGATTGCTGTATAAGTACATTGGTGGATTTTGTGGATGGTTGTGAATAATTGATTTATGCTCTAATTGCATGTCTTATTTGTTTGTACTTATACACTTGGTGAATCTATTTGATGATAATTGATTGGATGATAATGATGAGGTGAGAATTGTATATGTATATACATAAGATGTGGTGATTTCTTTGATGATGATGATTGATTGCTTGTAACTAGAAATGATGAATTGTACTTGTTGAATTAAGCATGCTAAATGAGTAATGAGGTAAGTGATGTGATCATTGATTGATGTTGATAAATGATGAGCTTTTATTGATGACTTGATTAGAGGTTGATTATGCATGCTATGCTATGATAATAATGTGATAGCTTGAGATGCAAGTAATGGGGGATGTTAATCATATGATGCTAGCATTCTAGGAGGGGTGGTTATGTATATGTGATATGTATAAATTCTTGAATACCATGTTTTTATATGTGGATTATGATTAATGTAATGCTTACCCCCAGTGGTTTCGACCGCCTACCTGTCTGTATGGATGGGTAGACGTTGTGCAGGACTAGATGCTTGGTGAGTTTGCTTGTGGGATGTTTGGACGACGGGAGCTTTCTCCGTTGTCGTGTCAGTGTCGTAGTATCTAGGCTCTGATTAGGCTTAGTGTCTATTTGTTGTTTTGGATTCATTTGCTATGTTGTTGCTATTGTCCACTTGTCGGACTTGGAGTATTTTCATATGAGGATATATTTGACCATGGCATGTATATGTTGAAGTTTATGATTTGAATTCCGCTGTGATCGTTGAAGTATTATATATATGCATGATGTTAGTTGGTTTTATTTTGAGACGTAGCATCTATTTCTTGAATATTTGTTATATTCGCGTGTTTTATCGCTTTAATAGAAATAGGGTGTTACAGTTCCTAACACCCAGTACTGCTATACTCCTATGTTAGAACAAAAATTCGTAATAGGAGGAAAAATAGAAACGATAAATCGCAAGACAATGAACACGATCTTTTGGTTATGCAGTTCGACCAAATATCTATATGTTTGTGGGCTTAGGCTACAGTAGGAGACCTGTAGAGGTCTCTTACTGAGTCACCGTGAGAGAGTTTTTTTTTTTTTTTCCTTTTCAAAATGGATATGGACCTTAGGATGTCCACTCTCCGATTACTATTATAAACAAAATATCACTTTTTAGGTTCATTCAACAAATGATGTATGTGGTCCAGACCACATACATCATTTATTGAATGAACCTAAAAAGTAGATTTTTGCTTATAATAGTGACTAGAGGGTGTAGTTTATTTAATTGGATGGTAGTGATTTACAGCTGAGGTGACCTGATTAAATTAATATTGTTGGAAAATATTGTAGAATTGATGGTATCATTTACAAAGGGTGATTTAGCCATTGAACCAAATTATTATTGAAAAATGCAGGATTCTCATTTATGGCAGTTTAGTTTTTATCATTAAAGTGTACTATGCCTCACAGTTACAGCAATTTTTAGGAAAGAAAATCAGTAAATTATCTAGTAATCAAACACAAATATTTTTACTAATTTAAACCACACTGAACGGGAAGCAAAGATTAAATTTATTTTTCACAGATTCTATATAGCTTTTTATGGGTTGAAATTGGGAAATTCAAGTAGCTTCATCTTCCATAAACCAATAAATTCATCCACAAACCAATTATCCACCCTGAAATTCATCCCTAAACCCAGAATGAATCCCCAAATCCAGAAAAGGAATCTGCCACAAACTCAATACTCATCTTCATCCCACAAATCCCCATACCCAAATTCAAAGCAAACTACATAGTCATCCTGAAACCCATAAATCCCTAAATCATGAAATTCTCAATTGTTACATGTCCCCAGTTTATTTAAATCACAAATTTGTTAAACCCATAAACTTTGAAGTTGGAAATGTCTATGAGAAGGGAAGAAAAAGAGGAAAAAAGCGATGAATTGAAACTTGTTTAACGAAAATTGAAACTTGTGATGTGTGTGGGTTATGGTGTTTTTGATGTGCAACAACCATGGTGGTTGTGGAAGAGGTCAGAGATGAAGATGGTGAGAGAATGTTAGCCATGGGATTAGACTTGAAAAAACGTCAATCGTTTGATGACATAGTTTTAAGGGTTAAATATGTTATTGGTCGATACATTTTGCCTCGTTTTAATTAATAGTCCTTACATTTTAATAAATGTTTTTAAAATCCTTACATTTTGTCTCCGTTAGTAAAAATAGTCCCTCTGCCGTCAAATTATGCCCAATCACCAAACGGAATGCTTATGTGGCAATTTTTTTTGTTGATACGGGTTTTTAATGGATTGGGCCGAATTGAATGGTTAATTTGACCCGACCCGACCCATGGATATAACCCATTTCATTGGTGATTCAAATCCCTAAATTCCCAAAAAATTTCTTCTTCCTCCTTGCGCAGATCTATCACCTCTCCCTCCACCCTGAAATTTTTCCTTCTCCTCAAGCTAACTTCAGGAGAGTACTCCTTCATCCATTGTCATGCAGCAATCTCTCACCTTATTCTTCCTTCAGATATTCCTCCATCAATATCACGTGGAATTTCATTCTTGCAAACACAGGCTTACAATATTTCTCATCACTAAAGTAACCCCTTCTTGACTTCTGTAATTATGCCTCAGTAGCTGGTGTGAGTGTGAATTCTTTATTCCCAGACCCACGTTCCTCTTGAATGAGGGATAACTGATGTACGAAATTCCTCAGTTGCTGTCAATACATTCCTTACCTTTGTCAGGTACCCCATTAGAGGAAACCTAGTCGTATAAATCTCCAACCAATTTTTAAGGGCCTGACTCGTTACATTTTCGAGAGGCTTTGTTGGGTACCCTGTTCTTCTCACAAATATCTGGACATAGTCCTTTCAAAATGATTCAAACATTGCTGCATTTGCTGTAGAGTTGATGGAAGAAACAAAGGAAAAAAATGTCAAGCTTTCCAAGAAGTTAAGTGCTGAGAAGATGAAAGGGAAATTTGTGACTTCTATGCTTGTTGTGTCAGTGTTTTTGAACCTCTGTCTTGTTGCCAAGTTATTTTTTTAGGTTCAAGAAAATGACATTAGATGGCACTAGCAAATGTGTGTATTGGTCCATGTTGGTTTGTGTACTGTTAGTGAATGTAATGCAATTTTATGAATTTTAAAGAAGGAATTGTGTATGTTTGGTTTGTGTATCTGAGTGTTTCACATATCATTAAAAAAAATGTGGCCCACAAACTGCCACGTCAGCTTCTCGTTAATTATTTGACAGCAGGGACTATTTTTACTAACGGAGACAAAATGTAGGGATTTTAAAAACATTTATTGAAATGTAAGGATTATTAATTAAAACGAGGTAAAATGTAGGGACCAAAAACATATTTAACCCTAGTTTTAATGATAATATTATGGTATTTAAATGGGGTTAAATATATTTTTAATCCTTATAAAATTTTCAATCACCACTCTTGATCCCTATTTCCAAGTCAATTCATGTTTAACATTGAAATTTTTAACGAAATTGTATAGAATGTTGTAAATATCTCTCCAAAAAAATAATTTTAAAACAAAACATGAATTAAGTGTGAATTTTTAACCACAAAAAATATAAAAATTCATCTTCTTAAGACTAACTTCTTATCTATAAGAGCATTTCAAAAGACTAACACACATTCTATGAAAAACTTTCAAAGACTAACTTCTTATTTTTAAGAATCTTTCAAAAGGTTAACATCCGTTCTATGGCAATCTCCCAAACACTACTTTCTTATCTATAAGAATCTTTCAAAAGACTAACATACGTTCTATGAGAATCTTTCAAAGACTAACTTCTTATATATGGGAATCTTTTAAAAGACTGACATAATGTCTATGAGAATCTTCTTAAGACTAACTTCTTATCTATAAGAGTATTTCAAAAGACTAAGACACATTCTATGAGAAACTTTCAAATAATAACTTCTTATCTATAAGAATCTTTGAAAAGACTAACATCCGTTCTATGAGAATCTTCCAAACACTTTATTGTCTATAAGAATCTTTCAAAAGACTAACATCCGTTCTATGAGAATCTTCCAAACACTAACTTCTTGTCTATAAGAATCTATCAAAAGGCTAACATCCGTTCTATGAGAATCTTTCAAGGACTAACTTCTTATCTATGAGAATCTTTTAAAAGACTAACATACGTTTTATGTTAATCTTCTTAAGACTAACTTCTTATCTATAAGAATATTTCAAAAGTCTAAGACACGTTCTATGAGAATCTTTCAATGACAAACTTCTTATCTATACAAATCTTTCAAAAGACTAATACTTGTTCTATGATAATCTTCCAAAGATTAATCTTAAAACTTTGTTGTTTAGAAATATTCTAATTTAATTCATTGCATGTGAAAAAAATATAATTTTTTTTATAAAAGAGTTCATTTTAATGCTCTTAACATTTATGTAAAAAAGTGTTAAAAAATTAAAATCTTTAAGCAAAATTAAACAAATTTTAATTTATAGGGACTAAAACATGTATTTTTTTTTTTTGAGATCTAAAAATAATATTCAATATATTTATCGGAACTAAAAACTTATTTAACTCTTGTTGTCTATTGACAATTCGACTAATAATATTCAATTATTTTTTAAAAAAACTCATAATATTCAATCTATAGTAAAAACGTGAATATATTTTCAACTTCCTCATTATATGAAGTCATTATATTTCTCTAAAGAAAAAAATGAAGTCACTATATTAATGGTGTTCAAAGGAATATCAACGATGTTGTAATCATTACAGATCCGGTGGGAAAATAATTGTTTTATTTAAGAGGATATTCTTAGATTGCCCTGCACTTAAATGAATAATTTAAATAGAATTTACCTCCAACAACAATTTAACAATGTACAACCACCTTCAAACACAAGTTATTTTAGTAGCAAAAAAAAAAAACAGTCTTTTATATAGTCTCCTACCGTAGGAGACCTATTCACGTCTCCTACCTTAAACGGCACCTATGTTTGTGGCTATAAATTAGTTGTAATTTCATATTGTTACTTGATTTTTTTTTTAAGGATATTGTTACTTGAATTATTACAGTTTACGTGCTACAAATCATATATAGGATATTATGGTCAATATTACAACAATACTCTTGAACTATAGTCTATAACAAAGGGTGTCCAAGGTTCTATCTTGGTGAATATCAAACCCCTTTGAAGATTAACCTAATGACGCTCACATCCAATTGGGGATAAAACTTCTACTTAACATTAAGAACATGTAACAAGTCCAAGAAGTGACTGAACTTGGCACTGGTGACTGATTGGCTTGATCAACATGTCATCTGCATTCTATGAAGAGTCAATTTTCAGGACCTGGATCCCCTGCTGTAACTACTTCACGCAGTTTCACGCAGTGGTCGATCTCAGCCATTGAACACTGATCCAACGGTTACGATAGTTCTGTTCAAGTAATATATGTCCAAATGCAAAGAGTTCTTTAACCTTGTGAAACCTCGCATCGATTTATTTGTGAAATAAATTACATTATGACATTCACAATGCAATTCAACTCCACCTTGTTCAACACCATTTCCCTCATCAATGTGTAATTCATAATGCCTCTTAGCTGCAGCTTCAGCGGCTTCCATGTACTCTTCTTAAGCCATAAGACCTCTTTTAAACATTTCCTTTTGATTCTCACTTTACTTTAAATATTTTCATTCCACCACCAAGATTCTTTACACTTTAGTCAAACCTTTTGATTCTCTCAACGCTTTTTTACTACTTTTCCAATCTCATGTGTTATCTTGTCACACATATCATTTGTGTTTCCTTGTAATTGCTCAAAATTGCCCTATAAAATCTTGTGTTGAAAATTCATCCTTTAAATGCCGTCAATTGATCCTAGGAGTTCCAATGTGTTTTCTTCTCTTCACCCTCACATCCATAACCAAAACTCTATGTTGGGATGTCAAGCTCTCTCTGGGTATGACTTTACAATTCAAACAAATCTTTATGTCTAATAAGAAAGAAATATACGAGAACATCTTTGAAAAATATTATCAACACAATCAATTTGTGCTAATTTTTTTTTTTTTTTTTAAGTTATCTAATAGCTAGGGGAAAAAAAATACTACGGCATTTTAAGCCTCTAATTGAGACATTGCATACCAACCTCACATTCATAAGGATTTAACGCCTTAGGTTACCTTCAAGTCTTCAACATTAGAGGACTGGTATAGAAACATGACAAATGAGTCACGAGCAACAATTCATTAAGATATCCATGTACGAATGAATATCTGTCACAATTCTCTCCCTATTTTTTTTAGACAAAAATAAAATTATAATAAATAAAAACAAAGAAATACAATGGTTGGGGGTTAGACTTGATCCAGATACAACCTAAGTGGGAATACATAGTGAAAAAACAAATCTAGTGGATTAATCCTTAAACTATCCTAATAAACTATCATTTATCACGAACACAATCTAACAAACCTGCGTACAGACACGAAACAAGATTAAAAAAAAATGAAAACGAACATTTACAAAGAACAGTCTAGTGTATAACTCTCCCTAATTAGAAGTAATATTTTTCAAAACATTTTGTGGCTTTCATTTGCAAATTTGTTGACTAATTAAATGATTACACTCAAGTGGCAACTAAACTTAAGTTGAAGTCAAATCGATCAAGAGTTTCTGAATTTTATTATTGACTAAAATATCCTTGGTAAGTTACTCGATCAATTGTCAAATTTATTTATTTTGTTAACCCTCCAGTTTTTAGAAAAAAAGGACATTAGTAATCTAGTGAGATTTAAATTAAGTCTTGTAAAAAAATTGTATCACCCAAGAATTGAACTTGAGTTATGCCAAATAATTCGTCGTTTGACATAACTCATTAAACATTTGAGCTCAATCAACTTGTTGCCAAATTCAAATTTGCAACATTACCCCAATTTTTCTAACACAGTCAACTTTTTATTTTTCTAAAGGGTCAGTGTTCACAACGGCAGGGGCGGAGCCACACACAAGGTTGTGTGGGCTCCTGCCTGCACTAAATTTTCAATTTTTTTTAATACTATTGATAGTTTTAATCTAATAAACAATTATGATAGATGTTAATAGATTTAATCTAATAAAAAATTATGATAGATGCTAATGATGGATTATCATCGACCTAAAAAATGAGTATTATTTCTTTGTATGCAACTGATTTAATCTCCTATATGAAAGTGCATCAGTTGAAGACATTGCTAGAGCTTAAAAAATTTATCGATGTTGCGGACCCTTTCAATTTTCATGGAGTTTTATTTGTTGTTGCAATAAATTGTGTATACGGTGGTAGTAGGCAACCGTATTGAATGAACTACAAATTAGAAAGCATGATAAGAAATTGAAATTCATGGAAGAAGATGAAGAAAAAGTGGGAAGTGCTTTTTTGGTACAAAGAGAGAGATTTCCTAAAAAGAGAGAGAGATGTGTTACTTATTCAATATTTTTAAAATATGGCAAATCGTAAAGAACAATTGTGATGTATATATTCGGCTTTAAAAAATGAAATGTAATATATATTAAATACTACAAATTATATATATGATGCCCCCACTATTCAAATTTTCTGGCTCCGCCACTGCACAACGGTACAGTGTAATGTTTGCATTGCATAAAACAAGAACAAAGAGATTTTGATTCTTGAGTCGATCACCTAATAATGACCTTTGCTCCATCTTCCACTGAAATTGTGCCAAGTTACAAGTATGCTCTACTATTACTATTCAAAATGAGGACAAATTGTTGGCTATAAATTTCAAGTGACCCTTTTCAATAGGACAATATAGTAGCTTTAAACAAAGAACAAAATGAAAATATTACCTTGATACTATTATTATTTTGCGGGAATGGAGCGTGGCAGGGAAAGGAATTAAACTTCATAAGGACGCAATGGTCCCCTAACTTGCTTCCAAACTTGGCAATGATCCAACTTTGGTCTTTATCGAAGTGTACAGGAATCTATCTAATGGTGAAAAATCATGTAACTCCCGCAAGTACAAAATAGCTAGTTTCATTTGTGTGAATATGCTTTATTAGGGAATGGTCTAATATATAGGTCTCGAATAATATAGAATAAACCATAAATTTAATCACTGAACAATCACTTCAATTTAATCATTAAACAATGTAAAAAAAATGGTCAAATATCTAGGTCTCAAATAATATGGAATAAACTATAAATTTAGTCTCCAAACTATCAGAATCACTTCAATTTAATCATTAAACTATGCAAGTATAATAAATAATAATCCATAAAGCATGTGAAATTTGTTAATTTAGTCAGTTATTAAGATGTAAGAGACCAAATTAACAAATTTGTATATACTTTATTGACTAAATTAACATATTTCATGAAGTTTATGGGTTACTTATTATAATTATATAATTTATGAATTAAATTGTACAGAAAATGATAGTTTACAAACTTAATTGATGGTAATATATCAAATTTTGTAAAATAATAATTTGTAAAATAATAACAATATGTTAAATTATAGTAGTAACTTTTTGTAGCGAGTTGTTTTTGTTTTTTCGATTTCTTCTCCAAGTTTGTTTGAAGCTTCTTCAAGCGAGTTGAAATTGAAAATGTTATGAAATTCAGTGATACTGCAAAAGTTTCAAGTGTGAGAGTAGGATGGTTTTTTGCTCTTTTTGAAGTTTTATTTATTTTTTAATAAATAATGCTCTCTAAAGTCTTTATTTACCAAGTTATGATTTCTACTTATAAACAAGTTAGTAAGAGCATCCACATTGGTATTGGTAGGGTCTTTACCATTTAAGACCCGGTACCTAATAGGTACCTCCAATGTGGGAAAAAAAATTGGGGGTCTCTTAAGACCAAAGGTCTTACTTAAGACCCCCAATCTTAAGTGGGTCCCACACCACTTTTCAATAAAATAATCATTATTTGAGTTGATTTTGTTGTTTTTCATTAATAAATAGTTATTGGTGAGACCCATTTAGACCTTTTGATAGAGGATATCCATTGGAGTGGTTGAGTACCTATTAAGTACTATTATTAAAAAATAATAAAAAAGTGATGTGTCAATGTGGGACCCGTTTAAGATCTCAAATGTGAGGGTCTCCATTGTGGATGCTCTAAGAGGACATAAAACATGTTTAAAAGATTGGACAAAAATGCTTGATTCCAGCGCACAATAATATGGCGTCACAACCCTCGATATTTTTTAAGAAATGTTTGGATTTGAGAGAGTTTACACACACACACACACACAAATGTAACTTTGAGCTAGTGTAACCATGTTTCTCTAACCTTCAAACATATTAATTGACTAACATGTGTTTGAATTTCACTCACTAAACTTTTCCCAATTCAATCTTATATTTTGTCATTTGATGTGCATGTTCCTCCCTTGATTACCACATACAATGCACCCCAGAAACTTACTTCCTCCTCTGTTACATTGTTTCTAAGTAATATCTCTTGTTTCAAATTTCGTTTATGTTGTTATCTTACCTTCACAGCATCAGAGACGAACCTGTGTTTGCTCGAGAATTCGCACACACTAGACGGATAAATTCTTAAGAGCAATCTTCTAGACATCTAAGGTTTTTTCTAGACATCTAAGGTTTTATTTCATAGAATTATGTTGTGCTTGTTCACTCTTTTGTTGACATCCTTTGACGATATAAACTAACAAAATACCTTCTTTTTTTTGTTTCAGGATTTAAACTTGGATTAATCATGTTAAATCTTTGTTATAGAATCTTAAATTGTTGATCTATTGATATATCATTAAGGAATAAACTCTCAAGTATTATCACCATCTCTTTTTTTTTTATAAGCTCCACCATCCTTATTTAGTCTCTCAAGTATATAAAAATAATAAACTTTAAAGTATATGTTAACAAGACAACATAAAGTGAGATAAATTTTCATATAAATGTTTCGCAAGTGCAACTCAAATGACAAAAATGTCTATATGAAAATTTGATATGCTAGAACTAAGATTTGAACCTATAAATTTTAACTTCTATACACTTAATGTGTAAGAGTAACACCACCAGACTCTTTAAAATAAAAATTAAAAGTATATAAAAACTATTTATTATTTTCACGATCATACATAAAAGATTAAATTGGAGGCTTACTCAAATCGTTGAAAGAATTGCACATTTTTGCCAAAAATAAAAAAGAAAAGAAAAGAATTAAACATTAATGAGTTGTTTCATGAGGCTCTTGGGAATGATATCACCGAAATCATATTTCTTCTAGTCACAATTTCTATAAAAAAAAATTATTGGTATAGCTCAAATTTCTGTCAAAAAAAAAATATTGGTAGCTCTAATATATGCCACTTTGTCTATCAAATAAATAAAATAAAATATGACACTTTGTTGGGACACAAAAGTAGTTGGGTGTTATTCATATTGGATCAAGAGTAACTTTATAAGTGAATTGAATATGATATCATTACTTAAAACTTTAAAACACCAATCTCTATTATTTTATAAGCAATGTGAGACTTTTACCTCATGAATTCGCACTTGTTACACTACACACTTGGGTGTGTTTGAAGAGGAAGGAGGAACTTATATTTCTCTATAATTTGCATAGAAGTTTTTTTTTTAAATCAAATAAGTGAGTTTAAAATCATGTTGTTCTTTGTTTTTTTTTTTTTTTTAAAAAAAATCATATATAATTTAAAATAAAGACTTAGACCTCCAAACCCAAACCCTCCCAAACAGACCCTTAGAAGGGATCAAGGAGCATTTCACCAAAATAAAATGGACAAAAGATCAGATACGGAGCACAAGTGACTGAAGGGCCATCACCCCCAAACTTTATAATTTTTTGGAGATTTGTTTCATAGTCTCCTACATTGAAACACCCATAAAAAGATACTTCTGATATGTCCTGCAAGTAAAATAAACTTATGAGAAGATGTATTTTAATTGGTTCGGCAGCTCAAGGAACCGCTAAAGCAGTTACCAATTACTAGTGTTTCCTATTATATTTATTTCCAGTTAATGTCTCATGTTGTTTGCATCACTCATGTCTCATGTTGTTTGCATCACTCTGCTTCGGTCACATAGCGTTGTTAGTGGTGTAAACGGTTCAAATAAAATCGACGAAATTAAAAATTAAAATCGAAAAAGTATCCAACCTAGTTTGCTTCGGTTCTAAACCAAACCGAGCCGACCTAAATTGATTGGTTTGGTTCGGTTCTTGTTTTTTAATTTTGAGTTCCAAAGAACTAATAGACCGAACCGATGATTACCTCACCCCCCTATTTTACTAATAATATCACTGATCATAACGTTTCCATTAGTCCATTCGTTTCCATTCACATTATCTCATCATCGTCTCATCTAATCATTCACACCCACTGTACGTGTTTCATTTATCCCAAAAAGATGAAGGTATGTTTTTATTTTAGTTTGTTTGATGAAATTGTTTTAATTTGAGTATGAAATATTTGAGTACGGATGGAATACGATGATGCTTAAAATATGATGAGTTATATTTTCGGCCATTGCTTGCAATCAGCATTACAAGTGATTGGCATATGCAAATTCTCCAATTAAGAGCACCCATCAAGATTTTTCATAATTTCATACAATACAATTTAAGAAAAGGCAATTGAGAGTTTCTCTCCACTGCTGCAGAAATAACCATAATCCATCAGAATAATTAATTGAAATCTCTTATTCTACTATAGTGTTCAATCTTCATTGAAAAACAAAGCACAATAGCAGCTCTGCTCTTGGGAGAGAATATACTCCCTTCGAAACACCTTTTGCATTCAAACTGTGACTTCGTTTCCTTAGGAGAACCTCCAAGAAGCTAAAGCACACATGGAAGTATGATTCCTAGAAATAATACTACCAAGACTTCAAATGAAGATGGAAGGAAAAATTACTACTTTATTGTGTTTGAAACTTGTTGGAGAGTCCATTGAAAACAAATTATTTCAGGTGGTACTTTTTCTGATGAGGAGTCATTTTAGTAGTGTAATCAAAATTGTTAACTATGAATCTTCACACCTATAAATGAGTTCGTACACACTTTTGTAACTAGTTTATGTTAATAGAATCTTACAAGTTTTCATACTTGTGTGTAAAGTACAGATTTCCTCCCAAGGTTTCTGGCTGAACCAATTATGGATCTTATCAATGAACTTTTTAAATCTCGTGGCCATTAACTTTTCGATCTTATCTTCCTCATAAAAGTGGCCATCATTGATCTCCATATTCTTTTTTTTTTTTTTGTTACCATTGATCTCCATATTCATCTTCTTGTCTAATCCACTTTATCAATATTTTCAATTTCTTTCTTGATTCTTAAAAATTGTTTTGAAAAATTAAATTCAATCATAAGAAAGACCATTTCTTTTGAACCTTCATTTTAGGTTCGCATCTTTTGCATTGTTTTTAGTGTGAATTTGTTTCCACAATCCTTTTAAAAAGCAATGCTGCATTTTTATTTTTTTTACAAGTTACAACAATATCTTCCACCAAATAGAAAAAAACTCAAGTCTTACATGAAATAAAAGTTAGCCATCACTAGAGTTTATTAAAAGTTACATCCTTCATCCCTTAGAATCACATATCATTATATATGTGTACACGAATTTTGTTTAACTTTCTAGCAAATGATATTGTTGGGTCTCCTTAACTCTTCATAAAAGATGGATAAAGTTTCTCACTTTGATGCTAAGTTTGGGTTTATTAATAAAATTTTGGTTACTAAAAAAAAACTCATGCACCAAATCCAATAGTATCGTATTTGAATAATTTCATAACATAATAGAGACCTTATGAATAATTATATTTCTTAAAATAATAAATGAAAAAGCTAGACATAATACTAAAAATATTTTATCACACCTTCAAAAATATATTATAAATATTTAGTAGTGAAGACGTTCTCTAGTTTCACACTTTAGATGTCTCATATTACATGAAAGAAGTTGTTAGCGTTTTATAGATGACTTTGTTCTTCTTCATTAACAGTTAGCTCGTGTCATGAAAATGTTGAACAAACTTTAAGACTTTGTTTACGAGTTTGGAGGGAAAAATATGAGAGAGCTTTGAAAAACGAAATAAACAAGTGGAAGAAGTATAAGACTTTGATAGAGGAGAGTTATGAATGGTTCATTTTTTCATAATACAAAATCCTTTTAATTTGGGGGAACTCAATAATTGCATTAGAGGATATTTTGGAGGGTTTTTTTTTAGGGTTTATATGATTTCTTTAAATTTAATGTATGTTTTTATAAAATTCTTAAAATTTAAAATATATTAATCTTAAGCATGAATTTATCGTTCAATTAAAAAAAAATACTCTGAGAAATATAAAAGATTTTTCAATTTCCCCGTATATTTGTCAACACCTTTTTCTACATCTTCACAAGACGAGCTAAATGACAATGAAGATGAAGAGCAAAGTCATCTATGAAGATGCTCCCAACTTCAACATTTTAGGAGGGGTTTTGGAAGGATTTTGAAGTGGAGGGCTAAATCTATATTTAAAAAACAAGAATTAAAGAGCAACATAATAAATATTTATATTATACTTAAAACACATTTAATTGATTTTAAAAAATATTTTATAGTGTCATAAATTTAAAAGAGAAAAGTAAGTCATCCTTTCAAAACTGTCCATCCAAACATAAAAATGGATCATCTCTTGCTCTTGTGTTCAGCCATCTCTTATGTGCTTCTTCAAACAGCAAAGAGTTAATAAATAAATAAATAAATAAAAGGTAGAAGTTTTGGATATATATATATATATATATATATATATATATATAGAGAGAGAGAGAGAGAGAGAGAGAGAGAGAGTTGGATGAACGACTAAGATGAGAGCAGAGTGGGTGACATGAGATAATGTGCATGAGAGGATCCATCCTGGTGGCTACTCATGTCTCACCCAATAGACTTCACACAATCAATGTCTATGAGATACAAAGATTGCACTTTTGGCACATAGTAATTGCTCGCAAATATCTAAACATCCCATCAATAGTTAATTACAGTTCACAGCGTTCTTTAAATCGGTTAAACCAATTTAAAAAGTGATTTAGCCGATTTAATAAGTGACAAACAACGTTCTAGTTGTTATTTAGGCGTATGTAAGCAATTGCTAGGTGTCTAACGAGGAACTCCCATGAGACACTATTGTCTAAAAAAGTCTCAAACACTAACCATAATATTGGGTATGGTCCATATAACCAAAAATGCTCTTTTGTTTTTTGCACAACATTTAATTTGGATCAACCCCTCAAACAAAAAAAAAAAAAAATTTTTGGTTCAAATTAAAAAGGCCTGTTTTTTGGACGGGCTTGCTAAGATCAAAATAAGTTGGGCCGGTCTTGAAGTAGTTTAGGCCCAACAATAAGCCCAAGTCCAATAATAAGCCCAGGCCCATCCTTGTGGCAGGTAAGCCTAGAAGAATGACAACAACTGTTTTGTTTTTTCTTTTATTTTCTTTTTGTCAATTATTAAGGAAAAGGGTGAAAAAGGAAACACAATAGTTAAGGGACCCTCAAACCAAAAACTGTGATCAATCACCTAACCCTTATATTGGCAATCCAACGGCTAAGATTCTCTCTAGTTTTCTCATCCCTTCACGAAGGATAAATACACACAAACACATTAGAAAAGAGTTAGAAGACATAACAGAGAGAAGAGAAGAGAAGAAAACAACCCTCAAACTCTGTTTCAGTTTTTGCTTCAAAGTACATAAACAGAGAAACTTGTTTCATTAGAAACATTCTCAGAACAAAGTTTCACAAATCTAACAACATAGAAGAAGATCTTGTTGTTTCACACATAACCTTTTTCTTCTTCTCTGAATCCAATTTTTTTATCATTGTAAGCCTTCTTCTTCTTCATCTTCTTCTCATTTGAAAGTTTTTTTCTTATATATTTCTTCTCTTAATCTTCTTCTTGTTCTGACACTTTTTCTATGCTTCTGTTACAGATAAACTTCTGCAAAAAAAACTGCTTTTTGAGGCATAGATCTTAAATTTGGAAGCAACCCTTTAAGACTTTGGTATATCATTGTTCTCTGCTGTGTTCTGGAATTTTGATCAACCCTTTATCTAAATCTATTGTGGTTAACGTTGTATGTTTTTTGTTGTAGAAATGGAGACAGAAGAGAGGAACCAAAGAGCATGTAAGGCAACAGAACCAGAGTTCTTCTTGCAGTGGGGAAACAGGAAGCGTTTGAGATGTGTAAGGGTGAAAGATCCTCGGATTTCAACTAGGCTTAACGGTGGTGTAATCAGAAGAAAGCTTAATTCTGGAGTGGAGAATCATCGTTCTGGTGTTACTGAGAAAGAAAGTTCTCATCTTCATCATCATCAACAACAACCTAATCGTCTCACAAGGTTGTTGAAAACTACCATAACAAATGGATCTTCTCAGATTCCTCTTTATCTTCATCTTCATCTTCCTGTTTGGTTCCTCTGAAAAAAAAAACTGGATTTTGGTTTGTGAAAAATGATGGTGTTTCAGTCTTGTTGTTGCTAAAAAGAAAAACTTTCAATCTTTTCATTCCTTGTTTGATTGAGTAAAAGAAAAAATGGTTTTTTTTGGTGTTGTTGATTCAATGATTCAATGTAATGATGTTGTTTTCATTTGGTTGGTGGTTAATGGGGAATTTTCTCAGTGAAGATAAGCATAAAAGAGAGGGTAAAAATTCCATTTTTTCAGTGTTTGTATTCATAGAAAAATAAAGATAAAAAAAAATGATTTTTTGTGTTTTAATGATGTAAAAATTGATTTGTTTTTGCATACCCAGATGATATAAACTTGTATTCTGTTCTTTGATGGATTTTTTTTCAGAAGGGTATTGGATCTCTGATTGCTACAAAAATGTCTGAAATTTTGATGTTTTTTTTTTCAAATTTTTATGTGATTTTGATTGGAAGTTTTGGTATGCAGGAATTCGGATGGAACTATTCTACGACCGGCGGCCGGAGATAACAGAAAATCGGCATCACCGGAGAAGGAAGATCGATACTACACGACGAGGGGGTCAGCAGAGGACACCGGTAAAGGCACTTGCGATGTTATCAATGGAGAAGAAAAAGCTCTTGTTTGGCCTAAGCTTTACATTACTCTCTCAAGCAAAGAGAAAGAAGAAGATTTTCTTGCCATGAAAGGTTGTAAGCTTCCTCAAAGACCCAAAAAGAGGGCCAAAATCATCCAAAGAAGCTTATTGGTAAGTTTCTTTTTACTTCAAAAATTTGATTTTTATGTTGTTTTTATTATGGTTAATTGGGTTTGGATCTTGTTAATTTTCATCATCTTATGTCTAATGTTGTCCACATGTTTGTTTGGTGTTTGTTTACAGTTGGTAAGTCCTGGAGCATGGTTGACTGATATGTGTCAAGAGAGATATGAAGTTAGGGAGAAGAAAAGTAACAAGAAGGTTAGTGGTTGTTGGTGTTGATGTGTTAATAAAGTTTAAACCTTTTTTATTTTATCTCTTAATTTTAATTTTTTCTAAATATAATTTTTGGGTTTTTGATGCAGAGGCCAAGAGGATTGAAGGCTATGGGGAGTGTGGAAAGTGATTCTGAATGATGATGATTATTATGCAAATATTTGAGAGGTTGGATCTACTACAACAACAAAGAATCTAAACTATTTTGGGAAGATGGAAGATGATGGTGATATTTTGTTGAGTTGATGATGATTCAAGTTTTTTAAATTTGCTTTCTCACAATGTTTTTTGTAAACAAGTAAGATCTGATCTTATCCGATCCATTTCAATCAAATCAATGAAGAAAATTATTTTCTCACTTGTCATTGTTCTTCTTCTTCTTCATCTCTATCTCTCTAATTTTACTTTATGGTGATTGTCGATTGATGAGTAAAGATACTATTCCATTCCCACCAAGTTTTGTTTTATTTCTCTCTAGCGTGTACTCATTAATAATCAACTTACCTTCATATTTCAGCAACCCTCTTCATCATATTTTCTTTTCTATATTTTAATGAAGTTTCAATTTCAAAAGAGGCACAAGATTAAAGTGCATGAATATCCTATGACCCACCTTTGCAAAAATTTGGCCGACATTGAAGAACTGAAATGTACCTTTGGATATAATAAATCATACTGTATGATTTTTTGACTGTCAGAAGAGCTTGAAAACAATTAAAGAGATGGGGTATGAAAAAACCAATTAAGGAAAGGAAAATATGCACAAGATTAGTGCAAGCCTCTAGCAGGCAAATATATCCATAATTTCAACTGAAGAGTATGAGGCTAAATAAAGCATGGATCGTGGTGTACTTGAATCTAAATGATTTTGTTGTCTTTCTTCTAGTTAAGCACTAGGTAAAAGAGATCTTGATAATAAAATGGTATGTGTGTGTGTCACTGTACTTAGACCATGTGGGTGTCTAGATTTATACATGTATACTTTTGTACACGAAATCTTTTCTACCAATTGCTATTTTTAGCTTAAGGTTCAAATTAGACAAAGTAGCTTACATGTGGTTTTTAATAGTCAAGATTTTGCTGATCTTTACATTTATTATTTTATTTTTACTTTAATATGCACAATAAGCTAATAAATTTTGGATTTACGTTCTGGAAAGTTATTTATAGCAAATCAAACCTATAAAGAGTTCAATCCCATTTTTCCTTTTGCAATTAAAGAGGGTTTATTGAGGTTTCAGTTTTCTGGAATGCAAATCTTATTCCCTGATTCTCCCATTTTGAAATGATAAACATGGTGATCTGGGAAAGCCAGATGATTTGACTGCAGATTTCCTGACAGTAGGGAACCCAAATCCAAACAATTCATGGCCATTGCAAACTTGCTTTAGACTGCGAGCCGTGAGGCAGAAGCTACAAATTGAATCTTTCAACTTTCGCGGCCACGGTGAAAACTTGCTTTAGACCGCAAGCCGTGACGCAGACGCTACAAATTGAATCTTTCAACTTTCCCGGCAAAAACTGCTTTCGACCGTGATGACCACCGCAGATCTAGACATACACTCAATGTGTAAGGGACGTAGGCACATCCCCATGCCACCAAACTTTCAATGACCCATCAAAGCTGCAGCTTGCATGCACAATATCTGGAAGAGTCTTTCAGTAAAGGTAGTTGTAAACATGTGAAAGGTGACTAAGTTAAAAGTATCTTTTTTTGCATTCTTATATTCCTTTGAGCAGCAGGATTTGAATAAGAAACAGACGGTTGTGATTTGTTGAATCATCCAAATAAAGTATTTTAGGGGCATCACCAGCACCAGAAATTGATCACAACAAGGGCAGCCAATATTTTGTTTTCATACACAATTGGACAAGATATCTACCACTCAAGTTCTTTGTTGGATATAAATGGACAAATTATATATTGTTTATCACTTTGCACTACTAAATACAAAAATTGACCTTTTTGGCTTTGTAAAAATCATGCGGTGGCTATGTAATACTTGAACAAATTACTAATCATAAAATTATCTGAGTAAACAATTTCAGAAAATAAAATAATAAAAAAAGGACTGTTCACACTCTGAAGACAGCTATACAAACGTGTATGTTTGAAGGTACCATTTTCAATTTGCTAGCTTTTTGAAAACGTGCTGTACCAAAATGACATAATTTTCAACCCAATGATCCTTCGTCTATGTCAAATATCTCATTCGGGACAATTGCAAGAAAATAAAAAGTACAGTTAATTTTCTTTTTATTAAGAGTTAGTACATATTTGGATTCATATTGAAGTTGCCAAATATTTTGAGAGCCACTACGATTTTAGCAAAAGCTACACTTAACAAAATTTAGGTGTGTAATTTTGTCAAATAACCATACCTTGTTAAAATATCACTTTGATATAATAGTTTCTAAAATATCTCACAAGTTATTTACACGATGAGGCATAATTAGATGTAATTCAACTCATAACTTTAACCATACATAAAAAATAACTGTATTGGCACAATATCCGGCCCTGGACAAGCAAAAAACTGTTGTCGTTTCTTAAAGGATTATAAATTGTCTCAATTCAACAAAAGTAAACATGGAGGAAGATCTTATGATCATTTTGTACAAAGGATACGAGTCGTCGAGAGACAATTAATCTTACACCATTTTAACGTCTACATTTATGAGTGTTACCCACAGAAATCGCTATTTGAGTTGTCATCATATGTATTGAAAATATCACTATATTTACTTGTCTACTTCTCAAGGCTTGTCCTCCTCGGAAGGTGGATGACGGAAAGGAATCTGTAGCATTTCAAAGAGAGAGGGATTAGAACAGAAAGAACTTATCATAACAATCTGGTATTTTAAGTGTCTCACTCGGTACTTCTTTTGACATTTAGCAAACTTGATTACAATCCAGGAATGAGTTGGTTGCTTTGAATATAATTTATGGGAGATTAATTTAT
This sequence comes from Medicago sativa, assembly GCF_051527215.1. Lineage (NCBI taxonomy): Eukaryota > Viridiplantae > Streptophyta > Magnoliopsida > Fabales > Fabaceae > Medicago > Medicago sativa. Next base: position 83,287,851 of record NC_140755.1, on the reverse strand, counting down.
GAATGAAGAAAAATGACGAATCTTGGAGACAAAAGTACAATTGAACTCAATTACTTGATGAGTTTTGGATGAGTACCTCATGTCCACCTTTGATTTGTAGATGTATCAATCAACTTGAGGCTTGGCAGCTTGGAGCATCTCAACAATGAGAGTCTTAACATCCCTAAAAGAAAAGCAATAAATAGTTATTTATCAGCATAATTTTTTTTATTAAAAAAAAACAGCATATTGTAGGACGTACACACAGCTTATATCAAATATGATGTCTTACTTTCTATCTTCTGCAGGTCGAGGGAAAGGCACACGGAGCTTGAATTTATCTCCCTGATAACCAGCCTAAAAAAAAATGATTATTTTAAATGAAACGTACACATTCAGAACTCAGAAAAAATAGTAAAAGAGAAATTGAACATTGAGCATAACTGCAAACAAAGTAGAAAATATTATTCGACTGATGTTATTGAAGATTTCTTTATCCAATTTGTAGGTGATTTTTAAAAAAATAAATAAATAAGTAAAAATACTGTCTAAAGGTATGGCAAATAAACTAGCTTAACTAAATGATATTAGAAAAACTAAGAACAACAATACCTTAACATTGAAACCTAGACGATCCAAATCTATTATGTCAGCAAAGTCCACCTGCAGATGATCAATTCAGTCAATTTAACAGTTGAAATAAGAGTCGCCTTTCTTGATCATACTATATACTGTACAACGGGCAAGGGGACATACCGGAACTGAGGTCCAGTGCTGCACAATCGCTTTAGTATCTTCACCGTGATCTTTGTTCATGTGCGACTGTCAAATAAAAATACTTATATTAAAAGAGAAAATTTGGGTGGTTTAAGAAATACATTGTAGACATGCAACATATGAAAATCAGTTAGAGATTAATACCGCTACTGGCTTGGAAAACTGAGCAATGGGGTCAACTTTTGCTGATTTGTACTCATCTCCGGTAAACTCTGAAGTCGAAGACAAAAAAGTAAGCAAAATATACTTGTATCAAATAGATAAAACAGAAAATACACATGAAATTAACTTATGGTTCATAGATGGTACTTGCTCGTTCCTGAAGTAATGGAAAGATATTTTGATGTGCACCAATAAAAAATATTTTAATTGAAAAAATTCTCTTTAAAATGCAAGAATTCCTTATATACTCTTTTTTATGCATGCTATTCTAAAACCAGATAACAAGTACAGTTTTCAATCAAAGCAATTGACTTAAAAGACAGTTTTTAATAATGCAATATGATGCAGAACACACCACGCCAGCATCAAGAAATCAACAGCTTTAGGGCAAAAATTAATCTCATTATTTTAGTTAAGTTTTGATTTTGGCGTTGATACACTCTTTGCTCATTTTCAGAAAAGTTCATGTTAGGAAAGGTTTGTCCTGCTTTACAGCATCCACACAGCCGCAAAACAAACTCTAGCCTTCAAGGTATCAACTATAATGTTTGTAACCCTATGTTTACATGATAATATTTTATTTTATTCCACTCATTAAAAGGGAAATGTTTCATACTATGGAAAGTTAACTGTCTCTTCCCTTCCAAACATATCCCAGCATTAACAGCAAAATAACCAACAAGAGTAGTGAGGTTAACAAACCTCCTGATCCTAACAAAGCTGTGGCAACACCTGACACAAATCGTACAACTTTTGGTTCAATGCGTACAAATCGGAAGTCTCCAAAGTCAACCTTCATTACGAGTAGTTCATTTATAGTTGTTAATTTTAGAACAAGCAGAAGTCACAAAGTAAGTTTCAAAGAAGAATGATGAGCAAAAGTTACCCAAAACGCATTGGGATGTCTCGCCAAATATGCAGCTCGTATGGCCTCTTTATCCTTTTCAGGTACCTGAATATAATTTCAGGACTATATTTAAACTTCTGCCCCTTCGTATAATGATTCTATTATTTAATGACTGTGTAATCCAATCATTTGATAAATAATAGTAAAAGGAAATGAAAACACAAAAAGAAATAATGTATAACTACTGGAAAATGAACAGATGACTGTAACTTACAAAGATAGCATCACCGTGGATAGTGATCACCAAATCAGTCCTATCTTCAGGATCTCTAGCCAAAAGCACTGAACATTTAGGATTAGCCGCTAAGTCCTGCAAAGTACAGAAAACAATACTCTAGCAATAGAAGCAATCTTTTAATTTGTTTGTGGTCTAAAAGATGTTCTCATGAATTATAACTGTTAAGATGACCGGGAGCAGGTTGAAGACATGAAAAATAAGATTTGAAATTTAATTCGAGACCTTTGACAAGCCTAAGTCAATACTGTGTGATGGATGGCCATTTATACAAGTTCACAAATTCGACGTCCTATTTCCGATGAAGTCAAATCTAATCTTTGAGTTTTTTATATTTATCATTTTTTAACAATAAACTTTGAGGGAAGAAAATAAAATAAAATAAAGAAAGAAACCTTTGAATGAACTGCCAAGTCGCTCACTGCTAATATAGGACATCCATTTGCATCACATGCAAAGTCAACCATAGATCCTGATGGATAACCGTCATACTTCTGCGTGTCAAAAATAAAAGACAAGATGAGAAGGAGGCAATCAAGTTGTCTGCCAATTACTAAAACAAAATTTCATGCAGTATATGATCAGAAAGGCAGTCAGTGAAGATTTCAATTTAATGGCTCTGTCAAGCATGAATTTTACTATTATTAGTACTATTACTATTACTATTTTTTTTTAGTTGTTGTTGTTCATAGGGAAGGGTGTTTACAGTTCCTTGGGGTATGAACAAAAGTAAACAACTAAACTTTCAAACCAAAAAAACTTCAATATCCCCATGCCTCTCTTATTTGATCAATCCCAGCATTTGTAATGTTCAAAGATGTTTTCATCTTTTTCCTAGTGAAAGCTACTCCAGACCAGGAAAGTTAACAGCCATATTGCCACCATGGCACCATAATAATTTACAGTTTAAATAAAAGCAAAAAAGATGATTGCATCTCATGAATTACACTTAACAATAATCATGTAAACTTGACATAAGATGGGGAAAAAGGTAAAAGCAATCAGCTATACAAATCAGTGTAAGGGTAGGACAAACAGAAACCTTCGAGAATGTGGAGAGCGTCCCACGTAGACTACGATCAAGGACAGTTCGAATTTCTTCAACTGGTGGAAGTCTTGCAGCTTTTTCCTGCCACAATAACCCCATTAACATAAATCAATCTTCCTGAAATTATACACATTCAATTTTAAACTACCAGCAAGGGATTTTAGCTTCTAGTTTATTAGAGTTTCACAACTAAAATAAGTTTCAATTTTCGCTTGCATAATTTTGTTTATGAAAATACAGCTCCTAAATTGACAGAAGCTAATGGGAAATTTAAATATGAGAACTTCTACAAAAATCAATGAAGGTTGACTTGCAATTAAACATATACTAGAAGTTTTCAGCTTTTAATTCTTCATTTCATCTAATAATTTGTTTCCCAAAAGTGCTTCTAGATAAGTGCTTCCAGAGAAGTGAATTACAAAATGGCTTAAAATACCTGATGAGCTTGAATTAATTGAAAGACATCATCTTTTTTATTTTTAACATCACCAGAGGAAACAACCTGATTCATAAACCACGAATCACATTAATTAATTAATTAATTCATAAACTATGATCATCATTGAAAACATACAAAATATGTAATAAAATTCAGTAATTATGTGTAAATTTCGAATTTTGAAGCGACCCAATTAATTATTATTCAATAGGTTCAAAGAAAAAAAGGGTAAAAAAGAGAAGAGTGAAGAAATAGAGGTACCTGAGTAGTGGATTGGGAAGAAGAAGAAGCCATTGAAAGAGAGGAAGTGAAGGTGAAAGAGTTTGGTAAGAAAGAGATGCGTGGTTTGGGGGAGAAGGGAAGGGCATTATGGGGAATTGGACGAAAAAATGTAGAGACTCTTGTCAATGGCGTCACCATAGTCTTCATCTTGCGGGAACACTGCAACAACTGCACCAAATTTTTTCTGTATATTCTAATCTTTTTTTGTTCTTTCTCAAATTTTTGTTTTATATACTATCATAATTCATAAGCTACTTTTTGTTTGGTTTTCTACATTTGTTCATGTAGTATAAAAAACTATATAAGTATAATGGTTTTTTTGAAAGAAAAAATTAGAACCAATTGAAAATTATTTTATAAAATTTAAAATGAAACAAGTGTATGAGTTCATAGTTAGAAAAATAATACCTACTAACATTTGTCAATAAAAAAATTAAAAATAACATAAACAATGCATTTTTTTAATATGATCTTACTATGAAATAAAAAATAAGAGTGTTTGGTTTGAGTCCATATAATCATTTTTTATTTATGTGGAATCAATCAATACCAGAAATCATCAAGACTCCAGTTTGTTTGATGTAGTTCAGTTTAAACTACACATATAAAAAAACTAAATTAGTCTCTGCTCAATGGTTTGGTTGTTATACTCATATAAAAATCCACTTTTAATAGTCTATTTTCACTTGTTCACGATTTGAGTTGCTCAATTTCTAATTTTGAAAATATAGTACTCAATTTTTAGAATTTATTTAGAAACAAATCACATATATAAATTACCAAGTAGTGTTATGGAACATGATCAACCATTATATGGTGTATGTTTGAATGATAAAATTTGTTGAAAAAGGTTACACGTTGTTTGGATGACTTGTTTGTTGAGCTATTTGAAAAATTTGAAATGCTAAACAATTTAAATTACAGAAACTTGTTATAAAGAAATTACTTGAATCCATTAAATTAATGTCATGGTCATGGCTTAAAACAAATATGAAAGGATAAATTATATTATGTGTTTGGGGTCATTGGTTTGAAAGTAATGTTTAATTAATATTGGTATCAGTTGTTGTTTTGGTGTGGAGCTACTAAAAATGCATTACCACACCACCTATGATTTGGGGTCTTTGGTTAAAATGGTCAAAAACAATAAACTTCAAAATTTCACAAATGAAGGGCTACTAGCAATTTTCAGTTTATTTTCCTTGTTGTCCAATTGAATTGGGAACAATTACTCGCCCGGACTTGGATCCTCTCCTTTGAAAATTTTATAATGTTACTGACACACAACACAAAACAAAACAAAACAAAACAACGGGAACTAGGAAAGCAATGCAAATATCCAAATCTTTCATCTTTGTCATCCTCATATTACAGATTAATTAATTAGACTCAATATAAAAATCTACAATTATATAATCCAGTTATCAGAAACAGTGTAAAATAAAATGTAGATTTATTTATAATTACAGTACATATGAAGAGACATAAGCAAAACACAAATTAAACAAAAGCAATATTTTTCTATATATAAAGAAAAATATTGTACCAAAAAAAAAAAAATAATAATATACAATTTTGGATTACAATTTGGGATTCAATCGGAGTGTGGAGTAGGAGGAAAACCGAGGTAGGAGGAAAGAGAGAAGAAGAAACGTTGGAAAGGAAGACAGAAGATGAGACCCAAAACGGCGTCGCTGCTTAAGATCTCAGGATTACACGCTATGTATTGACACAACCTAGCTGACACGTGCGCCACCCTCATCACCACGCCGCTGTTCAGTACCATCCTTCCTTCCTTCCTTCTACGTTCTTGTACTTTGTTTGATGTTATTGCAGTCAGTTAGATCTAACAATAGATATGATTATGCGTGTTGTGTTGTGTACTTTGTTTGTTTTGTGATCCAAAGTCAAAAAGCTATTTTCAAACATTGGACGTTTCTGTTTATTGCACTTTGGCTAAATGATCTATATTTTATTCCTACAACAAAAATCATATTATTCCGTCAATATTTTCTGTCCATGTCAAATTTTCCGCTTTTGTCTTATAAATTTTTTGGTAAGCATTTTTAATCCTTATAAAAAATTTCATCAAACAATTTTATCCCAAAAATACTTGAGTAAATGTTACAAAAACTTAAATGTCTGATTTTTTTATGGATTAAAAACGAAATTGAAAATATTTATAAGGATAATTTACTTAGTTAACCTTTAAATTTATACTCAAATATGTAGTTTTATTTTTTTATTCTTCTTTTTTATTTATAGAGCTAATTAATATTTTGTCAAATAAAGTATTTATTTTCAGTTGATCCATTAGATTCAAAAATATAAATGGATGGACCGTGATATACATGTTATGAAATGGTTGGATGGATTGTCTATCTATTAAGAGATCATTTGGTTGCAAGGGTACTCAATTTGAGACTTGGACAATGAGGGAGGATGGATTGAATGAATTAATTAGTGAATGAGTTGGATGGATGGATGATGTATTAGTGGATAAAAGTGTAACCCTGCATAAAAGGGTAGAGTGATGTTAATTTTTATAGCATTTTTTTATGACTTTTTATAGTAAATTCCTTATAATAAACTAGAGTCTTAAGTGCTCAAGATCACTTGGAAGAGATGATTTGAATAAGATCATAAAAAATCTCTTTTAGTTCTATGTTCGAATCCAGCACTAAAAATTAAAGGGTTAATTAAGTTTTTAGTCCCTATAAATATTCACAGTTTTGTTTTTAGTCCCTACAAAATAAAATCACATTTTTTAGTCCCTGTGACATTTTCCTTAAGCATTTTAGGGACTAAAAATGCTGATGGAAAAATTTTATAGGGACTAAAAACGCTGATGAAAATTTTTATAGGGACTAAAAATGTTGATGAAAATTTTTACAGGGACTAAAAAGTGTGATTTTATTTTGTAGGGACTAAAAACAAAATTCTGAATATTTATAGGGATCATTTACTTAATTAACCCAAAATTAAATAATGTTAAATCTTTTGAAGAAATAGCTTATCATTCATTACGATCTTATCCGACGCAAGAGATTAATATATGCAATTGATGTTTCAGGTTACCGATTAACTTTTCACTTTTTTTCTTTGAACTTTCCGCTATTATCAATAAAATAATTGCACTTGTAAATTTTTATCCGATTGTTTGAAATATTAAGTTATTGGATTGGTAAAGAAGAAAAAATAGGGGGGACTGGGGAGTTTAAGCCAAAGGTAAAATTGGAAGAAAATACGTGAAACCAAAATTAAGTATACCTTTTTTACTCCCACACACAAAGGTAAAAGTGTGTATTTAGTCCATTCATCCAAAAAATAGTAGTGTGTATTTAGTCCCAATATCTGGTTGTACAAAATAGTCAATAATATTTTTTTACGAAATAAATCTGTCAATAAATACCAAGAAGTTAATTCTTTGTACACAATCATATCATACTTTCTAACACCAATTAACGTGGTCACTGGTATTTAACACAGGAAAACAAAAATCACACTTTCTAAATGTCATAGTCACAAACATAGCCTGGTATCAATTGTGCAAAACCATATCAAGTTAGCAGGTTGTTGAATGTGTAGCGTTTAAAATATTATGAGCCTCAATCTTGAGCTGCACATAATTCACAATTATCAGAAAACAAGCATAAGTATAAATCACAAGCAGCCTTTGTAATTGTATTTAATTTCCTAGCTAGTACCCTAATGTTGCAAAGAAGATAATCATATCATCATACCTTGAAGAACATCAACTTAATCTTCATCAATCAACTGAATGATTTTTTTATTCTTTTAAAAATAGATGTATGCAGTTAAAATTTATATATAGCTGATAAATTTTACAAGTCCCCTTTTAGGGCTGGAAATGAGTCGAGTCGAACCGAACTCATCTGAGCTCGACTCGACTCGATAAGGTTTGGCTCAGCTCGAAACTCGACTCGAGTTCGACACGAACTTTTTTTCAGCTCGAGTTCGACTCGTTTAAAGTTCGCGAACAACTCGGTTCGGTTCATTAGGCTCATCTCCACACCAAATCAGTGGCATGCACTTGAATATAACTGCTGGACTCAAATCATATAAATTCAAAAACAGCAGTTATATTCAAATTTTTAACTAATACTCACTACACAGCATTGGAAATGCATTTTTAACTAATACATTTTTTCTTTACCTCCCTCCTAGGCTTCTGCTTTTATTGATGAACTCCTCCTCTATTGTTTACAAATAAGCGATGTGGGACATAATGTGCTATTATGCGTTTTGCTTCTTTTGCTGTTAGGTATTCTATCCTTCAACTAGAGCACACAAGTGCTGATGCTATTTTTATTGGTTTTTTACTTGTTTAATTGTTCGTTTTAAATAATTGTTAAATAGTTGTACCAAAATCATGTTAAATAGTTAATTAAATTAATACTAGCAATCCCTTTAAAATCAACATACATCAATACTAGAATTCTAGAATTTAAATATATTAAGTCAATTATATAAATTTCAAAAATGAAAAAAATTAAGTATTATATATAAAGCTAATCGAGTCAACTCATGAACCAAACGAGTCGAACTACATATAACTCAAGTTCAGCTCATTGAGTTAACGAACTTAATTTTTAGCTCAAGTTCAGCTCATTTAGTTCATGAACCAAGTTCAACGGGTCAATTATCGAATCGAATCTCGAACTTTTTTCGAGTTGGTTCGGTTCATTGTCAGCCCTTACCCCTTATCCTCTCACCAGTGCCTCCTGCTAACACACTTTCTAGGTTTTCAACTTCAACTAGAAGTCTATAAGAAACATTATAATTAGAGAATACTAGCAGGCATTACAAGTTCAAACATTAGATATATGAATATTTCCCTAACATTCAAGAAAGCCTTTCTCTTCCAAGTAAGTAACAACTTGTCCTGCCATCACTTTTGGTGTTGGACAATCTCCGTCATCCTCCTTTATTTCTATCTGGAAATGAGAGAATGTGTGAAAATACATTCATCTACATAACACATCAGACACAGAAAAAGGTAATTGTAAAGAATTTTAGTAGCATCGTGAACACATACCTCACAATTTAAGGGTGGTTCATAAGGATCATCAATGCCGGTAAAACCTATGCAATTTCACAATTAGTACAAAAACGGCACATGGTAGAACTCAAAATATGAAAATAGTTTCAGCAGTGAGAATTAAATAAGTTATTCTAAGCAACGTTTTACGCGTGTTTGAATTTAAAGGAACATTATCAAATAGGAAATGCAAGAAAGAATATTTCATTATTCAACCTAAGGCTCTGAACTAGGTTGACAATATTCATTAGGATTTGAAATTTGTTGCAGAAATGGCATAAAACATTTGGCAGTTAATTGTGAAATTCAGTTGATGTGGATCACTATGAACTGAAGCCAAGTTAACTAAAGATTTATGAATGCAAGCTCTTTATTTTTTTCTTTCTTGCTACATCTCAAAATTTTCAGTTTCCTTATATTAGAAGGGTGGGGAGAAGCTTCCACCAGTAAAACACATTAAAAAAACAAACCTTTGATCTTTCCAGCACGAGCAAGCTTATAGAGGCCTTTTGGATCCCGTGCCTCACACAATGATAGAGGCATGTTCATGTAGACCTGTAATTACTATTCATATCAGATATCATGTAGTCTACCTTGCACATATGATAAGAAAAGCCTAAAGTAACCTTACCTCAATAAAATTGGCATCAGGCAACATGGCACGGCAAGTATCCCGATCTCTTCGATAAGGAGATATGAGACTAGCAACACATATTAGACCAGCATCGGCAAAGAGTTTCGCCACTTCGCCTGAATTAAATATATATATTTATCAGTAAAACCTTGGAAAACTCGTATGCATCAGAATTTTTAATACACACCTGCTAGCAATATAACTGCAATAACCAAAGTATTGTTGACTCAGAAAATGCATCTACATCTGTGATTCCTTTTGCAAACACTTTCTATGTCACTAAAACATCTACTCGAGTTAAATACGGCATAATAGATACTTTCACATTTCAACTTCTGATAAACGATACATCAAAAAAGCTGTGATAACACGGTACATCACGTAAGACCTTCAATCCTTTTGAATTTGATACAATCATTCGACTATGCACTTTTTAAATAGTAAAAATGTGTGGACAGATACTAATAGGATGTTCTAAGGGGCAACAAGAAATTTAGTATTCATCAAGCATACCAATCTAGACTATTATTATCACTCTACTTGGTAGATAAGATAACCAAATAGTTAACAGGTTAAAACTGACAATCAAGTTTTTTCCTTTTATTTATTCTCTTACACAATTTGTTTATGGAGAAAGCTTACCAGTTCTGCGAATATTTTCAGTGCGGTCTTCAGGTTTAAAACCAAGATCCTTGTTTAGTCCATGCCGAAGGTTATCTCCATCAAGGATATAAGATAATTTTCCCCTTGAGTGCAGTTCACTGCTTAGTGAACATGCCAATGTGCTTTTCCCTGAACAGTTTGAGAAAACAATCAACACAGCATGTGGGAGCCACATTACACATAGAAGTGATGGATGGAATAAGTGAAAAAACACTCAAATGAATTTCAAAGGAATTTACAAAGATTATGCATCACTTTCTGGTATCCTAAACTCCTAAAATTTACAAATCACTCGCAAAAGAACTAGAATGTGGTATGTCATAACTGTGACGTGTAATGGATGGAATAAGTGAAAAATCATGGAGAGAGTTTGGACCTTTGGCCACCTTTCTTTTGATAATAGTTAAGGACAGGTCAAAACAAAACACAAATAATGAATGAACCATAGCAGCTAGTCATTTCAATGCAGAGGATGATAGCAAGAATCAAAATAGAGAGATACACTTGTATCTAAGGTTCTCCTTAACCTTCTGAGTTTCTCTATACTTTTTGTAATCAGTACAGAGAACGATAGGAAAAATCAAAGTAGAGAAAAAGTAAACAGTTTTATTTAAGGGTCTGTTTACTTTGAGAAAGCGTTTTTTTCTTAATTACAAAACTTGAAAACAGGACATAAATTCAAAACAAAGTGGAAGTTTTGCAATTCAAAATGAAAACAAAAAACATTTTCTAAAAATAAACAGCCTCTGAGGTTTCTTTCAGTCCTACAAGCTTCTATATAAATTTCCTTGTTTTCCCAGTCTACTTCTTCAACAAGGTTCCAGAAAATCTAGCACTAAAATCAAAAACATAGTTTATTCTAACTTTTATCTAAAATCTGCATAATGTTGAAAATAGTAAAATAATGTGTAACTTCAATTTCCTTTCATCTATGACAGGGATAAATTGCCATTTGCCACTATTGAGGGGTGTGTTGGATTGGACCAGCCGTACTGGTTGAACTAATAAAGAAGTGACTAATTTGTTACATATTGCAAAGAGTGGCGGAGTTGATTTAAATGAACAGAGTGAAGAAAACATTTCTATTATCCTCTAAATGGAACAGTTGCAAAGCTTTTTTTGTTTTATTTCATTTCATATTTTTGTTAAGAATGAAAGGAAATATAGACTTGAAACGCATGGAAAATTATCATGCGTGACACAGAATAAGTTCCTGTCGATCAAGTCAACTTAAAGGGGATTGTTAAATTTGGGGAGTAGCTAAAACATAATAAAAAGCATAAATATCACAAACAACAAGAATATGATAATGTTTCCCATGACAAAAGATAAAAGCATATCAAGGGTCAATGCTGAAAAAGGTATGCAATACGTCAATAAGCTTAAAAATATGAACCTGATCCGCTGAGTCCAGTAATCCATACAACACATCCCTTTTGGTTAAGTAGCTTCTGCCTTTCAGGCTTTCCTAGTTGACAATCTTGCCAAAATATATTTGTTGCGTTGCTAATAGTTGACATTGAACCAGTTCCACTTGTTTTATCTATGTACCGATATTAACAAACTAAAAGCATTTCATTGATTCCTGCAGAATCAAAACATAAGAGAGAATCTTATAATAGAAGAGCATGATAGTAATAAACTAATCAAGATGTTTGCAAGTACTTCATGAGGGCAAGCATTACAGCAGTGATTGATGCACAGTTGAAAGCATGTCATAACACACCAATTATAGATTGTTAGTGGAATTGTGATCTCATCACACTCACTTGTTTGTGTCAATTAACAAATGTGACCTATTTGACATAATCAGCGTCTAGATACATTGAACTTGTAAAAGGTTTTCATAAAGATCAAGATGAACTATTATAACGCTATAATCAAGGAAATATGTTGGATCTAGCATATTGATTTGGATCTTCTTTGTCTTTTAATAATAAGTTAAATATGGCCCTGTTAGGTAGAGAAAGACACAGTTTTAATCATGGTTGGTCCTTCATGATCAAAATTGTGCCTTTCTACATAATCATATCTTGATATTCAAGAAAAGGAGAGCATCTAAGTCAATCTGTGCCAAAGTCCACACTCAAGTTTCTAACAGTTTTCCTGAACAATATTCCAAGCAATAACTAGATGGCAAATGGGACCCTTTCACTTTCTTACACACTAATGACAGTCAAATTATGCAAGAAACAAACTTTATGATAAATTTCATTAGAAACCAATGGTGGATCCTTCAATAGCCTTATTTTCTCAATAGAAAACTGAAACATTGTTGGCATGGCTATATACCGTGATTGAATTACATGTCATTTCTTGAAGTTTTAAAAGATCCACCCACCTTACTAAAGGCATTTTCAATTTAGTAATCATCCATACCTACTGTTTTTTGTGTCAAATAAAAAACGTGACAAATGTTTGACATAGTCAGCGTCTAGATACACTGTCCTTGTAAGGGCTTTTGCATAAAGATCAGGATGAAATACTAAGGCTAAAATCAAGGAAATAAGTTGGACTTGGGGTCCGTTTGGATTGGCTTATTTCTGAGCTTATGGAAAATATCTATCTTATGCAAATAAATAAGCTTTTAATTTATAAGTTCTCACTAACGAAAATTGTAGATAAAAGCTTATTAATAATACATAAAAGCTTATTTATTTACATAAGCTCAAAAGTAAGTCAATCCAAACGGGCCATTAGCATATCGATTTGCCGATTTGGATCTTTTGTTTTTGAATAATAAGATTTAATACAGGTTTAATCATGATTGGACCCTCCTTCATGATCAAAGTTGTGCCTTCCCACATAATCATATCTTATAACTTAATATTCAAGAAAAGGAGAGCATCCAAGTGAATATGTAGCAAAATCCACATTCATGTTTCAAACAGTATTCCTGAACAAGATTCTATGCAGATGGGTCGTGGGACCCTTTAAATTTCACACTCACTCTAATGAGATAAATTATGCAAGTAATTAACTTTATAACAAAACTTGATTATAGAGGTAAAATTTGATCATTTTCCTCTCCAGTGACATCACAAGGTCAAATGAAAAAAATTCTAAATAAGTTCATTACAGATTTCATCACTAGTAACACAATTAATAACAAAAAAAATCACAACCCATTGTACAAAAAAAAAAAACGATTTTGAAAGAAAATAGAAGAGAATGAGAGTGAATACATACCAGGAAGAGATTTGGGGGGTGGGTGAATCTGAGTGGTGTTGGTATGATAAGAATGAAGAAATTTTCCTATTTGTGGTTTGGCGTGTAGTGGTAAGTGTTAAGCCATGTCATGTTATGAAAATGGAAATGGCGAATGTGATGGCATTGAAATCGGGTCTGAAACAACGTTGGTATGGTGTTGTCTGTCGGTTAAGGAATCAATGAATGAATCTGGACATATACAAACACAGTCCTCTCCTGACCGTGTTTCTCCTGAAATGGATTCTCACGGACTAAGCGGTACACACACCTGTAGGCTCACTTGACTGGCTCTTCTTCAAGTCTACCAATAGGACCTACCCTGCAAAATTTTACTCTGTGTTATCCTTAACCAAGTTTACATTGTTTTTTTTGACCTTTCCAACATGGAAACATTCATTTTTATCTTATTTAAATTTAAATTGGTAATCATCACTTATTTATAATTTTTTAAATATTATTAATATATAATAAACATTTAATCGTTCAAACTCAGCATCTCACACAAAGTTCTTAAAACAGACTCATTAATCAAGTATCAATAATTTTAGGGTTGAATAAGTTTTTCGTCCCTAAAAATATTACGAATTTTGATTTTAGTTCTTAAAAAGTTAAATTGAATGTTTTCATCCTAAAAAAAAAATTATTTTGTCTTTTGTCCTTAATAGTCATTTTATGTTCATGTGAATGTCAAAATTATAACTCTTTTATGTTCAAATTGTATCTATGTTATGTCCATTTATTACGTTCAATATTTATATATTTATATTATGTTCAAAAAATGTTAAAAATATGTCAAAATTAGACCCATTAGGGACCAAAAAAAAACAATTTTTTTTTGAGGTTGAAAACATCTCATTTTATTTTTTAGGGACGAAAACCACAATTTGATATATTTATAGGGACGAAAACTTATTTAACCCATGATTTTATATCATTACATTTCAATTTTATGATAATAAAAAAGTGCAGGTCCCACTTAAGATTGGGGGTCTTAAGTGAGACCTCATGTCTTATACGACCCCAAAAATTTTCTCCTTGATAGGGATACCTAATAAGTATCGGGTCTTAAATATTTAAGACTCCCGCCCTTGGAGATGGTCCAAGTGTTACTTTTCATTTTTTATCTATTTTAAAATAATTGTTGCTCTTTATATATCAAAGATTACTTGCACATGAATAGAAGACAATCAGGCAACAAGCTCCGCCGTTAGGCCTTTTTTATAGCAAAATCAATCCTCGTAAACACAACCATTCGTGGACCTGAGATACATGACATTCATATGCATAACTCTTTGAATGTTATTTAGAAAGTCAACAACCTCTGGCGCTAAGAAACCGAGAATGTTAAAAACAAACAGTATAAAAACATGTTGATTGTGAGAACACGTGTTCTCATGTTTGGCTACTTTGTTGGACACAAATTTTAGGACTGTTTATCCTACTGTAAAAGCCCCAACTCCTAATCCCACAAGTGATGAAACCACAGTCAAGTCCACACATGTATGTTTTTCCATGAATTTGTGTAATTTGGATCAATTATGAGTGGTTATGTTATGATGAGTATTTTGAGTGAATGATGTTGTTGAATTGATGTAATTTGGATCAATTGTGATTGTGTATTGATTATGGGTCATTAATGGCTTGGTTACATGCATTCAATGTTGTTCCGTTAACATACTAGAACTCAGCGTGAGTTAACTCACGCTGGTTCTGCCGAACGTGAGTTAACTCACGTTGGATCAGTGTGACTTAACTCACCCTCGTTCAACCAAACGTGAGTTAACTCACGTTGGGGTTACTTTAGGTAGTTTGAGGTGAGAACAAGCAAAAACAAATGGAAAAAAAAAAAAAGAAGTAATTTTCATATATTTATGCAGACCAACTTTGAAATGGGCCATCGGTTTTGGCCCAAAAGAAAAACCGAAGCCCAAAAAAGTCTCATAACAACCCTAATATTCATCACTAAAACCCTAAACCCCGAAGTTAAGGTTTCTCTCTGCCCCGCCATTGTTGAAGCTCAGCTCACAGTATCACTACATTCTTTCCCAAACAATGAGACCCCCTGCAAGAGGTGGCGGCCGTGGTGGTGGATTCAGAGGTGGCCGAGATGGTGGATTCAGAGGTGGTCGTGATGGAGGAGGTTTTCGTGGACGTGGTGGTGGTCGATTCGGCGGTGGACGTGGTGGTGGAGGTGGATTTCGTGATGAAGGACCTCCCTCCGAAGTTGTAGGTTCGTGGGTAGAACTTAGTTTTATCTATAAGCTTTTTGTTTTTGTAAAAATGAGATTTTTATTTTTATTTTGTGTTTTATTGAGTTGTTGTTTTGTTTAATTTGATGTTTGCAGAGGTTTCAACGTTTATCCATGCTTGTGAAGGAGATGCTGTTACAAAGCTTACCAATGAGAAAATTCCATTTTTTAATGCTCCTATTTATCTGCAAAACATGACTCAGATTGGGAAAGTTGATGAAATATTTGGTCCCATCAATGAATCTGTGAGTTTCTCTTTGTTGGTTGATTTTATCTTCTTATATGTTTTGTTGAAATGGGTTTTTATGTAATTTTTGATTTGTTTGAATTGCAGTACTTTTCTATTAAAATGATGGAAGGGATTGTTGCTACTTCATATGCATCTGGTGACAAGTTTTACATTGACCCTAGGAAGCTCTTGCCTCTAGCAAGATTTCTTCCTCAGCCGAAGTATGTTCTCACTGCCTTAAAATTAACCTGTCTAAGTATTGTACAGTTGATGTTAAATGGGTATTGAAAAGTAGTTTGACATAAAGATTTTCCTAATTAATTTCCTTGTTTATGTTTGTGGTAATGTTTGTTTTGTATATCTAACACTTGAACTATTTCTTGATTGCTATGTTGGTGTATTGTGTTGCATATCATAGCATGATGCTATTCATGCATCATTACTTGAACTATTTCTTGATTGCTATGTTGGTGTATTGTGTTGCATATCATAGCATGATGCTATTCATGCATCATTACTGTTATGTTTGTTATAACCATGTGAAGAATGTGTGAACTGCTTTATATTTCATATGTTGTTACTGTTATGTTTGCAGTTTGTTAAAAGTTGTGCTTATTTCGTTGTGAGCATGCAGTGCTTCTATTATTAACTAAATTAATGATTGCTTGTGAAACCGTTTTACTGAAAAAATGAATATGACCTTTTGTCTTGATGTAATCTGCTATGATTATACTTGTTTGTTTGTTCAAAGGATTCTTATTGTTATGGTTGTTGAGACATGCATTAGACCATGCTGCAGATGTCTAATTTTGAGTGTGAGAGGGTGTTAAGGAGAGGTGGGTGATGATTTACGTAGAATGATGAAGCCAAAATTAGTTTTTGATATTTGCTATATACGGATACATGCTAGAATGTAACCTGTACTGTCCCTAATTGATGTTACATCAGATAAAAATAAGAAGGGGCAATGAATTACTGAGATATGATGAAAGCCAAAATTAGTTTTTGATATTAGCTACATCCTCTACATGCTAGAGTGTAACCTGTACCGTCCCACATTTCCTTGTGTTAATTGTTTTGTATGCAGTTCTGCATAAAATAAAATAAATTGTTGTATGCAGTTGGATCTTTGCTTGGAATTTTTTATTGGCTTTTGAAAGGGTATTACAATCGATGGAAGTTAACACAATTGACTGATTATTATTGCAGGGGACAAGCATCAGGTGGTAGAGGTGGAGGCCGTGGAGGTGGTGGTTTTGGTAGAGGTGGTGGCCGTGGAGGTGGTGGTTTTCGTGGAAGGGGTCCCCCAAGGGGTGGAAGAGGTCCTCCAAGAGGTGGACGTGGTGGTGGTTTCAGGGGAAGGGGCAGATTCTAGGGAAATACCAATATCATGTAATATTAGTTGTTTGTACTTTAATCGTTTCGTTTGGATGATGGATCACATAGGGTTACAATTGAAGATTTGGTGCTGGATTGACTTTTTATTTAACTTCTGAATTGAATGGTTTTGTTTGAGTGTTGCTTATATTGTCACATGTTATCAACTTACCATGGCAGGGTATGATAGGGTAGATTGAGGTTTGCTTTCCATCTAAACTTGTGCTTTTGATTTTTAAGCTTACACATCCAACCTACTTCCATCACTCTGGAAAATTTATTTTTAAAATCATATAACAGTGTTTTGCAGAATTGGGATACACATTAATCACTGCTCAAAGTCTGTTTGACCATTTTCTTTTATGGTTTGGTCCATTTTTCAGCCTTGGTAACTTAAAAAACGTATGGAAGAACTTTGATTTAGCGTTTAAATTCTCAATAGACAATATTGCAATATAATCAGAGCAATGTCTAGTATGAACAAGTTCATGTATTGCAATATAATCAGAGCAAATGTCTAGTATGAACAAGTTCATGTATGGACTTGTTAATTCTGCTTATTCAGGCAATTACATCCTACACTGATATGTACAATAGTTTGTATTGAAAATGACAGTACCAAAAAGAGAATTACCAAGTTACAAGTCACCTAACGCTCCACGTCTGAAAATCTTTTATCATCCTCAAATCATCAGCCTTTAATTACAGTTAAATTTTTATGTTCAATGTTTAAGGAGCATATGATTTAATATTTACTTTATGCGAATCTGTTCATATTTAGAAATCTTTTATTTATAAAATGTAGCTCTTAAAAGTTACTAAATTCTAGATTTTGAGAAAGATATATTTTTTCCCAATTTCAATGTAGTACAAGTCCTTCGATGTAATTTTAGACATTTTTGTCTCCTTTTTCTTACCACATTTCTAGCTATCTATTCTTCCTACACCACTTACATCTTATGGAGATAGCAGAGAACCACTTATCCAGTTTCTAAAATGGATTCTCTATACCCATGCCTGTAGCTCGAGCCAACTAAACATTGGTCGTTGGTTAATGCAATGGTGGATATTGAACCAGACTGAGCTGCATAGCTGCAGCCTGCAGAGGATCCAAGTTCGTAGTATTAAGCATTTTAAGGCTTATAGATGGAGTAAAAACTTTGAGAGTAAAAACAAGTAGATTCTAAATCATTAAGCAAATGGAATGTTAATCCAAGAATAGTACATGGAACCCTCATCTTTAATCAGTGATAAAATTCAGCGTGAAAATACAGTTCGCTTAACACATGAAAGCAACAAAAACTTTTTGACAGCAAGAATAAGTGCAACTAAGACTAAAAGCTCTCTTTTATTCCAAGCAGCAACGGCAAGATCTCAAGCTTCCCAACCTCTAAGGACAGTAGCCCTTGCCACACGGTTAACTCCCAAACTGAAGGCTCCCATTCGAAGATCACATTCATGAGTTTTGCACATGTCTTTCACATCTTTGAAACCCCTATTCATGTAGTTTTTTAGCTCATTGTTCACTTTCTCCTCATCCCACATAAACCCTTGGATGTTCTGTGTATATCACAAAAATCACCACATAAGAGCAATACATATTAGATTAATTGAGCTATAAGCTACTGAACACTTGAGCAAACGCATACATTGAACACGAATTGACACATAGATACCAGTAATCATTTTAAAAAATGGAAATGATTGAATGTAACAATAGGTATTGGCGCCCTCTCAATAAGCCTTTAATATGAAGTGTCGGTGCTACATAAGTCAAGTCTCACACATATACAAAAGCATCCATATGAAATCAAAGTTTAATTACATACACATAATAGTTACCTGAACCCACTCAAAGTAGCTAACTGTAACACCTCCTGAATTTGCATAAATGTCTGGGAGGATCACAACACCTTTTTTCTTTAGAATCTGCAAGTAAGGAAGGTAATTAACATGGTACATTGATTTCTGTCATCTTTCCAAGCTAAAGGGAAGGGAAGAGAAAAAAAATATAAAACCAACCTCATCAGCATCAGGGTCAGTTGGGTGATTGGCTGCTTCAACAATAAATTTTGCCTTAATTTCATTTGCATTTTCCCTTCAACCATACCAAAAGAATAATACAATAAAATTAGCATTAGATATTTCCTTTGTTATAATTTAACTTTAGAATAGAAACTAACTCTAAAATAGTTTTTTGTAATTTAAAAAAAAAAAAAAAAAAACACCTATTGATGACACCCCCAAGAGCTGCTGGGATTAAAACATCACAATCTTCAAGCAATATTGAGTTAGAATCAAATGAATCACCACCATGGAATCCTTTTACTCCTTTCTGCTCTTTGGTATGCTTGAGTAGGCTAGGGATGTCAAGACCTTTGCTGTTCTTTATAGCTCCAGTTATGTCACTCACAGCAACAATTTTTCCGCCTTTCTCATCAATTAATTGTGCAGCCCAAGACCCTACATTTCCAAAACCCTGAACAAATACACAGTATGGTATCAAAATACTAAATCCAAAAACTTCATTGACGAAGTTCTTAAATGAAAGGCTTAAAAATTACCTGAATGACGAACCGTTGTCCAGATAAACTCTTCCCATACTCATTAAGCAAAGCCTCTGCTGCAAACATGACTCCTCTTCCTGTAGCTGCGTCTCTACCTAGAGATCCACCAAGATCCTAGTTTGACAAAGGAAACAAATTTAGAAAATTGAATGGTTTATTAAGCATATGGTTTGTTCTCTGTTCGATGAAATTAGAAATGGAATCAATTACTTACTATAGGTTTTCCAGTCACTACTGCAGGCGAGTAGCCGTGAAATTTGGAATATTCATCTAGTATCCATGCCATGGTCTGCATTCATATCACACAGTAAGATAATGTTGAATTCCAAAAATCATATTAGTTGATATATACGTCAATTATATAATAATGTTACACAATCCAAAGTATAATTACGATTCCCAACTGCAATTGCGACCGCAGCATCAATCTTTTAGAAGTTTTTAAGTTTGTTTACTAACTAACTAACCTGTGGCCCTGTTCCCATATCAGGTGCAGGAACATCCATGTGAGTTCCAATTAGATCATGAATTTTCTGAGTAAAAACTCTGGTAAGTCTTTCTAACTCAGATATACTTAATTCTGAAGGGTTACACCCTATCCCTCCTTTGGCACCACCATATGGTATATTTGCTACAGCTGTTTTCCATGTCATTAGTTGCGCTAAAGCATTCACTTCATCTGGATCAACCTAATCATTCCAATAAACGATTCATATTCAGAACTTTGAACCTAAAAACACACATAACAGTTTCAAAGACCAGTTCATTTGAATTTGCAATACGAATCATCAAGTTTATCTTTGCCACAAACAACCATATACGAATCATTGAGTACTTAGTAATTGAGTATTTTTTTTTGTATAGGAGGAATAGAAGTGACAAAAACTAAATATCGTGACATCACTGTCACTATGCCACGCCACTTAGTAATTAAGATTTTTTAGTATTAGAAGAATATAAATAACCTCAGGATGGTATCTGATCCCTCCTTTCATAGGGCCTCTAGCATTATCATGTTGAACTCTGAATCCAATATAAGATTGCAACGTGCCGTCATCTTTAGGAATGGTACATTCAACCTGAATTTTCAGTACACCATCATTCAGAAAACCACAATAACATGAAACAGAACATACAAAACAAGCCTAGTAAACAAATTTGCCACAACAAAGAAAAACAGTTTTGTTTATTTACCTTGATTTCCCTAAATGGAATGAGTAAACTTTTCTCAAGCTTGGAATCCAATCCCAAAAGCCTAGAAGCCAACTTAAAATTCCTGTTTGTAGCTGCTAGTGCATTCATTTTTCACTAACCAACCAGAAGAACCTAACACAATATTCAACCTTTTATCAAAAGAGACGCGGAAAATAGATCTTGCAGTGTCACTGTAAATTAATATTGAGACTATAGAATAGAAATTTCTTGTTGGTGAAAACAGATCCTTCTTTAACAATATTTATATCAATACACAACAGCAGCCATAGTCAATGTCAACAAATATAAACTAGTAAAAGTATGGTATATGTCATAAAATACAAAAAGGATAAGCTAGACTAGAGCCATCAATGTGCCATGCCATGTGTATCATTGTCACCAATTAATCATAAAAAGATTAGGATGATAACAAAATTAAAAACATAAAAATCCTCTAGAAAAGGCTAAATATATTTTATTTGCACTTATAGTAGAAGATACAATTGCAATGTCACCTGTTTTATGTTCCAGCTTCTTTCAAAACACTACGAACAAAAATTGTCACAGAAATCAAGCATGTAACAATTTGAGAAAACCTTAATTAAAACATTACCTTAACCAGCTTTTGAATGAAATGTGTAGCCAAACACCTTGTCCTTTTTATTGAAAATTTGACACGTTATGTGATACTATTGGGCCAAATATTTGCTAATACAACAAAAAAAGAATCTTATGAAAATCACCTTTGTACAGCATCAAGAAGTTTCAAATGGTTTGGAATCTGTATCTAAATGGAAATTGTGGGAATCATTTGGTTCTAAATGGCTATAAAATTATGTGAAGAGGTATGATTCAGGTGAGGTAGGAACTATGGCTATAGTGTAGTGTAGTTAAAATGTTAAATAGTCCTATTCTTACGCATGAGGTAAATCCATTGTATCCATAACTTTGTATCCATTAGATAAGAGGCCACATATGTGTATGAACATTAGTTATTATTTTTACAAATATACATATCCCACGGCTTATTATACGGATCATGATTTCATGCCACGTTAGGATTGAGTAACTCTTCAATTCTTGTAATAATATACCCATTTCACAATTATTAAATCCTATAATATTTAAGATTGTCAAAAAAAAAATCCTATAATATTTAAAAGTTGCTTGTGAGTTATCTTTTTTTTAGGAAGCTTGTGAGCTATCTTTGTTACTTCGTTTAGTTTATTTATATATTTATGCATGCTAGAATTAGATCCTATCCTATGTTGATTATATTAATTTTTTTTTTTGAAAGGAGATTATATTAATTTTAGTCACTCAAATAAGGACTAAATAAACTAGAGTTTTGTTATTTGAACATCATAATATAAACATGTATTAATCCTCGTTGGTCTAGTGATGTTGGTTTGAGAGTTTGAAATTGACTCTTTCAAGGTTTTAGGTTAAAAAATAAACAAATATAAATAGATTGTGATGCCGTATATGTTTATCTCTATCCTCCTCTTAATTTTTATCATCTACAAATTACATTTCAAAAATATACAAAACCCAAATAACAACGTATTTGACATCAAAATTTTGATGTCAAAATACCATTTCTCACTAAAACCAAATACACAACAAAAACAAAAATGATCTTGTTAACGAGTGTCCACGTGATACTCTTTAAGCATTCTTAATGAAAAAATTATTCTTTAAAAAAATTTAAAAACATCAATTTCTAATACAATAAATACACAAACTTTCATAAAACTTTACTGGTGTGGGTGCTTATAGAGTGTCCAAGGACATTCTTAACATTTCAAAAAAAAACATTTGTTGTTTAAGTTTCGGAACTACAACCATAAGCTTTCTTACATTTCCTAACCTAAAACTTAAAGAGGTGCATGTGACAGGGACTTAAAAGTTAATTAAAACTATACCACTTAATTACAGGTTCATCTGCCAATGTTAAACTTTATAAAATTATTATTTTCCAAGTACTCTGCCTTCCACAATCCCTCATTGGGCAGTATTAATTTGCATATCTGATTCTGTTACAGTACCTATATATATATATATATATATATATATATATATATATATATATATATATATATATATATATATATATATATATATATATATATATATATGAACCTTCCCCAGTTAAGATGTTCTTCTTTTATATTATATTTTGCTGACAAGCTGTGATACAGTATTATTTTAAGAAATAGTTTTAGTAACTTTTAAGTGACATACTAGTATTTGGTTGTGTGAAAAGAGTATGCTAAGCCAGCATATGATTCACTACTTCAATTACTCAAATTGATGGTACAAGATGAAATAAATAAAGTCATAAACGTGCTTATTTTATTTTCACAAGTTTATTTGTGATTCTCATGTTATGTTATCCATTCCTTACACATATCCAATCAGTTCAAGTACACGTCAGTGTGGTATCATTTTCACGAATCGAATAATAATACGACACGGATCATTCTCATAAAAATAGTTTGACCACATTTTCATTAGGCCAATCTATTAACTAACCGACTTTGAAAGAGTCAAAAGTTGGATAATTTGGTACTACAGTACATTTCACCATTAAATTTATTAAGTGATTAATGGTGTGAGATATGGAGGTGCAAACCACAAGAAGATAAAGGGTAGATAATTCATCAATTCATGTCCCGATCTAGAGACTACTGAAATCAACAGAGTCTTTTCAATTATCTTCCATCAAGAGTTTCAAAGCAAAATATGCAATGCAAAGATGAGGAACCTTTAACAAGTTCTTATCATTATCAAGTTAATTGAATACTACTTGTATTTGTCACAAATGAGAAGTTATATACTAAGATCCTGATGCAAAGAGCAACACATATAAAGATTAAATTCTCTAGTTGAATTACTTGTTTCCAACCACATAACACTTGAAAAAAGATAGAAACTAAAGCAACAATTTTTTTTTAACATTTAAAATGCAAGAGATTGAGAAAACATACCAAGAAATGTAGAGGGAAATGCTAAACCAAGCTTAACAAAGCAATGTGAAACAAGTGAATGGAAGTCCTGCAAACGAGTCACAAGCTTTAAGAACCCCGAAAAACTAAGGGAGAATAAGAATTGGATTCCCAAACAAAGGAATCTAATTCAATAAATAAAAAGCAAATCCTTGTTATTTGCAAATATGACAGAAACAACACAAGTAGTAATAGTACTCAGATCAACATGCTTTGGTCAGAAAGAATCATAGGTGAGGACTGCAAGAGAATATGATGCTTAAATATGGTTAGAGAGTGCTTTCATAACACCCACTAGACACTAGAAAGCATATATGAATTCTGAAAACTCACCCTCAACCATTAGTATTACCAGTCTCAAAGAGTAGAGCATAAAATTAGCATAGGAAAAGGTGGGTTGCTCCAATACCACCTACTAGTGACTATATATATACAAAAATAAATTGGTTTTGTTCAATAACGTGAATCCAACGCGATTCCCATATAGTACCACTAACTAATCACATTACAACATTAAACATTGTCGTGACATGTTTTTTTGGTACGTTATCCAAAAGTGTAATTGCATGCATATGATATGACACAGCTACTGCTAGTACTAGATTAGATCCATTCCCACACTACTCTGTCCCAAGACAAACAGGTAGTAGGTTTTGGTTTCCCAAGATGTTCTTTTCCAACTTGCGTCATCTTCTCAAGGAAATGCTCCAAATCCATTAATCAATTTCATACTCATGAGTCAACTTTAGTTTAATGTTGTTGGACCATATGTTCCAAAGTATAGCGTTTGTTGAACTTTTGGCAAATAACTATTTCTTCTCTTCAACTCATCACCCATCCCTTTCCCCACCCTTTTTCGGAGAAAAGATGGGATTTGGATTCTTTCCATTGAAATTTTTCTCCATTGAAATCTCAACCATCAAATATGAGAGAGAAAATGAGTGTTAAATTATAAAGAAAAGTGGTTAGTGGATTTTAATGGTGAAGATTAAAAATGGAGAAAACTTGAGAAAATTTTCAATGGAGAGGATCCAAATCCGAAAAGATGCTTCTATAAATAACAAAAATGTGATTTTTATTGGTCTAAAATATAAACAAATGTTAACTATTTTTACCATACCCGTTGTTATTATTCTTAAATTACCCTTGAATTAAGGTTTGTCATATTTTCAAATAACTCTTTTCATTTCATGGAACAAGTCCCCATCAGGGGCAATTTGAAAAATATAGTTACTTATTAAACGAGTTCAACTTCTTTTCTTCAAGGTATAATTTTTTTTAGTTGTTGCTTATATATGAAGCTGGAGGAAGTAACAATTGTTTTGTTGGTACATTTGGTCATCCGAAAACAAAGATGGAACAAGAAAAAGTAGTTAAGGGTATTTACAAGAGTACATGTATAATTTATGACATTGTTTAAATAGTTAAAAGACGTAACTTTTGCAAATAAAGCTAGATGTCTAACTGAATCAATTCAACGTGGCATATTGAAAAGAGTACATAAATGTCCTGGGATGCATATGCTTGCTTATTGACGACATGCACTTCAAAACACATAATTGATTAGGGGTGCTAAAACGGGTCGATCCGCATTGTCCGTTTTTTTTTTGGATGAGTCAAAGTTTTGAACTCGTTTTTTACAATTGGTTTGTCCTGCTTAACTCGTTGAAAAAATGAGACCGGTACGGGAAGTGGTGGACGGTTTGTTTAACTTGTTTTTTTATTTATTTTTAGACTTATTTTGTCCTTTTGGATTTAGTTTGGTTGTTGGATTTATTTTAGGATTTGTTTTATGTTGGTAGATTTTTCTTATTTTCCTATTAAGTATGATGTTGAGTTCGACAATTTGTTAACTATCTTGTTTTTACCACAAATTTTTTCGATGCCTATTCTTTTATATTTTTTTTTATGATAAAAACAACATAGTTTTTTTTTGCTTAATTGCAGTTTTAGCCCCTAACTTTCCCAAAGTTGCAATTTTGGCCCCCTAAGAAAAAAAACTACAAAACCGCCCCCTATGTTTTGCAACTGTGGCAGTTTTGGCCCCCCAAGGCCAATTTTGACTCGGTCTACGCTGACGTGGCACCCTAAGTGAGGTGCCGCGTGTCATTTGTATTATTTTTTTTTGCCTTGGGGGGCCAAAACTGCTACAGTTGCAAAACTTAGGGGGCGGTTTTGTAGTTTTTTTTCTTAGGGAGTTAAAATTGCAATTAAGCCTTTTTTTTATCAATTAAGTTGTAAAAAAAATGCATAAAAACGTTTTTTTCTCTGAAAAACAATGTTTTTTGTTTCGCGGGCTGATCCGTCAACTCGTTTGTTCGCCACTAAATAGGACGGAGTGAGATTTTAGACTCGGTCGTCAAATTTGACACGGCTCATCTCATCCCGTTTTAAACAAGTTAGACGAGATAGACCAGTCTGCTTTGCCATCCCTAATATTAATAATCAACAAGAGTGCCTACTCCGCTTGGGAGTTGGAGAGGACTTTGCGGGCTGGGAAAGAGAGAAAAGAGAAAGAACTTCCATCTTATTTGAGAGAATAATTTTATACAGAATGATAAATTTATATTTTTAATTAGGGTCTTGCTAACAAGTTAAGGATTCTAAAAGTTAATATCTTAAATAATCTTTTATAATGTGGCCGATGTTTGAAAATAACTCATAAAAAAAACACATAGATTCCATCTGCAATTTTGATTATTCATTAATAATTTAGAGAATAAAAAGCCCCTCAAAAAATAAAGAAAAAAAAAATACGAAAATCAATCATACTCTATGTAGTACATTTACCACGACCTATATGAAAAATATTTGGATGATTTTAAAATTTGATGACTTTAGTGTATTTTAGATGAAAGAGACTGATGAATGAATGATTAAAATAAATTATTTTAATTGGAGATAATTATTAATTAGAAGAGAGATAGAGACAAAATCGCCAAAATCACCAAACACTACGTCACCTAAGTGTAACCCCGACCTATATACATGGGCTATACTTGTTGAAGTGCATTCCTACGTGTAGCACACTTACCAACATGAAATAACGGGGGTCCAAAATGAATAGAGTGAGTGATTGTTGTGTTGCTTATTGTCATGTAGAATAGGGGCAAAATTAATTCATTTATGTCCTTTAAATGTTAAGAAATGGTAAAAAGTGTTTTAAGAGCGCTCGTTAATAAACTTAAAGAAGAAATTTAATTTTGGAATTTGTACATTGAAATTTTAAAAAATAATTTTTTATACATTAAATTTATAATTTTTTTAATCCTTAACAAGTGCTCTAATTAACACAAGTTAATCCTTAACTTGGCCACACCTCGGTGGTGTGGCCAAGTCGAGGCAACATATTTTACAGGCTATTTGGTTTGCTACGGTATGGGAAATATGGAAAGAAAGAAACAATATGGTATTTAATGATAGAAAATGCACAAATTTTCTGGTTGTGGACAAAATAAAGTCGACATCTTTCATGTGGTTGAAAGGAAAATTCATCAATCTTCCTCTTAACTACCATGGGTGGTGGCTTTGTCCGTTCATCACTTTAGGCATTGGTTAATTGGTGTTTCTTTTTGCTTTTTCCGCTGAAGCGGTTTGGTGTTGTAATGTAAATATTACCGTGTAACTGTTTGAACTTGGGGTATTTCTTCTTTAGCACATCTTGTGCTGAGAAGGCCCTCTTTGGTGTTTATTCAATTCATTTTAGCCTCTTCAAAAAACATATGGTCCGTCTAATTATTATTTATGATTTTCTTTTGAGAGAGTTTCATGTTAAAAGTAAATCAAAGGGTATGACACGTCTAATTATTAAAAGAGAATAGTGTGATTTAAACATTTCTTAGAGGATAATTTACTTTAAGAAATGATTGATAATGTTGATTTTAATTTTAAAATATATATCATTTACTAAAACACTCTTATTAATTATAGCTATTGGAATAATTTTAGATAATTGAAATTCAATAAACAAGTGAATGTTAATGGAAAAAAATAATAAATGTTGTATTCGTATTATAAAGTAGACAAATAATTTGAGATAATGAAAATTAAGAAAAATAACACCTAATTTGAGACTGAGGGAGTAATGGATTATGTAAGGGCTTCAACTTCTACTACTAGCGTGAAAATTTTGTTGGTGGATAAATAAAAATGTTATAAATAAAATTATAATAAAGGATAAGATAGTGTTTTAATATTGTAAGGATAAAAATGTAAATTAATTTTAAAATCATTTCCCTCTCCTTCTGAACCAAACACATTTGTAATTAATCATCCCCCTCTCTTCCCCTTTATTAAAGTCTCTTATTTCCCTTCCCTATTTGATTAAAATCTATCCCCTCTCCTTCCATCCGTTGAACCAAAGAAGCGCTCTCTAGATCTCGGAGGCCTTCTCAACTATCACTACCCAACTCACCTGTTTTTTTTTTTCCTTCAAAAGAACTAATACCATCGTTTAGATCAAGAAGACTAGCTCACGGCAGGAATGGGTCTTATAAAATACTAACAAAATTATAAAGCTTTACTGAAAAATATTTATTATACTTTTATAATTTTGATTTAATATCTCATTTACATTTGCATATAATCTATATAATGCAATGGATCTTATATCTGCAATTTTAATATTTTTCGACTTATTTTACTTTTTCATCAATATCAATTGACACAATCCAACATTTTGTAAAGAGAAAGAGTCATCATCTTTGACAATGTACAATGTAGTTGCAACTTGCAACCATCATGTATCTTAAGGTCAACTTTTTAAACTCAAAGAAAAATCAAAAAGTAGGACAAAGACATAAGCAACGCGTTTTTCCTTGTTTTTACTTATTCCATTAATAGATCATATAAAACCAACTCAAACCTTAACATTCTATAGTACTATCTCATAACACATACATACATTATACAAATTGCTTCTTTACTTTTCATCAATTTGTTGCCTTGGAATTGGAAGAAATGTGTCCTCTTAGGTTCCTCTTGATCTTTTTCTCAGCTGTGTTGGCCGCTTATTTTGCGTGGACCACCGTGAGCTCCTCCACCACACAGGAGTTTGACTTCGCAGCTCACGACCACAACGATAAATCCTCATCCAACAAGGATCATTTTGGTTTTATCAAGGTATTCCCGGTTCCACATTTTCTTTACGCAATTCAACATCATATTTTGTATTTTCCTATCTTTTTCGTGCTTGTATTGACTTGAAATGTTACTTTGGTTTCAGATGATTAAGAATGGATTTTGGGTATTAGTTGACATGGCCAGTGGGAGGTATCTTTGGAAAAATTTGAGGTCCACAAATAATCATGTCCAACTACTGAACTCTTAAGAGTTCATAGTTTGCAGAAATTTGTAATTCTTTTGTCTATTTTCATCACCAATGTATGTGACAAAAATTTCGTAAATATTCAGAGTTTCGTTTTCCTTCTTTTTCTTATTGGTATTAAAGGTCAATAAGAACATAACATCTTGTAGAAGAGTTCTAGTAATTATTTTGCAAAACAATTTCATCTTTTTTTGTCTCGTTTTCAATCACTTATTATTAAAGGATATTTTTGTTAATTTTATTTAATTTTAAAAAAGAAAAAGATACGCATTAGAGGAAAAATTTGTTAAAGGAATAAACACTTGCACAACGTCATAAGTCGTATAACAAATTAACTACAAATATGCAAATTCAACCAAAAAAATAAAAGACTAAATAAAATAAAACAAAATACTTGGCCAACTTAATCACCATGAATTAAGAGCAACCAACAAGACCATTTCAGCCTAGTGTCCTTGGTCCACTCAATTTGTTTT
This sequence comes from Medicago sativa, assembly GCF_051527215.1. NCBI lineage: Eukaryota > Viridiplantae > Streptophyta > Magnoliopsida > Fabales > Fabaceae > Medicago > Medicago sativa. Next base: position 83,258,027 of record NC_140755.1, on the reverse strand, counting down.
CTTCTTTTTTGCCTACATTTTCGACAGTTTGTTACATCTAATAACTAAATAGTATCCAATTCTGTACTATAAATTTTGTTTTGTAGTGTTATTAGTTCTTCATCTTTTCTCTAATTGTTTCAAGAAGATTAAGAGAGAGAGAGAATGTTGATGTTTAGATTGAAGCTAGAGAAGCTAGGTGATAAACAAGTTTGAATCATAAATGACAAAAAATCTCAATACAACCATTGGTGTATGTTGTTCTTATTGGGAAATAATATTGGTGTTCTTGGTTGATACTTATTTCTATTCTCTTTCACGCTGGAAAAGCTTACTTTATCCGCCACCACGTTGCAAAAAGGTTTGTTCATTCGTTTGTTCACCATCTTGGTCTTGCTAACTAGTGCTCTCAAAACAATGATTAAAAAAAACTATAAATAAAAAATTTGTTTTGGAAATATATACGTTTTAACTTTTATTAAATAATAATTATACTACTTTTTATAAAAAGTTACGGTACTTGTTATAGTGCTTGACAAAAATAACCCTTGGGAATATGATGGCACTGTTTAGATGTATTTGACAAAATTACTAGTAAATAAATTTAGAAATTTTTACATGAACTCTTACATCATTCTTACACACAACCAATTAAAATCAAACATCTCATTAAAATAATAAAAATAATTAATATCATAATTTTTTCTCATTATTTTTAATATTTCTCTCTCATTTTTCCACTTTCTTTAACCAACAAAAACCACCCACCACCATTTATTGTTTCCATTTCCTTAATTAAAATCACGTTTTTTTTAAAGTTAATAACATGTGTCATATTTTTATTGGTTTGGTGTAAGAATAATCTCCACCACCATTTATTGTTTCCATTTCCTTAATTAAAATCACGTTTTTTTTAAAGTTAATAACATGTGTCATATTTTTATTGGTTTGGTGTAAGAATAATCTTTTAGGTAAGAGTTCATGCAAGAATATCTCAAATAAATCTACTCCTCCTTTTTACTAAAAAAACAAGATTGTGTCTTTAATAAACACCGTTTTGATAAATAGGTATTATTGTAATTTACTTTATATAATTTTTTTTTTGTGTGAAAACCTTTTTTTTATATTAAAATCAACGTTCCCTAAAAAAAATATTAAAATCAACGTTGTTTTTCTAACGTAACTGTCATCAACTTGTTTTCTCTAACATTGTTCTTTTGGTGGAAACAATTTTTTGCTTTAAGGTACCTTTGATTTTTTATTTTTTTAAGAAACTTCACAAGAATATTTTTAGAGGAACTTCACAAAGAATTTTGAAATTATAAAAACATGTACAGTATATCTTTTTGAATAATTTCAGAGATCAGAATAACGTTTAAAGAAAAAAATCAAATATATATAAAAAATATTTGATAAAGAATGATTGAAAATATATATACACACACACACTTTCGATACACCGGGAATGTTGACGCCACTAAATTGCTCTTTGTACGATAAGATTAACATATGAGAAAATAAATAGATTTTGGGTGAAATGGGAAGGAGAAAATCTACGTAAAAGCTTGATAAAATTGCACTTTTAGTCCCTAATAATTTGGTCCTTTATCTTTTTTTTTTTTAATTTCAATTTTGTAATTTTGGTCCATTTACATATGAATTTTCAAATTTCACATTTATGGTTTTATTTTCTTATAGTCTTTCATATTCAATTATATGGTTTTCATCTATGTTTGCATAAGAAATGTTAGATTTTAAGCTTGAAAATTCATATAAAGGGACAAAATTGAAACGAAAAAAAGATAAAGACCAAACTCTTAAAATTAAGTTAAGGGACTAAAAATGTAACTTTGTCTAAAAGAATTAACCTTGTTACTATTTGTTTTAACTTGAGAGGAGTCTAGCTAAATCAAAATTTTGTCGAGGAACTGACATGAAACTTGGAAGTGATAAGAAGGTATACATTCAGTTGTCATTGCAGTATTGCAACTACCTTCTTTTGTCTTGTTACATGTGTATAGTGGCAAAACAACATATGGTAGTTCCAATATTGCGATGTTCACTGAATTGAATCCTTCCTAATTCACTTCCAAGTTTCATGTTTGTCCCTCAACCAATCAATGACTCCAACAACATAAGCAAATGTTTGACAAAAAATATGAAAAAAAAAAAACCATCTTCATATTGGTTGTCAAATGTTTTCTTATGTGTTTGAAGTTGTTGGTCGAGGAACTGACATGAAACTTGGAAGTGATAAGAAGGTATGCATTCAGTTGTCATTGCAGTATTGCAACTACCTTATTTTGTCTTGTTACATGTGTATAGTGGCAAAACAACATATGGTAGTTCCAATATTGCGATGTACACTGAATTAAATCCTTCCTAATACACTTCCAAGTTTCATGTTTGTCCCTCAACCAACCAATGACTCAAACAACATAAGCAAATGTTTGACAAAAAATATGAAGAAAAAACCCATCTTCATATTGGTTGTCAAATGTTTTCTTATGTGTTTGGAGTTGTTGGTCGAGGAACTGACATGAAACTTGGAAGTGATAAGAAGGTATACATTCAGTTGTCATTGCAGTATTGCAACTACCTTCTTTTGTCTTGTTACATGTGTAGTGGCAAAACAACATATGGTAGTTCCAATATTGCGATGTACACTGAATTGAATCCTTCCTAGTTCACTTCCAAGTAGGGTTGGGAATAGGCCAGGCCGGCCTACAGGGGCCTACGGCCTGGCCTGTTTTGGCCTGGCCTGGCCTGGCCTGTTTAGTAGATAGGCCTAGGCTTAGGCTTTTTAAAAAGCCTGTTTAGTTAAATAGGCCAGGCTTAGGCTTCCAGAAAAGCCTGTTAAGCCTAATAGGCTGGCCTATTAATACTATTTATTAAAAAATGTTTTTTTATATTAAAATAATTGCATATATTAAAAATATAAATATCTTTTTCTCTATCTAGTAGTCCCATAATAGGCTTTGTTGTTATAGACTTTTAAGTAGGCTTTAATCTAGTTAAAATTTACTTGTAGTTAAATAGGCTTTTAAGTAGGCTTTAAGGCTTGTTTAGCTTATTTAGTAGGCTAAATGAACTATTTGATGGCCTTAATATAAAGTAGGCCTGTAAGTAGGCTTTCAGGCCAGTCCAGGCTTTTAAATAGGCCAGGCCAGGCCAAGAAAAACGGCCTATGATAGGCCATAGGCCAGGCTTAGGCCTGTAAATTTTTTCGTAGGCCAGGCTCAGGCCTATCAAAGCCTGGCCTGGCCTGGCCTATTCCCATCCCTACTTCCAAGTTTCATGTTCATCCCTCAACCAACCAATGACTCGAACAACATAAGCAAATGTTTGACAAAAAATATGAAGAAAAAACCTATCTTCATATTGGTTGTCAAATGTTTTCTTATGTGTTTGGAGTTGTTGGTCGAGGAATTGACATGAAACTTGGAAGTGATAAGAAGGTATACATTCAGTTGTCATTGCAGTATTGCAACTACCTTCTTTTGTCTTGTTACATGTGTATAGTGGCAAAACAACATATGGTAGTTCCAATATTGCGATGTACGCTGAATTGAATCCTTTCTAATTCACTTCAAAGTTTCATGTTTGTTCCTCAACCAACCAATGACTCCAACAACATAAGCAAATGTTTGACAAAAAATATGAAGAAAAAACCAAGCTTTGATCAGCTGATGAAAAAGTTTTCACATATCACGCTCAAAAGGGAAACGAAATACAGCAACACAATATATAAAACAGATCACATTACCAGTGGGAGGTATCTTTGGAAAAATTTGAGGTCCACAAATGATCATGTCCAGCTACGGAACTCTAAGAGTTCATTGTTTGCAGAAACTTGTAATTCGTGTATTTCCAACACCAATGGATGTGACAGAAATATCCTAAATATCAGAGTTTGTTTTCCTTCTTTTTTTTCCCATGTATTTCTTGGTAGGTTAATAAAAACAGAACATCTTCAAGGATTCTAGTAATAATTTTGCATAACAATTTCAGTTTTTTATGTCTCATTTTCATGATCCATCTCCTATGCAGCTACTGCACACAACATATCTACAGGATGCATACATAACTGAAATTTTTATATTCCACACCCCATTAACCATTTCGCACTTTATCTATCACCAACAAATGGATAGAATTTATTTATTTACATTTATTTACTGGAATGTATTATAATGTACAAACACATCCACAATAGAAAAGAATATTGACATCATACAAATTCAGAAGTAAGAAATGCTGGCAGAGGCATGGCCTTTATATTTGGTCAGATTGCAGCTTAATGGACATGTAGATAAGAGTTAACAGAGCACCTTGGGGAATTGGTGCATAGCTTGAAAGGGATGAGCCAACCCACATGGCTACCATAAATAGTGCAACCACACTACTACTGGTTTTCCCACAAACCCAACTTGCAAATGACAAGATCAATGCTAGCATTATGCCACCCCTCCCACCCAAAATCCATGCTATTACATAACCAACTTTATAGCCAGCATCTAATTTCCTATCAAACAATGCTGTCAGACCGCTAAATGTAAGGGAGAGCCGGGATCCTAACGTTTGGAATAATAATAGTGACAAGAATGTTGATCTAAGAACTTCAATAAATGAACCCATTTTTTCAACTAAATTTCCTTCATCCTCCTTCTCATCTGTTTCACTGTTGTAGTAATCCTCGTTGGCATTGTAATGTTCCCAGTATCTTTCACGACGCATTTTCTTCCTCATGTAAGCCCACCTATATCTTCTTACCTCATCTTCAAATTCGGTGTTGTAACTCCATTTTTCTTGGTATGGCTTGTGACTGAATTGAAGTTCCCGATCATACTGAACTCTTGTTGTTTCATTGGATAGTACCTGTTTGAGGATATAAAAATACATATCATGAATGTACTTACAAAAATACATATGCTCTAAAGGACAATGTAAAAGACAAACTTTTAATGCAGTAGAAATTTTGGAATTTCATGAGATGATTCAGTAGTAGTTCTTGATAACAATAAATTCTTGGTAGAAAAAGGAAGTTTGTATTTCATGACAGTTTTATTTTAAATTTGAAATCCGATGCCAGATGGCAAAACAAAAGCACTTATTATTCAAATGTCAACGATAGGTAAATTATCAACGAACCAGCAAAACTGCAAAATAACAGTAAGGTTACCACAAAAGAATCTAAAACTTTTTTCATACCCTAGAAAGATGAAATTAAATCCATGTTACGAGACAATTATTTGAATGTATTTCCATAAAGCAAGAAAAGTTGAATAACGGTTGCTCACTTCATAAGCATGGCGGATACTCTTGAACGATTCAGCAGCATCTAAATCCTTGCTAACATCAGGATGATACTGCACTCACAGTAAAATAATAGTCGTGAGCTTTTTGTTTAGGGATAAATTAGAGACTTACTAATTTTTAAAGCAAACGACCAAATTCATAGATACCCTAGTCTTGAAATATATATTATAGGGGGAAAAATACGATTCAAAAACTAAACATGAAAATTCAAAGAGAAAAAGGGACATGCATCATCAATATAACTAGTTTTACACTGGCATCCAATAAGATCCATCATTTGGCGCTTATCTTTAAATTGTGGTTACAAAGCGTACGTGTCAATATCATCATATGATTGGATGTAAGTGAAAACTATTTTACACTTACGATGCATATTCATTAAACTCAAATTAAAAATGTGTATGTTGCAAGAATAATGTTGGGTATGATGCAACACAAATGATAATAACACAATAATGGTGAGCAAAAAAAAATTCAATTATAAACAACTGAACTAAACCAAAAAGAAGCCAAATTACATAAATTAAATTCTAAAGTGGATCAGTCTAGGGCTTCAACCAAACTGGTCTGCAAATGAAGAGGAAGAACAAACATCCATCTAAATCTTAAAATCAATGGTTCTTCCGTATTTCTGCCTAAGCTTATTCATTTAGCAATGAGTGGCTAGTTCTCTCAATGGCAAAGGATAGAAGCAGACATTAACAACAACGAGTAGCTTCTTGGCATTTGGAAAGAAGAATAATCCATCAACAAGAATCCCATCAATAGCATAGCATCAATGAAAAATTTGTTCATGCTTCAAATTCTCTAATATTCAAGCAAGAAACTTCACCATCAGGCAGAGTCACATAGAATGTAGCTTAGGTTCATCAATTTCATTATCTATCTTCAAAGCTCCATCAGCAAATCAGACATTGTTTGGTTGGCCAGTGGGCAACACTGTGAAAACCATTAATGAATAATGACGCAACCATTTTGTTCATTGTTTGCATTGAAAATTGATGATGAGTTCAGCAGCCAAATGATATAGTATAGGTTTAAATGAAAATCGGTTAACCAAACCCCAACATCAGTTTTGCCATAACGATTCAAGTAGCTAAACCATTTTAAGTTGTGCAATTCGAAAATCGATTACAAAGTCCGGTTTTTATTTTGAATCAAACCACGCATAGCCTTCAATGTAATAAAGAGTTTAAACCTAAAATCAGAAGTCAGAAGCACAAGAAAATCTAGGTCGCATCCAGTTATTTAGGCAAAAAGAGGAACAACAACGTTCCTCATAGGATGAAATGCTACTTCTTTCCAACATTAGCAAAAATCATTCTCCAACAACAACATCAATAACTGTTTTAGGTAAACTCAAGTATTCTAGCCAGCACCTAGACACTGATTCCTAGAGGTACTGAGATTCATGTACGGGGTTAAAATCTCTCAACAAATGATCTTCTATGCGCACTGATCTCAGATCGAATCTCCGACCACATGCTTAAGTGATCTAGTTATCTACCAACCGTGTCCCACCATCTTAGTAACAACTAACACCAGCCGTAATAGTACTAATGAGTTCATTGATTTTGTTTAATTCAGATTTCGTTTACGAATTCTTAATAGTACTAATGTATAAAATAAGTTTCCTAAATATTAAAAATTTCAATTTGATTAACCAAATCAAACAAACGCGTTCTTTATTGATTTTATTTAATTCAGATTTCATGAAATAAAATATTCCAAAAATCGAACCAAACTGATTTGTTACACCATTACTAACACGACCTTTTAAAGAATTTGACTTTACAAGTTATTTTTATTTAAATTATATTTTATAGTAATATTTTAAACATGTCAAAAATTATGTAGGTTTGCATACTTAAATTGCAAAGGACACACGGTTAGCAAATTTATGATGTGGGTTTGTATGCTTATGTGGAAGGAGTGGTTTGCATTGGTGGAGACAACCATTTTGTTCGTGATTTGCATTGAAAGACACCTAACAGATCCTGCCATTTGTATGGATACTACTACTACTACTACTACTACTACTACTATGTTGCATTCGGTGGTGTCATAAGAAGAAAATGGATGATGAGCTAAGTAGCAGCGGAATGATAAATTATAGGTTTTAATGAAAACAAGTTAAGTTAAACAAACAATAGCTATAACAATTCAAGCAATTAAACCATTTCATGTTGTGCAGCTTGAAAACAGATTACAAAACCTAGTTTTATAACAAGATGGCTTTTTATTTTGAATTGAACCATGCAAAGCCATAAATGTAACAAGTTTAAACTTAAAATCAGAAGTCAGAAGAAACCCAAAAAACCTAGGTCCCATCCAGTTATTTAGGGGAAAGGAGGAACAAAAATGCTAATCTTACAATGAAATGCTAATTACTTCTCTCCAACATAAACAAAAATCATTCTCCAACAACAACAACAACAACAACTTTGTCGGGAGAACTCAAATATCCTCAGCCACTAGAGACTAATTCCTAGAGCTACTAAAATTCATTTAAGAGTCTAACATCTCTTAACAGATGCTCTTCTATACGCACCAATCTGATTGAATCTCTGACTACATGCTTATGTGATCCAGTTATCTACCAACCGTGTCCTACCATGTCGGTAACAAAAAACATAATGACAATGATTTCATTTCAAATTCAGAGTTGAGAAGTTCTCGATAATAGAGGAAAATGTAAAAAATTAAAGGTGGTAATGCACTATGAAACACCAACACAGACACAGACACATATAGGCTGCTGTAATTTGAAAAAATGACATGATTGAATGCAATGACATGTCAGTGTCGAACAATAACACGCCTTCAATCAGAAGAAGTGTCGATGCTAATCATAGCAGAATAACACATTGAAGTTTACTCCATATTACAAATTAGATTCTAAACAAAACGAAGAAAATGTTAAAAACAGTTCCAAAGCAAAATATAACACCTTCGTTCAAAGCTACAAAACTAAAATTACAACTACGCATCAAGAGCGAAAAATCAGGAAGCGAATTAGAATACCTTACGAGCGAGGAGACGATAAGCGCGTTTGATCTCAACAGCATCCGCAGAACGCGCGACGCCGAGTACGGTATAGTGGTCGCCTTTGCCGTTGATAGCAGAAGCTGAAGAAGAAGAGGAAGATGCTGAGATGAGTAGATGTCTACGGCGGCGAGGCGCGGCGGAGAGATAGGAAGAATCAGCAGCGGTAGAATGAGCGGTGATGGAGATGGGTCCCACTAGAAGATGCGATTGCATTGTCATTAAGCTAGCTTTTGCTTCAAAATGATAACGGAGTTACAGTGAGGGTGAGGCTGAGATTAGTTTGATGTTTGATATTTTGTGAGGGAGATTCATGACTCATGTCACTATTAAAAAACATTTTTTTGTAAAAGAAATATAAAATTTTCTCTCTCTTTTTTAATTCAATATCTGATCGACTGATTTTACCGTCCAATTCCACAATTCACATGTGAAGGCCACATTTAAAGCCAACAAAAAAAAAATAGTGTTGTATGGATTAGGGTGTGTTTGGTAAAAAGAAGCTATAAGCCAGCTGATAGCTGATAAGCTAGCTGATAGCTAAAAAATTAACTTATGGTTGATAGCTGATAGCTTATAGCTGAAAAGTTAGCTTATTAAAATAAAAAGTGTTTGGTAAAATTAGCTGTTGAAATAGCTGATAAATATAAAATGACGTAAAAGGGCATGTTTGTGTTTTTTTTATTTTTATATATATCATATATACAATTTTTATTACTTAATGTATTTCTTTTTAAATGTTTAAATTTATTTTAAAATATTTTCATCTCCTAGATGATAAATATATTTATTAATTCAATTGTCAATTTTTATTTAACAAAACTTTCTTTTCATGAATTTTACTCAACTAAACTTGCATCACTATTTATTGTAAATTTTATATAAAATTATTTACCATTGAATTAAGAGCAAGTAAAATGGAACGTGAACAAGAAAAATTGAAAAGCCATATCATGATGCTAATATGATGCTAAACGTGGGTAGTTTTTTTAATTAAAATTAAATTAAACTAAATTAATAAAAGGTTAAAATTGGAAGAAAATATAAAAAGTTATAAGCTATAAGCTCAAAAGCTACTTGAATTAGCTTCTCAAAAAAAGCTATAAGCTGATGAGAAAAGCTTTTTACCAAACTGGTCTCATTCTACAAAAACAAGCTTATAAGCTAGTCCAACAAGCTATAAGCTAGCTTTTTTGTGTTACCAAACACAGCCTTAGTCTATAAAAATTAACACTGCGAGGATTCAACTATGATGAGTGTGAGAGTTCCACATGCAAGATGTGTGTATATGTAAATATACAAATTAATCCAATTTCGTTTTCCTCTGTAATTTCAACCAACATGTTAAAGAGTTTTACATCAAATAAAAGACAGCATGAACTTAACTATTTAAAAAAAAATATATTATGGGATCACACTAATTTTCTTATACTCCTTTTCTTAGACAGACATAACATTATCAATTAGTTTGCTTTATTTTCTTCTTTCAAAAGCAGGCATAATACCCACAAGCACAAGATGTGTATCTATGGTAAAATACAATTAATTCAACTTCGTTTCAATCTATAATTGCAACCAATATGTTAAAGAGTTTCATTGTTTCAAAAAAACAAAATGTTAAAAGAGTTTCACATCAGATAAAAGACAACAAAAATATGTATTTATAAGTGGGGGTAATCCTCACCTTATAAGTCAGTTTTACGGAATTATGTTAGACTCACCCACCATTTATATCTACACACCAAACCAAGTGTTTTTTTATTTTAAAAGACCAAACTCATAATGCGGATAGTTGGTTCTTGATAGTACTCATATAGTAGTAACAAACTAGAAGAAGGTAAAGAAAAACATTGGAAAATGGTGCACTAACATGAGCCATTGCTTTCTCACAATAATAATATGTTACATTATTTGATCTTATGTGAAAAAGTAAGTTGAAGAAGCATCACTAATTGTTGTATTTGAACTACATAGGAGAGGTGTTTTGGGGCGTGCTGATTTGCACTGTGTCGGAGGGTGTGGGTGTGAAGAATCGGTATCTCATTTTTTTTTTCGAGTGCCCTGATTTTTCAGGTGTATGGTATGCTATTTGCTAATGGATCGGGATTTCTACGGCGTTTCAAAAGGAAAGTCTGTCGCATTTGGAACATTTTGAAGGGTTGCTCTCTGGTAGAAGAACAGTCGCAAAGCGAGTCAGTGTGATTTGGTTCGCGTGCATATGGAGTATTTGGAAAGCAATAAATGGAAAGCTTTTTCAAAATAAGGAAGTTTGTGTTGACAAAATGATCGAAGAAGCGAAAGTGGCCTCGTGGAATTGGTTGCATATAAAATCAAAGATCCTTGACTATAACATTACTTCCTGGTGTTTAAATCCTAGAGTGTGTCTCGGTAACATCACAGTCTAATTCAGCTGTATCTGAAATACCCGAAGTTGCGGCAGTTTGGCAATTTTTTGATTTGTAGTCTGAGGAGGGGGTCTGTCTGAGGTGTTGTCTTGTTGTTGCTGGCGGTGGTGTTTCGGCCAGCCTTCTGAAGAGGGGACGTTCTCTTAGTGTCTTGTCCTTGAGCTTTTGTTTGGAAGCAGAGGGAGTCTTGTGAGTCTTGTTGTGCTGTGTGTTTTAAGGAGCAAAATAATGTTAATATTAAATCAGTTCAAGTTGACAGCAAGAAGAGGCTTTGTGGTACTGTTGCATTCTTGGCAATCTATGGGGAAAAGCTTTAGCTTCAAGATTGGAATTGTTGGCAGCAAGATGCTTTGTTTTGAGTTCAAGCTGTGCTTAGACTCACAAATGGTCCTTTCATGTTTTAGAGGAATCAAGTGCTCTTTAGGTGTGTGTTATCGGATCACGTTGTTAGAGAATCCTTGGTCGTATCTCAAAATCCTAGCTCTTTTCGCTCCGGAGTAGTGGATGATGTTCATTGCATTGTCTGCGGTCTTCCGATAGCTCGTTAGTGGCTTGGAGCGAGATCCTAAGGTGTCTCTATCTTTCCGATCTTCGGTGCCTTTAGTTGCTATCTTGGTGCTTGAGTTTTATCTCTTTTGGAGTTTTTTGCATCCTTGTTGTTGTTTGTAGTGTTCAGGGGGGTTTTGTCTTTGCAATCTTTGATATTTTCTTGTATTTTGACATTCTTATAGCATATCTTGTGCTGTAAGATGTTTTTATTTTATATATTAATTGTTAGCTTTGCATCTTAAAAAAAAAATATGTTGTATTTGAATACATTGTTTTCTCTCTCAAATACATAAAATAGAAGAAATAGAAATTAAGTTCCTAAGAATAGCCGTGATGGATAAAATACGCTTCGAGCATATCCGAGAATACATCATTTTTTGTGCAAAAGTTATATCTTTTTAATTCCTTAAACAACGTTACCTCCGGGAAATTTGTTAGCATTTTTTATTAAAGGGTTAAATATTTCGCTTTTAATCTCTACAAAATAAATCATACTTTTTAGTCCTGTAATGCCAAAGAAAAATTTATAGGGACCAAAAATATTGTTGAAAAATCACACTTTCTGGACCAAAAATGCTGACAAATTTTTTTACGGGAACCAAAAATGTTGCTGCCAAATTTTAGAGGGACTAAAAATGCGGATGTAAAATTTTACATAGATTAAAAAATAAGATTTTATTTTATAGAGACTAAAAACAAAATTCTTAATATTTACAAACACCAAAAACATATTTAACCCTTTAAAAAAACATATTTAACTCTTTATTGAATAATCGTGAAAGAAATCAAAATGTATGTCCATATACTTATCACACCAAATGATCACTTTTTATTTTTTGTTTTTAAGTATATTTAATTTACTTTTATATATATATATATATATATATATATATATATATATATATATATATATATAATAGACGAAATTACTCTTGCAGCCCCTTAACTTAATTTTTGGTAACGATTTAATTTTTTTTCACGTTGTATTGGTCCTGCAACTATGTTTGAATATGAATTTCAAGCTTCAAGTATATCCGTCATTTTCATGTGAGTTCTTAGTCTTAAATTTATGTTATGCACCAAAAGCATATATTTGAAAATCCATATGCAAACATGTGAAAAATACCAAATGGCATGAAAAAGGGATAAAAGACCAAATTATTAATTAAGTTAAGAGACGACAAAAATAACTTTGTCTAATATATTTAATAATTTTTAATAATTTATTCAATAGTTATATTTCCCATAAAAAAAGTCAATAGTGATATTTCTTCTTACATATTTAATACTTTTGGATTATATTTATTATTTATTTATTAATTTTTGTTTGACTCGTATTATTTGTGTTATAATTGTTGACTAAATCATTTTTATAGTTTTTACATGAATGATTACTTTTGGGGAAAAAGTAAGTAAAAAATTGAAAGATCTAAAAAATTGTTAAATATTTATAAAAAAAATCATAAGTTTACGACAAGTTTAATATTAAACAAACTTTTTTTTTTTTGGTGAACAATATTAAACAAACTTAATGCAATGTTAGTCCATATATTTTACCAAAAATACGATTTTGGTCTCCCTATTTCAAAATCCTGATTTTTGGTCCTCAAATCCACAATTTTTCAATTTTGATCTAAACCCAAATTCTTTGCCTGAAAATTGGTGATTCTTTTATCCAAAAAGTGAAAAGTGATAATTTTTAGTTTTAAAAGTGAAAATTGGGGTCGGATTTTACCACTTTGGATGCAAAGTTCATTACTTTTAGGGTTAAAAATTTGTGTTGTACTCAAAATTGCCACAATGTTTGAAATTAGAGGATAAAAAAAATCCAGATTTTAGGTGGGTTCTAAAATCTTATTTCGGGTAAAATAGGGGATCAAAAGTGTATTTAAGACCAGAAAAAGAAATAATAAAAGTAATTTTAAAATCCAATTTTCAAAACTTTTTCAACATTTTCTAAATAAAAAAACTTTTTCAACATATTCATAATTAAAATTATAAATCAAATAATTTAAAAATATTTCCAACTGTTAAACAAAGAATATTTTTTTGAAGGGGTAAACATACATATATTGTCATCCCCTAAAAAAACAATATACTAAAATATTCCTAAAAAATATTAAGATATAATATTTTTTTGATAATCATATATTTTTCATTTGTATTTTAGAATTTGATATGATAATTGATAATGGTCATTATATACAGTTTTAGGTCAATTAATTTTTTTTTTTAAAAAGTAATTAATTCGTGTGTGTTTACCATGTTGAAAACTCTTTAAAAAAAAATATCATCTACCAATTTGCCCAATTGAAAAATCTTTTAAAAAATATCAGCTACTAATTTGCTTACCAATTGAAAAATCTTTTAAAAAGTGTCATCTACCAAAATCGTTTTTCATTTGAATAAATTTTTATTTATTTTCTTGTTTTAAAATATTATCATTTAAGATAAATGTATAAAGACCAAATCACTACCCAAAAAAAATGTATAAAGACCAAATGAAAACTCCTACTATTTTTTTTAATTATGAGGGTTGACTCTTTAAAAAAAAAGTAACTAGAATAAATATCATATTCATATTTGATTGACGTGGTTTTATTAACTAACAAATTCAAGAACGTTTATTAGTCAAAAAAAATTTCAAGAACGTTTAGCCATCAAAAGCTACAACTAATAAATTTATTGTTTGACCAAAATTACAATTCATTTACTTTTTGACCAAAAAGTTTTAAACATGTTCTTATGTTTTTTTTGTGATGAATAAGTCATTAAATATTTTCTTCAAAAATTAAATATTTACACAGTTGATTCTACTTTCATATTTAGTCTAACATGTATTATTATCACATCAAATTATAAAATACAAATGAAAATTAACAAGATCAAAATTAGACTATCATGTATCATTCACAATAACAAGATCAAAATTTTAGATAAAGATTAAACCAGGTCATATAATTTTGATTATTGAAACATTATAATGTAATGCTCACTATCATGTTATTTATATATTATTTTGATGAATATAAGATGTAAATGGCTAAGTAAGACTTTTGATAATATACTTAGATGAAAAGTGAAGTTTGTACAAACATTATTTATGTTTTTAAATAACTTATTTAAAAAAAAATATCGTTAAATGAGTTTTTGAATGACTCCCGGTATGATTTTTATTTTATATTTTGAATGAGTTTTTATTTTATTTTATTTTATTAATATGTCGTTGTTCAGTGAACATATTGACAGTCAAATACATTTCCCTTCTTTAAAAAAAATAAAAGGGGTCAAATACACTTCCTCTAAAAGAAGGTCAAATACATTTATTTTCTGTATTATAGAATGGTAAGTGTTTGTTTTGATTTGTAAACAGCTATACAAAAGAAATCCCAATTGTAACATTATATATTTTTGACCAAAAATTCAAAAAAAAAATTATTATCTAGAAAAAGCAAAAGACAATTATGTTATGAATTTAAAATTGATTAATTTTAGAATAGGCATATAACTTTTATATTAATTAAATTATTTATTTAGTGCAATAGTAAAACAAAATGATAGAAATTTATTTAAATACTTAATTTTGACAAGAAATTTATTTATTTAAATTATCATCTTTATTTTTATTATATATTAGTACATGTAGAGGGAGGTGTTTGTCATAATTTTTCTCATAACTATGGCGAGATACTCAAATGATACGGAAGAAACGAGTGAAGAATCTACTGGCAGAAGCAGGAATCATCAAATATTTCAAAGGCTAGGAGTAGAAGAGGATGAGTCAAGTGAAGGAGAGGGAAGTGACACTAACAGCTATACATCTGAGCAACTCCCTGAGACTGATGATGATGATACATTTTCCAGCAAAGATATGTTGGAATGTAACTTTTGCTATAAATCTTTAAGATTTGTTGTCTTTGTGGTATTTTTCTTCCTTATATCTTCTGGTTTTTGTTTTATTTTGAGCAACATTCTAGCCATTTATAAATTGTTGGTTTATTACATATCATTGTCAAATCAAATTGAGGCGAATTCTCTAATTTAGATCTTTAAAAGAGGTAAAATATATACAAAACCACGGTCATAAATATGTAATATTCAAAGGGGGTGTTTCCTAGACACCTCATAAACATATACCAATTTTTTCCATAGAAGTCAAAAAAATTATTCATTATTTTTTTTATTTAATTTATTATTTATAATAGTGATGGTGGTGGGAGGTGACCAACCTCCGGAGCACCACCACTAATGCCGGAGCTTCACTACCGCCATTGTGGGGTTATCGATATATGTCAATATTTGTTTAGATTCTTTCATAAGTTTGTTTTGAATATGAAATTCTAATTAATTGGAAGCATTGTTTGTGCATCCACAAATAGTTCATGACACATTTATTGTACAGTGATCTAGAAAAAATATTACATTGATTTGCATAAAAAAAATTAAACATGATTAGAATCTATCAAATGAAGTCATACATGTCACATTGAAGTGGCTAAGATTCAAACAATTCATGTCACATTTACAATATACTACACTTACCTTTGATGCTCTATTTTACACTTGTTATTTGTCATGGTTTTCTTTATCCGCACCATTTTATATCCACAATTGAGTGATTCCTTATTTATTTTTTTTATTTTATCAAGTTCTTTGCTCAACATTTGAACCCTTCAAACAAAATTATGAGCAAACCCTAATACTATATTTTTTTTGACATCATTTCTTCACTTCAGTGTATCAATGGGCATATTCTCTGCGCCTCATGCAGTAGCAAAACCAATTCGTGTGTTATTTGTGAACCTCACACTCAACATAGTCATGTGAAAGTAGCATGTGACTATGAACCATACGGTTGCAAGGAGGTGGTAAGCTACACCCAAATACATGCACATGTTAATTCATGTCATTTTTCTCCATGTCTATGTCCACAAATAAATTGCAGCTTCCAAGCCAATTCAACAGCATTAGGAGAACACTTTATGATAAATCATCCACTTCGTGTACCGCCATTTAAATATGATCAAGTTTTCTTTACATATGTGCACGTACATGACGATGTCACTATTCTTCAAGGGATAAGCGATGGAGAACTATTTGTCATCACATGTAAGAGTGAATATATTTATAAAATGCTGAGTATTTATCATATTGGGCCCAGTAGACGCAAGCCAGAGTATGTTTTTGAAATGTTGGTTCTACCTCATGAAAAAGATAGTAATGGTGTTCTACAGCTGAAATCTGAAGCAGTGAACGTCGACGACCGCACATATCCTTCATCAAGTTCAATTTGTGTTCCATATGGTTACTTTAAAGATCGACGTCTCTCTATAAAAGTTCGAATAAGTAAGATTGGAGTCAATCCTTAGGTCTAATTGAGAGAGGTTTAACCTTTGCTTATGAAATTTGGTTCTTGTTTGTTCTTAATTTGTTCCTTTTGTTTTGTTAATTTGTGTCATGTTTAAACTTGTCAAACATGTGTTGTTCAAGGATGCACATGTCCTTTATTCTATGAAGTTTGATGTTGACTTTTTAATGAAATATGTTTGTTATTGTTAAGTTTGAAACAAAAAGGATTCTGATATAATCTCAATCTACAATTGTTACTCCAAATTTTGCTGGTTATATATAAACCAGCAAAATTTTGGATGTATGTCTAAATTTTGTTATTCGCAACAAAAAGAATTTTTTCAAACTCAAGCCCAATAAGAGGAACGCACATGAGATGTAGTATGCAGGAGTTACCTACGAGTTATTTACAATGGTCGCCATTGTTCGTTCATGGTCGCCATTGTTTAAGCCTATCAAACTCAAACCGATTTGATAGGACTTTTAAAAAGTCTTGAACTTGTTTATATAAAATAAACATGACTTCAGTTAGATGGTAGGTTCATGTAAGTCAACCTGATCTATTTATACCCCTTAATACAACATCAAAAGATTCGACTAATATGTTTTTTTAGAAGATATATTGATGAGTTAGCGAGGAAAGTCACAAATGTTTTTCATGTAGGGAGTGATCCTTCTTAGCTTTGTATCCTTTCTGTGCATGGTTTTTCCTTTTCTTGGTGAACCCCAAGAACTTATGTTTAGCAACAACTGTGTTGAGCTGTTGTGGAAGGCGTCTATGTGGTGGTGCTTGCAAACTAACAGCTTCCAAACAAAGATTATGGATTAATCAGAGGTGAGATTATGAATGACCCTCACGATATATAGATTATGAAAAAAGCTGAGTTTTGGTTACAAGCTAGTGGAGAAAGGTACGGTTGCAGAGAGAGAAAGATGAACATGGGGATTTTGTTTCATATTGTAGGAAGTTAAGCGTTAGAGAGAAAAGAGTGGCTTCTAGGGTGAGGGAGCTACTAAGTCCCTCACCATGAATCATGTGTAATAATATTTAGATTAAATATGTTCACATATTTTATCATGCACAACACTACATTAGATCTCTTTACTTCTCACCTTCTCTTCTTGTTTTTTGTTTTACCCCTCTTCCCGACCACCACCGCCACCCATACCATCACTAACTCAAGCCATCTTAAACAATTTAGAGGCTATATTTTGAAAAAGACATTTCATTACATCATAAAACCCTAAACATTTCATCAAGATAATGATACCTTAATCAAATTTTTTATAAATATACCCAAACAAACATATTGATTGTTGTTGTTCGTTGAAGATTGGGAAATTAGAAAAGGTAGCCATTAGAGAGGTGTTTGGAATTACTAGTGTTAGGGGTGGTGGTGGGATAGAGGTGTTGCAGTTGTTAGGATGGAAGAGGGGTGAAACTCAAAACGAGGATAGAGAAAGAAGAAGAGATATCCAATATGACAAAATTTGTGAGCACTTTTAATCTAAAGGTTATTACACCTGGTGGATGATTTGAAAATGGCAAGCTGCATTGTTGGCTTCCGTATATTTTCAAATCAGAAATTGGAAATAACATAACTCACACCCGTGGAACTAATGTTGGATCCAAAATCATGATGAAGAACAAGAGTCGTCTTCTTGTGTGAATGTGTTCAAGAAACATGAAATTTTCTCAATTTCAAAGGCCTATCGTTCTATCTCTGATTTTATATTGTGTAAATTGTTAAGAGTTCCACATCGTATAGGTGATAGCCTGACAACGTATTTATAAGTGGGGCAATCCTCGCCTCACAACCCGGTTTTTTGGTTGTGTTATGCCCAACCGCGATTTTTAAGATAAATCTCATACCAGAAATATTCAATTAAGTTGATTAGTGAGTGGGAAAGGTAACAATAACATTCATGTGAAAATTTCCACAGAAGATAAGATCAAAACAAGTAACTTAATGATAAGTTGAGATATAATTGGTTAAGATAGTTATGTTTCCTTTGAAATGCCTAAGTTACTCGGTGGTGATTCAAGATTTTGTAGAATCTAAGTGCAGAATAGAAACATGGTGTATTTTTCATCTTAGATTCTTAGTTAAAAAATAGAATGGTATTAAGAATCTCTAATCTAAGTTAACAAGTATTCATTCACTATGGTTCTAAATCTTATGTTTAGGCATTTAGGTTAGTTTAATGTGTCCATTAACTAATCTTCCATATTAGCCACTTGAAATTCATTAACATTTCCAATATTTAAACTAAGTTTCTCAATCCTTGAAATATAAATTTAACATAAACATAAAGGGCTAAAAGCGTTAAGCATTTATACATCACTTTAAACATAACTTATCAAATTCCACACAATCCAACATATGTGTTTTAGTTCATAGTGAGCAAGACACAAAGCATACAAGAAGAACCAGAGATGCATGACCATTTCAACTTAAAAACCTTGGAATGAAGCACATGGAGAACAATGTGGTTTGTCAAGCATGTGTGCTGCAACTCTGCTAAAACAGTTGAGGTATGGTAGAAGGGGATATAGATATGAATGCCAATACTTCACCTAGTGTGTAATGCTAATATGTCAAAGGGGGATGAGTCGATCTTCACTCCTTATGTTTCTAAGAAACAATAAAAGCAAATCAAGTTGCAACAAGCCAAGAGAACAGGCAGTGGATATAATACCTGATCAAGAAGGGGTAGCTCTAAATAGTAAATATCATTCTCATTGAAGGATCGGGAAAGGGATTGACAATTCTTAGCCAAGAATTGTAAAACTTATATTGGATATTACTCCATATCTCATCTTTGTAGCTGAATCCATCATCGACAATTCAATTTCTAATAAAGTTTCTTCTTGCTTACAAAAAAAAAACATAATTTATATTCTGTGACATATGTTTTTTATTGAATATGAGACATAATTGTCATTAACTAGAAATTCATTGTGAATGTAGCATGAATGATACATTTGTAGTATTAACATTGTTCCAAATTTGATTACTCATGTCTTGTTCAATTTTAGTAAAATATTATATATGTTCTTCATTTTTATTATTAAAAATGACAAGAGTCCACTTTTGAACCATTTTTAAGAGGTCTATATTAGACACACTCAAAAGTTCGATTTAAAAATGTATCAAACACAGTCAAAAGTTCGATTTAAAAATGCATCAGTTGTATTTTAGCAAAAGTTATTCTGTTAATGAAGGTTTCCCAATTGATAAAGAGCATACTCACTCGTATGATTGGTTAGTCTCCAAAGCTCAACTTACCTAAACTTTTTTCTCTAAAAAATAAATTAAGTTATTATCCTTAAGTTCTCTTTTTTGTGTTAGCAATTTTCTCTGTATTTTTTTCTTAAATTTTGAGTGTTAATTTTATGAATTTAAGACATTTTCCTAAACAATCATGAAAGCCATTTTTTAAAGTTGGAAGTCAATTAATCCGTACAATCAAGCAAGCAAGATGGGTAAACTATCGGATTTAGGAGAGAAAATTCTGCGTGCTCTCAAGAAGATGAGCAATGACACGGTGATCGACGAGGTAGCCCGCAAGAATCGTTGCTTCGGCGAGATTAGCATGTCTTTATATCATTCCATCATTGAACCCAATTTAATGAAAGACATACATGACTAAATGAGGAACGTTCTTTGCAATCATCTTCATCTTGATGTTGCCACCGTTCATAAGATCGTCCAACAAATTGTGTTTAACGAACTGTGCAAAATGTTATATCCTCAATATCCTTGTTTTGTTCCTTAAAAAGGGAAAACAAGGGTTGTCATGTTTCTTGGTGCTCAAGGTTTGTTATTGTTACCTGTTAATTACGTTATAAATTATGATCATTCTTTATGTTTATGCTATATGTGCATTTGTTACGGCCTATTTCCGAAAGCCAATTTTTATTTTTATTTTTGAAACGGCAAATTTTATTAGGCAAAGTCAGCGCAAGGAGCATATAACCTGCAATAGGAGGAAAAAGAGTACATACAACGAGAGCCATAAAACCAAGGCAACTCTCCACCAAGATAACAACTCGATAAAAAAAACCGTAGAGTCCAAATTCTATGACAGAACAGGAACTAAAACAAAATGGAATTACAGCTAAAACAACACCTAACCACAAAACAGATCTCCTAACAAAACACCCTATAATCACGGCTGCTGCCAACTGCTACTACAGCACCACAGAAACCACCCCAACAACTGGACTGCTAGCAGCACAGCAACAACACAACCGCAGAAAAACCAACAGCAAAAACAGCACTGCACCAGGTTCTAAAAAACACTCCCAACAGCTGCGAAACCGCCTAGGAAACCTCCTCCAAGCCAACTGCACCACCTGCCAGACCCCACGACTGAAACCCCCCGCCTGGCACAAAACAAAGCAGACCACACCAGACACCTACAGCAAGCCCGCAAAGGGAAGAAAAAACCAGCAAACACACCAGCTACCACACCAAAACAGACAGACCTAAAGGCCCTGGCAGCACAACAATACCTGCAAAACAAACACAGCACCAGCAAGCATATGCCACGCCCAATTAATTCTAGTATATTTTCTTTGCAGAAACCAGATCTTGTTATATTGGTTATCAATGGCAATATTGGCCAGAATGCTTTTGATAATAAGACTCGTAATCGGCATTGACAGATAGTGGTGACATTGGTGCTGTAATTCTTACTAAAATGGTTGGCCATGCGCCCATGCCATGGGTGGTGGTTCTCTTAGTGCGTAAGTCATCCACCAATTCACTTTAGAGATTAAAATAAGAGATCTTAACCGTTGAAGAATTCATTTGTTGGTATTACATGCATACCTATTGATGTGTTAAAATGTATTTTGTAGATACTTTTGTTTACATCTGTGTTGGGTACATTGGTCTCGTTAGTGTTGTATGTGCAGTGTTGCAACAACAAAGAATCCAGTCATATTCATAGGAACTGATGAACAAACTGTGTTGTGTACATTGGTCTCGTTAGTTTAGGGTTTGAAGCTTTTGAAGTCAAACTGTTTGCTAGTCGTCTATTAAGCATGGGTAACTGGTCTGAGTTTATGGACAAAATTTATGAAGTGCCTGAATAGCTGCCTCGAAACCTACCAGAACGAAGAAAAAAAATCCGACTTTCGAAAGAGTGTTTTCATCCATTGTTGCAATTCTTGTTTAAATCTGAATGAGACCTTCTAGCTGTAAATTAACAAACCCTTTTAAAAATGGAGTGTATACTTTGATGTCAAATACGGTGTCTTTGGATTTTTGTCTGCATTTATGAAATGCACGCAAGTTAGTTGTAGAACATAAAAAGCAAGAGAAAGCAAGAGCTATAAACATATAGACAATATACAGAAGTGTTTGTATTTTGATGTTCAAATAACATATCTCTATAAAAGGTCATGGTTGTGTTGGCTTTCAACATGGTGAGAAAACACTCGATTGTTGTGTTGGCTTTAGACATAGTGAGAAAACGCTCAATTGTTGTGTTGGCTTTAAACATAACATGATAACTTGCATTAACCTGGTTATACTATGGGGGAAAAATATATTTTTGTTGTGTTTACCATACTCAACTTTCTTGTAAAAAAAAAAAAAAAAACAGATCAATTTTGGTTGCAATAAAACCATTAGTATAATTTCTTAAAATTTATCTGAAATAATTTCAGTCCTTGCAAATTAAGTAAAAAAAATAGTAAGGTCTTGGATAAATCTAAAAGAACCAAAATCTAATGGATAGAATTTAGAGAGAACAAAAAACACCCAAGTTTATATTCTAACGGAATTACAATGGGTCTTAATTCAGAACTTTGGGGAATCTATTTCCACCATGTTCTATTATAAACTACAGTTCCCCAAAACTTAGAAGAGCTCCAATAGAAGTGCTCTCTTTTATAATAATTGCAACAACTTCTACACAGCTCATTATTTATTGGTTTCATCCTTCAAAAGTATTTCTTTTCATATGAAACCAGTCCATGAATTCCTCCTTCAACCTGTGCTGCTCCAGTACGAACCTGGACAAAGCAGATAACGTAATTGAGTAACAATACATTATGGTGGAGGAAAGATGTTTAGAGAATCCATTGTCTTCAAAAGCAGATAACGTAATTGAGTAACACATTACATTATGGTGGATGAAAGATATTTACAGAATCCATTATCTTCAAAAGATTATGAGAGACCAAATTGGTTCTTAAATGACATTTTTTACTACAAAAAATTATTGATAGTGGAACCAAACTGCTATTGTTCGAAAAAAAACAAAAGATAATCATTTGAGGACCAATTTGATGTTAATGATCTTTTGCATACCAATCTGGGGAGTTTATATGAAATCTCAAGCACAGTTGTATTCACACAAAACACTTATGGCTTCTAGCAAATTACACGGTCAGATGAAGACGAAAATCCCCTTGGACCATCGACAATTACATTACAGTACGTTCTCCTCTTTTGATTTTCAATTCAAGATGTTTACAGAACCCAACTAATTAGAATTTTTTTTTTTTTTAGTCTTTACTTCTATTGATTTAATCCTTTCCGGTGGAAAGAATTAGAAATCTTGTTACAAATCAATTCACATATAACTTTAATATATTTTATGAAAAATAGCACTACCCTCGGTTATGCTTAAATGACAACGAACATCACTTTTATTTTTAAATAAACAAACACACTCACCACTTTTATTTATTGGAGAAATTGCACTAACCTCCCTAAAGCATGTTCAAATGACACACACCCCACAATATTTGTCTTTTTTACAAAATAGATAGGAGGTGAGTGTAATTGATGACAGGTCAGTGTCTTTTACAAAATATAAGAGGTGTATGTCTCACTATTCTCATGGGAGGTGAGTGCAATTTCTCTTATATTTTACCTTTTTCATGTTTTCTTGTTTAAAGAATGAAATGGATGAAATGGCACACAACACAGAGCTTTTATAATTAATTTTAGAGTTACTTTATCCTATTACTGTTATCCTAACTTTTCCACGGGCAATACTTATGGATACAAAAGCCAGTGAAAAATGCTATGTGCATGAGTTAAATAGAAGATTAGGCAGTTAGTCAACAAAAAACATCAACCATTTTGATTGCGTAAATGAAACAGCTACAATAACGGATTATGCAAATAACCAGAGCAAGAAATAAGAATACTCAGTCAACCATACCTCTAGCCTTAACACCCTGGATCTAAGAAGGTCATGTGCAGACTGCAGAGAGTTGGCACCAATATCTTGAAAACCTTGCCTTACTGCTTGCATGGTATATGGAATGAACTTCAACACAGAACCCTTGTCTTTAACGGCTCCAACAACCCCTTGGGCAATTTTAAGCTTTGCTGTATCACCGAGGTACCTTTGATCACTGCCTTGAGTCATAGCTTCAAGGGAACCCATTCCTCTATACTTTTTGACACGTTGGCCATTCTGGAGCAAAAAAAAAAAAAGCAAAAAAGCAGCTATGCATGTTACAAGTGTATATACGAAACTAAATGACAGGAAACAAGGAAAACACCAAAGAAAGAGTAAGAAATGTAAAAATGTTATTATAGTATAGTTGTTTCCATATACACACCAAATAAAAACAACACGTCAGTAAGAATTTAATCATCTTTTCATTAGCATCAATTTCTAACCGAAATACTTTTCACATTCAAAAGACTAACACGCCAACCACACGCATCAAGATACACAATCTTTTTCTACAGTTCACTATTTTTAAAAAGGTTTTCAGTACAACACTTTCATCCACACACAGCACAAGCTTCAAATCTTACGAAAAGGATACCACAATTCACAAGTTTTCATCAGGGGTTGGTACCTGATATACATAAGCCCCGGGAGCCTCGAGACTACCAGCTAAGAAGCTTCCCATCATAACAGTCGATGCTCCCAACGATAAAGCTTTTACGATATGACCAGAGTTTGAGATGCCACCATCAGCAATGACAGGAACTCCACTTTTATAAGCAATGGATGAGACCTTGTAAACAGCAGTTCCCTGTCAACCACAGACTCGATATTAAGAATCAGGGCCTTGAGCAATATCTGGAATTCGTTAGCAAGAACATGAAATGTTAAAAGTAATAACTTCAAAAGTTTGTGTTATACAAGTGAGAAAATCATCACTATCTAAAGGTTCATCTCTGACCCTTTTATTTTTAATACTTTCTTGAGAATGGTTATAGAAAGAAGAGATTGCTCCACTCCAGGTCAGGGTATGCCACACAAGCCCCACGGCTTATTGTAGCAACAAAGGATCATTGGTAAGAATTGAACATTATATAAAATATTTCTATATGCAGTCACAAGCACATTGTAGCCACAGTAATAGTTTAGTGAAAGCTCAAAACAACACGTACGGTTTGTTTGGACTGGCTTATTTTATCTTATCTACTGGCATCAACTTTTGGGAGCTTATTTGGGACAACTTATGAAAACAACATATGACATCTAAGTTGCATGTCAATTTGAACCAAACATATGCATGCATAACTGGGTTATGTTAACTTTGTGTGATACATAAGAACTTATATGATAAGTTCTCATGTAAGTTGTTTAACCAAATATGGTCACAATCAAGGCTTTATCAATTGAAAACACACACCTACAACAACAATCCAAAGCCAGATGCAACAAACTGTTCAAACTTTGATCTTAAAAGACAACAAAGACAAGACTATATACCTGACCACGCCCAACGGCGCAAACTTCCTGAGTAGTACAAATAGAACCAGACCCCATACCAACTCTCAACCCATCAACACCAGCTTGAATCAAATTCTCAGCTTGATACATAGTCACGACATTCCCACCAATAACATCTAACTCAGGATAAACCTTCTTCACATGTTTAATCATCTCCAATTGATAAATAGAATTCCCTTGTGAACTATCCAAAACCACAGCATTCACACCAGCTTTCACCAAATGCTCTAACCTCTCCTTATCTTGTTCCCTCGTCCCAATCGCCGCCCCCACCATCCACTCTCCATCCGCTCCAACCGATCCTCCGGTCACCAACTTCGGATAGCCTCTCACCCTCTCAACCTCCTCTTTTGTCACCAAATCCACCACCTCTTCATCCTTCACCAAAGCAACAACATTTCCATTTCTCTTCTTCATTTCCTCTTCAATCTTCGCAAGGTCAGAGTTCCACGGTAGAGAACCCGGTGGAGCCTCCATATAATCGGAAACTCTCACGCCCTTGTCATTTCGATTGGACCAATTGGTCTTCGAAACAAAACCGAGAAATTTTCCAGTAGAATTACCAGATTCTGTTACTAAAATAAAAGGTGAATCAGCGAAATCGTCTTCAGAATCAATTACTGCAGAAGGAGAGAAGAAAACCGGTTCAGAGAGGATGGGCACACGGCGGGACTTAGCGGTCCGGACGATAGCAGCCTGACGTGAAGGAGTGTTGTTAGGATGAATAACAGCGATTCCACCAAGTGCGGCCATGGCAGAAGCCATAGAGGATTCGGAGACAGTGTCCATAGGAGAAGCGACGAAGGGAGTTGAAAGGGGGATGTTACGACTGAGACGGGAGGAGAGGTCGACTTCATCAGCGGCGAAGTCGATGTAGTGAGGGAGGAAGATGAGGTCATCGTAGGTGTAAGAGAAACCGGTGTTGAAAAGCTTCTCCGCCGCGTAACCGTCTTCGATTGGCGGAGGAGTGAAATCCATAGTGGTTGTCGGAGAGAAGAGAGAGTGAAGTAGGTTTTTCAACTACGGTGGCGGCTATAACAGTTAGCGTAATGTAATGCAGTGTTGAAATGTGTTTGTAGTGGATTTTGAGCCGTTGGATTTTTAGAATATTGTAATTTTCGATAACTTATTTTAATCATTTTGGTGACTCAATGCATGGAAATGGAATCCAAGTCATCATCATGTTCAGTTCATGTCACTGTCTCTTGTTCTGTTGTGTATCACGGCTCCTTCTCTAATCTACTGGATTTGGAGTTGATTATTTTTACTGCTATGGAATTGTATGGATAAAATTTTGAATTCATCTAGTACAAGTACAACCAACTTGTCACACTTTCTCTTCTCACTGACCATTCTCCCTCTCCTCTTTTCATTTTGTTGACAAACAAACTATTCATTTTATCCAGATGAACTTTTTTTTCAATGGAAAATGTTGGTATTTTGATTATTAAGTTTGTTTTCTCCTTATCTGAATTTCAACCATGGATATCTAATTTTTTAGCCCTTAACTCAAATAGTTCAGAACTCAACTTTTCATTTTACCCCATAAATTATTTGTCAAAGTCTTTGTTTGGGAGTTTGGAGGGGAATGAAAGGAAAGGCTTTGAGGGGTGTAAAATATGAGGAAAAATAGAGAAATTTTTCAAATTTTTTAAAAGAGTGGTTTTTTAGATAATGATAAATTAATGCATATGATTACTTTATTTTTAATTTTAAAAATATTATAACTATATAGATTAAATTTGAAGAATTCTTATTAACCCTCCAAAACCCCCAAAACCCTTATCCAATACAACTTTTTTAGTTCCTCCAAATGAGGAGGGTTTTGTATTATGAAGAAAAGTTAACCCCCAAAGTCTTCCTTCCCATTTTCCTCTATCTCTTCTACATGTTCATTCCTTTTTTCCAAATCTTCCTTTCCCTTCCAAACTCGCAAACAAAGCCAAAAAGAATTTACCACATTAGTTATCATCATCACTTTAATTTTGATATTAAGATATTGTAGAGTAAATTGACGGATTTGTATATACTAGGTGTATATAGATTATGTTGGATATTTGTATGTTGGCTTCACTTTTGCCTAAAACAAATATTCACTTCAGATGTGGAACACAATGTTCCAACATCAAGAGTTGTTCTGTACGTTCTGGGCCTGACCTATGTTTACGCACGCGCATGCTTGATTGAAGGAATCCACACCAGCATGTGTTGGTATGAACCGTGTGCAATTATGAAGAGATCAGAACATATGTGATTTCTTAAGGAATTGATGAAATGACTTAGGAAAATATTTTTAATGTGACTTTTAATAAGCCTATTTTATAGGAGTTTCTATATCCGTCCATATTGCTTAATGAAGAAGTCACTGATCCGATCAGAAGCATGATTGAAGGAATGACACGCCTTGCTTCAGTATATAAAAGGCTGCAAGACCTGAAGATATTCATTCAAGCCATCATTTTACAAAATATAGTTTATTTAGGGTTTTGAGACTTTTGTGTATCTACTCTTGTATCTGTCGATGCAAGTTTAGGTCTGATTATGTTGTGAGCCTTTCTTGTATCATTCTGATACATGTTAAGGACTGTGTTACATTGAGTTGTAATTTGTGCACTACTCCAAAGCTTTTAAGCAAGGAGATAGGTAGTCTGTTAGAAGGTAACTTCATCTGATTTGATTGAGTCTGTAAACTGATAATCACAGGGGCTGTGATCTGTTGTAAGGGAGTGAGATGGGATCTCAGATCTAGGAGTTCCTAGGTTGAAGTCAATACGGGTAGGTCCTAGGTCTTTAGTGTAAACGAGGAGTTTGCTGAGAGCTAGAGAATAAGGACTACACTAGTGGATTTCCTCCTGGCTTGGTAGCCCCCAGATGTAGGTGATGTTGCACCGAACTGGGTTAACAACTCACTGTGCCATTTACTTTCTTGTCTTTTATTTTGTTGTTTATTTATGTCCACTGCTAGCACGGTGTTCTAAACATCTCATTCAACATTCATAATCTGTGCCGAGTGTTGGAACATCTTGTAGAACATTCTGTTGCTAGCCAGCCAGAATAACAGATTATATTTACGAATTTTATATAATTTAAGGATCATTTATTATATTTTTTTTCCGATAGAATTTATTATATTTGTTATAGTTTAAAGACTAAGGGAAATAATACAGTACGCATGACA
Source organism: Medicago sativa (assembly GCF_051527215.1). Classification (NCBI taxonomy): domain Eukaryota; kingdom Viridiplantae; phylum Streptophyta; class Magnoliopsida; order Fabales; family Fabaceae; genus Medicago; species Medicago sativa. The sequence goes on along the minus strand of NC_140755.1, from coordinate 83,229,476 downwards.
AAATAAATACAGATGCGCACTGAAAGAAAATGATATAAAACAATCCAATAGAACAAAAACATGCTTCTCGAAAAGAATAAAAATGCACGGTTCATGGCTTCATGCATATGAAAAAGATGCTCCCTCAATCCATTTTTATAAGAATAGTTTACAGAAATCGTAGGTTTTAAGAAAAATGTTTAAAATGATAAATTTGTCATAAATGCATGTTACTATTACTCCCTCCGTTTCAAAATACATGTCCATTTTGGAGAAATTTTTTGTTTCAAAATACATGTCCATTTGATAGTTTAAGGATACATTTTGTCTATTTTACCCTTGTTTACCAATTAATTGAATTCTAGATTTTCTCCACAATAATTATGTTCCACTAATAAATATTGACCCAATTTTAAGTGGATTTAATCATGCACTCTCCCAAGAAAGTAATCCATCGTGTGAACCAAGAAATTATTTTTCCATGACTACTGGACTCTCTAATTTGCTTATAAAAATGGCCAATTTATAATTAAAACTAAAAAAACGACAGAAAACGACATCACTGCGGAGAAAGCGATGTACCAGTCACGTATACTAACAAAAAAGAGTTTAAGCAAATGAGAGTACATTAAATCATGTAGTTCTTGATTTAAATCAAATAGTGGCTCTTCATTTAAATCAAACAATGGTTCATCATTTAAATCAAATGGAAAAGCATTGAGATCCATAGCAAAATTTTGTTCTTCGTTAATGATATAAATTTGATAAATGAGTACCTAACTCTTATATATACTGAAATTATAAGTGTTTTTAAAAAAAATGATGGGAAATACAAATTTTAATTTAACTTTGGTGGTAAACATTTTAAGATTAGAGTATAAATAATGGAGGGAAGTTTTTCAATTGAGTTTAAAAAAAAAATTTGATAACCGAAGCATATGCCATTTAGATAAGAGAAGTTGAAAAAAATTAGTATTGGCATGCCATTTTCCACACCACACCGCAGCAATAATCACGTCATTTACTAGTACTCCAAAATGGTATTGCCAGCATGTACTGGTATTGCCATTTGATTGACTTTAATTATTTTGGTATTGGGAGTAATTATGAGATGGTGTAAATAAATGTAAAATGGAGGAAATCAAAGACAAGGGTATAATAGGAACTTTTGTGTCAAACTAGCTTCTCCTTGGTTACTGTAATTTCTCCAAAATGGACATATATTTTGAAACGGAAGGAGTATAAAATTACATTTTGTTTATAGAAGTAATTAATGTTAAATTTTCATATTTCACGGAGAATTCCTAAAAAGTTGGTTATTACAAAATTAAGAACTACTCTCTTCGGTCCTATTTATAAGAAAAATTTGATATTTTAGATTCATTCGGTAATTGATGTATCTTGTCTAGAATATAGACAAAATACATTATTTATGCAATGAATGAAAAAAGTCAAATACTCTTATTTCTTAAGGGTTTGTTTGGAACCACTGATAGTCTAAGGAAAGAAGCACATGAGGAAAGAAAGTTTATTGATCTTTGTGCTTCCACAGTTTGGTTCCTTTGTAAACAGCTAAGGAAAGAAAGATTTATGTGGGTCCCATGCCAGAAAATGTTTCTCTTCAAATTGGTGAGGAAAGTGCTTGGATTGATACTGTTGGTTAAAAAGTCATAAAAACCACTCAATTAATAAAATAAAATAATGCTAATATAGGATTAAAATATTGCAGCTAATATCATTTATCAAGCTATACGAATTAAAAAATATGAAAAGAACAAATAAGTAAAAATATCAAAAACTAAAAAATAAAATATTTTGTATTAAAACATAATTTTATTTAACTTTCTATATATATATATATATATATATATATATATATATATATGGGTTAATTATGTTTCTAGTCCCTATAAAATAGCGACCTTGTAAGTTTAGTCCTTACTTAATTTTAATAGCATTTTTAGACCCTATAAAAAAAAATTTACTTATAATTTTAGTCCCTGCTAAAACAAAGTTTGATTAATTATCCTTAAACTCTTAAATTTTTGAACGATTTTTTTGAGACAAGATTAGAACACTATGAAAGGTTCGTTTACTAAAATTTAGAATTTTCAGACATGAAATGAATTAAATATGAATTTTTTAAAACGACAAAAGTTAAAGATAAAAAGTAATAAAATCTGGATGTAGAAATCAAATTTTGCGATAATTTTTTGTAGAGAAACTTTTAGTAATGTTCTAAACATGTCTGCAAAAAATTGTTCAAAAATTTAAGAGTTTAAGCATAAATTAAACAAATTTGAATTGAGTAGGGACTAATACTCAGGGCAAAAAAACAAAATTAGGGATTAAATATGCTATTAAAATTAAGTAAGAACTAAACTTACAAGGTCGCTATTTTATAGGGACTAGAAACATAATTAACCCTATATATATAGTATACCGTAAATTTAATATTTATTATGTATGTGTGATATATCAATGTAGGGATATTTATGTCATTTAATAAAAACATATCTATCTTTCCTTCAACTTTCTTTCCACTTTCTTTGATACCAAACAACTAAATAATCATCCCACTTTCCATTCACTTTCTACTCACTTTCATTCCTTCAACAATCTTTCCTCTTACTATCTTTCCTTTCACTTTCTTGTTAACCGGTGCCTGCAGGACACTGGTTAAGAAACTAAAAGTAGAAAGAAAAAAGTTTTGTATTGAAAAGAGCGCTTTTTCAACTTTCAAAAAGTATATTACACAATTTCCGAAGTAATGTTTCCTTTTATAATTCCTTAACAAGTGCCCCGGAGGCACTTGTTAACATTTCCCTTCTTACAAATAGGATCGGAGATAGTATTAATGATTAATGTATTTGAAAAAAGAGTAATCCAAAAATTTATAAATAGTCTTATATTTAAGGAGGGATCGAATTGGCATGCATATGAGCACCAAATTCCCAAGTAAAATGATTATATTACTCCTGCGTGAATTAACTCACGCTCTATCATTCCTATGTAAAATTCAATTAAAATTGTCAAACTCTCAAATTAGTTTTGATCTGTTCCTAGTATTGAAACGCCAACTGCTTCAAATGCTGCAATTCTTGATTCTTATATTATTATCATAATCAGCAAGACGTTCATGCCGGATCCTAAATGCGTTTTTAAAAGAATTTTTCTCCACAATCGGCACTTCGATTTGCTCCTTCAGCATCAAATTTTCCTCCTGAAGTGCATATGTAGCATGAGTCCTTGCCAACATAAATGTTTTGGGATTATTGTGATGCATACACATGTAATTTAATTTCATAATTCAGCAAGCTATTGTTGCCAGCGCATCTATTTGAATAGTTGGCACCGTTTTCCTTTGGTATAGGTGTAGCACATGTATAATAACAAACTATAAGGTTCAGTGTGAATTTTAGGGGAAAGAAAACCAGCGTGGGTTACGCTGGGTTTCAGTGTATTTTTTTCGACGTGATTTAAGTCACGCAGCGTAAGTTACCTCACATTTTCATCTACACTAGTGTTAGTTAACTGTTGGGTAAATAACAGAATTCTAGCATTTATTTGACAGAATAACGAACCTATATATAGTAGTAATCATTGTGAAATTGTGGAACATAGATGTGCTCTATTTATAAAAATAAATGAAAATTGTCATTAAAAATAATAAAAGATAGGCATAAAATATATATGGTTGGACCTATTATTAATTATTATATGGGTCTACCCGTTATTAATTATTTTCAAGTTTTATGGTGTGTTTATCTCTCCAAAAAGAATAGGAGAATATCCTAACCCGAAATTGTGACATTGAAAAGCCACGTGTTTGGACCTCTAATTGATTTTAGCTTGGAATCAAAAGTGGGTATGTGGGACCCACTACCTTGTTCAAAGTTTATCTCTTTGAATTTAAGTAACAAATAACAACTAAAATGAATTTGGTATTTATCAATATTGATTGATTGAGATGATAAATGGTTCGTTAAGCAAATGACAAGGGATTCGATTTCTGAATCTTTTGTATAAAAAAAAATAAAAAAATGGTTTAGAAGGTAGAATCCATGTTGTATATATTTCATAGGTTTTTCGATGAAAATTAAACACCGAAGCGGTGAAAACTTCACACCAATAATATGGTAACAAAAAGAATGAACCGGGTATTTTATCCGAGTATATTTCATTTTTTATTATAAATAATATCAACAACGGTCATCGTATAGTTGATCAGCCTAAATACAATGAAGACGTGTGTTTTTTTCTTTTTCTTTTTTTGAATAGAATAAAGAAGTGTGTTGTGCGGTGGTTCGATGGAAAGTAAGTTATTTAAGAAGCCATCAAACTAATCACGCGGGAAAGCTTTTCCTGGGGTTTTTTAAGTAATTTAGTTTAACATGTTACTTTGAATTTAGCTTAGTTCTTAAATTTTGTAATAACCCCGTGAGAGAGTGTCTCGCAAGTTGTTCAAGACATGAGATTTAATTACATTTCGGCAGGTTAAGCATTTCAAGACACAACAATTGAAAAATGACGTTATTTCAGCACTCTCCGTGTTTATGACAAGCTAAAAACCACCATTGGTGATGCTCTACTGTAATTTAATTGAGCCTGGACTACGTTATCATATTTAACACAAGTCTAATACTATACAACTCTTTCATGAACAATTTGCTAGTAACCTGACACTATCAAGAATCTTCAACCGTTGAGTGGGTCATTTTTCACGAGCATGCACTGATTATTCAAAGAAAATGCTTTTAATTATTATAAGTGACCCCAGTTGCTTTGATGTCGTGCACTGACTAGTCAAGGACTGTGGAGAATTAGTCTTCAAATCTAGAAATTATTATAGCTTAGAATTCATTATTTAATGCTCATGTTGTTAAAAATTTATATCAATACATACAAAATCGTAAATTTTTTAAAGCACGGCCAAGAAACATGGCCAAAATAGCCAGCCCCTTTAACATGTTACACTACTCAACAAATAATTTCTCCCATTGAACACGAGCCCTCACACAGCATAGCTCTCTTCTGTTTCTCCTTTATCTTTCTTTTTTATACAATTATGACGCAATTTTAATATGGGAAGACTTTTTCGCTAGTGACTGGGCTTGGGGGTAAAAATAACCCTACCCATTCCAACTTTAATCGTCAAGTCCTCCCATCTTTCCAGAAGGATATACCAAATGTTCACTGCAGAAGCTAGCAAACAGTTCGCCCATAACATATCGAGGCAATATAGAGATTCTTGGACCATTTCTCCTGCAAAACCATCAAGTAGGATATTAATACTATGAAGAAAAATCCAACAACTAGAAGTGGCAAACAACTAGAAGTAGCAAACAAAAAAAATCAGACTTTTAGGCTTGAAAACAATCAGGATTTCAAATTGCAGAAAGAGATGAAACTGATCGTTATTCATTGTCAACAATGAGCAATCAGATCCTCAACTACAATTCTCCACTGAAGTTAACAAATAATAATGGAAGAGAGAAAAAACAATAAAGTTAGATGCTAAGAAGGAAAAACAGAAAAAGGGAAGAATAGAAGTGGAACACCACAGTAGACTGTGAGGACTGAGGACTCTTATCCTCTTGGCTGTAAAAACTGGGTTTCCAGACACCATCCGGCATGCTTAAAATACATAAATCTCAACATATAATAGGGGACAATAAATGCAGATATACCTTTACATGGGTGCTAGGGAAAGCAGATGTCCGCAAAGTCTCTTGAGTCTCATCAAGTAATTTGCGTTTTGGTATGCTAAGTATGAAGGCTGCCTGATCATTAGTAGCAGCCATAGAAGTAATCCTGTAATTATTTTCCCATCTTCGATGGATTCCCTCACTTGGATACAAAAAGTCCAGCTCCACAACCTTGAATCACCAAATGAAATATAAGTATGTTAGTGTTAAAAAAGAAAGAAAAAAAAAAAATCAAACATGACCAGAATAACAATGTTAAAATGTTACATACCTGATCAGAATACCCAGCATTCCTGGACATAACTACGCCCCAACGACTGCCAGCAGTAGTCATGGAGGTAACATGGAACCCTTCTTTCCACTTCTTGTTTATCCATTTGAAAGGAAATGATTCGCTCACTTTGTAGGACTGTTGTGTATAAGGAGTTCCTACACAACATGGATTCTACCATTAGATAACATACATCAGGTCATATATTACGAAGAATATTCTGTTTTTCTCATCCCCGGAGGAAAAGAAAAGAACCCCCTGATAAAACAATTTGAGAGTTTTTTTGTCCCAGATTATATATCTAATTATGTTGTTTTCAAGGAAGTGTTGTCTCATAGGTTTAATATGTCAAAAAGACTGCCACATGTCTCCAACATGAAATTTACCAATCTAAGGAGCATGATTAGGAAAGCAGATTGAACATGGAGAGAATCAATGTATTTTAAATCATTTAGTAATTCCAAAGAAATGTATACACTGCCGAAGTGGGCTAAGGAGGCAAATAGGATCCAAACGCAGGTTTCGGGATAGGAAAAAACTAAGACCAGGCTTCTAGAAGGGAGCCAAATGAGTCCAGGATTGCACATATGAAGCTCGTCAGATCCATGTTGATACAAAAGGTAACATTTAAATTGGAACAAAAATGACAAACACTTGTGGTGTAAGTCTACAATTTTGAAGTGCTTCTACAGACAACTTAAATGGCATAGCAACCATAAAAGAACAAAAAAAAAACAATATAGACAAACCCAGAAGAAATAAATAAAAAATATCAAAAAATATCTACGACTCGGCATGTGTTGCTAAGGTGAAGGTAATGGTGACAATGATAGGCAAGCTACAACAATTCCTAAATAATAAATAGTACATGAAAATTACATGGACAATACGAAGAGAAAAGAAGGAGGTAGGTCATAAAACTATAAATGTTGCAAAAGGGTGTAATGATCAAACCTTTGGACATGACAACCAAGGAACTGCCATTAACTGCACCAGCTATTGAACTGATATAGTAATTTTTCTCCCATTGCTCCATAATCCAATCCTGAGGTCGTCAAAATAGCAGCAGCCATGCATCAATTATTGCATTCCTTAAGATTTGCTTAATAGAAGACAAAATATAAAGATCAAGGAAAGAAAGCCAACCTTGTGCAGGAAGGCCGGTGACAACTCATAAACTTGGGAAGAAAAACCTGTTCCTGCATCCATGATCAGGGCCCACAAATTCGCTGAAGAGGCCACACAGCTTATATACAACCCATCCTCAATGCCCTTGTCTACATGCTGCCGGAGCCTATTGTCTGCTACGTTATAGTGATATCTGCAACCAAAGAAAGTGTTACTTATTAAATGAAGCAAAATAAAGAGATGGCTTCTAATAAACAACCCTTTGCGGGGAATATGATGCATCGTGTAACAAAGCAGATGGAGAACTCAGGGCATTGGCTTGGTATGACAGTGATATCCCCCAGCCTTTGGAACCAGAAAATGGAAGTAAAGTTGAAGGTTGAATGAATAGAGAAGAAACAGCAAAGCAAAACTAGGAAGAGAGACAGACATTGAGAAATAAAATATCACATTGCAACACGCTATATAACAGTATCATTAAGGAGATGCCATATAGAAGATATATCAATTACCTCTGCTTCATTGGACGGCGTGCATTATACACAGATATCCACTGAGTAGCAGGACTACCCAATCGCACTTTTTTCTTGGGCTGCTCATCTTCTTCCAGATTAATAAGCATCCTTCCTCGTTTTTGACCAACCTATATATAAAAAAAGTATAGTGTTCAGATAAATAACAATATTTGAAAAGAAACAGCACTTAAAACCTTCAAATAAATACAAAAGACAGTTAAAATAACCTTTAAAGCTCCATCAATTCTAATAGGTCTCAATGGAGTGCATGGTTCGATCAAGCTGTCAAAAAGTGATATAAGCTTGGAATAATTTGGCTCCTCATCAAATCTCATGTTAGTAACTGCTTCTAGGAACAGCTTAAATGGGGCAGGACAAAAGCAACACATCAACTCCGCAGAAGTGGACATTTTTTTCTTACAAACAAGAAAACTTTTATTGTCACCCTGTAGATTGGGGGAAAGAGAAAAATCATATCATATAAGATAAAACTTCTAAGAAGCAAGCAATAATCTATACACGATGAGATAATACAAAACGCACCTGATAACCCTGCCACGGCAATCTCCCTTTTATGAGAAATATCAATGTGTATGCCAGTGACTCAAGATCATCCCTTCGACTGCCAGTCCTACCTAAATGTGCATGTACACTAGCATATCTTATCGTTCCCCTGCACAAAAAGGGATATTATCTATAATGTCAATATGAAATCACAAAAGATAGCCATGTTATACTCGCAACATTTACAAACCTGAATATATCAGGTCTCTGATCATATTCAACGTGTTGACCAGATGATGCATCCTTCCATTTAGAAGCTGAAGACAACACATGGTATGGAACATTAATGCACAAGCAAAATATGGTATAACTCCAAATAACTAAAATCTAAGGTTGGATAGATAGAAAATTAAAACGCAGTGGAAACACAAAACTAACTGGGTTGAAAAGACGGCATACCTAAACCAAGATCAATAAGATATAACTTCTTATCATCAGCCGTTCCAGGTTGACCAAGCAAAAAGTTTTCTGGTTTTACATCTCCGTGCACAAACCTGATTCAATGACACAAGTTTCATTTACAAAAAGCAATCAGCCTAAACCTATTCATAATAAATGGAAATATTACTATTGACTCTGAAAAAATATCAAAAGGATTTACCCTTTCAAATGGAGCTTCTCAAGAATTGATATTGCCTCCACTGCAATGCAAGCAGCCATACTTGGTGACATCCTGTCGAGATGATAAAAGTTCAGTGGAGCCAAAAATGGAATGAACTTAAAGAATTTACAGTTATACTAAATGAACCTAAATAATGAAACAAATAGTCCAAATCTTACGATTGACCAAGAGAATTCCATACATCCCAAAGGCTGGGCCCAAGTATGTCCATAACCTGAAATAATTTGTTTTCCTTTAGAAAAAAGAACCAGCCAATATACGTTGATAAAGGGAAGTTGAAACCATATCTCACCAAAATGTAGAAATCTCCTTGTCGACCCTTGTAATGAACCCCGGGAATGCCATAACAGCCATTCAGATTGCTTATCAATGCCAAAAATACAAAAGTTAGAATTGGATATAATAAAATTAAAGCACTTGAGAATGCTTAAAAAATGTATTCTTGGTAAGCCTTTTCATGCATGAAAGAAAGATTGTTTATACCTGTAAACTTGCCACTCATAGGGAGGCCCATAATTACAACCTTTACTGTTTCTATGCTCAAACTTGAGTGCAACCTTCAAACAGAGTTAAATAAGAAAAAGGTAATGTATCGTCCAACACAGTGTTATTAATATTTCATTGGATCCGAAAGACAGACAGAGAGAGAGGGAGATAGAGAAAGATCGAATGTCAGAGTAATACCTCAATAGCATCAGGACCTACTCGATCAGAGCCACCACTAACCCTTCTGCCAACATAAACTTGACCGAAACCGCCCTTACCCAACTTCCTTTCTGTCTTATATACAGGAGAGTTGCCAACTTGCACCTGCATAAATACGTGTGTTAATATAAATTAAGATACCAACAAATCTATGCTGACAGGATGTTGATAACTCTTTCATGGATGAACTGGTGAACCAGAACATAACAAACATTCTTTAAATAAAATGCAAAACCAAAATCTCGATTACCATCTCAGTTCCAGAACAGCTCAATTAATATATGTTCAACACATTAATGAAAAACAGCAAAGCATGGAAAAAAAATTAATAAATGATACAACGAATAATCACGTCATTAAAACAAATTTGCAGCAATATCTTTGAAAATGCACTAAGGCAATGCAATAGAAGCAACGCAAAATAAAGAAGATACCCTCTCAGGGACAGGGGTTGTGCTTGCGTCTTCTTCAGCTGCCACCCCTTTATCACCACTTCCACCCTCCATCGCAATGTTATTATTGGCCACTACCTCTACGTTATTGTAAACAGGTTCCTGCGCCCTTAATGCAACAGGTTCTGGAAGGAGGTCACAAGGTTGAGGATCCAAATCAATCAATCTTGCTCCGCGGCCTCTACCAGCTGCAGTTCGTCTCGTGGGTACAGCTGGTGAAGACCCTTTACCTAAACCTGTGGCATTACCGCCTCTTCCTCTTCCACCTCCAACTCTCCTCCTAGTTCTGTTCTGCGCAGGCTCTGCCCAATTCTCTCCTTGATCAACAGGTTGTGGACCAGGCTGAAGATCTCCAAGCCGCTTTGACCTTCTTGCTCCACTTCTCAACTCTGGCATCCTCTCCCCATTCAAATCATAGCCCGCGTTATAGCCCCCGAAAACAGCAAAAAAATCCTCTGCAATAAAAAAAATCAAATCAATTACACAAACGAAATAAGAGCATTCAACGAGACACCTTTTTCCGGCAAAAACAGCAACCACACGTCACACGCAAAAGTTTGAAAAATATGGATGTAGCAATCGTCATTTCGACATCAGATAAAAACATACTGAAAAGGCATTAGATACCAAATTTCAGCAAACTACACTCTCCACAACAAAAACAATGTACCTAAGAGCATACAAAGAAATCTACCATTTTCTGCATTCTATATTCAACACATACTTTCTATATCATCATGGTAAATAGTTAAAACAATTTAACAAAAAAACAAAATCAGAAACTAAAAACAAGTTCTTATTCTAATCATTTCATTTCATTTCAAAACAAAGTTACATGAATTCCAACCTGCAAATCTCACCAATTGCTTCAACTGAATCAACAACACCGTCCAAAGTTCATAAACAAAAACGACTTTTCAAATTAACACTCAACGAATAATTCAAATCTTAATTCCGATCATCCAAAATTTATCAGAAATAAACAAAAAACTGAAAAACCGTCATCGGTGACAAAAATCCAACCGATCGGAAAAAAAAACAACAAAAAATAAAGAAAAAATCGATAATCCAAACGCAAACATGCCACATATATATAAAACAAAAAATAAATAAAAACGAAAAAAACTCACAGATCGAGACGTGGAGCTCCAAAAATGGAAGGATCGGGTAGCGATTGAATCAGGAAACAAAAGATAAAGCGATGAAAGTAACGATCGTGGAAGAATCAGTAAGAAAAAACAAAGAAATGCGTAATGTTGAAAGAAAAAAAAGTGAAGAGTTGTTTTCACTATGGAGAAGAAAGCATGGTGATTGGTGAATGAAATTAGGGTTCGTGAAATGGAAGATGAAGAAGAAGATATTAGATATGGGTTAACCTTGTGTTCGGTTTTTGTAATATCAAGTTTTATTTTATTTTTTTAATTTTAAATATTTTTGATTGATGAAGAAAAGAGAGGATGCGGTAATGGTGAGATTATTGGTGGTGGTGTTGTTGGTTGTGTATATGTACGTGTGTGAGTGTTGTTGTGTGTGTGAGAGAATACCATATGCACCATGCAAATGTAGTATGGTATGTGCCTTTCTAATATCCAAACACATTAATATTTCATTTTCAGAAAAATATCATCATATTATATGGAGTATTTTATTATTTTTGTTTGTAGTTTTAGTAGTTTTTTAACTGCTAATTATTCAAAAAAAATTGCCTTATAAAGATAATTATTTTACAAATAATTTATAAAGATTACAACTATCTTTTTTTTTCTTTCTTAGATTTAAAACTTTTATTTTTGTCTTCTTAAAATTTTTGAGAATAAAACAGTTGATGTCTTTTATTTCTGAGTCATGCCAACAAGTGAAATAAATTATAAATTTCATGGAGAAAAAGTTATTATCTAAAGTTGGAAAGAATTGAATGTACCATTTTTACGATAACATTTTCTTTTTAGACTTTTTAACGAGTTTTCATCATTTTATATATGAATTAGAAAAACATCCACTGCAAAAACAATAATTTAAAATATTATAAAATGTATGTTTTTTACGCATTTAAAAATATCAAATGTAATGCTTAGAGAGTTGGCAGTTTGAAAAAGAAGTTGTGTTTGATTCATGGAGTCATCTATTTGTATTCGATGATAACTCATGCAACGAATTTAGTTGATCAGAGGATATGTTAGTCTTACGATAACATTTTCTTTTTAGACTTTTTAACGAGTTTTCATCATTTTATATATGAATTAGAAAAACATCCACTGCAAAAACAATAATTTAAAATATTATAAAATGTATGTTTTTTACGCATTTAAAAATATCAAATGTAATGCTTAGAGAGTTGGCAGTTTGAAAAAGAAGTTGTGTTTGATTCATGGAGTCATCTATTTGTATTCGATGATAACTCATGCAACGAATTTAGTTGATCAGAGGATATGTTAGTCAAAAAATAGCTTATAAACATGTTTATACAGGACGTTAATTGATCGAATTTGTATATTTCATAAAATTAGTGGTTGGATTAATGTATAAATATGAAATATCATTAGAAAAAGTTGTTGAATTAATATTTCATTTTTCAGGCAAAACAGAGAGAGGAACTAAAAATGCTTGTGAGAAGGAAAAAAAAATGTTACCAACCGAGATTTTTTTATATAGAGACTTGTAATTTATTAGCTCAAAATCTAACATTCACAATCAGAGTTTTTTTTTTTTTTTAAGGAACAATCAGAGTTTAAGTTGTAGGAATATTTTGATTTGAAGTGCCTTCTAGTAGGTTAAAGATTCTAGTGATAAGAATCAAATGTAAACTAGAAAATTCTCAACAACAACCCTTAAAAAAAATTCTCAACGACAAAAAAAAAACCTTCTATACCCACGCCACATTGTTATGTTATTATATTTTATGCTAGTGGGAGTAAAACTTTTACAAATGTGTGAACAACCTCAAGGTCTAAAACAATATTGTATTATTTATATTTATCTAAAAAATTGTGTCCAAAAAAAAAAAACAATGGTTCAGTCAATTTCCATCAATGTACCCCAAAATTATCAAACTTGGCATGATGTTAATTGTTCTTTCCACTTTGGCTATGGACTAGGATTACGACAATGTAATCAAAACGACCTTGACTTTGTTTGTATTTGTAATTCTAATCTCCAAAGACAAAAAGTCTAAACCGCCAAAGAGGAGAACCAATACGCCTCTTCTTTTCATACATGCACATTATTTTTTGGTAATCATACATGCACATTTTAATCAGAAACTCTAGGAAAAAGTAGAACACAATTGAATAAATGGTGCGTACACGTTCACATAACATTTGAGTTACCATTGGAGTAAAGTGATTGTCACAAACGGCCACCATAGATGAGATGGCCCCAATCAAGGGTATGTAAAGAGGTGCATATGTATGCGACAGATCAACGCTTATTAGCGGAAAAAATTAAACGTGGTTCTATCCGACAAGATCAATGCAATTAATTAATGAATCCAAAGGAACGTATCGATTTTAAATTCAAGAGTGTTTGAATGAAATGGTAAAATATTTTGTGTAGTTTAACCAAATGTTTGAATCTGGTTTTAAAAATGTAACAATGTTTAATCTCTTGATAGAATATTTTATCTTCTATTACGGTTGCACTTATATCTTTAATCTTTGCATTGCATGCAAATGATATCTAATTCATAAAAAAAAAAAAAAAAAAAAGTATCTTTGAAAGAATGAGATTCATTTTCGTGTTGTAAAACTTTTTTACAAATAAAATGAAAATCAATGTATCACATTCAAATAATGAAATTAATTTATTATGATTTGAGATTAAATAATATGCAACAGTTGTGATGAGGAAACGCAACTTAGTTAATCTGATGTAGAAATTTCTCAGATGTATCACCTTCATCTTAAAGATCGTGGGTTCAAAATGAAAAGAAAAGCCACTGAAAGTTCACCGTAAATTTGTGTCAAACCAACTTTGCAAATACCTACCTCTTTTTTTGTCAAAAAATAAACATAAAATTATCTACCTCTTTGATCTATTGGATTCCTCCATTATCTTTCAACATTACCTTTAAAAAAAAAACTTTTGAACGCTTCGAAAACTTTTAGGGTGTGTTTAGATGGAGGGTTTAAGAGGTGAATGGAGGGGAGGGCTTAGTTTTCTTTTTTAAATTACGACATTATAAAATGATTTTTAAAAAATTAAATTAAAAAGATTTTTAGAAAATTGAATTAACAACATGATAAATGATTATATAATACTTCAAGAACACTTGGTTTATTTTGATAAAATATTTTACACTGTTCGTGATTTAAAAAATAAAAGTTAGTCCTCCCCTTCATTCCCCTTCTAAACCCTCAATCCAAACACACCTTTAGGGTCTGTTTGGTTTGGGATTTTCGGAGAGGAAAGGGAGGGATAATTTTAATTTTTTTTTGTTTGGTTCAATTTTTAGAAGGGGATGGAAGGAAAAGGGAGGGAGGAGGGAAGGGAATGAGAGATGAGTTAAACAATTTTAATTATATTGACATAATTATTCTAATATTTATTTTAAAATATCAAAGTTGTGTCCCGTGAGCTTAACTAAGTTGGTAAGGACAATGCATAATATATGCAAGGTCCAGGGTTCGAACCTCGGACACCATAAAAAAATATATCAAAGTTGTCCTTATTAAAAATTTAAGGCTTGTGTCCTTATTAAAAATTTAAGGCTTGTTTATTCATGTTTCAACATATTCTTATTGCCTGGACTTTTTGTTGCTAACTTGCTAAACTTCTTTTTTTTCAATTTATTTGTTACGTATTCTTTTCTTCATATTTTATTAGGATTTTTTTCTTATTTTTTATTGAATGGTACGTATTCTAGTCTTAATTTTTTATTTCAATATATTTGGATTTTACATATTTATATAGAACTTAATTTAGTAAATATTAGATGGATTATCAAGATAAAAAAAATGACTATCAATAAAAAAAATTAAATAATTTTATATTGTGCTCTAATACTTATGAATTTATTTTTTCACAAGCAATATTTATGACTGTTCAATATTTTGTTACAACTTTTCTGCTTGATTATTTATGGAGTTTTTGGTTATTGAGTTTTCATGTTTAATTTTTTATGAAGTGAATAAATTTAAAATCATGGTATTGTTTTAAGATTAGAAGGATAAAAAAGTGATTTTGTGATAAAATCTCTCCCCTCCCCTTGTAAACCAAACATATACTCTCTCCGGTCCTATTTATAAGATAAAGTTGACTTTTTAGATTCATTGTGTAATTAATGTATCTTGTCTAGAATATAAACCAAATACATCATTTATACTATGAATCAAGAAAGGCAAACGTTCTTATGAATATGACCGAATGGAGTATTTAATTAATATCCATCTCGTCCCCTCCCATTTTCTCCTTTGAACCAAACACATGCTTAATTAATATATCTTCCCTCCCTTACCCTCCCCTTCATTAAAATTTCTCCCCTCCTCTCACCACCGTTGAACCAAACGGACCCTTAGGCAACACAATTCATATGATTTTTTAAAAATATTTGTAAAGCGATTGTTTGAAAAATATTTTTTAAATAGCTTTACCTATGCATATTGATGAAAAAAACTTGTTTGTAGAAAAATCTAACAAAATAAAAAGTATACAAAACATCTATTAAAAAGTCACGTTAAGTTATGTGATAAAATTATAATATAAATATTAAAAACTAATTTCTTCAACAAAAATTAATTAATTTGAGATTAGAAAAAAATGTTTTTTTGGAAATTAGCAAATATATAAAAATCAACAACAACAACAACAAGTCTTATCCCACTACATGGGGTTGGTTACATGGATCAAATTACATCATAATGTTATAGCATAAACCATATTTAACTCCAACTCGTTGACATTTAAACCATTTTTAATGGTTTGTCATATAGTTTTCATATATCTTACTATCTCTCTTTTGACTTGACTCTTCTCCATCTGATATAATCTTCTTGCGACAACATATGCGAGTCTTCTCTATACATGTGAGACCATCTAAGCCTATTTTGTTTACCAACTTTCTACTATAGATGCTCCCCACCACCACCACCACCACAACTCTCTCTCTCTAACGGTTACATTCATAATCTCATCCAGTACAAAATCCTTATCTCCGCTACACTTGTTTGATTCTCGTGTTGGCTCTTAACCGCCCAACACTCTGTACCATACAACATCAGTGGTATGATTGTTGCCCGATAGAACTTTCCTTTCAACTTAAGTGGTACTTTTTTATCGCACAAAACACCTGAAACTCTTCTCCATTTCAATCACCCAACATGATCAATACGATGATTTACATATACTTTAATCTAAATGTTATTGTTAAAAATATAGTTACATGCAGTTTTTTATTCCGTTTTAATTTAGTTTATTGATAAGGAAAAAATTTTAATTTTGACAATTGATAAAAAAAATTATAAATTTTTTTTTAGGTGAAAAAATTATAAATATCGTATATAATTTTTTGTAAGGAAAAATATAATGAACTGCGTTTCATTTAAATTATGTTTTTAAATAAACAAATATTATGAATATTTTAAGAGTTTGATGATTCTCAGTTGATAGTTCAAAACAACTTTGCAAACACAACCAATTAAAATATATAGAATTGTCATTTTTCCAAAAAAAAAAAATATAGAATTGTCATATCAATTAACGTTTTTAATTTATGTGACAATTCTAAATATTTTGATTGGTTGTGTGTGCAACCCATCGCTGTTAAACTTGTATTTTAATACCAAAAGCCACTCATGGAATTGTTTGTATAAGTGAAAGGTTGATTTGTGCTCATCTCTAACATAAATACATAATATATAAGCAAAAAATAGACATACTTTGACCAAAATTTTTTTTTATTTTTTATTGTGGTATACGCTCTAACTTAATCAAAACACCTATGTTTCCACTTAAGAATTTCACACTGTGGAGCCATAATCAAGAACCGTGGATTAAAGTTGATTATAATAATTAGAAAAGTTTTTAATAGGGAGTGGCCCAGTTAATCCTCCTAATAGAGTCTATCTATGGTGTATTCAATGCTGAGTTTTTAACCATTTAAATAAGTAGGCTATAGTTTAGCATCTATTGTCAAGAGAAGAAAGGTGGAGAGAGATTAGAAAAGAATTCGGCAGAATGAATAGAAAAAGCCATCTTTTACATTGACACCAAGTGATAAAATTGTCATTCAAAAACATAAGAGAATTGTTCAAAAATCAATATAGTAGAAGAAAAGGGAGGAAATGCGCATAAAAGAAAATGTAAGAGTTTAAATCTAACAATAGAAAATCAACAAAAAAAAAAATGCTGGTTAATTTTCCGACGCGGCTGGGCTGACCTCCGGCGTGAAGTGGTGGTCGGAAAATGAAGAAATTGACAGTCTCAGAAATGAAACTTCGTAGATCTGAGAAATAAAGATGACAATTTTATAGATGACATAAGGAAGATTAAGATGGTGGTTTTATTTTAGCATGGGGCTGCTGGAATTGATGGAAAAAGAAGAGAGAAGGTAGAGATAATAGTGGTTTCATGGTATTCCCAGTGAGAGAAGTAAAAGGAAAAAAATATAGCAAGAAGAAGAAGGGAACGCAGAGGGGGGGAAGAGACAGCCAGGTTTGGGAGTTTGTTGTGTTCACACGTGAGATAGGTTGCAGAAATCACGTGTCCATGAAGCAACAAATAAATCCCTTTTCTTTTCTTTTTATTTTTTATTTAGAAATATCCCTTTTATTTTCTTTCCTTAAATGTTATGTTTATCATTTTTAGGATTTTTTGTTATATTTATTTCTATATTTATTTTGAAATATTTTTTTTAGGAAATTTTGAAATATTTTTTTATGCAAAGTTTTCATCATTGATTAACAATGATTAATCTTCATCAAATAAACTGTGAGCACACAATTAGGTTCTCATCTCTTATTTAGATTTTTTTTCATATGCATAAGATAGAAATTAAACTCCTAACCACATACTTAAGGGGTTCAATTTATTTACTACTTCAACTAATCTATTGTTGGTTATTTAATAATTTATTAATGAATTTAAATTAATAGTAAACGGATCTCCATAAACTTAAGTCAGTTGGTAGAAATATTATAATATGGAGAGTGGTTTGATCATCTTAAAAGGTAAAATTTTGTCCACCAGACCAAAAAAAACAAAATAGTAAATGATTAACTATATGAATTAAACTGAGTCAATTGTTAAAATATAAATTTTGCATACTTTTTTGAAACATTCATATTTTTATTTTTTTTATTTTAAAATGTACTATAAAGTGATAAACGAATTTTATGATTTATTTTTTGAAAAAAGAAAATCAATAAAAAATCCAAGCCACATGGAACATTGGAGGATATTGCATATACTCTGGACACACGGGAAACATGAACAAGAAAAGTTGTTTATGAGTTTTTTTTTTTTTTACATGTCAGAATTTGTCATTGTTTTGTGCAAAGTCATACTTTTTTATTTTTTTTTATTTTAAAATGTACTATAAAGTGGTAAACGAATTTTATGATTTATTTTTTGAAAAAAGAAAATCAATAAAAAATCCAAGCCACATGGAACATTGGAGGATATTGCATATACTCTGGACACACGGGAAACATGAACAAGAAAAGTTGTTTGAGTTTTTTTTTTTTTTTACATGTCAGAATTTGTCATTGTTTTGTGCAAAGTCTTACTCATAGTTGATTGACTTCGGCAACAATAGTAATTTATTTTCTTTTGTGTGATAGATAGGTAAAAATTATTCAAAAAGAATGATCAATAGATATAAAATCATAGTCCCCGTGACTTTACTAAATTGACAGAGATATTACATAGTATATGTAGAGGTTGTGGCTCGAACCCCAGACACCCCATTTATTCATCTTATAAAATTGAACTTCTAACCACTAGACTATTTGAAGAAAAAAAATATAAAATCATAAGGACATATATAATTTCTTTTAGGGAATGATTCAGATAATAATCAAGTGTTGGATTTTTTTTATCAATTAAAAATTTATTTAATTTCTTGACAAAAAAAGTTATTTAATTTAACTTTTTTTTATTCTTTTATAAATTATGTGTCATAACTCAATCGTGATCTAATATGAACTAAGTTTATGATCAAAGTTTGATTGGTTCTAATTGAAATAAAAAATTGAGTATTGTTTGCCAAAAAAAAAAACTAAGAAGTTGAGTATTTTAATATAGGCAAATTAATAAAGTTTGATTAGATTAGGCAACGAGCTTTGTCAAAACTTATGCAACTAAGTACTAAAAATTAGTTTAAATCCAAGAAAAAATTGTATCTTTAATATTAAACCGACCTTATAATATCGATTTTATATACCAAACAAAAATTTGTGATGATGTGCTGAGATCATTACATAGTATTGATTAAGGAGTAGCCAATATCAAATGTCATTTTTGGAAGTTATTGGATGGAGTTTTATTAAGAGATTGACTTTCTGATGTGTAGAGTTTCAATTCAAATGCATTTGTGATCGGTGGCGGAGCACCACTTGGGTTGAGGTGGGCCACGGCCCACCCCCCAATTTTTTTAATAATTTTTTTATATGTGTAATTATAAATATATCATTAAATTTTAATACAAACTTCAAATTGGTCCACCAAATTCTCTTCACCTACATATATATATGCTTTGTGATTTGTTTACTTTAATTTACTTTTAGAACAAATATACTTTTGGATCTCATCAAATGATTGATATTTCATTTATTTGAGAAGTGTATAATACGTTGATTTTGAGACATTAATTCTAAATATAGCATGACGATTTATTTTGAAAGAGAAGTTAGTGTAAGTATTAGTTTTGATTCTATTTTATATGATTTCAAGTATTTTGGAATGAGTAAAGAATTATTTTAAATGTTTAATATATGTAGTTTGATTTTTGGATTTTCAACTTTATGTTTAATGCACACTACAACATAAATTGTGTTTTATATATCGATTACTATAAGGTTCAATTACTTATTAGATTGCATATTTTATTTAATGCATATATCAATTTTTAATTTTATTTATGTTAGTATGTAAGAATTATAAAAAAAACCTAAAATAATTTTTTAATTGTAGTAATCGGTTCAAATGTGGTTCAACCACAGTTGAACTCTTGAACCTTATAATGGTGTGTTTACCGGTTCAATGATTGGTCGGGTTTTCTAAATATTGGTTAATCATGTTACATGTTCATCACTTAATTTATTACTTTTTTTAAGCAAGAGGAAAATTATATCAAATAAAAAGTAAAAGATACAATGACTCGGGAATTATACTTGATGCAGGTATAACTCAAACGGGAATGCATCACGGTAAAATAGACCAAGTGGATCAACCTTAATCTATCATAACAAAAATTCACTCATCACGGGTGCAACCCAACAAACCTGCGTACGGTCGCGAAATCAAATTGTTAAAAAATCTTAATAGTGAACATCTGCAAAGAACAGTCAGAGTTTAAAAATGGCGAATGGATCGACCGCCAACATAAAAGCAAAATCCAAGTGCCAACAACTTCTTGAATAAAGCAGCAAGCATAAAAGCTCTTTCAAACATTAACAATCAATTAATAGTCACATGGACTTCACAGATAACCATTCAGTACCAAAGTGGAGGCAGACATGATGCCTTAAAACCTGCAGATCTCAACAAATCTAGAACATAAGATAATCGAAGAGGTTAGACCACCAAACACAACAGGTTTCAATCGACGCGTAAAAACTTAGATCGGGCGAAGAGTCCAATATGTTAGTATTCAGACCCTTTCGAGTTATTAGAACCAGACATTTTTGGGTTTTTGAAACTAAACCACATCAAAAAGAAGCCATAAATCTTCAACCACTCAATCTCAGATCAATAATAGAAGCATAAAAACACATACCAGATAGTCGTAGACCGACGAAAACAAACAACACACTAGCAACAAAACCAACCACACATGAACACCACCAACGACCCATCTAGAACCAAACAAAACACCAATGACCGCCAAACCAACACTGGTGACAATACTGCCACCAACCTCGCCTTAACAACGAATCTATCCACCAGCAACCATAAACCTTCCGGCACGTAGACCAATCTCAACCGAAACTAACCTTGTGATGAACGACGGATAATATCAAACTAAGGCACGGTGGATGCCGGTCTGAAGAAGGAGACAAACTCCAAAACACACGGCGCAAAACCATATGAACCGAAGAAACTCATATCACAACACCGAAGGACTAGAAAAGGATGGTGCAGAGAAGGAAGGCTCTCTTCGCACCACCGAGTCAACGATCGAGCTGGTTTATAAAACATTAGACAAATATTTGTTACAGATAAATTAATAAAAAAACTCAAGTTAAGTGTTTCTCATTGATTGTTAAAAAAAAGTATTTTTCATTGATAAATATAATAAAAAAGGGTACAAATGTTTGTCATTGATAAATATAAATAAACATGGGATAAGTTTACACCACAAAAAAAAGGGATAAGTTTATGTGAATAGTAATAAACATAAAAAATATGGGACAAACATTTGTTATTAATAAACTATTGGCAAGTGTCTTGAATTTCTATTAAACATGAAAATTATGTACATGATATCACATATATTAGTAGATTAATCTAACAATGTTGAATATATTGTAAAAAAAAATCTTTTTTGGCATTACCAGATCATTTTGTTGACTATCTGCAGCAATACTTCGTTCAACATCCAATACTTTGCATTGATAATGAGCAGATTTTTTTTTAAGTCTATATAAGAAAAGTATGACATTTGAAATAGGTCTTTCGTGGGAAGATTTTTGTGCTTCAAATGATTTAAAAGCCCGGGACAATATTCGTTTTAATTTCACAATAAAAAATCCTCATTTGAGATGTAATGTTTTTAAAATTATCAATTGCTTTCATTTTCGCATTCAAAGGTGTAATGTATTTTTAAGTTTAGTTGTACCTAAATTTCTTCGTTTGCTTTTTTCGGTATGAAATTTCTATTCCTATTTTAGACTTCATCGATCATATTTTTAATTTTAAGTGTATGTGATGTTGATTTTAGGTGAAGTGTACAAGTTGTTGTCACTATTTTTTATGACATTTGTATTCCTATATTAGACATATTTCAATGTAGTCTTATTTAATTATGAGTCACACGCTAGGTTTAAGTCGTCTGACTTACACCAAATATGGACCGTTAAATTCAAGAGATCATGTGGTTCAAAATATTCAACCGAAAAATTTAAAAAATTGTGTCGTGAGAAATTTTCCGTGACATATTTTCTTCCCTTGACATCCCTTTTCCATCAAGTAAACCCAGAGTGTGTCATCAACGAAGACAAAATCAAATATATTTGAACAATAGTCAAGACATTAAGTTCCACTAATCAATCACAAACTAATTGTCATCCAAACGTTATTTAATTTGTTGAACCTAATTTACGACTGAGGCACTCAAGTTTTTTTTCCTTCACAAAAACAATCAGTTTTTGAACAATAGTTTGATCAATACATCAAGAGAGAACAACACTGTAATTAAATTTCATCTTGAATCCTATGTTGGGATTTTTTTCACTGTCCACATGCGTTCAAAACAAATGGGGAAAAAAGGGGACTAATTGGTCACATTGTGGGTTAGCATAAATAAAAGAATCCATATGAATTAAACAATTGTACTAAAATTTAGAATTAATTTTATTCAAGTTGGTTATTGTGTTTTATATTTTCAATGACATCGTGTTTTTTTTTTTTTGCCAAATTGATTTTAGTCCCTGCACAACTGGTGTTCAATTTCCTTGAACTTTTTATAGAACTGATGATCATATTGCTCTCTATGAAAAACAAGAAAGAAGAAAAGAAACAGAAACGTGACTCACGTGCCTTTCTTACGGAATATTTATGAACCGTTGGATCTATTTGATTTAATGGTTGAACTTTTGTATAAGTCTTTTTCCTTACACCCTGCGTGGATCTTGACTCTTTAATTAAAGCTATTTGTATTATCGTATTTTTATTATATGCTCTAATACGCCAAAAGTTATGTTGAATTGAGATGTGACTTGATACTTAACCTCCCAGCTATTATTTGACTTGGCCTTTTTTGTGTGTTAACCATCTGATTTTTAGGAGAATAGATCCTGGTAATTAGGCATGGCACCAAAACCCATACCCGTGGGTAGCCGCCTAAATGCACCCCGATTGGATGGGTTTTCCCACTTTGATTGGGTTTGGATTGAGTTTGGTATTTCCTTGATTTCAAAACATAGGTACGGGACATGTTACATGAATATATATACCCACCCGGAACCCATAACCAAACCCGTCATTCGGATGTTAAAAATTACCATATTACTTTTTTTATATAAATAAAAACTCAAATCCTAAGCCATTTCACTCAATCAGTAAGAATGTCAGTGTGTATGGACTCACTTGAGTTCTCTCTCTTCATTTTCCATATCTCACACTCTCAGTCTCTCTTTTCTACAATACAACATTGCCCTAAGGGTTGGAGAAAACTTCTTTTTGTATTAAAAGAAATGATTCGATTTGGGTACGGGGATGAGATACCCGAACCCGTCGAAGACGGGGATGAGATTCGATTTCTCATCCCGGTTGGGTATGGGTAAGGTAACATGTAAATATATAGGAATTGGGGACGGGGACAAGAAAGGTAAAATTTGTCCCCACCTCGCCTCATTGCCATGCATACTGGTAATTTGGAGTTTGATCGTGAGGTAAGTATAGTCTGGCCAAGAATTGTTTCATCCAAGAATCAAACTCAGGTTCCCATAACAATTCATCATTTGGATGAACTCATTAATCACTTGAACCCAATTAATTTAGTAGTTGTGGCTCATCTTTGAACCTAAACGACATTATTTTTTACACTAAAAAAATGATTTTTTTTTTGTTTTATTTTTAATTATGTTAAAGCATGTAAAAAATGATTTTTTTTTGTTTTATTTTTAATTATGTTAAAGCATGTAATGTTTTAGTTGAATGCTTATTCTATGTTGAACGTAGGTTTTGGATGTCATTTTTTTTTGGTATGATGTTTGTAATTTGTATTTCTATTCCAAAATTTCCGTTATTTCATTTGTTTTTTGTTTTTGTGTCTAACATATGATTTATCTTTCGTTTTGTAAATGAACTATTTTCTTTTTTTACATTTGTTTGTGCGAGTCAATATTCTATTTTTACATCTGTTTGTGCAAATCAATATTTATCACGGTATGAATGTGAATGGTTGAAGGAAACCGAACGAGATCTGATTCAATACAAATGAACCAAAAATTTTAACCGTGCGACGCACGGGTTAGATCACTAGTACTAGTAACAGTTCTTGATTTTTTAGTTTACGCATGCTTTATTTTAAAATAATAAAATTCTTTTTTTTCTTTAAATATATTTTTTGTGGATGCAAATATAGGAATTTTATTTTTTGTTCTGTTATTTTTTTTCTATCCCTCTTCTCTATGTTTAGAACTATCAAACTTGGTCTCTAGTGTCATCTCCCATTAAAAAACATGCTTACATGGCTAACAGATGATCAATGAGGTCGAAGTCGATGGGTTGATTCGAGGATTTTCAGAGGATGCTTATTGTTGATAGATATGACAATTATCTGTCCTCGTGAGCTTAACTCATTTAGTAGGGACAATGCATAATATATGCAAAGTCCGGATTCAAACCCCGACCACCACAAAAAGAAAAGATATGACCATTATCAGTAATTAATCTTTTTAAAAAACAAATAAATTAGTTTCATATTTAATAAGGATGATTATGAAATTTTGCTAGACTTCGATTTTTATATTTTGTTAGTACATATGATCGTTATCAATAATTAATTTTTTAAAAAATAAATAAATTAGTTTCATAGTTATCTATGAAAATTGATTGCATTGTGGTGATCAATATCCATAAAACAAATAAATTAAAGTTTGTAAAATGACCATTATGCACATAAAAATTAAGGAGATCATCAGATTTAATAAGGACGATTATGAAATTTTGTTGGACTTCGATTTTTATATTGTTAGTAGATAGATATGTTCCCGGTTTCTACAAATATGCACACTTCCAACATTAGTCCCTACTTTAATTTCAATAAATAAATGTACGTTCCCCAATGCTTTGGCCATTAGCGAATTTTGTCCTTGCTTTCAAATTGTTACTGATTGGGATAACGTACGTGGACATGTGAACGCCACTATTAACACACGTGTGGGGTTTAATTTAAAAATAAATTTAATAATTTTTATTCACTAAATAATATATATTAATTTTTATTTTTATTTGACCGGTCCTTAAAAAAAACTAGTATAAAACCCACACAACCCTAATTTTTCCAGATTCTCAAATTTCTCTCAACAAACCATATGCTCGATCTCCATCTCCCCCTTTTCAAAATTGTCCCCATCTGTGTCTTCTATTGTTAGGGAATATTCGCCACTGGTCCAAAATCGTGTGTGATGGTGAATTTTTATGGAGACACTCTGCGTGGTTATCCCGCGATTGAAGAAGAAGATTCTCATGGTATGTTGCTTTTTTGTATTTTAATATGCATTTTGTTGTCTTTTGTTGATAAAAACCTGTGAAATAATACAATATTAGATTGATATAAGCATATGGGGTTTTGTTTAATATTAGGGTATCAGGTTCTGTCTTTGTTTTGATTTAACCATGCGAGGGTTTTGTGGGGTATATGATTTGAATATCTTTTATGCAATAAGTTGAAGGAAATCATGTTGGTGTGTCTTAAATCATGAATTTATTGACATTTTTTAATGATGGTTATTGTTTGGATACACGTTACTACTTTCCCTTTCCCCCGATTACTAATTGTCCTCGTATGCCATGTGGTAGGTGGAGGATTTACTGCAGTCTTTTTTACCAAGGGTTTTTTTGTAAGAAACCCTCAGCTACAATATTTTGGCGGTGAGGTTGGGGTGTTTAAGGGGTTGGATCCAAAGAGATGGTCATTATTCAAGGCATTGGGTCATGCAAAGGAATTAGACAAACGAGTGGAAAGTAATGGTGATGAAGGTGTCAAACTATGGTGGAAACCAAGCAACATTCCATTGGATAAGTGTTTGAAAAAGCTAAGTCTTGATGTTCATGCATTAGAGTTGGCTAAATTTGCTGTTGAAAATCTTGAAGAAGTTGACATATGTGTGGACTACAATACCACAACTGATTCAGGAAATGACGAGTCTCCGAAGTGTCTCGAGGGTGTTGAACTTTATGGTGCTGGTGCAAGCAAACTTAACGACAAAGGGAAAGGTATTGCTCACGAAGTTGAAGAATCCCCAAAATATGAGAGTTCCGACAGTGAGTCTGTAGTTAATGTTGTTCACTTTAATGATAGTGAAAAGGATCAAATGTTTGATGAAGATGATGGGTTTGAAGGGGATGAGTTGATAGAAGGTTTTGCCAGGGTGGAGCATAATGAACGTAAAGCAGTTGATGAGGATTGTCAGGATGAGGTCAATGCAATTATTGCTTTCTCAACAGTTGATGAACATGAAAACGCTATCGAAAATGCTTATATGACAAAAGGCTTAGACAACACTCAACCAATGTCTTCTGCTCAGCCCAGTGATAACATTGATCATGTAAACAAAAAGGTAATGATAACTTAACATTTATTATATTACAAGAATGATTGATAATCAAAACATTAATGACTATGTTATTTATAACATGGTGAAAATTATGTTGGCATGGTAATAAATGGCTCGAAGACACTACCACCAAACCATCTTGATGACACAACGACTAGTTTAATTTTTGGACTTGTGAATTGGCAGGGGAATATTTCAAAGACTCGAGGAAAAAAAGTCAAAACTGTTGGGAACCCGATGTGGAACAAAGCTGAAGCCATGCTGAATGGACTGAAAACGCCGCCACTAGAGGATTTGGACAAGATTTTAAGAGAGATGGTCTCACGTCTAGTCAAATGGAATAAGAAAGTTGGCAAGGTCAAGAAAGGAAAAATAGATAATGATGAGGACAATAGACCAAAAGAATAAAACATGGCATAATGAACCACATCTGTTTTTTTTTTCCTATGCACCTTTTAATGTAATGTTTAGTTGACAATATCGATCTCACCATTTTTGCTATGCACCTTCTGGTTTGCACCTTTTAAATGTTTTTTTTTTTTTTTGGCATTTAGATGACATTATGGTGGTTTATATATGTATCGGTGCACACACCTTTTGGATGTTTTAGTGCACCTTTATAGATGTTCCGGTGCATATTTTATTACTAACCATTTTGGCTTTTAGTAATTGTCATATCAATTTGTAATAGAAAATCATTTGGGCAGGTTATTATATATCAATTTTAGTAGCAAATTTGCATTATTTATTGTCGATTTGGACCAAATTATGATCATTTTGAAAAAGCACAATCCATTAAATAACGATAACATCTAGTATTACAATAAGATTTTGATACCATATCATAGCTTCTTACCAATAAACCACTGATAAATCATCACTTATTAACAACAAACTGCTAATACATCAACTGACACATCATGCATAAAACCCTAGAACATTAACTTCATAACAAATCAGAAATTGAAAATCAAAGACACGATTAACAATGTTGAGATAACTTCTCCTTTCACTATTTCATGGTTAAATTTCTTGTAAAACTTTGATTCTTCTTCCTTGCTTCCTCGACAATGCCTAAAGCAATGATACCAACCTCTTGAGTTCCAACTTCATCAATCTCATCAATGTTGTCAATCTCTTACGCTTCATTGGTCCATATAAACATGTTGCACATGCCCTTCATCTTCAAACACAACTATCAAGTGTCACAATTAAAAAAAATGCAAAAAGCATAGAAATGAGAAGAATAAATCAGGGTTATATCATATATACCATCCAATGTGGACATCTCCAGAATTGTCTCCTTACATGATTCCCTTTCCTAGTTATCATAAGTATGGTTCAACTTATCGAAGATCACACAACATTGTTTGAGTGTGAATGGTTGTTTATTAGATCGTTGCTTCCTTGGCGTTCCATGGATCTCCTGTTTCAAGCTGAGATACGAAGTACAATAAGAAAAATGAGGTGGAGAAATTAAGGTTTTGGTCACAACGAAAAGGGAGAATAAATCAGTCTTGTTTATGTTTATGGGTGTGGTCCGGGTAATTACAACGTTCAAATAAGGTTAACGTCCACTATATTGACACAATCTTACACTAAGGCTTATTTAAAAAAAAATGTGGCATCTACATGTCCATCTCCATTATCCCAATCAACAACAATTTGACAATAGGGACCAAATTTGCGAACGAAAAAAACGTTGTGGAGCAAACAATAAAATAAAATTAAAGTACAGACAAATGTTGAAATCGTGCATATTTGTAGGGACATGGAACATATTTAACCATTGGTTTTATGTAAATGAAGGTCATGACGAGTTTACTCCATTTTGTTAGGTTAGTTACAGTAAATATATTATTTCATTTGCATGTTTTGTTGAAAAATCAAAATAAACCGAGTCATAGCCGAAATTCTACATAACTTTGAAGATTCTCTTTATGTATTTTTATAGAGGTGTATGTTAAAAACCAATTCAAAATTCAATTTGTAGGACAAGATTTTCGTTGTTTTGTTTTTTTGAGTTTATTACGCTTTAAAAATTCATAATTAATCTGTCCATTGTCTGAAAATTATAATTTTACGTGGAAAGTGATATTTTAACGTCATAAACATGCATGTAAAAATCATAAAAAAAAATCAACCTCTAGGTCATTTTTTTAGTCTTTGTGTCTACAGGAAAGGATAGGAGGTCAAAAATAGGAAGAATCTTAAATTACATGGCTAAAACATGTATTTTTTTTTTTACAAAGTCATTTTTCACACTTCACGTATATTACAGGGTTAACCAAACAATTAACTCCTCAATTTATTTACGGGCCACTTAAGTCTAATATCATACATCGACATAGGGGTCTACATGGGTTAGGTCAACCCGGTTAAACCTACTAAAAAAGATTAAAAAAAAAGTGGTTGAGCTGGGTAATTGGGTGAGTATGATTTCAAAAATGAAAAACTCTTAAAAAATAAAAACCAGACCGAGACCCAATAAACTAACTTACCCAGCAATGCCAACATTTGTATTTTTATTTTCATAAGGAAGAATAAGCATACAAACGAGTTTATTCATAAATCAAGTCTAATTTCAAAAATTAGAACAAGGCATCCTCTATATTGAAAATCATAACATGTTAGAGTTTCAAATTACGAGCACTTTTTTGTCATTTTAATGTTAATGTAATTGTGTGTTATGCAACTTTAGATTGTTGCAAGTATTTTATGATGAAATTTATTATTTGATACTATCATTTATTATTTTATGATGCTAAAATATAGTGAAAATAGGTTACACATTTTTGTTAAAAAAATTGATTATTTTTTATGAATAAAATATGAGAACTCATCATTTAGTCATTTGATATTAAAAAAAAGAAGTAACCCACTTTCCAACCCAAACCGGAAATTAGTTGATTTGCCAAAACCAAACAAATAATGTAACAAATGGTTATTTTACTTCTCCAAACCGGAGTACCATATATGATTCAGGTTTTGGGTTTGGTCAAACTCAACCCAAACCGACCTACATACACCCTACATCGACACACATATTCCACTTACAAGTCAAACAATTAAGTCTGATGCTTAACATAGACACTTTGACGCACACTCCTGCAATGAAACTCAACATATAACAAAGCAATCAACAAAGAGGGGTGAACTTTGTCACTCAAGTGTGGGGTGAACCACGAGTTTAGAGACCTAATACATGACACATGGTTCATACATCCCAATGTCAACATGTTGTCTAATGACATTATTAATAGAGTCTCATGTGTCTTAATCGA
The DNA here is from genome assembly GCF_051527215.1 of Medicago sativa. Taxonomy (NCBI): domain Eukaryota; kingdom Viridiplantae; phylum Streptophyta; class Magnoliopsida; order Fabales; family Fabaceae; genus Medicago; species Medicago sativa. The sequence goes on along the minus strand of NC_140755.1, from coordinate 83,199,590 downwards.
CCCACTCTCATAAAAGCTCAGGGGAGCCAATGATATCGTCATTTCAGTGTTTATGAAAGTTTGCTTTGTCTATATGACTTAACATTCTCGTTATTAACGATGATGGTTGATCCATGTTGTTTAGACTCTTTCTAAAGTTCATGTGTCCCACCGAATGTATCAAATTTGTTGATGGAGCGAGGATTTAACCGATGTTTAGCCTAATGTCTTCAACTATGATTCTATTTTTTATGGGTTTAAATTTAAATCTATTTTTTTTGTTCATACATACCAAAAATACCCGGATCCCACTACTCTTGTATTTTTTACGTTCAAATTTTAACTTTAACCGGATACGATTCATTTTCCCTTATTTAATGTCGGTATATAAAGAAACACACTCACACCTAAAATTCCTCTCTATATTCTTCTTTCACTCACTGCATCTCTAAAACCCAAACTTCACGTTCTTGGCGGCGACACTTCACTTCACTCGATCCATCATGCCTTCTGTTGCTCCTTCCTCTGAACGTATCCTTGCTTCCCCTCTTCCACTTTCTCCATATGCTTTCTCTTTTTCTTATTTTTCTCGATTTTTTTTCGGGAAATTAAGTAAATTTTTTAGGTTTTTGCTTTCATCGAATTTCTCTTCTGTGCATGTGTAATATCTTTCTTAGGGTTACTTAATTTCTTTGCCTTCACTTTGTAATCAAGCTTTATGTTTTTGCTTTTAGTATTTTAAGTTCATAACTGAAACCTAATAGTTATTAGCTAAATTCCCAAAAACCAATTTTTTTCTTCATTTTTTTGCAATATTAACATATGTGTTTGATTAATTCACCTAATTGTTGTGCTGTGTAAGCATAGGTTTTCTTAGTGAATAATTTTTTTTTCTCATGTATTTGTTTGTTTATTTTTTTTTTTTTCTGTTTATATATGTTTTTTGAGTGTTTATGAAATAGTTGTGTAAAAACTATATTTTTTTCCTTGACCTAGCTACTATAGAAGCTGCAAGTTTACTGCAGAATTTGTCTCTGGATTCGCAGCAGCCCAAGACTATCGTTGGAGATGCTGAGCCAGTGAAGAAGGTAATTTTAACCTTATTGATGCTGCTCATGTTTTTAAGTTGGCTGGCATGGTCTTGAAACGTGTTTAGGCATGCCTCTTTTAAGGCTCACCAAACTTGACTTTTTGTGAAAAAAATGATGTTTTGAAACAAAATTGTGTTTGCTCCTAAAAGCCAAAGCCATGTAGACCCATGAGTAAAAAAATACAATTTTTGCATTGGGTTGAGATTTATAGTTGAACTACAAAACTTCCTTTCAAGATAAGATGTTTTAGGCTCAAATTTAACCACGATTACTGTTGTGTAATCAAGATAATATAAAATTAAGTTAGCATATGCTCATGTTAATACTAAAATATGGCCTGTTTGGATTGACTTATTTGAGCTTATCTACCGACATAAGTTTTGTGAGCCTGTTTGGGAGAAGTTATGTAAACAACTTATGACAATTTTCATAAGCTCTCCAATATAGCTCATGTAAACAAAAATAATTTAACTTTATTTTATCTTATTCTATAAAAATAACTTAATTAAGCTCATACAAAAGCATTCATCATGATAAATGCTTGTGCTATAAGTTGCAAATAAGCTTTTTATCCAAAGAGGCCCTTAAGATTTTTTGTTGTTATGTTCGTTTGGTGGTGTAGACCAGAGACCTTCGAGTGTGCTCCTCTCAAGGTCCCAGGTTTGAATCCTCCCAATGCCACTTTTTGTGGGCTAGTCCATTGAGAGCCTTACTCTGCCTTTAATCGGACCCCCCCACTACTGGACGGTGGGATTGATCCCCCAGATTGGTCGGTCATTGGACCGGATACCTGATTTTTAAAAATAAAAAAAAGGATTGTTGTTGTTACGTTGTGTTAACTAATATGTGTCATCTATTTGTATGCAGAATGGACCTGTTTTTGCCAATGGTGCAGCTAAGGGGACAGGCAAGCCATTCAATCCAAATCCAAGCTATGTTCCAAATGGATACCCTTCTACATATTATTATGGAGGTAAGGTAAGCTGTTTAAGTTTTTATTTTTTAAGGATATATATAAATAAATACATGCCGATTACCTAAAAGAAAAATGCTAAGATTGTTGAATTAATATTTGGGCGGCTTTTATTATTATCCGTTCTGGAAAAATGACTTGGTGATGTGATTAATTTCAGGTTATGACGGGCAAGGAGATTGGAGTGGTTATTCCAATTATGTGAACCTCGATGGAGGGATGACTCAAGTAAGTACCTTAATCTCTGGTTTCCGTATCTGTGATGAATGTATGCCATTTTTTTTATACTTATGCATCAGATTCTGCCGAAGAACCATTTGATGGTGACTACTTTCTTTTATTTGTTAGCTACAAAATTAAAGGACTTTAGACTGTTGCTGCACGCTAAACCGTGTTGTATATGTTGAGAGTTATATAATCCATTTAAGTTGGTAGACCAGTGTAGCTGTTTTGAATTTAAATGATTATAAAGCATTTTGCAAATGCTCTTGAAGTTTCAACTCATTTTTGTTCTTTTTGGTGTTTCTGTTCTACTAGGTTATGATTGTTTCTTATCATCTGTGTATGTTGAAATATATACGTATATTTTAAACGAGAAGCCTCTAACCACTTGATAAATGCTTTTCCTGCCGAATCTATTTACAGGGTGTTTATGGGGATAACTGCTCTTATATGTATCACCAAGGCTATGGCTACACACCATATGGAGCGTATGCTTCACCAAATTCCTCCTCTCCAATAGTTCAACATGATGGTCAGATGTATGGGCTGCAACAGTATCAGTATCCCTGTTCTTATTACAACTCTCCAACTTCTGCTGATGGATCATTTGCTCCGAACAAAACCAGTGGTCCACAACGAGAAATGTCAACTGCTGTTAATGCGGATCGTATTCCTTCAAATGTTATGAATAAAGGAAACTCTGTTAGCATGGTCAATGGTGATTGTACAAATCAAAATGGGTTGAAGGCATTTATGACAAGTTCCCAGCACACATCTTTGAATACAAGGGATTCTTATCAAGGGTCTAGCTTGCCAGCTTGTGCTCCATTGTCAGGATATCAGGGTCCAAGGTTGAGTACTCATGGTGCACAGTCAGCAATCCCTACAGACGTGTCATTGGTTTCGGATAGACAGTCCAAACATGGAGGAAAGGTTGGATTATCTTCCCAAGTGGCAAATATCAAAGATTTCTCATCTCAAAGGAATCAAAGACACTCTCAGCCACTTCCACAATTCATGGTATGTTATTCAGTCATCCTTTTTCGAAGTGCAACTGTGCATGCGAACTAAGCGTATTTGATAAAAGTGTTTTTTTTTTTTTTTTTGTGTTCCCTAAACTCAAATATAACTTTTTGTTGCAGAACTTGAATGGTTCCAGACATCCATCTGGAATGGAACTACTTCCTGGTTTCATGAACGGGATGTATCCAGGCAACAATTTGTTCAGCCAATATGGAAGCACATTCAGAGCTAATTCTCGTTATGGGTCTTCTGCATACGGATCTAGAACAGGTTCTTTTGATAACAAGTACAGAGCCACAGGTAATGGCTATGTTGCTAACGATTCCAGAAGAAATGGGGATGGTTTCAGTGAGCTAAATAAGGGACCTAGAGCTGCCAAGAGTTCTGATAATAAAAGCGTCAAAAGTCCTGGACCGGTCACTTTATTACTCAAAGGGCAGAACCTTCCAGTGAAGAGTGATGACGAAGTAGTCCCTCTGGTTCTGAATAAAGAACAATACAATGGAGAAGATTTGTCTGAGAATTCCGACGCAAAATTTTTCATCATCAAATCCTATAGCGAGGACGATGTTCATAAAAGCATAAAATATAGTGTTTGGGCAAGCACTCCCAACGGCAACAAAAAGCTGGATGCTGCATATCAGGAAGCTGGTGGCTGTCCTATATTTTTGTTATTTTCGGTGGGTGCCATATACAGTTTTCATTTGGTAAACTCATAGATTTTATTGGTTTTATTTAACTGTTTCTTTTTTCCTAATTCAATTTTTTCCGTACAGGTCAACACTAGCGGTCAATTTGTTGGTTTAGCTGAGATGACTGGTCCGGTTGATTTTGATAAAACTGTAGAGTATTGGCAGCAGGATAGGTGGACTGGTTGCTTTAATGTGAAGTGGCATATCATTAAGGATATTCCAAATGGTGTGTTAAGGCACATAACACTAGAAAACAATGAAAACAAACCTGTAACTAATAGCAGGGATACTCAGGAGGTATTTACTTAGTTGTTGCTTGTTTCATTTTATGCTATGAGCGACTCCCTTTCAACTAGATGCTTATGTATATGTCATTCTGCAGGTTAAGTTTGAGAAGGGTGTTCAAATTGTCAAAATTTTCAAGGAGCATGCAAGCAAAACAAGTATATTGGATGATTTTGGGTTTTATGAGTCCCGCGAAAAGACCACTCAGGAGAGAAAATTTAAGGAGCCGCAGTTACCAAAACAGGTAACAGTTGTCTTAAATCTGTTTCACTGTCTATAACCTGCTTAGTTCGCTTTGTTTTGGAGTTGAAATGTAAGAGCTTGTGTGGTATTGGAAAACATTTACTATATTATTCTGTTTTCAATTTTAATTGTGAATCTGTCACTTTGTTTTCACCACTGTTTCTTTTGTCAAAGATATTTGCTGGAAACTGTTGTTGTGTACAAATCAAGGTAAAACAAGGTGATAGTTTTTAATTAAAAGCGAAATTAAGAAATTAAAACTTGTTTTCTAAAATCAAATAGGCTTTTATATATATTTTTTCTTTGCAAAAAGCCCTTTTTGCAAGTTGCTTAAAATTATTGCTTCTTCAAACTAAGGGTAATCTAAACACACAAATGTCAACAAAAATTTAACTTTTAAATTTCCTTGCTCAAAACAGGTCAACAAGGCCAGTGATATAACATTTGGCTCGGTTACATTACCCAAGTCTCTTGCTACAACCTTGATGAAAGAATCAGCTACTGCAGATGCAGCACAGGGGAAGGTGAATTCAGAGGTCCTGTTAGAAAGGAATGGATCAACCCCAGCATTTGAAGATTCTTCTAAGAGCAGTTAAACTAGTAGTAGTGATAGTTATTTGCTGATATTTGTCTTGGTTTTGTTTTATTTGTGCTTTGTTCTTTGTTTTCTGGCTCTTTTTGTTTTCTTCTCAGTGCTTTAGTCATGGAAAGAGTTGTGTTGTTTTTGAGTCTTAATTTTTGCTTAATCAACCTTGGTATGGAGTGGAGTTAACTCATTTTATTTTATTCTCGTCTCCTTTAATTTAATAATATATAATGTGGCTGTTTCAGTCCCTCAATCTGATAGTCTGTTTTAGATAGTTTTACTACAAAATCTTGTACGACGATTATTGTGCAAAAATTAACAAGTATCTGATGCAAGGGATGTACTATATTATAAAATTATGTCTAAAAGTTAATTACTTAATTTTTTTTGGCCAAAACAAATTCAACTTATTTTATTATTCCAAAAGGGAGCAAAGCAAATAGGTCAATAATAGGCTCTAAAAAGAAAGGTGAATAAAAAAAAATATGGTAACCAAGCAAGGGTATGAGTAACAGGCTTTTAACACGACTACTACCTTTTTTTATGAAAATTCGCGTATTTAATGCATTGATACCCCTGGTCCGGATTACATTTTCCTAGCAAGATTGTTAGTTTTTCCGGAACATAAATTTCGGACAAATACGGTATTCATATTTTGTGTCTTTCTTTGATGTCAAGGGTCTCTGTTGACCGTTATATGAACCCCACACAAGCTGCAATGCAATTGCAGGGTTCATAGGAACGGTCAACAATGACCATGACACCACAAACACTCCTAAAAGCTACCTAAAAAACTTAAATTTTTTGAAGAAATGTAAGAAAGGATGTGAAGAAGAATGAAGGAAAATGTTGAAGATCCAAGCCTTTTTATAGCCTAAAACAAGTACTAGGTGATTTGTAAGTAAAAGAAAACGTGTTTTTCATTCAAAACCGTCCAAAAAACGCTTTAAAACTCAACTAACCGGTCAAACCTTTTGGTGAAACGTCACTGGCCAAGTTGTTAATGAGTGCTTCCGGATTATATAATCCGAAATGTATGCAGTATTTCCGGATTATATAGTCCGAATGACACCAGAATAACATAAATAATGAATCTTTTGGGAAGGTGGTTCGAAGAGGAGCTTTTGAACTCGATCTTGCCGGCCTGCCAACTGACATGTTACGATCGGCAGGCCGACATGATCGAGTTCATAAGAACCTCTTCTTATGAACAATGCAATCAAATCATAATTTTCATAACAATAAATACCAAACTTTTTTTTGTAAATCTAGAAGGACTATCTATATATTTTTGACAGCATGCTCAGGATCTTCATAATGCTGTCAAATAGAGAGCTAACTCATCCATTCGCGACAACATTAGAAATATCCTGAGCTTGATGACAAAAATTTGCATGGTTTGCTTTGGTGTGTTTGTGTGTTTTGCTGGTATTGAAGATCAAAACCGGAGAGGGTGTATTTATAGAGGTCCTTGGATGTTTTGGACCACATAAAATCTTAGTGCAATGTGGTCCATACAAAAGAATCCTATGCTGAAGAGTTCCGGATTACGTTATCCGAAATGCACTGACGCCCTATGTATTTCCGGATTGTGTAATCCGAAAAGAATATATTGGGTTATTTTATCGATTAAATGAAATTAAAACATAACACATTATCACGGATCATCTAAACTAACTTCTTCCTCCTCTGGTCCCTCCAGCAGAGCCCTGATCTCTTTGTAATTCCAGGGCCGGTGCAAACTTTCAGGATTTGTTCAGCAGATCTAACCAACGAAGCGTCCAACTCAATCGGTCCTCTAGCGCTGTGCTGACCAAAGACAGAGAACATGGTTCTCACGTCGTCATCGTTTGTGAGCTTCATCCGGCTGAAGCGTAGAGATCCGGCTGAGTCGGACAATGGACATCGATATTCAACACCGACCACCCTCCTCGTGTCTCTATGGTTGAGTTGACAGTTGATTTGATCCAGCTCATCCTTCAGCCCGGATAGGGTGACATCGTCGCGAATCCTAAACAGATGGGGTGGTGTTCCACCGTTGTAGTAGACTGCCGCTAGCTTGGTGTTCGGATCAAAGCCAGGGAATTCCATTTTTTTCTGGTGTAGTTTACTTGTAATGAAAACAGGGACCCCTATTTATAGAGGTATTTGGCCGTTGTGGACCACAAAAATTGTAGGTACAATGCAGGCCACACAGAAGAATCCAATGCTGAAGCAATCCGGATTATACAATCCGAACCAACCCTCACCATACACAACGTCCCAAGTTTCACTTTGGGACACCCCATTATCGTCTTTTTCCGGAATACGTTATCCGGAATGCATGTGTTATCCGGATTATATCTTCCGGACTGCACCAGAAGCTTTAGGCCGGTGGTCTGCACCACAAAGAAAACATTTTTCAAACGTTTTGGGCGGTGGTCAAGTGTAAAAACACGTTTTTTGACCAGCATTGATGGCCTCCCACACGTTTTTTAACCCCCTCCCCTATAAATATGGTTCATTTTCTCAAAAACCTTCTTCTTTCTTCTCTTCTCCTCTTCTACAACGATGTGTTTCCATCGTTGGCCTTTCATAGAAAGAGGCCTCTTTGGAAAAGCATCAGGGGTCATATGATCGGTCAATAGGGTGGGGGTCAGTTTGAATCTGAGGTTGGTTTGCCTGGGTGTCATGTTGACCATCATGGTCTCTTGTTCCCTAGAGGCCCCTGTGCCCCCTCTGTCTCCCCACCAACAGATTTTCTTCTTCACCGCCATCTTCTTTCCTCCCACCCTCTTTCCTCTTCATCAGTGGCTGGAGTTAGAGCTGGAGCCACTGGTATAGCTTATGTAATAGGATAGGATTAAAAATAGATTTAGGATATTATGTAATAAGCTTAAAAAGCTTGAAAGCTTGAAAATTATTGTAATGTATTGTTCATATATTAATAAAATGATTTTTTTTTATGTTTTTGTCTTTTTATTTATGTTTTTTAGTTTATTTGCATTTTCTTTTACGAATTGTAGACCTTACAATTGCAAAAGTTCTAATAAAACACTGTTCCGGAATATACAATCCGGATATATCTGCAAATAAATCCGGAAAACATAATCCGGACAAGGGGTAAAATTGGAAAAAAATAGGGCGCGCGAGGAAAGGCATAGGGTGGGAAAAGTAATACTCTTTGTACAAAAGACACTTGCTGGCAAGTTAATATGGGCTGCAAATTCTACAAAACCTTTAGTTATTATTTTTTGCTTTCTCAATTCCCTAAATTTTAGGGAAAATGAGTGTTGATAGTTTTAATCTCCTCTTCAATATTTTGATTTTGTTACCCTATTTGATTACTTTTACTGGTTGTTTTTTTTTTCAATGGATGACCTATAACTGAAGTTTTATTTATTGAGATGGTTTAATTCCATATAAAAAACTTGGGATTAGTGTAAACACGATATTTAAAAAATTGTTATTTTTATGGCCAATTCTATGATGCATAAGTAAGATAAGTCTTGCATCAAACACAAATTAATTTTTACTAATGGATAAAAAATTCCATCATTGAGTTAAATAAGATATACGGGACCTACTCATCTAATAGTGAAACCACACTTATGCATGTTACAAAATTATTTTACTTGTTATAAGACAGTCTAATTTCATATACCATATACTGTTTTCAGGTTGACTTTTTGTCAGCATGCAAAATGTATATCTTAGAAACCACATTTTTCACCATCCATCACAATTCATATACTATTTTTTTTGTTCATATATATTGAATTTAGTTAACAATTCAACAAAGTAATTTTAATTTAATTACTTGAAAGAACCATGAGCTCATGCTCTAGCAGAATGAAAAATAGAAACCCTCCAAGGAAAAAAGGCCAAAATGGATAACAAAGGATATATGTGGCAATGCTGAGTTGCACTCTTTGTCCTTTTTTGACACTATTAGATTGATCCATCCAAGAGTAAGCCATGAGTTCAATGCAAACATGTCCTTCCACACAGAATCAATCGCTTGACAACATGAATTTCCTTCTTTGAGGAACCAAAATCAAACCAAAAAGTATTCTATTACAATTAGCATTAGCATGCTCATAATTTGTTTGTGTGGAACCTCTTAAAAAAGTACCTTGTTACGTTTTCTCTATGGCTTCTTTTCTTTCCTTATCTCTTCCCAAACTAAACTTAATAAAAGCCTCTTCAGCTGCTACAACTACAACACCTCTTTCAACTCCTGAGGCACTCAATGAGAAATTTGGAAGAAAAGGCATCAAATTCTTGGAGTCTAATAGCATTCCCATTGTTGAGCTAACAGTTAGAAATGGAAGCTCATTGAGCTTAAGATTACCTGATGCTCATGTAACATCTTACAAACCAAAAGTGTTTTGGAAAGATGATGGACTTGAGGAGCTTCTTTACACAATTTCTGCCAATGAAACAGGTCTTTACAAAGCTAAAGGTGGAATTGGTTTGGTCTTGAATGAAGTATTACAACCTGGTGCAAAAGAGTTGCTTCCTTCCACTTTAGAATGGACTGTAAAGGATGTTGACTATGATGCCATTGATGCTTTACAGGTACAATTTGATTGATAATTAGATACCCTTTTGCTTCAAATTTGATTAGAACATGAATTTATTATGTTGGCTTTTAAGCTCAAAATTGATTCTATCCCTAGAATCACTTCTAGCCAAGTTTCTTGGCTTCTGCCTTAACGTATAATTAGCTTCCGTTCTCAAATTTATTGAGTGTTCACAAACATGTCCAAAACACTCTCCAACGTGAAAATGCAAAAGCTAGAAATTGTCACTTCAAGCTGGACGTGAGAGTGCTTTGGACATATTTCGTCACAGCTCAACCAAACAAATCATATTTCCGAATCACCAGTTTCATCATACCATTTAGCACAATCAATGCATTAGTTTTTTTTTCTTTTCTTTTTGCTATAGCACTGTGAAAGTGAAATACTGAAAGTTGGCTGTTGTATTTGATGCTTCCATTCACTTTTCTGCAGGTTGAATTGATCAGCACTAATAGATTTTTTGACATGACTTATATTGTGTCCCTCTATCCTGTGAGCATGGCAACAGCAGTTATAGTTAAGAACAAATCTCCAAAACCTGTTACTCTAACCAATGCTATATTAAGCCATTTTAGATTTAAGAGAAGAGGTGGTGCGGCAATTAAAGGTCTTCAAACCTGCTCATACTGCTCACACCCTCCTCTTGCTTCCCCTTTTCAAATCTTGACTCCATCAGAAGCAATGAAAACCGAGTCTCAAAGGTTGATTTCATTTGGTGCTGAGCCTGAATTGAAGCCAGGTTCATGGACTCAACAAGGTGTTCCTATTACTCTCCTTGAGAATAAGATGAGTAGAGTTTTTGCTGCACCTCCCAAAGAAAGAACAAAGGCTTTTTATAACACACCGCCTTCAAAATATGAAATCATTGATCAGGTTAGAATGACGAGTTTCATTTTGATACAACACTTTTTACACAGTCAAACAATCATACTTTGAGTCTAATTACTCAAAGTCACATATAAGATGATTTGTGATTGGTTGATTGATAGTGTAAATGATCTTTACACAGACTATGCGTACCGATTAAGTTCTAGAACGATTTACATTGTGGACACGTGACCAAACATTTGGAATTTTTCATGTACCAATTATTGAGTGAAGCCTTTTTATAGAATAGTTTTTTTTTTCTTTCTTTCAGGGACGTGAGATTTTCTACAGGGTGATAAGAATGGGATTTGAGGATATTTACGTGTCAAGCCCTGGTTCCATGTCAGACAAATATGGGAGGGACTATTTTGTATGCACTGGTCCTGCTTCAATATTGGAGCCTGTGACTGTGAATCCTGGTGAAGAATTCAGAGGAGCACAAGTTATTGAGCATGATAATCTCTCATAATCACATTCATAAATATTAATTGACACGATTATCAGAAACCTTTCCTTTCGCCCTTTCTTGCTCTCTTTTTTATTTCATGCTTCTACTCCATAAGTTTTTGTGTTTCTGAAGCAGGATTTGCATTGTTCTTCCTATGTATATTTGTTTACTTGATTTATGTCCTATAGTACAAGAATATCAATAAAATAGATTACAATAATGTTTGTAGATTTTTTTTATTTCATTGAATCCCTGAGCACTTTGGTTCCCCGATGATGAAAACTACTTCTCAACTAGCATACTATCTTTAACAAATAAGCTTTGACATGAGAAAAAACCTATTGTAGACACTCAGAGCAAGAAGAACAATATTGAAATTTTCACAACAGAGAAAGGTACTATCAGCTATCAAATGATCAATAATGGTTTTACATAGATCTACAAATTGAAGAATAACATACAAACTGCTAACAAATCTTATCTCAGCTTGTTACTCTCACATACATATCAAATTCTTCATGTTGTTTTACACTTCAGTTTTTCAATTGCATTTTTACCAAAACTTTTGAGTAACTTAAGAAATAGATACAGTATAGCAACAATGAGTATAGAAAAATTCATCAAACGCTAAGCTGAATTGATGACCATAGACAGTAACATCAAGCGACAAAAGAAGACAGAAACCTTATTCTTGAAACTAATACAAACATGAAATAAAGTCTCACATCGTTTGGTTTAGGTTTATCCTAAATGTTTCAAACCCATACATTCAACAATACACAAACACAATACATATAGTACCTTTTTATTTCACACATTTTCCATCATCCATGTAATTAAACACCCTATGTCAACCAATTCATCAATCCAGGGATAGAATGGGCGACTAACTATATATGTGATATATATAATACTAAGCAAAGCGAGCAATATAAATAAAGGGGGCTGTTAACTTGCACCCACCTAAAAACACTAAGGTGCAAGTTAACAAGGTGCACCTACTAGTTATTTACCAAAACACCCATGTTTTTCTATTATAAACAAATATTATTTATGCTATTTACAAAAATGTCCTTTTAATTAAAATAAAGTTTAATAGAGACAAAAGAGTGTTTTAGTAAAGTACAAGTAGGTGCAGCTTGTTAACTTGCACCTTAGTGTTTTTAGGTGGGTGCAAGTTAACAGCCCCCATAAATAAAACCCCAAACATGGTCATGCACATAAAGGCCTTACGTAAAAAAGCAAACAACAATACATACATATAACAAACACACAAACACTCTTGAGTTTTATCTTCATTCCTCATCAATCTTGATAAACCTCCTGAGCTTCTTGGTATCATGCACAACAGAATCCTCAAAGGCATGAATAAGCTTCCTCTTAACAGAACTGTCATCATATTTCAGATTGGATCGACCATCAATTGAAGATGAGGATTCACCAACAATGTCGTTGTCATCACCCAAATTAATAAGACCAGTATCATAATCCTTATCACGAGCTTGTGTTTCAGAAACAACATCAACTTCATTCTCCAGAATCAGTGTCACCATCCCCATAATCACTATCATCATCTTCAGAATCACTATCCTCATTAAGATCACTGTTAGAGTTGCCAACATCCAAGCCTTCTCCAACATCCACACCTTTTAACCTCTGTACCATCAGCCTTTTCAACAAACACCTTGGGCAATTCCTATGCAATGGAAGAAATTAACCACATTAAGCAAACCAAGCAATCAATCATATGTAGATCACTATACAATATAAAATTACCTCGGTGGAAGCACAGTCAGCAGCCGGTGGATCAACAACGACATTGGAAACAGAGGACTCAACATCCAAGCCTTCTCCAACATCCACACCAACCTTAACTTCTGCAACATCAGCCTTTTCAACGAACATCTTGGAAGATTCCTATGCAATGGAAGAAACTAAGCACATTAAGCAAACCAAGCATTCAATAATTTATAGATAACCATACCATATACGAGGCACAGTCAACAGATTGAAGACAAAAAGCATCAATAATATCTTTTTCCTTGCACACCCTCTTCACTCTAAAGGAACCATCAAACAAAGCATTTAAATTAATTCAATAGACTTCTCAACTTTGAATAAAAGCCTGATACCCTTCAGACCAGACACCTCAAGAGGACAAAATCCATCATTTTCAGCCTACAATGTGTTCATTATCATTATCATAAACCAATGAGTTTCAATCGGCTGAGGATTGAGATGCTTATTGTGTTGCGATGAAGAAGATGACGACGGCTTGGATGAAAAGTTCGAGTATTAGGATGAAAAGTGCGATGAAGATGACGACGGCTTATTGTGTTGCACCTTCACCTTCAAAACTTTCTCACACTTTTGTTGTATTAACACCACTTCCATATTTTTACCTCACAACTTTCATACGATACAAGGTTTATATAATTTGAAATAGATATCACGTCTTCTTTTTTTCTCCTTCAGTGAAAGAATATTTGCATCAAATATTCCCTTTCAAAATATATTTGTATCAAATCTTTCTTCATACCGTACAAAAATATATTTATTGTCCATAAATATATTTTCATCACAAAATATATTTGAAACAAATATTTTATATTTTTTTTTGAAGGAAAATATTTTATATTTTTAGCAACAATATTCTTCATCCGTCAAATATAAGTCAATTTCAACCGACATATTTCGTCACAGCTCAACCAAACAAATCATATTTCCGAATCACCAGTTTCATCATACCATTTAGCACAATCAATGCATTAGTTTTTTTTTCTTTTCTTTTTGCTATAGCACTGTGAAAGTGAAATACTGAAAGTTGGCTGTTGTATTTGATGCTTCCATTTACTTTTCTGCAGGTTAAATTGATCAGCACTAATAGATTTTTTGACATGACTTATATCGTGTCCCTCTATCCTGTGAGCATGGCAACAGCAGTTATAGTTAAGAACAAATCTCCAAAACCTGTTACTCTAACCAATGCTATATTAAGCCATTTTAGATTTAAGAGAAGAGGTGGTGCGGCAATTAAAGGTCTTCAAACCTGCTCATACTGCTCACACCCTCCTCTTGCTTCCCCTTTTCAAATCTTGACTCCATCAGAAGCAATGAAAACCGAGTCTCAAAGGTTGATTTCATTTGGTGCTGAGCCTGAATTGAAGCCAGGTTCATGGACTCAACAAGGTGTTCCTATTACTCTCCTTGAGAATAAGATGAGTAGAGTTTTTGCTGCACCTCCCAAAGAAAGAACAAAGGCTTTTTATAACACACCGCCTTCAAAATATGAAATCATTGATCAGGTTAGAATGACGAGTTTCATTTTGATACAACACTTTTTACACAGTCAAACAATCATACTTTGAGTCTAATTACTCAAAGTCACATATAAGATGATTTGTGATTGGTTGATTGATAGTGTAAATGATCTTTACACAGACTATGCGTACCGATTAAGTTCTAGAACGATTTACATTGTGGACAAGTGACCAAACATTGTGGACACAGACTATGCGTACCGATTAAGTTCTAGATCTTGTTATATTGGTTATCGATGGCAATATTGGTCAGCATGCCTTTGATCATTGTAGTCGTAAGCAGGCAACAGCATTTACACATAGTGTTGACATTGGAGCTGTAATTGTTTCTAAAATGGATGGCTATGCCATGGGTGGTGGTTCTCTTAGCACATAAGTTACCAATTCACTTTAAAGTAAGAGATCTTAACCGCTAAAAAATTCAATTGTTGATATTACACGAATAACAATTGAATTGCTTAAAATGAATTCACTTAGATATATTTTTTTTATGTGTTTTGGGTACATATTGGTCTTATTAATGTTATATGTGCAGTGTTGCAGCAACAAAGAGTCCGGTCATATTCATAGGAACTGGTGAACATATGGATGAGTTTGAAGTTTTTGAAGTTAAGCCGTTTGTTAGTCGTCTATTAGGCATGGATGACTGGTATGAGTTTATTGACAGAGTTTATGAAGTGCCTGAATTGCCTCTAAACCTGCCAGAAAGAAAAATCTGGATGCCTCCACGTGCGTTTTTCCCTCCATCGCTGCACCACTTGTTTGACTGAGACCTTCTAAGGGATTTCACTTCCTTTAATAGCAACTTCATATCTGTCTTAGAATTAATCTCAAACTCATGATGAATTTCATTTGGTGCTGAGCCTGAAATGAAGCCAGGTTCACGGAGTCAACAAGGTCTTCCTATTACTCTCCTTGAGAATAAGATGAGTAGAGTTTTTTGATGCACCTCCTAAAAAAAGATCAAAGGCCTTTTATAACACACCACTTTCAAAATATGAAATCATTGATCAGGTTAGAAATAGAATAGAACATGAGTTTCGTTTTGATCAGTATTTTTTACACAGTCAATCGATCATAAGTTTCACATTATTGAAAATACCGACTTTAATTCTATTTACTCAAGGTCACATATAAGATGATTTGTGATTAGTTGATTGATAGTGTAAAAGATCTTCACACAGACAAGCATGCCAATTAAATTCTAGAATGATTTACATTGTTGACATGTGACCAAACATTTGGAATTTTCCATGTACCATATTATTGAGTGAAGACTTTTCATAGAATAGAATTTTTTTTGTTTCCCTTTCAGGGACATGAGATTTTCTACATGCGTCGAGCCCTGGTTCCATGTCAGAGAAATATCGAAAGGACTATTTTGTATGCACTGGTCCTGCTTCAATATTGGAGCCTGTGACTGTGAATCCTGGTGAAAATTTCAGAGGAGCACAAGTTATTGAGCATGATGATCTCTCATAATCACATTAATTAATAAATATCTTCTTCAAAAAAAAATTAATAAATATCAGTTCACTTGATTATTTGAAACCTTTCATGCTTCTCCATAAGTTTTTGGTTTCTGAAGCAAGATTTGCATTGTTCATCCTATGTATATTTTTTTTTTTTTTGAAGAATCATCCTATGTATATTTGTTTAGTTGATTTATGCCGTATGGTACAATGCTATCAATAAAATAGATTACATAATGTGTGCAGATTTTTTATTTCATTGGATCCCTTAGAATGCACTTTGGTTCCTAAATGATGAAAGCTACTTCTCAACTCTCATACATATTGAGTGGGGATCCATTGACTCCAAGAGTAAGTCTAAAGACTTACTCCAAATCTTAACCCTTCATCTTAATAATAATTAATGGCTATAATTGATTCTTAATAATCTCTATGGTATAGGCCTTCTTCGTGATTCCAACGGCAAAAGACATGGAAAGATTGATTTTGACACAAACATGCGTGTCTCCAATCCAAAAGAATCAGCACAGTATCGTTCCACTATTTGATTAATGCTACAAATCTACCAGGAATTGGTTTCATCGAAATTCCATTATGCATAATCATAGGTCACTCATCAAATCGGGTACCTTTTAATTTGCAATCAACAAGTTTCAAACACAGTTTTTTTTCTTCATAATTTGGTGTAGGATTTTTTATAATGTTTGGTTCAGATATTGAATTTGTATCAATGCACCGATTATTTTCCACACCACTTACATGATATAGTGATGAAGGTACAATTTCATTAATAAATGAATGGATTAAAATAAAACCTTCTACCAAAAAAAAAAAACCTAAAAAGAATGAATCGATTTCCTAGAGAAGAATAAAATGATATTGAAAATTAAAATTCTAAAATATGAAATATTTAAGCCAAATGCGTTGGTAGACGAAGGGCTGTGTGTGCGCCATTGTCATGGAACCTGAAAGGGATGAATGAAGTGCACCAATACAATGCAATGCTCCTGAGTTAACCACACATAGGAATTATTGGTAATCAATTATAGCCATTAATTATTATTAAGATGAAGGGTTAAGATTTGGAGTAAGTCTTTAGACTTACTCTTGGAGTCAATGGATCCCCACTCCATACATATTTAACAAATAAGCTATGACATGAAATAAAACCTGTTGTTAGAGCAAGAACAAGATTGAAAATTTCACAACAGAGATATAGGGGCTATCTGCGCTTATCAAAATAAATAAATAAATAGTGTATAAAAGTTGAACTTCATACAAACTCAATTCATATCATTCTTGAGAAATGTTTTGAGCATTACAGAGCAAGAAGTAAATATAGAGGGACTAGCATAGGAAATGGACGCCGTAACAAGAGTTTGAGTGACCCGCATGGGTGTTAGCAACCATATTCTTCGTCTCTTCTCAAAAGCCACTTGATACATTCAGAAATTATTCCCAAACTCTATATTGTCTATTGTACGGTTAAGAAACATGTTCCTACTTGCTTGCAGTGAATCTCAAAAATCACTTTTGCCTCTGCCCTATTAAGCATCCTGTGCATGAAGGCTCTAAAAGCTTCTCCTTCATTGACTTCCCTCCAAGCACCAGATCAAGATGATTCGGCAATGACAAAAGCTCCAATATGGTCTCTAACGCACATTCTTGTTCCTACTGTATGCATCTCTTGGAAGAAAGATGAGCCCACATTGCATTGGAGATAACCCTTCTGCGGTTTGTGCCACTTTCTAGCAGGTAGAGGAGTCAAAGGTTCATGTTTGGCTCTGCCACACTAGATGCCAATCACCATCCACATTTGTTTTATGAGAAAGTGTAAAAGTATTCATGTAAAGTCTAAAAGAGGACTTGACCGTGTACTTTCCATCTCCAGTATACATCCAAATTCTCATATCATTAAATTCGTTATGGTTGCAAGGGTGAAGAGGGATATTGAGAATTTTAAAGCAATCTGCAGGAGTCAAAATTTGTTGCAGTAGCTGAGAGTTCCATTTTCTTTAATTTGGCAACAACAAATCTTTGACTTTTTATTGACCAAATTGAGCATTGAAAGAAGATTGAGAGGATGCATGGTACGAAATACATGCCAAGACCTGGTCCAAATATTTATGGATGATCGATCTCCAATTATCCGCCGGAAATCAACCTTAAGAAACTCTTGAGATTTGAGAAGACGAGATACTGCACCAAGTAAAACTAGGACTGTAGATCAATGCCACTTCCATGAAATCCTCTTTGGGAAAATATTTGGCTTTGGCGATGTAATATCTGATAGTTTTCTTGTTCGTCAGAAGACTCCACCATTGCAAGGGTAAAACCTGGGAAATCTCGAAGGTCTAGACCTCCATGCTTTTTTCTTGCCGTCAATCTTTTCCAACTCAAACAATTCATACTTCTTCGCCCATCTTGCTTCAAACCCCCCAAAAGGAATTGATATGTTCAATCTCTAAAGAATAATTAACACACAAACTGCCAACAAGTCTTATACCAGCACTTACTTTCACATATATATCAAGATTGAAATTTCTACTTTATACTCTAATTTTCTAATTTCTACCATAAATCAGGACCTGAGATAAAACCTTTGCACCAATTGTTATAGTTGCAAGCATATTGAACATGCCAAAAGAAAATATATGTAAACACAACATATATTTAAGTCCATATATTTAGAATGCAAATTGCAGCTTTTTTTTATTTCATTGTATACCTTAGAATGCACAATTTGGTTCCTAAATGATGAAAACTACTTCTCAACTTGCATACCATCTTTAACAAATAAGCTTTGACATGAGATAAAACCTATTGTTAGAGACTCAAAGGTGAAAATAAAGCAAAGGACAAAACAGAAATAAAAGTTTGATTTAGGCTACCTTCACTGTCTTCAACTATACAAAATGATATCTCATTCTGTGCTTCAAGGTGAAATGACGTTGGTGATAAAATTAGTATGAAATTCTTGATGCAAATGCAATGTTGCCATCACATGCATATCAAATTGGAGAAGGAGAAGGAAAGTAAAGGTGGAGCAGATCATGCCAGCTTGTTGAGCGAAAAGAAGTTACTGCATCGCTACTACTTGAGTCTTGAGGTAGAAAAGATGCATGTTAAAGGATAAAGTGTTGTTACCATTAGCTTAAAAATAAAAATTGTTCAATAATCCAGGGGCAAGGGCAATAATGTAATATATTAATTAGGGTTTCCCTCAACAAAAAAATTAATTAGGGTTACGCTAACAAATGCTCGGTTAATACTATCATCACCACCATTTAATGGGCTTTTCTACCAAACCATTTTGTGTGGGTTAAAACATCAATATAGTCAAGTAGTACTACTACTAATAATTTAATACTACTACTTTTGTTTCATTTAGTCTATTTTGATGAAGTGTGACAGCAAGACCGTTTGATATAAGGTTTGAACTTGTTATCTATTGATTATATTATTGTTCTGGTAAGTTAAAATAGTCAAGTTGTTTGAAAATTGTGATTAATTGTAGTTTATAGACAATATCTAATGAGAGGCATTTTATAATCCGATTGGGTTAGTCCAATGCTAATGACTTGAGATTTGAGAGTGCGCTCCTCTTCAAGGTCTCAGGTTCGATTCCGGTGCTAGTTTGAGTGCACTAATTTAGCTTCTTAAAAAAAAACTAAAGATATTTTATAAAAGATAAATCCGTGAAAGCTTACTCAAAATTTAAAACGGATAATTCTTAAATATTTGAAGCCATAATATTTGAGGCCATAATAATTATGTCTATTATCCAACCAATATGTTTTGACAATGTCTACTTATTATCGAATTATTTATTTGTTTATTGATTTATCACTTCATATTTTCATTTTTAGATATTTGTCTTTATGTTTTTGTCATATGATAAAGGACCTAATTGAAAAACTTAGACCCATCCGACACCGGATAGGAAAGAAAAGAAAAAGAAAGAGAGAGACCATCGATCGAATCCTCTTATTAAAACCCTAATCCGACGGAATGGAGTAATCTGTTACCCTAATCTTCATCTTCATCAATCAAGCAAGCAAAATGGGTCTAGCGGATTTTGGAGAGAGTATTTTGCGTGCTTTCGACAAGATGAGCAAGGAAACGGTGATCGATAAGGAAGTCCGTAAGCGTTGTTTCGGCGAGATTAGGCTAGCTTTCCTTCGTTCCTATATTGAACCCATGTTCACCCGAGACATGCGTGCTAAAATCAAGAACATTCTCATCAATCATCTTAATCTTGATGATCTCGACGCTGCTCGTAAGATGATTCAACAAGTTGTGTTTGATGGACTCTGCAAATTGTTGGAACCTAACCCTTCTTTCGTTCCCAAATCAGGGAAAACAAGTGTTGTCATGTTTGTTGGTGCTCAAGGTTTGTTGTTAATTACCTGACCTGTTAATTACGTTATGATCATTCTTTATGTTTATGGTTTTGAATTTAATTATTATATGTAATGTTAATAAATTCAGGTTGTGGAAAAACAACAACTTGTATACAATATGCAAATTATTATCAGAAGAAAGGATTAAAGACAGGTTTGGTGTGTGCAGATACATTTAGAAATGGTGCATTTGATCAATTGAAGCAAAATGCCACTAAAGCTAACATCCCTTGTTATGGAAGGTACATACGTGTTTGTTGTTATATTGTTGACTTACTGATTGATAACATGAATGCAGTTCCCTGAAACATTACTACCCCTTTATATTGTTTACCATCATTCATGTTATAATTTATTAGAGAATGATTAGACCATGTGCAAAAATATTCTCTCGGAAGTGGGTTTTGGAATGTAACTTTCCTTTGTTTGGTTCTGGTATATATTTTGCTTGTGTTTTAGTTTTTTCATCCCCTGTATTAAGAGAGTGGTAATTTTATGTTCCTATCAGAATATAAGTTATTTTATTACTCAGCCAACTTTAACTTCCCACTCTCACCTCATCGCAACTATAAAGAGAACTTTGCCTTATTTTCTCAGGGCTTATCTGTTTAGTCTTTTTAATGGTTTCACTTTTTCGTTAATTTCTAGTTGGGGACATCCATGCCCATTGCCCAACCACTTTTCATTCTTGTTATAAATCCTTGCAGATGAGTTTTGATAATGCAATGCTTACTACCATTTGCTTGATTATGGAAACTTTTATATCAATTGCATTTTGTTGTCTATGATTTCAATTACTAAGTATTATTATTACATAGCTGAGCCGCATTCCTCTATAGCTATACAGAGTTGGATCATGTCAAAATTGCTGTGAAAGGCGTGGAGAGATGCAAGGAAGAAAACTGTGATCTTATAATTGTTGATGCGAGTGGAGGGCACAAACAAGAAGATGCTCTTTTTGAAGAAATGCACCAAATTTCAAAAGCAACGGTATTTATTATTTATGCTATATATGCCTTTGATACCAGATCTTGTTATATTGGTTATCGATGGCAATAAATTCTGATATATTTTGTTTGCAGAAACCAGATCTTGTTATACTGGTTACCGATGGCAACATTGGCCAGGATGGTTTTGATAATGATAGCCATAAGCAGGCCATGGCATTTGCACAAAGTGTTGACATTGGAGCTGTAATTCTTACTAAAATGGATGGCCATGCTATGGGTGGTGGTTCTCTTAGCGCGTAAGTCACCAATTCACTTTAGAGTTTAAAGCAAGAGATCTTAACCGCTAAAAAATTCAATTGTTGATATTACACAAATAACAAGTGATGTGCTAAAATGTATTTATTAGTTATTTCTGTTTATATTTGTTTTGGGTACATGTTGGTCTTATTAATGTTATATGTGCAGTGTTGCAGCAGCAAAGAGTCCGGTCATATTCATAGGAACTGGTGAACATATGGACGAGTTTGAAGTTTTTGAAGTTAAGCCGTTTGTTAGTTGTCTATTAGGCATGGATGACTGGTATGAGTTTATAGACAAAGTTTATGAAGTGCCTGAATTGCCTCAAAACCTGCCAGAAAGAAAAGTCTGGATACCTCCACTTGCATATTTCCCTCCATCGTTGCACCATTTGTTTGACTCTGACTGAGACCTTCTCAGGGATTTCACTTCCTTTATTAGCAACTTCATATCTGTCTTTGAATTAATATCAAACTCATAGTGAATTTCTGCAAGTGCTTAAGTTCTTCTCTAGACACATGTAGCTCTTGCTGCAACGTTTGCTTCTTCTGAATAATGGCTGCTTTTGTTGATCCTGCTAGCAACCTCTCATCCTATATCTATAGGAACTTTTAACAACAGTTTGTCTGAAATGTGTTGGTTTTACATGTTTATCCTTATAATTATTAATATCAGAAGTGTGTGAGTTAGGGATGTAAATGGATAAAGATGAGCACGGATAGTAGGTCCGTTGTTGGATAAATATGATATTCGTGCCCTCTCCATATCTACACAAATATGATGTAAATTAATTTTTGTCAACACACGTGCGCGTGGTTCTTCTCTCACGCTGCATACACATTGTCTGCATCTACATCTTCTTCACTCTCAATGCTAATATGCAGATTTTTTTTTTGAAGGAATTGAAATATAATGAAAGGCTGAAAGCTTGAGTAAAAGTTTTTTGAAGGAATTGAAATATAATGAAAGGCTGAAAGCTTGAGTAAAAGAATTGATTTTTTATGAAGAAAAAAAATTGATTGAATTGACTTTTTTATAAAAAAAATCCCAGAAATTGATTCGCTGCACCTAATACAAATTGATTCACAATCCTATAAAACATTGTTCATTTAACTAGAAAGTCGACAACCTTTCAATCAAATTGATACCAAATCCTTCAGTTCCTGTGAAATTCATTTGAATGGAGAAGGCTCTTATGATTCAAAGACTTGACCGATAAAAACACAAACCATTGAATTAAAGATTTGTAAGTTCCTTGTTGATTGTCCATGTTAGAATAAGCAACCCTATTCACGATCGTTAAATCCCAATTTTTAATTCAGGGTTTTTTGCATTCGTCACAATTGTTTTCAATTTTCATTAGTGTGAAGAAAAAAATTACCGGTGAAACAGGTGCGTGGAGGAGAGAAATTATGATGCAGTTTTAAAAGTTCAAGTCAATTCCTTCAAAAAAAAAAAGTTCAAGTCTTAGAGTTTTAAAAGTTCAAGTCAATTGATTTCCATGTTATTTACTTCTTTCATCTCTCATAATAATTAGTGCTCTTATTTGATTAGCCATATATATCTATATATATATATATATATATATATATATATATAGTTTGTTAACTTTGCCAAACAAAAACATGAAAGTCTAAGTTAGGAAAAGTGCACATTTTTATTTTAAAAAAAAAATCAATTTCCACTACCGTAGATCAATTTAAAGTAATAATTTTTGCAAAAAATAAAAAATAAAAAAATTTAAAGCAATAATTTGAATCTAATAAACCAAAAACATAATTTCAATCTCATATATCGGTTATATATAGATTTGCACGATTGAATACAATTTTGTTTTGCACACATAATTTTTTAAGCACTTTCGTCTAAATATGAAATCACATTATTTCTAGAGTTTACTGGTGATGATTATACTATTCAAAACAACTTTACACACATAACCAATCAAACAATTCAAAATTATCATATAAATTAAAAATATTAATTGATATGAATATTCTATATGTTTTGATTGGTTGTGTGTAAAAAGTTGTTTTGAACAGTCAACCCATCTTGATCAATATCATTTTTCATCTAACTTTTTCAAAGAGTGCTATGAAACATTTAAGTGCTTTGTGTGACATGTCCAACTCAACAATTGTTAAGACTGAAAAATTCAAATCAAAAGGACTTAATTGAAACTTTCGAAACTTAAAGGACTAATTTGGGAATTCTGTCAAACTTAAATGACCAAAAATGGTATTTGGCCCAAATTACTTGGTCCTTAAAGGTCCTTTTAGTTTGACAGAATTTCCAACTAAC
This sequence comes from Medicago sativa, assembly GCF_051527215.1. Taxonomy (NCBI): domain Eukaryota; kingdom Viridiplantae; phylum Streptophyta; class Magnoliopsida; order Fabales; family Fabaceae; genus Medicago; species Medicago sativa. The sequence continues at coordinate 83,175,873 of NC_140755.1, read as the reverse complement.
AGGTCCTTTCGAAACTTAAAGGACTAACTTGGAAATTCTATCAAACTAAAATGGCCAAAAATGGTATTTGGCCCAAATTAAATCAAGGAATCAGGATAAAATGCGCACATCCCCAAAAAAAACTTGAAGCCATAGAGTAAAACTTCATTTTGGTCTTGAATATGTGTGACATATTACAAAAACATTTTAAGTGTCTATTTTGCCTGTGATTTTATCAATTGAATTGACTAGTGTAAAACACATTTGAGGATTTTAATGATTAATAAAAGAGATTTTAACTACCAGCTAGTGTTATCGCATTACGATATCATTAATTCTTTAGAAGGTGGAAAACACACAATGATTACACTAATGCAACTTAAAGTCTACAATTACATTCTTTATAAGTAATCACAGCATTTATAGATAGTTTAATCAAAATTTCAAGGATCAAAGAATAGAGTACCATGAGCTTTGACATTTAAGAAATCCAATTTGGCAAGACCAATTTCACCACTCTTCTATAAGCCCTTATGTCTCAATAAATCTACAGCTCAAGTTCCTAAATCTCCTATACATACATTTTAACATGGTAAAAATGAACAATCCACTTGGCAATCTAAAATCTCCTAACAAATCAAATGCCACGTGTCATACTATTGTCAAACAACTCACTTGAAATTTTTTTGTTGCTATTAAACCCTTCAAATTAAATTGCGTTGACTTATGGTGGATATAAATCAACATTCATTGTTCGATTTTTTTTTGTTGGTTAAATTGGAAAACCATTGACCCTAATCTTTACCATTCAAATTAAGTATCGTTGATATAAGGTTAGTAAATCCACATTAATTGCTCGGTTTATTTTTTGTATTCGCAAATCATTGACACTAATATTTTTTTGGTTAATGATAAAATAGAAATTAACGACAATAAAATAAAATGGTGATTTTTTTTTTTTGCTAGAATCGTCAAATTATGAAAATCAACTAATTCGAAAAACTATGAGAAACCATTAAACATCTGTTTGATTTTAAAAGGTCGGAATGTTACACAAATAATTTTTAATTATTTTCACATGCAGGGTCACAAAATTCATGCAATGGTTGGAAGCAAAATTTTTAACAAGTTTGAACTTTCTTTGAAAGAAGAGGTTGTCTATATCATGTACTATGATTTTTAAAAGTGTCAATGAAATACAAGAAGTCATGACAACATCACATAAAATTGTCTCAAATTTACAGATAAGGCTACGATCTAACCAGTTGATCATGGAATTGTCTCTTATAATTATTATTTTTAACACATCCTTTCAGTTTTTCTTTCAAATAATTACCAATTTGAAGTTATGTCCGGTGAGTTTCAATTCAGTTTATTAAATTTTATTATACATAATAATATGATGTAAAATATTTTAAACGTCAATATTTAACTACATAAGTTTGTATAAATTTTCAAGCTATAATCGGAATGCTATGTAAAGTTGAGGTTTAGGATGAATATATTTTCCACCAATAAATATCAAAAGCACGGGACACATATTTATCTTTGATGCATAAAAAGTATCATTGATGAATAACAAAACATGGGTCTAACATTCGTCACTGATAAGTATAAAGAAAACAAAATAAACATTATCCTCTTATGTATAAAAAAACACGAGACATATGTTTGTCATCGATAAATAAAAAATAACAAACGTGTAATATTTGCCCCTAAAACACAAAAATGTGAAACAATATATATCTTTGAAAGAAAAAAAAACGAGGCCTATTATTTTTCATTAATACATAAAAAAATATGGGACAAATATTTCTTAGTGATAGATATTAAAAAGAAATATGGCACAACTATTAATCACTGAGTCCTATAAAAACACGGGAAAAATATTTGTTACTGGTAAATATTTTTATTATTTTAAGAAAAGTGATGCTAGATGCATTACCCAAATTCATTAAGAAAAGAAAAATAGAAATACGAAGAAAGAAAAGGGAAACTAGGTCAACACATTTTCAAAAAGGCATAAATCTAAAGTTATGCAAGCCTAACTTATTTCTTATGTAATATAGGTTAATTCTATTATGAAGAGAAGGGAACTAACAAAAAAATAAAGGGTTAGCTAACATATATGCGCATGACTATTTTTCTTAATGAATTAATTGATAAACATTATGAAAGCACTAGACAAATATTAAAATACACAGAGAAATATTTATAACTCATACATAAAAAAAGTACGGGACAAATATTTATCACAAGTTTTTTTAAAGTTTTTATCTCTGATAAATATAAAAAAATAAAAAAAAAATTGGTCATATATTGGTCAATAATAAACACATAACATATATTTGTTATTATAAATATAAAAAAAACATAGGACAAATTACGAGTCAAATATTGTTCATTGATAAAAAAAAAAAAAAGACTATTAAAATACAACTCATTAATACATAAAAAAATATGAGGGAAATATTTGTTATCAGTAAATCTAGAAGAAGAAAAAAAGGACAAATTTCTTATTAATACATAGAAAAGGACAAAAAATTCGTTGATGAATATAAAAAATAATAGAAATATGGACCTGTCCCAGTAAACCACAAAAGCAAACCAAACAATTCAATACAAAAGTGATAATAAAGATAGAATAACACTAAACAACCATTGCCATAGACAATCTCGCGGCGAGCGCACGTAGGGGCGCGAAAACGAATTTTAAATAGGTGTATGGATCGTCAGCCAACCCAGAAACGACCCAAGTTTCAACAGCCCCCTTCAAAATATCAGCAGATTATCAACATCCTTTCGAGCCAAAGCAACCAACGACAAAGTCGCAGTGGTCTTGAAATATTAGTCACATTTCAGGTCGAGGCATGAACAAACGACATAAATCTGTCACTGTCCACCAACGACGCAAGAAGCAACCACATCAGATAAAATCCTTTGGGTACGATGAACAAATACTACCGTCAATATAAAGCATCTACGCACCTAGCCATTTCAAGCAACAACAAGATAAAACCAGTCATGTTGAATCGAGATATGCAAATAGAACAACATCATAACTAAAGAACTCATATCTTCAATCCAAAAAACCATATTTATGATTTTCAAACCAAATCACAGGGCTGAAACAAAGCCACCACCCATCTTCATCTCCATGAAACAAAACAAAAACAAACGCCAATAAACAGAAACGAAAAAAACATAGCAAAAACAAAATTGAAACTAACTCATAACCGCGTCGGCACCAAAGCTCTACAAGACAACGACAATGTTGAACGAAACCAGTGACCACAATAGAATCAATACACACCAAGACTATGAAAGGATAGCCATGGCGGCGCTTCATTGACGACAATATGAAACCTATAAATATATTGTTCATTTATACATAAAAACACTGGATATATATTTATCACTAATAAACATAAAAAACATGTGACACATATTTGTCATCATTGCGAGAAAAAATACTGATATAATTAAAAATTCACGGGAAAAATAATTTTCAGTGATAAATAAAAAAATAAAACAATTTAAGATTAAAAATTAATAGTCTATCACCCGTGCATTGCACGGGTTAACACACTAGTAGAGAACTAAAACTCATTGCAATTAAGTATATATCATGTTATAGAATGAAAAAAAATTAAATGCCTTTTCAAAATTACCGCAGATGTATCGAATAAAACTAAATCTTTGCTAGAAATCAAAATAAAACCAACAACACTATATACTCATAACTATGAACCAATTGTTTCTTTTTCAATAAAACTATAAAGCAATTGTTACACCTAGTTTCCACTTCTTAATCAAAATCTTTTGGCACAAAAACAAACTACAATTTAAAACTATAAACCAATTGTTAAACTGAAATATGTTTTGTGCCAAAAGGTTTGATTAAGAAGTGGAAACTAGGTGGTGAGCTAGGCAATGCTTTCTTGTGTGCCTACAACTACCATTGTATTTTGATTGGGCTATCATAAGCCACTAGTTGATTCTATATTCCTAACTGATCAAAAGAGACTACAGTAGACTTATAAAACCCCCCATCATACTTATGCTTGGACACATTTGAATATGAATGACCACGAACACTGCATTTGGCATATGATATTCAATCTATATTATATCAATGACATATTCGATTATCAATTTCAAAATACTACCAACACAAACAGAAAACCATAACTATTGTTCAATGAAACCATAAAAACTGAGTTAAATCCTTGCTATACATTCATCCAAAAACTGAGTCAAACTTTTGGTATCCACGCTACACATTCATTCAAAAAGGGTTGAGAAAGAGGGTCTAGAAATCAGTCATCATCCTGCACATTTCATTTAGAGATAAACATATTAATACATTATACTGAAATCATGATCAAGTCCAGTAAAAAAGTAAAACCTGTCCTAGTTTTGATATTGCATCGGTCATAGAAGAAAGTTAAAGAGCAATGTCATTACACTAAACCGCATTCTTCATCAAAGTCATAGTTTTCTTTTCAATTTAGAAGAAAGGATTTTCTGACATTGATCCTCGGAAAACTATATAACCTCTAACCCTTCAGTTAAAGAGGAATAAGAGGAATGACACGAAAATATCGTTACCTTACCCCCCAGTACCCCAACACAAATGAAATTAGAAAGTACATAAACAGGACAGAGTGTGTTTTCACCTCAAAAAATTCTAAAGCATAATCAAAGGAGTAAATAAATATGATTACGGTAATAAATTTAGAAAGTATAATAAATTTCATTCTAAATAAACAACCAATGTTCAAGGAGTAAATAAAAAAACAAAGTGTGTCTTATACCTGCAAAGCATCTACGCTAGCATCATCAATGAGTCTGAGGATATCGATCCGATCGGTAAAAACTGTTCCGTTGAAATGGTTGTCAATAATAGATCCTGGTATTTCGACTACACTTTGTTCAAAAGTCTCATCAGCCACAAAGACAACAGTTGGAATGGGTGTGTCGTCGCTGCCTTCTATCTTTAGATGATTCCGGAGATGAGTATTCATGTTAATGCTAAGAGGATGGGGTAAGATCAACCTTGAATTTGGTGGTAGAAAGTAAGTGACTTCATCAACTGCCTTGAGTGGAAGAAAAATGAGTCTAGTTGGTGATTGAAGGAAGTTGGTAAAGGACTCAAGGTTTCCCTGGTCGTCTTCATAGCCATGAAAGACGGACTCATACCCAAGTCCCTTAACTGCATGGTATAGAAGTTGCAGAGCAAGCTTTGAATGAGAATGAATCACAATCTTGAAGTTGTCATCACCACTCAACAAATCAATTACATAAGTGAGCACACTATGTAGTTTCTTGGACAAGCCAGAAATTTTTTTCCTTGTTATCACTTCCCTGCACATGGCACAATTAAGTCGTAACACAGTTAGCATCAGTACCAGTTCTCCGTATCGCATCAGCGCCCTTAACGTCAGCCCAAGTTGATACGCATGCAATCAAAACAAAACGGGTGTCCACAAGCGTACATGATATCAACGTCGTTGGTGCACATGACATGACGATGACGCAGTCCCTTCCTGAAGCCCTATGTCCGAATAGGGTTTCTACACGACCAGCATCAACCGGAGACAAGAGGCCAGTGCAGCCACCACCGCCGCTAGTATCAACATAGTTCCACGGAAGAAAACAGAATTCACACAGCTGTTGAAAAGTATTCACCAAACGATTGTGGTACTCTGTTGATGACAACCATAACCCAAGTCGTCTCATGATACGGGCGAGAACAACATCGTACATGACACGTTCAGCACCGTCGAGGGGTACACGGATAGTTTCCATAATGACAATGACAATGACAAACAAGAGAGAAGAGGTGAAACGGTGCCGAAGAAAAGAGGGACGAAGTGTAACAGTTACCGGAGAAAAAAGAGGAGGAAGTGTAATGGTGCCGGAATGGAACGGAGGCGAGGTTATAGCTTCATTGTTTCCGCATTGACAGAGAGAAGAGCGGCACGCATTTAGGGTTTTGTATTTCATTACAATACAATTTATAGTGAACCTTCGTAAGTTGTTATTGGGCTTTGTAGCTTTTGAGAGTCAATGAGTATTTTCACTTAAACTAATCTTTTTCTCACATTAATAACTCTTACCCAACACATCATTCTTACACCCAACCAATTAAAATCTAACACTTCATTAGAATAATAAAAAGAATTAATATCAGAATTTTTTCTCATTATTTTTAATATTTCTCTCTCTTTTTTCCACTTTCTTTAACCGGCAATAACCACCCACTACTATTTATGTTTCCATTTCCTTAATTAAAATCACACTTTTTTTTTAAAGTTAATAACATGTGTCATTTTTTTATTGGTTGGGTGTAAGAATGATGTGTTGAGTGAAAGTTCATACAAGAATATCTCTCATTTTATTCTAGCGCGTCTTATTTATTTATTTTTTTAATTTGCTCACCATCCAAAATCTAGACACAAGGTATGGTAACATTGCTTTGTTTAGTGCAATTTGATATTTATTTTTGGACACTGAACCATTTTAGATTATATAATCTAAATTGCTTTAATATATGTGATAATTTTGTGGATTTTTACGTTAATTATACGTATATATGATTTTACATGTTTCAGATATGGAAGAGGAGATAGAGAGATCAATATGTTTGATGCTTTTTCGTTTTTAGGAATGCATTTTAAAAAAAAGTCAGATGAGGTTAAAAATTAACCAAAGGGACCACCTGCCTAATGGAAGCATAGTTGAGTTAATTATGATACCAAAATGAAAATTTGGCCTTCTAGACTTTAGATAGATAAAAACATTAATGAGACATTAACACATGTCAAAAGTTTCCGCTCATAAAAGGAAATGTCAAATTTTCGCGAGAGTAACTATAATTGACATGAAATAAATGTCAAGGTTTCCGCTTATATGTACAGAAAGATAGATAAATAAATTAATGAATAGATATAAATATAATTTTCTCAAAGAAATTATATAAATATAATTGACATGAAATTCTATGGATAGTATATTAATTGTTTCTCCGGTAATCTTGGAATTTAAACGAGTCATGAAAGAGACATGGCCTCCTAGGCCAACACAGATAAAAATAGCGAGACAAAAATAGAATACAAATCATTCAAATCCCACATGTCTTTTTCTGGTTAAGCTGGGAGAAAAGAGTTACATAAGTGAAAAATCTATTTAAGCAACAATGACTACTTATGAACTTGGTTCAACTGGAGCAAAGATTTATCATTGACATTGTGGTAGTAATCTGCAAGTTGGACAATACCACTTTCCCTTGAACCTTGTCTCTTGTGTTAGGCCAACACATGAATAGTGGAACCATTCACCTCCTCGGCACTATCAAGAATAACATAATAAAAGTCTCTATCCCAGTCTCTCTCCCTGTAATCAAGTCTCTTTGATTGGGGTATACCATATGCATGCATGCACTTTTCAGGTTTAGGGTGACAATAGGCAGTGAGGGGAGAACTGCAGGTTCATCCATTGATATTTTCCTCTCTGATAAAATCAATTGTGAAAGAAAAAAACAATAAGAGAGATATAAGTTGATAAAATTCCAAAAATAGACCCTTGAATTCCAAAACAATATTCCTTTTTGCTTTTGCTCTTTCTTCCAAATGCATATGCATTACTTGTTTCTTTATACGGGTCAACAAACACTAAATTATGCACTTCCAACATATTGAACACACTCTTTTGAAAACAATATGAATAAAGCCGTAAGAATTGTATTGCAGATCATACTAATTTTATAGTTGATTTTGAAAAATTTAATTAGTGCATACATGATGCAATAAATCAGAATGCAGATAAAATGGTTAATTTACCTTGCTTTCTTCAGCGAAGTAGTTTAAATCCTCATCAAGTTGTTTTACATGGTTATCTATCTGAAGCAAATACAAGATTGAAACTTGTAGCTTCAGCTGTGCAATTTTCCTAGTATGCATAACCAGAAGCAAAATGCAAAAAATTAGCATGACTTCAAAATAGGACTGCAATCATTGTGTCAAGTCTACGTCTTAAACAACTCAAAGCAATTGTTTTCTACATTATGCATGTCTACGTGTCTATGATCAGACATACAATGTAAGTGTAACTGTCTTTAGTCGTAAATGTAAATTGCCAGAAAAAATAAATAAGAATGAGGATGTTCCTAGAGAAGAATTGTAAAATGATATTATATGATAAATAGAATCTCATCAAAACAAAATATAAACCACATTTAAACACATTACCGAAAATAAAAGAATTTCTGAATCTCTACAATTACATAGCATGCCCTTTCATTGTTGTCTAACACTGTACCTCAAGTGGAAGAATGAACTTCCAACCAAGAGATCTCTAGTGAGAAGGTTCTAATTACATATCTTAAGCTATGCTATATGATATGCTGAGTTATTATTTTAATAACAGTCAATCACATTACACTGAGGCATTCCACTAAGGCATTACTCTTTATATATCAATATAAGTATATAAATGCTATATAGGAAACCTCTCGTCCAAGTTATAAAAAAGCTATGCATAAAGACACAGCTGAAAAAGAAAAAGAAAAGGCTTGCAGTCAATCTCAAAAATCACCTTTGCCTCTGCCTTATTAAGCATCCTGTGCATGGCTTGCAAAAGGCTAAAAGCCACTCTTTCATTGACTTCCATCCAAGCACCAGACCAAGAGGATTTGGCAATAACAAAAGCTCCAAGATGGTCTGTAACACACATTCTTGTTCCTACTGTATGCATCTCTTGGAAGAAAGATGAGCCCACATTGCCTTTGAGATAACCCGTCTAAGGCTCATGCTTGGGATCTATTTTTCTACTTGCCCAAGTTCGATCTGCAAGGAAGTGTTTCGCTCGAGCTAAAATCCAGTTCGCATCCCACACTTTACCATTCCAAAGTTTGTCATTTCTAGCACTCCAAACGAAATATATAGTAACACAGAACCGCTGCAAGTTTGCTTGGGAAAGAATATTGCAGGCACCAAAGAGAACAGAAGCGAATTGCACTTTGAATCAGCAAGGGAGTGAGCTGATTCCAAAATATCCAGCTTCTGCAGAACTCATACAGCTAGGCCGCAAGGGCAGGAGCTTTCATTTTCTGCATCACAGTTAACACAAGTGATTGGACATAAAAATCTTCTTCAGTAGAGACCATATAGGTAGGGAGGACATCTCGATGAAGACTTTATTTTTTGGAGGGAGAGGACTCTGTCACACTAGGTGCCAATTACCATTCACGTTAGTTTCATGAGGAAGTATAAAAGTATCGATGTAAAGTCTAAAAGAGGACTTGACTGTGTACTTTCCATCTCTAGTATAAATCCAAATTCTCATATCATTAATTCATTATGGTGGCTAGGGTGAAGAGGGATATTGAGAATTTGAGAGCAATATGAAGGAGTTAAAATTTGTTGCAGTGGCTGAGAGTTCAATTTTCTTTGTTTTGGCAACAACAAATCTTTGGTTTTTAATAGACCAAATTGAGCATTGAAAGAAGATTGTGGGAATGCATAGTACTGAATACAAGCCAACACCCGGCCCAACATTTATGGATGATCAATCTCCAATTTTCCACCGGAAATGAACCTTAAGAAACCAAAAGAAACTCTTGAGAAGACGAGATACTACGCCAAGTAAAACTAGGATTGTGGTCCAATGCCGATTCCATGAAATCCTCTTTGGGATAATATTTAGCTTTGAGGATGATATGTCTGATAGTATCTTTGTTGGTCAAAAGACTCCATCATTGCGAGGTTAAAACCTGGGAAATCTCAAAAGCCTAGACCTCCATGCTCTTTTCTTGCAGTCAATCTTTTCCAACTCAATCATTTCATACTTCTTTGCCCATTTTGCTTCAAGCCCCCCAAAAGGAATTGATATGTTCAAACTCTAAAGTAAGAGGGGAGGGCAAGCAGAATACACTCATACAATAGGTAGGGATGGACTGAACTACCGATTAAATGAGAACCTCTTTACCCACTCTACAGAGACATTTAGACCTCCAAGATTAAACTCGGCGCCATATACAATCTTTTATAAATCCAAAAACACTCATTTTTCCTCTTCCAATTAGTGAAGAAAGGTCTAAATAAGATCCCACTCCAAGAGAATTTGCAACAGTAACCCGAATATCACTATTGACATTGGAAATGAAAGCAATTTCGGATTTATTCAAGTTTATTGCCTGGCCTAAGGCAGCCTCATATGTATCCAGAATGTTTTTTAATACCTCAGTTTCACCTATATGTTGGCCCTGAAAAATAAGAAAAAATCATCATCGAAAAAAAGGTGGCTAATAGGGGGAGTACCTCAACAGATTTTGGACCCATGAATAGCTCCTTGTGAAACTCTATGCTTGATAAGAGCAGAGATGCCCTCTGCACATATGACATAGAGGTAAGGTGAGAGGGGATCCCCTTGGCACAGCCTTTCATTGGGAAAATCAGAGCAACTGCTTCATTATCGAGGCAGACATTGTAGGAGACAGAGGTCACACATAACCAAACAAATCCATATTGTTGAACAATGTTTAGACCATCCGGTTCCGGTATAATTGTTGAACTTGAACTAGCCAAAAAAGAATTAATGGTTTTACATAAATCTACAAACTGAAGATTAACATACAAACTGTCAACAGGTCTTATACCAGCTCGTTACTTTCACATATGTCAAATTCTTCATCTTTTATATACTCTAGTTTTTCTAGTTTATAGAAGCCAATACTAATTGTATCATTTAACTACTAACTTTGGAGTCAGTTTTAAAAAATTTGAATAATTTCAGAAATAGATATAGTGTAGCAACAATGAGTCTAGAAAAATTCATCAAACGTTATGCTAAATTGGTGAGCATAGATAGTAACAACATGTTACAACAAAAGACAAAAACCTCATTCTTGAAACTAATACTACAAACACCAAATATAGTCCCGCATCGTTTGGTTTAGGATTATACTAAATGTTTATATACAGTACACGGAGAGCATCAGTCACGACCTTACTTGAACAGGATCTGTTCTATAGGATCGTACTACTGTGTCCTTGATTTCTCTAAGGAGACAGGAACATAAATCTGTGGATGAGGATTTGTGACCCTGTGATCAGAGCGTGATTAACCGTTCTATTAACGGTAGATGATCGTTCTCAGCCAGCCCAGTCTGGTTGGGGTGGTCACACGGTTGTCTTGACAGATTTCCACCCTTTTTTTTTTCTTTTCAAAAATAAATTATTTTCTTATAGATTTAATGGTTGAAGAATCTTGCCTGATCCATATGAGTTTATTTTGTACTACTTCTAACGCACAAAATAAATCAAATTGTAAAAAAATAGTTTTTAGTAAATGTAATGTATCGATAACAGTAAATAAAGCAAAGAACAAAACAGAAGTAAAATTTTCATTTAAGAAGAAGTGTTCTATATTTACCTTCAACTGTACAAAACGATGGCCCATCTTGTGCTTGGTGGTGACAATCAAGGATAACACAAGCACCTTATTTTCAGTATTCTAAAATATGACATTTGTGTTCAAAATTGATAGGAAATTTCTTGATGCAAATGCAATGTTTCCATCACATGCATTTCAAACTGGAGAGGGAGAAGGAAAGAAAATGTGAAGGAGATCATGCCAGTTTGTTGAGTGAAAAGAAGTTACTACATAGCTCCTAGAGTCTTGTGGTAGAAAAGATGCCACGTTAAAGGATAAAGTGTTTTTACCAGTACCATAAAAATAAAAACTGTCCAATGAACCTGCCGCAAGGGCAATACTGTAATATACTAATATTAGCAGGACAATCTAGAACTAGAACGTTTGAGGTTAGTTCTAAACTTCTGGTATTTTTTGTATCACTTAGTCTATTTTGATGAAGTATGAATGCAAAAATAGTTGATTAAAGTTTTAAGGGCCCGTTTGTTACGGATTAAAATAAAAGTGATTTTGATATAAAATAATTTAGAGATTATTTTTTAGAGATTTTATGAAAAATCAGAATCTATTTTGCGTTTGTTTACTGTAGTAAAAATCACTTTTTTAAAAAATAATTTAGTTTGTTTGGATACAGCTATATAAAAGCGATTTTTTTTGTTATAAAATTAGTTCAATCTTTAGATCCATATTTTCTCTCTCCTCTAAAAAAAATCTATTTTTTGAGAAGCTGCTCTCAACAGCTTCTCATTTGAAGCTATTTTTAGATTTTTTTTAGATTATGATTTTTTTAAAAATCTGTAACAAATGGATGCAATATTCTTAAAAATGATTATTTTCTTAAAAAAAAGTGATTTTTTCCTAAAAAAAACTATAACAAACGGGCTCTAAATCTGTTGTCTATTGATTATATTATTGTTCAGGTAGATTAAAATAGTGTCACGTTGTTTGAGAATCAAAATTAACGATAGTTTATAAATAATATTCAAATTCTTTAATTTAATAAGATGTGTTCTACAAATAATAAAGTTGCGAAAACTTATAAGATTCAAAGTGAATAATACATCCAAAAATGTATTACCGTAAATTTGTGGTCGTAACAAATATTTGTTATATTTATGTTTATTGTTGATTGTTTATTGCCTAACTACAATAATATTTTTGACAATGTCTACTTAATCATCAAACTATTTATTTATTTATTTTTTTCTTCATCTTTCTATTTTGAAAATGTTAAATAATAAATATTGCTTGCAATGAATTTAACTTTGACTGAATTGATCATTGAATCCTTTAACATATTTTTCTATTTTAAATTGGCCCCGTGACTATTAAAACTTTCAATTTGATTTCATAATAATTTTGGTGTTAACCATTTTGATCCTCTCCATCAGTTTTTGGCAAAAAAAAACGTTAGTTTTGTTCATGTAGTATTTAACCATTTTGGTCATCTCCATCAGTTCTTTAAGTTAGTTGATGATGATGTTATTGATGAAAGAGACTTGAAGATTGAGAAGCAGCAGGAAAATAAACATGAAGTTGAAGATTGAGTTGGCAATAACAAGAAATTGGTTGAAGATGTCTTTGGTGCTTTTTAGAGATAGGGTTAATGCGCAAAAGCAAATCAATTTGGAGTGAATTTTATTTGAAATAGGCAATGAATTTTTGTTGTTTGGTAATTTGTAATCTAGTTTGATTATGATGAATCTTTGTAATGGTTTGAATCAATGTACTACTATTATGAAGGAAAATTGATGTTGTTGAAAATCTTGTCATTGTATTGCCTCATTCTTGTTGAATCCGGACCTCGTTGATTTGATTGGGTTCATAGACGTGTTCGGATTTAAAAATTGGCTAAATCTAAAATGATGACCGGGTTTGAGTCACATATAACCAACCTAACCCGTCCTTTGTACATCCCTAAATCAAAATCGTTTAGACACACTCATAACAATATATATCATATAATTATTTCAAAATATATATTATTAAGTTCTTTTGATTATTACCTTTTTCAACTTGTGTGTGTCTAAATATTTTACATTTGTGGTTGTGACCATACAATTGTTACTTCTAAATCTTCTTCGATAGGGATTTTGCTTTAGATATTAAGCACTACAACTTGACAGAGAGAGGGTAGTTATTAGGTAGAGAGACTTCTACAAACTTCTTCTCTCATATCCTGTATGGGTCTCAAATTTTGTATTTAACAATTGTAAAAGTTTAAAACCTCTCGAGTAACCTGAAGAAGATAGCATTAACCCAAGTAACTTTCCACTTCAGACTTGAACAATTCTCAAAAAAGATATTGTCTAGTAAGTTTGAAAGACTGAGCGCAAAGACTTTCTCTAAGAATGGAGAAAATCAGAATATCCATGAATCTCATCAGAAGAAAAATAAATTTGAAGAGTCCTCCAGTGAACTTGTCAAAATTTAAACTTAGAATTTGGGTTAAAATAACCTACATATACAGTAAGAAAAACTACATACGTCTTCCTTGTAACACTAAATCAAGTGCAAAATAGGTGACTTCATTCTCGAGTGCGATAAAAAGAAAAATTACTATACATATTATCATTTAACACACTAAAGAAACATTCAAATCGTGAAAATATTATACATTCTTCGGTGCCTGCAGAAAGGAAAAAAAATTAGAAGAAAACAATGAGAATAATATATAACAAAAAATATTGAATATATGATATTTGTAGTTTTATGATTCTAAATGAATAAGATATACCTTTTGATATTTTGTAGTAAAAAAAAAAAAACTAAAAAATTTATATAGTATTTAATCAACATCTATTAAAAAGCAACAAGAGACATACAAGGTTATCATCATTCACATGGATGGGAAAGAGTGGATAGTACAAATTAATTGTGTCAACACAGGTCACGACGGAACAAAACAATGTACAAGAGAAAACACAAAATACCAAATTTTGTTTCTCACTAAACTATGATAGCGATATTCGCAAGTGTACGAAATCGTGCAAGTAGTAAAGTAAAACGGTAAGACCGAGTGTCGAACTCGAGGATTGTGTTATACTATTGAATCATATTTAAGACTTAATTGAACAAAAGGTTACGAAGTTTGTTTTATCGCAATGATGAAAAATTAAACAAAGTAAAGATGGTTCAAATTTATAAAGAGAAAAGTGTTGGAGATGAGTTTTACTAGATGACTTATTTCATGTTAATAACCTAATTCTCACTATTGAATTGACTCATCTAATTGCTACTGAATCCTCTGTAAAATTCGTGCCCTAATTCCTTAGTGACAGAAACGTTAACTCTAAAATAAACACATAATTCCTTAGTGAATTTTAAGATTAGAATTAAGCATGAACGAACAAGGATTCTTAATTGGTTCCAAGGGTTTGTATCTATTCCTAGATTACAAAGGCAAGGATTTCTTATCTCAAGCGTTTATATATTCCACTTCCGTATCACAATATAAATCGTAAATCAATTTAAAGACGGTCAAGCAATAAAAGCATTAAGAACATAGATAAGAGAAGCAATTCAATGAAATTCATCAATAAATAAAATTAGGTCAAATAACAATCATGTTCATCTAGGGTTACTCATCTCCAACAATGGAGGATTTAGTTACACATAGCAGCTAAACAAAAAGAAAGAGTAAAAGAGAGATTACAAGAACAATTCATGAACTTTTCTTGATGAATCTCCTCCAGTAGTGCTCCAAAATCGCTTTCCTTGTGTTTCTATGTCTTTCTATCTCCAAAAACGCGAACCCTTAATCAGAAAACGCAGCTTGCTTAAATAGACAGACGAAAAATCGGGCCCCGAAGTGTAAAATTCGGTGCCCGAACTGCAGAATATCAGATCCATAAGCCCATGATTGCACGAAATCGGCGCCCGAACTCACCTGTTCGGTGCCCGATAAATGTCGGAACAAAAATGCCATCTGCAGCTTCACAAATCGGCGCCCGATTAAAGTCGAACAAAAGTGCCATCTGTAGCTTAACAAATCGGCGCCCGAACATACCAGTTCGGCGCCCGATTAAAGTCGAACCAAAATGGTTCTGTCCTGCTCAACTTCGGCGCCCGATAGTAAGTATTCGGGGCCCGAAGTCTTCTTTGTAGATTTCATGATTTCTGTACTTTCTGACCCTTTTTGCTCCAGAATCACAATGAGTTTGGCATTACAGTTAAATAAAAACAACTAATAAAAGAGAGATGACAGAGTGTCATCACAACCCCAAACTTGCATCGTTACTTGTCCTCAAGGAACCAACTTAAAATGAAAAATAACAGAGAAGTAACACTTACCCCACCAATGATCCTGTCAAAAGTTCATCTTCCTTGTTAGCAATTGATGAGCCAACTTGCTTGGTAACACATCCATTCCACAACTTCTCGCAACAAAATTGAATAACAGGGTTCACACAGTCGACATGTAGAACTACTATATTACCGAAAATTGAAAAATTTCTAAGCATCAATCAAAGTCAATATTATGTACACACTTTTAAGGACTTTTCAGGTTATAGCGGGGCTTAGGTTAGGGGTGGCTCATTTGGAAAGTAGGTTTAAGAAAAACAACGGAGTTAGACATCAACCTACGGATCTAAAACATACCACACACCATAACACCAATTCACATTAAAATCCGGGGACTAGAGAGAACCTTTAAAAACTTTGAACAACCGATCACTTATCTTGAAGCATAATTTTTTTTTTGAGTTGCAAATTTGACAATTGAGCTTATTTTTATCATGCTTATATTCTTTTTAGCACCAAGTGATCTCTATATTTTTCTTTCTCTAGTACCCCTACCCCAAACTTAGAATGTTGCTAGTTCCGAGAGAAACCCCAAACTTAAACTTTTCAAATATAACACACATAAACATGCCTAACTCCAACAAAATTTTTGGGTACATTCCTAAGGTCTCTAGGCTTGTAATGTGGTTAGTCACCGAAACAAAGGGGTCTAAATCCTAGTGGCTCAACTTGGTTTAAACAAAGGATAATTCAATATAAACAAAGGTGGGCTACAAAGGCTCAAGGTACAAGCAATTTGCCTTAGTGTGTACAATATATGACCAATCAATTACAAAGGAAAATCGCAAATCTCAGAAATAGCATCCACATGGAAACACTCATATTTGTAAAAATTGAAAAACAAAATTTGGCTATAACCTTACAAGCTGAGGTTTCTGGAAGTTGTGGCTACCTAAGCATCGTTCCTGTCGTACACTTCCCTTATAGAATCATGCAAGCACTACCTCCTTTGAACTTTTGACAAAACATTGATGACGTCTTTGTTACTGAACTGGTAAATTTCAAGAAAAGCAAATTCATTGATAATAAACAAATTCAGATGCATCACAAAATAGGGGATCATCAATCCAAACATCAGACACTACTCCAACTAACTCCAATAAAAAAGTTTCTTCAAACATAAATAACAAAAGAAAAACAGAAGCAAATACTAAAAGAAATAAAAAGAGTTGTTGTTTGGGCTAGACAAGGTGCCCAAATCAATGTTGTGCTCCTGACGACCCTCCTGGTCCTGTAGGTGGAAATGGATAGTATATAGGCTGAGTGTCTGCATCTGGCTGTCTCTCTGCCTGAATCCTATAATACTCCGCCCGAATGCGCTCCTCTGCTCTAGCTCCTCTCTGCCTCTCCTCTACGAAATAGTTCTCCATCTCAAGTGGGCTAGCAAACCTGTCAAAAGCATTAGTCTAGGCAGCAACACTCTGATGGTAAAGCTGAGCTGTCTGGTAGAAAGGCGGAGGAAATGCTGGTGGTGGCATCCGATCTCGAGATGAAATATCCTCGGCCCAGTTGGCCATGGCATAAGTATATTCAGCAAAATATGGTGGGAGACCCTGCTGCTGCACCTGTGGTGGTGGGAGACCCAGTTGGCCATCATCTGAGGCTGTCCTTGTGCACCTTGTGCCCGAGCATACTCGCGATCATACTTCTCCTGCTCCCTCTCAAAACCTCGCATCACACTCTCAGAAATAGGTCTCAAAGACCTTACATAAGAATCAGAGGGTTCAACAGGAACCCCAGCAGTCTGACACAATCTGTTAATCAAGCAACAGTGTCCTAAAGTAGTATGATCCGTCCTCACCAATTTCTTCAAACTTATGTACATCAATCTTCCCACATCAATATCCGTATCAGAGATCAAAGCCAACAAAATCAAAACCATATCCCTAATCATCTCAGCAGTGGACGAGGTCTGGTCAACAACAGTAAGAATAAACGAGGCCCATGCTTTATACTCAGGCAACAGATCCACAGTGTTAATCCTTTGAGGCCTCTCAGCAGTACCTATCCATCCTCTACCCTCTCTCATCAGACCCTCAATCAAACCATCCCATTGAGCACAAGTCTTATACTGATCAGAATTGTTCCTCATAAACTCTACATCACAGTTTTCCACAACTCCTAACCCAAGTACTCTATCAATGTCCAGATTCGAATAATTAACTTGCTTACCTCGTACATACGCATGTCTATCAGACTCCTTTTCAGCAAGAGCATTAGCCAAGAATTCACAAGCTATTGTTGAATTACTCTCCTCTGTCACCATATTCGCAATACCCTCTCAGCCTCTCTGCGTAATTGTTTCTTCAAAGATTGGGTACTTTCCAAGTTTGTCAAAATTGAAGCCCATCTCCTTGTTGAACTCAAACTTCTTTATCACATTGTACCTCTCCTCTGCCGCTGCTGACACAAACCTCTGGTAGGGTGGTGGTTGGATGAATGGTTGTAGTGGTGGTGACTGAAATGGGTCATGAGTGGAAGTGCCCACTACTCCTTTTCCCTTCCTCTTTTTTGGGTTTTTGTCAGTTGACTTTGGGGCCATTTATGGTTGATTTTGTGGGATGGGTTGAAGGTTGTATTGAAAAGGGTATGGATTTGAGGTTATGAAAATCTTAGGATGTTGAATGAGTTTTGTGTGGTAGTGATGAAGATTGGTGTAAAAAGGGTTGGTTTTGGGTTATGTATTTGTAGGTTATGGTTATGGTGAGAATAGAGATGAAGATTGTGTGTTTATAGAGTTAGAAGAAGGTAGAATATGAAGATGTGTGATTGATTTGCGGTTTGGGGAAAGATTTGGGCAGCATAACATTACAATTTGGGAAAAATGAGGATGAAATTGCAGACTAGGTATATATAGAAAAGGGGGAGTTTGGGCGCCGAATGGATGAGGTCGGGCACCGAGTGCGGTTTTAGTGAGCCGTAACGGCTCTTTCAGCAGGGCTTCGGGCGCCGAGCAGAAAGGCTCGGGCCCCGAATTAATACGTAACCACCAACCATTAAGATTTCAAAATTTCGGGCGCCAAGACAATACCTCGGGCCCCGATAATTTTTGAACCGCCTGGCAGATCTTCACAATTTTTTTTGGGCGCCGAGCAGGCAAACCTCGGGCCCCGATTTTTTTCGAAACGCTCCCAGCCTTTTGAATTCAAAATTTCGGGCCCCGATGGATAGAGGTCGGGCGCCGAACAAACACCTCTTCTTTTTTTTTTTGCAGAAAATTAAAGATTCTACCTGTTTAAACACAGTGGGTTGCCTCCCACTCAGCGCTGGTTTAACGTCCTAAGCTTGACGGTCCACTTCTCTTCCTTCAAGTGGAGTGCAGCGGGATGGACTCAGTTGGACGCTCAGACTCTCCCCCATAGTATGGTTTGAGTCTTTGTCCATTCACCTTAAAAGCTCTATCGGAATCTGGATCCGTCACCTCAATGGCACCGTAGGGATAAACTTTCACAACTTTAAATGGACCGGACCACCTTGATTTCAGCTTCCCAGGGAACAACCTCAACCTGGAATTAAAAAGTAAAACCAATTGCCCTTCCCTAAATTCCCTATTTTGAATCTTTTTATCATGCCATTTCTTTGTTTTTTCTTTAAAAATCTTGGCATTTTCATAAGCGTAATTCCGGAATTCATCCAACTCATGAAGTTGAAGAATTCTGGATTCACCTGCTTTGGTAAGATCAAAATTCAGGAATTTGGTGGCCCATAATGCTTTGTGTTCAAATTTCAAAGGTAAGTGACATGATTTTCCATAAACAATTTGAAAAGGAGACATACCTATAGGAGTTTTGAATGCAGTTCTGTATGCCCACAAGGCATCGTCAAGCTTTAGTGACCAATCTTTTCGGGACGAGTTCACTGTTTTTTCAAGAATTTGCTTGATTTGCCTATTTGACACTTCTACCTGGCCACTTGTTTGAGGGTGGTAAGGTGTGGCAATCCGATGATGCACATTGTACTTTTTCAACAACGCCTCCATTTTCGATTGAGGAAGTGGGTGCCTTCATCACTAATTAATGCTCTAGGTACCCCAAAGCGTGAAAAAAATATTTTTCTTAAGAAAGGCAACCACTACTTGAGCATCATTGGTTTGCGTGGCCATTGCTTCTACCCACTTAGAAACGTAATCCACTGCCACCACAATGTACATCTTTGAGCATGAGGATGGGAATGGTCCCATGAAATCGATTCCCCACACGTCAAAGATTTCCACTTCTAACACAGGATTTTGTGGCATCTCGTTTCTTTTTGAAATATTTCCTGTGCGTTGGCAGCGGTCACATTTCTTAACATAGGTGAAGGCATCTTTAAAAAGAGTAGGCCAAAACAGGCCAGATTGAAGGACCTTAGCAGTAGTCCTATCCCCACCAAAATGTCCCCCATAGCTGGAGTCATGGCAGTGCCACAACACCTTTTCCTGTTCATCTTCGGGGACGCACCTTCTTAACAGCCCATTGACCCCCCTTTTGTACAAAAATGGTTCATCCCACACATATGACTTGCAGTCATGTAGGAATTTCTTACGTTGTTGGGAGTTAAAGTCAAGAGGAATAATCTTACCCACCATGTAGTTCGCAAAGTCCGCGAACCACGGCACCATCGTAAAAGCCAAGATGTGCTCATCAGCAAAGAGATCCTTGATAGGCCTCTTCTCCTCCGTTTCATCCATCTTCTCCAGGCGAGAAAGATGGTCAGCCACCGTGTTCTCTGATCTTTTCTTGTCGCGGATCTCTAAATCAAATTGCTGCAACAACAGTATCCACCTAAGAAGCCTTGACTTAGATTCCTGCTTAGAAAACAAATACCTTAGTGCAACATGGTCAGTGTAAACAATAACTTTAGACCCTAACAAGTAAGATCTAAATTTGTCAAAAGCATAAACAACAGCCAGAAGTTCTTTTTCAGTGGTGGCATAATTAAGTTGTGCCGGATTCAGAACATGACTCGCATAATAAATTACATGCAACAACTTATCTTTTCTTTGACCAAGTACTGCCCCAACAGCTATGTCACTTGCATCACACATAATTTCAAAAGGTAGTGACCAATCAGGTGCAATGACAATAGATGGGAGAAATGGGAACAACAGTGTATGTTGAATCAGGTGCAATGACCAAGAGTTTTTCAGCTACCTTGGGAATCATGAACAAGTGAACATTGCAATCACATAAGCACGTTTGTCGTCAAATGATTTAGCAAGATTCTCAAAATTGAGTGGCTCAGTAGATTTCTAAGAAACAATTCTAAATCATTAAAAATGGATATTTGCAAAAGAAAAAAAATAATATCACGCTTACCTCTTCAGTGATGCCATTGGTAGCAGCATCAACATCTATAGGAAGAGAATACATTTCGTTCCTGAGTATCCATTCTATGTTGGCATAAGAAATTGGCTCTTTTTCAACAAAAAGGAAAGAATAAAATCATAATAAATAAATAAATAAGGGAAATAAAATAAGGGGTTTATTTAAATTTTTTACTTATGGATTGAGTGAACCAAAAGACGATGTCACCAGCAATTCGTTGACACGTTAATTCGGGGATAAATAACTCATCTTTGAAGATACGAAACGCCCACAAACTCTCCATTAACAAACCAACCCCTTCTCTAAACATCGAAAGACCTTCCATCTCACACGAAAGAGGCTTCAGATTAAAAAACACAAAAAAAATAAGTTCCATTCTAAAATAGTTAGAGGTTTCCATTTTCAAACTTATTCACCTGCATCTTGATTGCATTGCGAACATGGCTAATATTGGCTGCCCCCATTACCTCGACAGAGCTATAATCTCCTTGTAAGCATTCTTCGTACATGACCAATAGTTGTTCACAAACCTACATTATCAAGTGGAGATTGCAAACACTTAAGAATTATATTAGCGCAGTTGAGGAATAAAAAGCGATAAAAATAAATTATGGAAAAATAAAACACACGCACACCTCTTCAATGCTGTTATCAAGAGAATTGAGTTGCCCGATAAAATGAGTAATTTGTTGCTTGATTGCAATTTTTGCAGATGGACGAGGAGGCATGTCTATTTTTAGAAACAATGAATAAAATTATAATAAAATAAAAAATGAAAATAGAATTAAGTGATTTATCGGATTTTAGACCTTTGGATTGAGTGAACCACAAAAATAGGCTGTCACAAAGGCTCCTTGAATCAAGTTTGGCTGATTTCCGAATCTCCCACCAAAAGTTGATAACCACATTAATCCCATCCCTGAATACTTTCATTGACTCTCCTTCCATCACTTTACTACCTTCCATCTTCCACGAATCAGAATGACCCTTCAAATTAAAAACACAATATAATTCCCTAAAATACAATAACAATGCACAACGTAAGAAACATGTAAAGAATAGTTAGATGCATCTATAGAGAACTTGATAATATTGACAAAATTGTGTATCATCATTGAATTGAATGATTACAAAGAGTGTGGTACATGTATAGGTACACTGTGTGAGGAAGTAAAAATGGAGAGAAAATCACCTAACCAACTAACTAACTATTGCTACTCTAAGCCAACACTAACTAACTATACTAAAGGTTAGTTATTAGTTATAACTAAGGATAAGTCACTAACAGAGATAACTTGCGGAACAAGTATCTAATACTCCATGCAAACTGGAGCATGAATTTTGTGCATGCCAAGTTTGGAAAGAAGCCTTTGAAATGGAGCTGATTCAAGTTGCTTGGTGAAGAAGTCAGCTAGTTGATTCATGAAAGTGATGGGGAGAAGGTGAAAGAGATGTGCTTGCAATTTCTCATGTACGATATGACAGTCAATGTCACTGTGTTTGGTGCATTCATGAAATGTGGGATTAGATGCAATATGTGTTGCTGATTGACTGTCCCAATAGAGTAAAGCTGGCGAAGTAAATGAAACTTGAAGATCTCTAAGCAGATAGGTAAGCCACTGAATTTCACAAGTACTAACAGCAAGCGCGTGATACTATGTTTCTGTGGAGGATTTAGAGACAGCTGCCTGCTTCTTAGAACGCCAAGTAATGAGTGAATCACCCCAAAAAATGCAAAAGCCAGAACCACACTTTCTGGAAGATGGACAAGTGGCCCAATAAGAGTCACTAAAGGCTTTGAGATGAAGAGCGGAAGAAGTAAGGAAGAAGTTTAACAGAATGGATATCTGAAATGGATGTTCATGTGAGAATAATATCATCAACATATACCGATAGAGTTGTGAAAGAGTAAAGGTTTTTTAGTGAACAATGAATAATCAGATTGGGATTGAGTGAATCCAATAGAAGAAAAGAGGATAATTTGGAGAACCATTGACAGCTTGCCTATATCAAACCATAAAGAGATTTAAAGTAGTTTACAGACTTGATTTGGTTTGGAAGAATGAACGCCAGGATGAAGCTTCATGTACACATCTTTATCAAGGTCTCCATGAAGGAAAGCATCATTGACATCCAATTGTCGGAGATGCCAATTCTGTGTAGTAGCTAAAGCAAGTAACAAACGCACATTAGTGAGTTTTGCAACAGGACTAAAGTATCAAAATAATTCACTCCTTCTTGTTGAGTGTAACCCTTTGTACCAACTGAGCCTTGTATTGTTCTATTAAACCATTAACATGATATTTGATTTTGTAAACCCATCTGCAACTAATAGGTACCTTACCAGCAGGCAAATCAGTTAAAATCCAAGTTTCATTTTCTGCAAGTGCCTTCAATTCAATGTTCATAGCAGTAATCCAACTTTTGGATTTAGCAGCTTGTGTGTAAGAGGTAGGTTCAGAAAAGTGTGAAATAGCAAAGACGAAGTGTTTGTGAGAAGAAGACAAAAAGTGATAGGACATAACAGAAGATAAGGGATATAAAATGGACTTACCAATGACTTGCCAATGTTGCAATATTGCCATTAATTTATATTTTGATTTTTGATATCAGTTTCTATCAGACTTCTCTGAGATTTGTGACATGCGAAATCAAATTATTATTATCAGAAAGATCACTTCGAATTTGGTATCTGGCCCAAGGACATACCCCTAATCTGAGGGGTTCAATCCCATTGTCGACTTGTGGAGCCTGGCCGCATTAAAGCCAGAGCATAGGTCTGGTGTGATAAAACGTTTTTTCTCTTTTGCTATTTGTTGTTATTGTTCTTATTTTTTGGACTAAAAAACAAAAAATCCTTTCTGACAGTAACAGATGTTCGAAGAGTATATTTGTTCATACGAAGAAAACAAAATTGCACAAGAACATAGCATAAAAACAAGAAAGATAAGATTAATTCATATAAAACAAAATATAATATAATAATCAACAAAGGTGAATTCTAGGATGAGGGTTCAATTAAGTCCCTCACCGGTGGACCATCTAAAAACTACTATTGGATTTAACCAACGGTTTTTATTTATTGATAATTAAAATGAGAACATGAATACATTTGCACACACAATTCCACCTCTATCTCTTCCATCATCTCCACCCCACCAAAAATATGTAGATGTTTCTGAAGATGTTTGCAAACAGTTGATTTGAGAAGAGGCGTGAAATCCATTTCATTTGGCCCTTTTGGTTTTGTTTGTGTTTGACTGGTATAGAAAGCAATTGATTCAATTTAAACATCTGGTCTAAAACAAAAAAGCAATTGCAGAGAACAAAGATGGGTTCCATTTCCTTCATTATTATTTAATTATTAATAGAACAATCTAACAATACCATGGTTGGTCAATATTATTTAATTACTCACCCTAATTAACATCAATTGAGAGGTATATTCTGCAAAATTTTGGTACAATCTAACGGTATGATGGTGTTCTCTTAATTGATGTTATATCCTAGAAGTATATTCACCCTGATTTTGTGACAAGTTTTTCATTTGCTAGAAGTACATTCTGCAAAATTTCAGTACGATGAAGGGGATGGGAGAAGAGATATACTTCTTAAAAAAAAAAAAAAATTGGGACACTCAAACAAAAAAATGACGAGGAAGAGAAGACATTAGTGTGTAAATGTATCGATGTTCTCATCTTTGTTTTTCAACATATCTAAACCATTGATTAAATCTAACGGTAATTTTTACGTGATCCATCGGTGAGGGACTTAATTGGACCCTCACCCTAGAATCCACCCTTTTTCAATACATCACAAATATGTACAAGATGGTGCTGAAAGTAAAATGGACCCGGTGATGAAAATTGGACAGACCATGGTGGTGCAATTGAATGAAAATTATGGATGTTTTTGTTTTTGGATTGGGTTTAATAACAAAGGTAGAATAAAGGTTTAGATTTGACCAACCGTTTGAATTAAATTCCCATTTCCATTACCGCTGACCAGAGAAGCAATTTATTTGATTGAATGAATGTTGACGATTACACATTTGGAGAATTTTTACTTGGATTGATTTTGTTCCACCATCAATTCGATTATAGTGTGTTATTGTTTTTTAATGTATACCTATTTCATTGATTTGATGAAAAATAATGGGCAACACATTAGATGCATCTTCTCAAGTTGCAGAGAATGGATGGAAAAAAAGTTGGAGAGGATAGAGATATTGTAAAAATTTTGTGTGGAAAGGAATGAATGTTCTTAATTTTACTTTCAAATAATCTTGACCGTTGATTCAATCTAACGATGATATTTTGGTGCTTCACCGGTGAGGGACTTAATTGATCCCTCACCCTAGAATCCACCTTGAAAAAGATGTAAATGGAAAAGAAATAAGGATAGGGTTGTGTGTGGAAAGGAATAGATGTTCTCAATTTTACTTTTAAATAATCTTGACCATTGATTTAATCTAATGATGTTTTTTTGGTGCTTCACCGGTGAGGGGCTTAATTGAGCCCTCACCCTAGAATGCACCCAAAAAATTCTAAAAAAACCTTGTCCAGATTCATTCCTTTTTTTTTTATTTGTAAAAAAACCTTGTCCAAAATCATTCTTTTTTTTTTAAGTCTTGTCAAAAATCATTCTTAACTAGTCCAAAATCGAATTTATTTATTTTCATTTTAATTATCATTATCATTTTTTGGATTACAAGCCATTATTATCATTTTTTTATAATAAATAATAAAATAATTATAGATAAAATTCAAAAGCATCATGCCTAAACATTATCATTTTTTGTTACTATTATACTCTTTTTTGTTTGTGTACAATGGAGGCAATGTGCTTTGAATATAAAACCTCGTGCATACTACTCAAATCCCTCACACCAGACCAATCCCAGTGTTTTTTGTTAATATTTTACTTTAAAAATATACATCAACATATACAGAAAATTGCTTGTGACAAAATTAGATGTCATCACTGTCACCGCATGGTGTGAATCGGCACGCAAATAGTCAAGCAAAATAGAAGACAAATCATTCAAATCCCACGTGTATTTTCTGGTCAAGGGAAAGAGTTACATAAGAGGATTTGCATCAAACGTTTACCCCATTAATTAATCATAACCCAACCCCAAAATTATGCATTCACTAAAAATTGAAAAATCTATTCAAACAACAATGACTACTTATGAACTTGGTTCAACTGGAGCAAAGATTTATCATTGACATTGTGGTAGTAATCTGCAAGTTGGGCAATACCACTTTCCCTTGAACCTTGTCTCTTGTGTTAGACCAACACATGAATAGTGGAACCATTCACCTCCTCGGCACTATCAAGAATAACATAATAAAACTCGGTCAAAATAACAAAAGGAGAGGGAACAAAAAAGTTATGAAACAGAACCAGCACAAGAGAGCAAAGTTCAGAGAACTCACATTTTCGTTGTCACAAGCAATCATATCTCCAAAAGATACCTGAAATTTCAGTAAACTGACTCAGTTTAAGCAAAAACAAAAGATAATATGACACAATTGTCCACAAGGAGACTTGAAACTATAAGACATATTATTAACAATGTGTATATCATAACCTGATGACAAACACAGTATGTAGGTTCATTTGGATCAATGGGTTGATCAATATCCATAGGGATCATATAGTCCTTCTTATGGCTTCCTGGTGGAGGCATTAGCTCAAAGTCTCTATCCCAGTCTCTCTCCCTGTAATCAAGTCTCTTCGATTGAGGTGTACCATATGCGTGCCTGCGCTTTTCAGGTTTAGGGACAATAGGAAGTGGGGGAAGAATTGCTGGCTCGTCTTGTGATATCTTCCCCTCTGATAAAATAAAATGTGAAACAAAAAAGAAAATAAGAAAGGTATAAATTGATAAAGTACCAAAAAAACAATTTCATTGACAAAGTAGGAAAAGGGGAATTTCAGGGGTACGAAAAAAACATACTCCTAAATTCCAAAACAACAATCCTGTTTGCTTTTGCTGTTTCTTTTTAATACATTATTACATTACATGTTTCTTTAGACAGGTCAAGAAACACCAAATTATGCACTTCCAAAATATTGAACATACTCTTTTATATATTTGAACAAAATGAATAAAGCAGTAAGAATTGCAGATTGCCAGATCATACTAATTGTATAGGTTGATCATGAAAATATAATTTGTACATACATGACAAAGTAAATCAGAATGCAAATCAAATGGTCATTTTACCTTGCTTTAGATCTTCAGCGAAGTAGGTTAAATCCTCATCAAGTCGTTTTACATGGCTGTCTATCTGAATGAAGCAAATACAAGAATAAAACTTGAAACTTAGCTGTACATCGTTACTTGTATGCATAACCAGAAGCAATATGGAAAAAATTCACATGACTCCCAAGATAGGATCTGCAATCATCTAGTAAAGTGTACCTCTCAAACAACTTAAAGCAGATTTTTCTACGTTATGTGTGTATGATCAGACAAATAATGTAACTGTCTTCAGTCATATAATGTAAATTGACACACAGCTTAAACAAGAAGAATGATGGTGTTCCTCGAGATGAATTGTACAGTGATATTTTATGCGATAGCATCTCAATAAAACAAAATATAAAACACTTTATCTAAAATAAAAGAATTTCTCAATCTCGAAGTACGTATTATAATCTACATGATATGCTCAGTGCTTATTTTAATGACAACTTAATCACATTACCATTAAGGCAATCCATTACTCTTTGGATATCATGCATAGATATTATTAAGTTCAGAAATGTAAAGCCCTTGAGCCTTATAAATGCTATATATAAAACCCTCTTGTCCAAGCCATCAAAGCTAAAACAAAAACTAACCAGTTCATATGCTTGTCGTGCCAACAAAACCTTCTCAGTGCATAAACTCAATGCACTATCCTGATTCGCCTCGATTTCTTTTCGCATTTTCTCAATGGAAGCATCATCATCCTCATTCATGTAATTGTAATTGTTATTATAATTATGATTACCCTTCTTAGAGCCGTGAGATGAGAACCCCATACAGTACTTTGTCTGCTGCCTTGTCTGGTTTATCATAGCTTCAATCACATAACAAAACCACACCAACAAAAAATGATGATTAAAAAAAATCTATTTTTAGATGCAATGGTGTAAAAATGAGTAATTTCATATCAACAAAGGGGTAAAAAAAAGTAAATTTTTTAGGGTTAAAAAAAGGGAATTTTTGAGTAGGAATTTACATTGGGATCGTTCATCGAGTTCACGAACGGTGTTGAGAAGTCTCTGAAGCTCAGCGGGCAATGTATTGGCATCTATGGAATAGAAAAATTGGAATAAAATTGAAAAATTGGGGGAAAAATTAGGGTTAGGGTTAAACGTAGAGAATGGAAAATAAAAGGAGCTTACACTCCAAATAGTCATCGACGTAGACTCCAGTGCGTGCAATTGCCATTTTGATAGAATGATTATTGCAATAGAAGAAATATTAGGGTTTGCGATTGGGATTTGCGAACCCTGGAAGTGTTCTTGCTGGTTCAGATACGAGGAAGCTAAGGTGGATCAAAACGCTGTCGTTTGAGCCTGGAATATTTACGTTGTTTTGTTTTAACGAAAACAAAATTACCGTTGATATGGCGGGGATTTATGTTCTCTTTTTATTTTATTTTTTTTAATTTTAATGATAAAGATTAAATAAAGAGGGGATTTTCGATTGAGAAATGATATTTGTACAACTATTTTCTAACAATTTTTGTGACAACTTTCTCTCTCATACTCACATTATATTTTTACTTTCTCTCTATTGCTTTGGTCTTTGGTTTTCGTGTCAATACGTAATTTTCTTTGTAAAAATATGGTTGTCAATCAAATTGATGTTCAAATAACATTGCTCTTTTCGATTTTGTGTTCGTGTGGATCTCAAGATGTCAATGGGGTAGGACGGGGTCAAATTGTATTTTCTGGTTCTTCATTTGCATTCTTTGCATTCATAGATTTTAATGGAGCTCCATCAACATGAAAAAAATTAATTAAATCCTACTATTTTTTTTTTAAGAAAAATCCTACTATTTTTAATCAGTTGGTTGGTAAAAAAGTTAAATATGCACTATATAGTAAAGGGTTAATTATGTTTCTAGTCCCTATAAAATAGCGACCTTGTAAATTTAGTCCTTACTTAATTTTAATAACATTTTTAGTCCCTATAAAAAAAAATTTACTTATATTTTTAGTCCCTGCTAAAACAAAGTTTGATTAATTATCATTAAACTCTTAAATTTTTGAACGATTTTTTTAAGACAAGATTAGAACACTATGAAAGATTCGTTTACTAAAATTTAGAATTTTCTGACATGAAATGAATTAAATATGAATTTTTTAAAACGACAAAAATTAAAGATAAAAAGTAATAAAATCTCGATGTAGAAATCAAATTTTGCGATAATTTTTTGCGGATGAACTTTTAGTAATGTTCTAAACATATCTGCAAAAAATTGTTCAAAAATCTAAGAGTTTAAGCATAAATTAAACAAATTTGAATTGAGTAGGGACTAATACTCAGTGCAGAAAAACAAAATTAGGGACTAAAAATGCTATTAAAATTAAGTAAGGACTAAACTCACAAGTCGCTATTTTATAGGGACCAGAAACATAATTAAACCCTATAGTAAATTGCTCTCGGACGATTCCTCATTGGATGTGGGGTATGATCCCCTACCCCATGGAGAAAAATTTCTCGTCAAAGAATCCTTCCCATAGGGATTTCCAATTACAAATGAAATTGACATCCCTAATTCACAATACAGATGAAATATTGTAAAAAAAAAAATATTGTTTTTTCTATAGTCGTAATAAAAAGAAAATTATTAACCTAAAATTTGTCATATTTGTAATATTTTACACTAACACACATTTAAAAAATACAAGCATAAATTACATCTGATAGAATTTTAACAGCAATATTTTGACGTATAAAATTTTTTTTTTTTAAAAAGACAAGGATATGGACAAACCAACCCAACAAGTCCTTTTTTTTAGAGGGAAACCTCTAATACAAGGCCTATAACTAACATTATGGCTAGAAAAAGGAATTTGATCAACAATAAATGAGAGATGATAAAATTTGTAATCCACATAAAATATAGAGTAAAATAAAGGACAAACATGATCAAAAGTACATAAAGTAAAATGGACTTTTTGTCCTAAGAAGCAATAAAATCAACACACACTTATTTGAATCATGATTGATAAGTTGCAACAAGAGTTGTCAATTTGAAAGTCTAAGAAGCAGCAAAACTTCATCAAGAATATTCTTGAGAATTGTCGTGTGAACAAAGTTAACACACACTTTGGTTTTATTTTTGTTAATCCGCCGTAATTAGGGTCTTTGACCCTTCACATGTGTTAAAGGTATCCTCACAATTTAGTACATTTGAATTCGCTCTATGAGTGATCCTTGAGTCGGAAGGAGGATATCTATTTGTTATTCGTTTTATATGATTTTTACTTCCCTTCCAAGTGGATGACTCCAAGAATGGAACTCAAATATTTTTCTCAGTGAGAATCATATTACCAACTCTTCCAACACCATGCTCATATCTTGCTTTGAACTTTGAAGGATTAATTTATCCAAAAAACTATATTTATTAAAAAAATGATTTTTCATAGACATGTGCGAAGTATTAATTAATATTTTGTTTACTGGAAGTTTAATATTATCCACTTTTATGTGGTAAGGGTGGTAGATAGCAGGGGTGTTAAAAATCAAACCAATCTAAAATAAAACCGCAAAACAATTAAAAAAATGAAAACCTCGCAAAATTGAATATTATTGGATGCATTTGGATCTCGTTTTATGAAGATTGTTGGATCGGATCATATTTCATATCACTTTTTTAAAAATGAACCACATCGATAAATTTTAATACTTGTTTACTTTTTATTCGCATGATATATTGCATTAATATATAGATTGAATAAACTAATAAATAATATTTTAAATAAATAAATAAATAAAAACCAAGAAACAACACATTGATGCAATATATAGTCTATATATATATTGACTTGATATGTTTCATATATAATCAATAATTTTCATTCTGTCATATTAGTTTTAATATATTTTATGTTATGTTTTGCATCAACCCTATTATTATATTGTGTATATGTAATATTAATTTTAACATATTTTTTACAATTACATTTTGACCTATCAAAAAATAAATCCAAATCAAACCACATTTAATTAGATTAAATTAGATCAGATATTTTTAACCACACTGAATTAGATATGCGATTTCCTATCCATTAATAATTTCAATTGGAACCTAATGACATGTGTAACTTTTTCTCTATTGAATAATTTAGATTTTTAGAATAATTTATCTGGAGTTTCATGGGAAGAATGTGACATAAAAGGAAATAAGAATTTTATCTTGTTCCCCTATCCTCCGTCACGAGATAACAACAAAAAGCAACTAAACTTGTTCTTCTCTCTTTCATGGTCAAGTTAAAATGCAACCATAAACATTGCATTTCAATCGTAATCTCGTTCTACCAATTTCAATATGAAACATAACTAGAAACAGAGTGTGAGAATTTGAAAGAAGAATTATGAATAAGATGCAATGATAACCTAGGGTTTTAAGTGTAGAAGAATTTAGGGAAAATGGCTAAGAGTTAAAGTAAAAGCTTAAAGATCATCATCGTCTAAGCAATTAAATGGATTCCCCTTCTCTATTCCCTCATACATTGATTAAGTTTGGCTAATTCGAGGTTATGAGACTTACGATTAATTACAAATATGAGGTGAATCATGATGCATGTATGGTACTTAGGAAATCAATGATGTTGAATGTATGAATTGGATGATTTAAGAGTTAGGGTTTTAAGTTGGAATAAAAGGGAACTTAGTTTTTTCTAGAGGTTGAGTTGAATATTGCTTATTTTGTAGTTATTTTACATGCTTGAATGTGTTGATTGTGCAATAGTTACATGTTAATATCAATGCAATGCAATATATAAATCTTATGATTTTGGAGTTTGCAATCCACATTTTCAACTCCAAAAATGTTATTATCACCTTCAATTTCATGTAGATATAAATATAGATTTTCGCTTATAACTTTTATCCTATACATCATTTTTAAGTGATTATGGTTTGTTGCAAACTAGACTTAATTTCTTTCAGATTGCACACAAATTCCTTTTAAATTGACTGAGAATTCATAGTTTAAAAAGTGTTACAGTAATAGACGAATGTTGTTATTGTAATCTATATATTTATGTCTTATTTTAATTAAGTAGACCAATAGAATACCTATACAGAAAAACAAAAATTATACTCCTAAATTAGAATATTCTCGATGACACTGACACATGTGATTATACTTAATTATATCAATTTTCTAATTTTTATCGGTGTCGACGAGTTTGTGTCTATGTCGTGTCAATATTTATCAACTTCAATAAAGAAAAACATAACCTAGTTTTGATATCGTAAAAATGTTTACGAGATCAACAAAAAAGTTCATAACCACGGTCTTATCTCATTTCATGAAAAATATGTTACTTGAAACAAATGAAATGCAAGTAAAATAAATTTCAAAAACTTAGAGGATTAATTATTATTATTATTATTATTATTATTATTATTATTATTATTAGTAACGAAAATATTAATGATGAGATGAATAATATTTGGTGTGAATTTCTCGTTTTTCATGATGGTAAAGTTTAAGTTTTGCAACATGGGTAAACACAATCAATACAATGCATGTGAATGTTTTTTTTAACTTTTAAGCTGACAAATTTTAAAAACAACCATCAAGTGTTAACAAACTAAACAATAACTTTCAATTACAACACAATCTCAATAATACGCTTATGGTTACCTAAATCATGCTACTATATTACAATATTTCCTAAATCATGCTACTATATTACAATATTTCTATACCAACATTAAACATATACATTGAATCTTTTAATTTACCTATATAAATGGAATTATAATAATATTTATACCGTTTTCAAATGTCAAAAATTTACTGTACCCATGCGCAAGCACATGTATGTTAATAGTGTGGAGTATGGTAGAAGGTAGATAGTGTAGCATTAGTATTTGCAAGCCGGAATTACTTCATTCGTCGCATCAAAATAGTGTAGGTTCTATTTCCCCAAATCGATAAACATTTCATTTCCATTGATCATTCAATAATAATAATACAATGTCCATTATTCAATATATTTTTTACTGCTTTTGAAAATTGATTTCTAACATAATCGTTACTTATTTTTTGTATAGACCTGTTGAAGAGCTAAAATCAAATATGTTGAAGGACTTGGGTATGAGTAATTATACTTACACGTTCATCCACTATTTCTTTTCTTTGAAGTTCTTCACTCTTCGAACGATTTAATTAACAAAGACAAACAAGTGATTTACGTGCTATTGTCCAGCACAGCGTATGTAAACATCTTCTGACATTAATCTCTAATTTCACCTAATTTTATCTATTTGCAACCACAATATACATGTTTAACGATTTTCCTTTTAGGACATGGAGTACTTTCATCAACTGGATTCAATTGGGATTTTGAAGGATTTTAAAAGACTTTTTCGTTATAAAAAAATCTCAAGGTATTCAATCAAGATTTTAAAAGATTAGAAATAATTCCGGTGGTATTCAATAAGGATTTTCAAGATTTTTTAAAGAGTCCAACAAAATCTGGTGGTATTCAATCAAGAATGTATAGATTTCAATGGATTCCTTGCTATAATGGATTTTGTGAGACTTTTTAGTTGAAAATTTTGAAACTAACAATCTCATACAAACACGTGAGATTTCTTGAGTCTTTTTTTACTCCCACTTCACCACTGTTGACATCCTCTTTCACTTTTTTTCTTCTTCATTTTCTCTGTCAAATTCCTCAAAAATCTATATATACTTGTTATGATTTCTTGTTTTTTTTAACTGATTGTTTTTTTTTTCTTTTGGTACTATTTCTTTTTATTTTGTATGCCATGTTTTTTTCTTTTCAATTTCTTGTTTATTTTACCATTTTTGTTATGATTTGTTGTTTTTTTGTTTGATTTTGTTGTTATTTTTTTTGTCTGATTCTTTCTATAACATGTTTTTATCATTCCAATTTCTTTTTTTTTTAGCATCTTTTTCTTTTGTTTGATTTGTTTTATTATTACAACAATTCAATGTTTTTATTTTATTTTTTGATTTATTTTCTTCTTGATAGAATTTATTTTATGATTTGTTGTTATTTTTTCTTTTGACAATTGTTTCACTGATATTATTTGCTTATATTGATTAATTATTTTCTTTTCATTGATATATATTGTGGTGTTATTTTGGTTGTTGTTGTTGTTGTTGTTGTTGTTATTATTATTATTATTATCATTATTTATAATAAGTGAGTATTATTTTTATTATTAGGTATTTTTTTCTTTTTTTATTGAATTATATTATTTGGTATATAGTCACAAAACTTTTGACAATTAGGAAACAACAATTGTTCTAGTGAGATGACTAGTTTGTTCCTTATACATATTAGTGATCAAATGAAGGATTCATAACGAGAGAAAATAACCGAGAAAAGGGTAAAAACAAATATAGTTATGTAGCTTGGACCATGGATGAAACTACAGAGTTGTTACACTTCCTTGTGGATGTCAATGGGTCGCTTATCAAACAAAATGTAGAGCCAATTTTTACGCAATACTAACTTTGTTTTTTTTTTACGGAAAAGCCATAATCACTTGGCTAGTAAAATAATTTTGAATCGGTTTTATTTTTCTTCATTCAAATTTAAAAAAAAATCTTAGAAATCTTTAGAGTAAAAGTCATTGTTATAAATCCATTGAAATCTATGTTATAAGTCCATTAAAATCTTGAGTGTAAAAAGTCTTTTAAAAAAAGTCTTTTAAAATCTCACAGAATCAATACAATCATACGAAGTCATTTAAAATCTTAAAGACTTTTTCTATCAAAATTGTCTTTTAAAATCTCAATCCAATACATCCCCCTAAGAGGAAAAAAAAAATTGAACTCCAAAGAATTTCAAATTTCTAGTGAATGGAAAGTTGTTCATCTTTGATACCATCCACCTTCATTGAGGCTAACTTGAATGTGGTATGATATCTTTCTTTGGTCCTCTAATGTGATAATTGTTTCATAAC
Source organism: Medicago sativa (assembly GCF_051527215.1). Taxonomy (NCBI): domain Eukaryota; kingdom Viridiplantae; phylum Streptophyta; class Magnoliopsida; order Fabales; family Fabaceae; genus Medicago; species Medicago sativa. The sequence goes on along the minus strand of NC_140755.1, from coordinate 83,140,659 downwards.
AAGCCATTCAATTGCATGTTTAATTAGAATTTTGGGAATGGCCGTGTTCGTGTGGTGGGAGCTGAAGGGGCCAGTGATTTTATATTACCTCCTGAAAGACCAATAATTGTAGAGCTGAATCAGACTCCAATTTATGGCGAGTCTGTTCAGGATTTATGTCTGATGAGTTTGAGCAAGGTCGCTTTTGCGAGACATCTGACGGTGTCTAACTTGTTAAGATGAGAGTATTTAATCAACAATACAATCAAGACTTCACTCTCATAGAATCTGTAGATTCTGACAAGGTAGAAATAGAACAAAAACAAGCATGATATTCTTTATAATTTGTTGATTTGAAATTTCTTTGTTTTAGAAGTGTTTTTCAAAAAAAAAAAAACGAAGTGTTTTTACATATTAGAGTCTCCTTTTAGTTTTATTCATGTAAATTGAGTTATTGATGATGATGGTTTAGAGGCTCCTATGTTTTGAGAAGTGATAATCATTCAAATATTATTCTTTATTCAGTATATCATGTTGATGTAAAACAAAAGAATATACACCAACATTAAAGATATACCAACATTAAACACTATACCAACATTAAATATTTTAATTTACCTACATAAATAGAATTATAATAACATTTATAAAGTTTTCAATAATTTGTTGATTTGAAATTTCTTTATTTTAGGAGTGTTTTTACATTTCTTTCAAAAAAAAAAAAGTGTTTTTACATATTAGAGTCACCCTTTTAGTTTTATTCGTGTAAATTGAGTTATTATTGATGATGGTGGTTTAGAGGCTCCTATGTTTTGAGAAGTGATAATCATTCAACAATTATTTTTTATTAGTATATCATGTTGATGTAAAACAAAAAGGGAAATACAATAATTAATAATAAAAATAATAATAGTAATAATAAGGTTTAATAATAATAGTAATAATTGTAGTAACCAACAAACAAACAAAAATGCAAAAAAAAACAAACTAATGTGAGTAAAAAAAAATATAAAATTTGGGAAGAAATAAAGATAGAAAAATCGGAGTAGAAAAAATAACATAAAAATGCAAAACCTAAGAAAGAAACAAGAAAATAATCACAATCACACTAAAAAATGAAACCAAAGAAAGAGAAGAAAAACAGAAGGATAGAAACAAAATATCTTACCTGAGGATTTGCAATGAGACAAGAGATTAAGAGAAGGTGTTTGAGAAGATGAAGAGGGATGCTTGGGGGACAAGTTGCAAGTGGTGAAAAAGTGAAGTGAGTGTAAGACGGTTACTTATTTACTTACTTTGTAGGCAAGAATTGAGACATGACTGGTAGTAATGGGCTGGACTGTCAATTGTCAATTTTTTACTGCCTTGAAAAAATTCCAAAAACCCATTGTCCGGATTTTGTTTTATGAACCAGATTGTTAGTGCTTACCGAAAACCAAAATCCGGATATAATCGATATGAAATTTTAGGTGTGATTCAAACAAGTGGTAGTAGCGGTAGACAATAGTAACTCTCAAAACCTAACGTCGCGTCATTTTTCGGAGATCAAGGCTACTTGATTAGCTTTTGACTCACTTTTTATTTCACGATTGAACCTTTTATTTTTTTCAAAAGATTGGAAAAAAGTTCAAATACCATTTTAAAAGATTAGGGTTCGCTTGTAAATTGTGTGTCTTCAATGTAAGTCTTCATCCCCTTTTATAGAGGTCAAAGCCATTGGGATGTGTCCAATGGTCTTGTGCACGTGTCTTGGGACCCACCAACTTTTACTTGAAAGTCTTGATCAACATTTTGAACTCATAATATTTTTGGGTTCATCAAAATACTCTAGAATGTTGTTGTATTCATCAGGATATTGTTCACGAGTTCATATGGATGAATGTCAGGTGTGTTTCTGGCTTCATCCTATGAATATCAGATGAATATCTAGGTTGTATCATGAAGTTTGTTCTTCGTTCATACTTCAGAATGTTCCTGGATCAAATCCTTTTCAAATCTGTTTTGGAACTAGTGCAAGAGAGAGAAAATGGAACTGTCCCTTCAAGCCCATGTTTTAGGGGATTTGGTTTGCTTTGTACCGTACCTGCTCCCTTATGTGTCGAGTCCTTATTGAATCATACTTGATCTTGCTTTTTGCTTTGCTTTTTTACTTTTCACCAACTGTATTATTCATGTCAGGTAAAACACGTTGCTGGATTGAACTTTCTGAACTCAGAATGTTCTATTGTTTCACTTAGGATGATTTGTAAGACTCCCATTTGATGTAATCAAATCCTAATAGTGAAACATTGATGAAGTGCAGTATATGTAACATCTAGGATGATATTCTTGATGGAATATTTCTAATGTTTTGTACTTCAAATGTTCATTAGTCTTAAATGAACAATGAAGATGCCTTTTGAAATAAATCGAATTAAATGTCTTTATTGCTTGATTGATCCAAGTCAAATGTACATTTATGGGCTTTTATTTATGTCACGTGAGCCTTGAATATTTTAGACAATGTTCATGAATTTCTAAGCTTGTTCTTGATAGCCATAAGAACAACCTTCCGAACTCTGTCCAACCTTTGAATTTAGTTTAACTTTATGAACTCTGACTGGGTTTATAAGTCTTTATATCCTTTGATTTCATGTATCTTGGTATGATTAAACTTTGTTCCTATCTTAGTTAAACACTCAATAACACAAATTAAATACCAATAAATTAATTAAATTCCATTAATTCCTTAATCATCGATGTTTGTTGTCTTTAAAATTAATTAGAGATTTTGCCTAAACAATTAAGAGATTAATTTAATCTGTATACATTGGTTCCCCCTTTTCTCTTCCACTTTGCTCTAATTTCCCTTTTCAATTTTTAATTTTCCATTTTTACGTGTGTTTGAATTACCTAATATTTCTACATGAATTTAAATTAGTTGGGAGCAACCTGCTTCAAGAAAAATTGACAATTTCATTTTGTTAAATGTAGTGAATTGAGTGTGCAAATGTTCCTTTAAAACTATATCTTATTTTTCAAAACCAAGATCGAAATTAGTATATGAATTTTACTAAGCAATACTATTCCTTTTTTTATAAGCATCATACTGGTCTCGTTTAGTGTCATTCTTATGTAATATTTGTGTTATTGAATTAATATAATATGAGATGAATAATATTTGGTATGGAATTTCTCGTTTTTCATGATGGTAAAGTTTAAGTGTTGCAACATTGACAAACACAATCAATACGATGCATGTGATTATTATTTTTTAAATTAAAATAGAATGTAGGTGTGATTTCAAGATATTTCAAGGGATATTAATATAAACTTTCCTATACTCATAGGAACAAAACTATCAATAAATTGATTCATAATGTTTTCCGACTTTACATTTTATTGGTTATTTGTTATCATATTATTTTAACACTTATTTTATCGTTCATAAAATGAAGTTAAAGATGAATGTCAGAAAAATATCATTAGCTAGCCCCCTCCTCAATACATCATGGAATGCATAAGTAAAATAAATTCATACATGTGGAAACAAAAGTATATAAATTGTGTTTTACCTCAAGATGAAGGCACCGGCTAGCGTGAGAGAGCAGATTAGGTCGCGCATGGTGCATGAGTGTGTTTAACAGTTGGATTATGACCGTCCACGGATATTATGATGCACTACACACACCTGAATGCTACATCCTATTCTGGATTTCCTTCTCTCTCTACGCCTACATCAGTGCCCTGTTCATTTCTCCTCTCTCCATGCCGGAGCTGTTTATCGTTTCTATTGAGACTGTGTTAAACCAAACAAATCACCACTGGAACCATCTTTTTTTTTTTCTTTTCTTTTTGTAACAAAAGAAAGAAAATATTGGATTCATCTTTGACACCAGGCTGAATTTTGTTTCAACCATTCCCTTAGAATCCATCGATTCCATTAACAAATATTAAAATGGGTATCTCTTCCCTTTTCTCACTATGCCCCCTCCTTTTCCTCTTTCTATTTCCATAAAATTCCAATTTTCACGTTTACGCTCTTTTAATTTTTTTCTATATGAGTTTTTTTTGAATAATTTTAGTGTTGTCTTGTTTGATTTTTAATTACTATTTCATAATTTTGTTCAAAAGAGTGGTGTTACAGGAATAAAATAGTTGAATTTTTTCCTGTTTCTCAAGATTTGTAAATATTTCATCTTTTAAGACACTCAGGCTGTCCTTTCAAAAAATAAAAGACACTCAGGTTGTAATTCCCCCTCTTCTTCTTCTTTCTCAATATTTTTTGTCTTGATGGAACATGAAGACTTGTCAAAAAAATAAAAAAAAACATGAACATGAAGAATCCAACAAAACCAGGAAGCATAAAATGTAGTTCCCATTCATTTCAAAAATATAAAAATAAAATGTAAACATGAACCCAGAAAGAAGAATCAAACAGAATGGTAAGGTTCACAATCCATCCAAAAAAAGGGGACACAAAAAGAAAAGTTCTGGGTGCGGATGAAATTCCGAACTAACACAAAAAAAATGATGAGTAAATAATCAATTACCCTCCGAAATTGTAAGTTTCGTCAATTAAACTCCCGAAATTAACAAAACTTCAATTATCTCCTTGAAATTGCACCACGTTAATCAATTTACCCCTCCATCAAATTTTTCTGTTAGTCAACATGACGTTTTGCAAATACCACCCTGAAGTTTTGCACTTATGTGCAAAATGCCCCCTAAACTTGAAAATTTATATTTATTTTTTTATCCTTAAAAGTGATTGCATTATCACTGAATTGTGGAGTATATTAGCTATGTTTTGACGATATACAACCATATATTGGCAGTATGGTAGAACAAATTGGTAGTATTTGGTAAACCATACAATAATGTTCAAAACTCAAGAATATTTACAAAACAAACATAAAAGTATTTCTTTGTTCCAACATCATTTGTTTTTCTTTTTCAAGTTGTCCTTCACCCCATTAGAGATCAAAAGGATGGTGGCTATCTTGTCAAGACCATGATTCCTTCAAGATCCTTTATAAAGTGAGAGAAGTAACAAGTTTATGTATTTTTTCTTGAAAGTGAGAGAAGTGTGTTGGTGATGTGCACCGCTCACAATATAAAGAAGTGTAAATTTTTGGTGTGGTTAAAATTAGCAATAGCAAAGTCATATATTTTGACATCTTGGTAATTCTTGGTTATGTCAATCATATATTATTGGGTTAATTAAGTTTTTAGTTCCTATAAATATTCACAGTTTTTTTAGTCCCTACAAAATAAAATCACACTTTTTAGTCCCTGTGACATTTTTCTTAAGCATTTTAAGAATTAAAAATGCTGATGGAAAAATTTTATAGGGACTAAAAATGCTGGAGGAAAATTTTATAGGGACTAAAAATGCTGGTGAAAATTTTTATAGGACTAAAAAGTGTGATTTTATTTTGTAGGGATTAAAAACAAAATTCTGAATATTTATAGGGCTCATTTACTTAATTAACCCTATATTATTTATGTGCTTCATTATGTATGACATATATTAGTTTTCCATGTGACAAGTGTGATTGTACTTTACTATGCTGACTTTCATATCGTTAGACTCTAATACATGGTTAATGTTTGATCGTTTAAAGGAACATATATGTTTGTATACCGTCAAAACTTAGCTAATATGTTCCACAATTCAGTGATAATACAGTCACTTTTAAGGATAAGAAAAAAATATATAAATTTTCAAGTTTAAGGGGCATTTAGCACATAAGTGCAAAACTTTAGGGGGATATTTGCAAAACGTCATGTTGACTAACAGAAAAATTTGACGGAGGCGATAAATTGATTAACATTATACAATTTCAGAGGGGTAATTGAAATTTTGTTAATTTCAAGGGATAATTGACGAAACTTACATTTTCAGAGGTAATTGACTATTTACTCAAAAAAAATATGGAAAGAGAATGTAACAAGTGGTGTTTTGTTGAAAAAAAAAAAGTGGTGTGGGTCCCAGCGGTAGAGAGAGAGTTAGAACTCAGAAGGATGAGACAGAATCAAAAGAAAATAGGAAATGATAAAATAATTAAAATATACAATGTAGAATGTCCATGATGGTCTATTATAATCTAACGGACCAGATCACTCACTCACCATGAGTGACCTAAGTCACTCTCCCACGCTAGCCTTCAAAAGATCATAGTTAAAGAGTTTAAAGATTTCATCTTTAGTGGTAACTCTTATCATGAATTGATTGTCATTGACAAATCCCGATTTCAAATGCATAACTTGCACAACAACCTCATCAGCCCCGAAGACAACTGTTGAAAGTGTCGTGTTGTTGTTACCTTGTGTCATTATATTCCAGACACAAGTCTTCATATAAATTCTCAAGGGATAACAGTAGAAAAAAGTTGACTCCATATTGAGAGTTGAGTGGAAGAAAAATAATTCTTGTCCCGATTATAGGAAGTTGTCAGATGGTTCTAGACTTCCTTCGCTGCCTTGGAATACCATTATGGAATACAGACTCAGCCTCAAGTCCCTTGATGGCCTAACGTAGAAGTAGGTGGAGGACATTAGAATGGTAAAAACCTGCAAATAGGTAACTATTAAAGCAACGAGCAACATGTAAAAATTTGCAACGAGCATAGTTTTTACTTGTTAGAATGAGATAGTTAGTTTAAAACATGTTTGCTTGTGTTTGTAGTTCTGATTTTGTGGTAAAGACTTGCAACAAACATTAGAATGAGATAGTTAGTTTAAAACACGTTTGCTTGTGTTTATTTATTTTCAAGTTTTTACCGGTTGCTCGTTGCTTTCATAGATCAAATAGAAGTTTTTACCTAAACGTAGAGTCATATACTAACTATCCCAATTCCCAACATCATATTGGTTTCGTGTTTTAAACTTTGAAGGGTCATTTTGATCTATGAAATTGTATTCAATAAAAAATGGATTCATAATTTGTTATTCACATGTATGAAGTATTAACTATTAACCAGTAGTTTATTTATTAGTCTTTGTCAAAAAAAAATTGTTTATGTATTAGAAGTTATTACTATTCACTTTATACTTGTTCCAAAAAAATAGATAATTTGAATTCAAAATCTATTATTATTATAATCAAATGATCAATCTAAAGTAGTAATTGAACCTCATACAATGATTCGTTCGATTATACTCCCTCCGTTCCTTTTTAATTGTCACTTTTAGAGAAAAATTTTGTTCCTATTTAACTGTCACTTTTAAAGTTCAATACAACATTAAATGTTGTTTTACCAATATTACCCTTAGATATTTATTGCGGAGAGAGAAACACATGCAATGAAATATTAAATTAATAAGGTCATTATAGTAAAAGTAAAAACAATTGTATCAAAAGTAGTAACTTTTATTGATTGTCTTGGTTTGTGTAAAAAGTGACAATTAAAAAGGAACGGAGGTAGTAACAAAGAGATAGATATGAAATGGAGAGGATCTCAACCCCCATAAGATAATAGTAACTTATTTTAGAGAATTTAATTATCTATTCATAAGTAATTAAATGGCATTTTTTTACAAAAATTTAAAGGCATATCAAAAACCCTTATATACCAGTAAAGAATAAGCTTATAGGAAAATTCCGCGTCATTGATTATTAAATTTTTTATCTTAACAATTGCATTTATATGGACAAGAATTAAAAGGCAATATTAAATTATACAAAGGAATGGCCAAGAATTAAAGTTGAGTATAAAATTCAACTCAAAGTTTTTTATAGGGGGTGTCCCACAATAAAACCTATGAGAGGACCTATAGACACACTAAAAAAAACTATTTATTACACTGTTCATGTCATTAAATATATATATTTTTAGCCTAAAAAAGTAAAAATAAGAAGATTTTTCTACTCAAGCCTAAAAATCCGGATTCTGCCACTCTGTAAAACCAAAAAAAATATATACACAGTAAAACCTAAAAACATAGACAAACAACTTGCAAGACTTTTGTCTTATTTGGTTTCATAATATATATATTGGTTCTCTTCGGTGAATTCCATCCCTTTTCGCATTTCCTTCCACTTCATTTGTAGATACCGGTCCTGCTCACATATGATTCATCCTTTTTCCTATTTCCTTCCACTCCACATATGTTTTCTTTTTCCCTTTCTCTGCAAAATATCAAAGGGAAATAATAAAAAAGCTAATTACAAAAGAGAAACATGGTATTCATTATTAAATTTCAATCATCCTTTTCATTTTTGCACCAAAATTTCAAGCAACATTTGAGTAGATTCAAAATTATATTATGCAAACTTATAATAAAATTCTCAGAATGACAATTGGCAGGAGAGAATTATTCAATGAGAGTAGACATATATGACACTCTAAGCTCACATAAAAGAGTTGTTGCTTCTTAAAAACAAATTTTTGGATTCAAAACCATATAATTACATTATGGGCTTAATACTTTGATAGTGAGCTCAAATTCTTAAACAAAGATATTGATTGAATGCATAAAGGTCAAAGGAATCAATCAATTTATATAAATTATTACCTTTGGAGAAACGTAGCAACGGACCTGCCACTTGCAGCATCTACATGAATCGGCGTATCCCATTCTATCTCCTTATTCGTAAGAAGTTTGTTGGGAAGCTTAACATCCTCAAACTCTCCGGTCAGCCTTGAATCCTAAATGGTTGCTGCAACACAAATGATGTTCTCATCTACCATTTCGACAGCTTGCAGTGGATCCATCATATAGTAATCCTGTGAGTTTCCTTTTTTAGCTCGACCTTAAAGTACCTGGCAAATTTTTAGGTAACATATGACACATCAATCACTTAAATCATTTTGAATTTTTATTCTACCATATGGCAGCAATGTGAGACACACAAAGTAAACAATCACTTTGTTCCCTAAATGTATGTGGCCGCGTCGCTGTAGTTCATGAATGTATCGATATTTCAAAAACATCCGAAGTGTGTCTTTTGTTAATAACTTTATTGTGGGTTAAATTGATTAACGAAAGAAACATTCAGGAACTATCATGGTTCAAATTGACAAACAGAAATACAAATGTGATGACCAAAACTGGCAAGCAAAAGACACATTTATATATGTTTTTGTAATTGTAATACATTAAGGGACTACGGTGAGTTGTGACAAAATAAAGATTATTGAGTCATGGCTTCATATGTGCAATAATAGTTAAATATCAAAATAAAGACAAGGGAATAAAATTATCGAGTCCTGTATGTAGTGGATGAGTGGGCTGGTCTTGATGCCTAAAGCAAGGGCTTGCCTGACCTTTTATTTAGGTTGGGCCTGCAACTGTATTTCATAACAACAACAATAGGAAGGAACTTTCTCTACCACAACATTTCTAATAAACCAAAGTCTACTTCTAATGGACATATTTTGTACAGAAATGTACTGCCGAAATGTACAAAATCTGCATTTTTTTCTGAATATGTTTATCTAAAGTCATGTTTGGAGTGGAAAAAGTTCATGTGTAACAAAATACAGAATATAACTACATAAACCTATTTATTATGATGTGAGCATGAAGTTAACACATATTAGAAGTTATTTCAAACTTTATAGCATTATTAACATAATTAAAGATCAACCTGCACATTAGCTTCAGTGACTATGTTGGGTTTATCATAAGGTTTACCTTCTGCTTTTCTAAGTCTTCCATTTCCTTTTAAAAGCTAGACCAGCTAACATGATTGCCTCTGATGATCCTACAGTTCCCACACCTACTTCAATTCCCACACCTACTGCAGTTTCCTCTTCACCAATATGATCATGGAATAGATGTTCTACTATATTTACACACCAGTTCTGCAGAATTGAACATATAAAATCAAAACACTCTATCAGCTTCAACTTTTAATGGAAATTGATCATAAAATGAATAACCTAAACTGCTTAGATGTTTCAATTATCTCAGTAAACTTTTTTCTTTTAAAAGATCGATATAGTGGACAAATCACAAATTCTCTTTGTTTTATCTTGGTTTTTGGGTGTCAAACATTGATTACGTTTGAACCTTTTAAACCGGTGATATCTTATTTTTTCTTGGGAAGGGAAAAAGTAAGCAAAACCCTTGAGAATCGAGGTCCGGGAGTTGTTTTCGCTATGGGAAGGTGTTAGGCACCCATAACGACTATAGTAACCTATAGGAACCGTCTTTAATTTCTACGCGCGCGCTTTATTTTTAAATGCTATTTTGAAATGCTTATTAAACCTAAGGATGTTCTAAGTGAAGAATTGGAGGGAGAAGAATGTGTTTGAATTTTTATTTTAGTTGAATTGAAGGAATTTTATTCCTTGCCTACGTACCCGATTAAGGGATCAAATCCACCGTAGTTCTCTCTCAAAAATGTTTTTGTTTTTGTTGGTTGATTTTAAGTTTGAAAATGGATTTTGGAAGAATAGAAAGAGGCCTCAAGGGCATGAGATTAGGAAATAGTGAGGTTGGATTAGTGAATTGCAAAAGAAGTCAAAGTTTGATTATTTTCATTGAAATTTGATTAAGAAAATGGAAAAGAAAGTACAATGGGATATTGGATCCCAAGGTTTATTTGGAAAAGGTTTGAGTGAAGTTGTTCACATTTGTTTGGAAAATTGGTTTTTTCTAAGTATGAATCCTAGGCATTCATCTAAACATACAATCCTAAACATACATCTAAACATGCATATTCTAGCTACTTAGTGGTGTGTGTGCATGTGTCGGTGCTTGTGTCGGTGTACATCATTAGAGTCCATTGTCCTTTACATCATACCCTAGATACATTCTATGGCCTCTTTGCCAAGAAATTAAAAGCATGAAAGAATATTACAAAATTTCCTAGGTGTTTACATTCTAACTTTTGGTACAAATTAAGTTGCAAGAAAGAAAATAGAGATGAAAATGGGATGCAATGATGATGCTTATGGTGAATGTGAAATATGAAAGGAAAATGGTTAGTAGCATAAGGCAAATATCAAAGAAGTGAAGTAAGAGAAATATTAGAATGTAAAAGGTAGAAAATAAGTGCAAACATGGCTAAAATTTGTTCATAGAATGCAAGAACCAAGTGGCCTATAATTCTCACATTCCAATTACATTTTAAAGGTTTAGAAACAAGTATTGGGATGGGAATAGAGGCTACATGATTTACTTGACATTTTAACACAAATTTGGAGCATATTTACATTATTTAACTACTTAATGACTTGTAAGCTAAGTAACCTACCAAAACTCACAATTATGCAACAAAATTAAACACAAACAGTAGCTACAACCCTATGAAGTCAAGTAGTATAGGTCACCAACATTCATTAAGCCATTTGGATTAAAATCAAGCAAAGATCCACTTATTTTTAGCACAAAATATGACAAAAATAGCAAGAAAATTGACACCTAATTTTTTTACCAATTTTATCATGTGAAAATTATCACAAAATACTACAAAAATATCAAGAAATCTACATGAATTTTTTAGGAATTTTTTCAAAGGTTTTTTGGACTAAAATGTGCAAGAAAATTATTAATTCTAACAAAAATAAAAGAAAAAATGCTTCAAATATTTTCCACAGGCTTTAGCACAAAAAAATACCACAAAAATGTTAAAGAAAATATCAAGAACACATGAAAAATGGTTTAGGAATTTTTTAAAGGATTTTAGGCAAGGCAGTGGTGTAAACAGCAAGATTCAGTGGTGCACATAGCAAGAAATAGGCAAAAACGAAGAATCTGTGAAGAAAAGATGTCCAGGCCCAAGGGAAATGGATCCTGGATCATCCAAATGCATCAGGTGCGTTGGATTGATCCAGGGAGCCAAAACCCTAGATCTAACGTCACAGCACGCAGGGGAACACAGTATGGGGATGCACGCGCGCACGTAGGATTAACGACATGGTATATAAGCCAAAACTCTTCACAAATCCTCATTCTTCTCTCACCTTTCTCTCTCTAAGCCGAATTCCCTCTCCTTCTCTCTCTAGACACTCTGCACATCAGTTTTCTGGGATGATATGAACATGATGAAGATTCCGGCGGACTGTTGAAGTTTCCGACGACGGTTACGGCTTCCGGCGACGGAGCCACCGCGTCGGAACTTTCAACAACATGTTTTTCAAAATCTTTTTACATCAGAAGGCTCGAAATCTTCTTCTCGTTCTTATTTCGTAAATGATTTCTCCAGAAACCTTATGTATAACCCTAGATCTATGGATTTATTCTCGGAAGTTTTGAAAGAGAGGATGAAAACAAAGAGAGAGAAGCAGGTTACCTGTGCTGATGCTTTGATCTTGGAGCAGTTTGTGGTATAACTGACTCGGTTTTGTTGAATCTGGTTCTCGTTGTACTCGAACTTCTCCTTCTTCGTATTCTCTGATCAATCTTTCTTCGACACCTCTTCTTCTCCTCTCTGCGTTCTCTTTCTGTGATCGTACAGGGATCCTGTGCTGGAATTGCAGAGAGCTACAATCCGATGATGAAAATTCAATTGAATTCTGAGGATTTTCGCAGACTTTTCGCAATCTCCGTGACTGAATGTATTTGTTTATGATGTGAACGTAACAATTTGATGATGAATTGGCGTTGGATCGATGCAATTTGATGTGTTGGAACAGTTAGGGTTTGAAGGTTGAAGATGAATCTTCAACCTTGTTCTTGAGGCTTTCTGAGTTTTTCTTGCGTTTGATCTGTGTTGGTGGTGGAGAGAGAATGCAGATTCTGTTTCTGATTTTTTGCTGAGTTGTTAGCTTCTGAATGGCACTGCAATGATTGGAGCCTTTTATAGGCTGCCAAGTGTAGCTTCTGGACCAATGGCTGACTGCCACGTGGCATAGCTTGTAACAAACTTTGACTGCCTTGTAACTGCTTTGACTTTGGGATTTTTCTGCAAAATATGACAAACAAAGGACCAATCTGCAAAAATACTTAAAAAAGGACAAAAAAGGACTATAACGCAAATATTAGAAAATTAGGACTAAAATTAAAATAAAATTGAATTAAAATTGGTAATTGGAAAATAACGTAAAGTGGAACGTCTAAAATTTGACAAAACGGACTAAAACGAACCAATGGCCTACATGAGGTACTTTAAAGTACCTCTCTGCCGAAATTTTGTGTGAAATGACCAAAATGCCCCTAGGGCTAAAAACGACTAAAAATGACTCAGATGCAAATTAAAATGGATTTTTAACAAGGAACTGAATCAAAGACTCATACAAGTAAAATTAAAAGACTCAGAGACAATTTTAAGGGTTTAAACAGTGACTTGACACTTGAAATGACCAAAATGGCCCTAGGGGCAAAACTGACTAAAAAAATGACTTTAAATGCAAATTTTGGAATGGATTTTGACATAGAATGAAACAAAGACTTATTCAACCTATTTGAAAGGACTTAAACAAATCTTAGGAGACTGAAAGAAATCTTGACATAGGAAATGACTAAAATGCCCCTAGGGGCTAAATTGACTAAAAAATGATCCAACTGATATTTTTTGAAATGAATTTTGCCACGAAATTGAAACAAGGACCTATACAAACCAAATTAAAAGACTTAAACAATTTTCAAAGATCAAAATGAGTTAAATGCAGGAAATGACTAAAATACCCTTTTACATAAATTTTGCAAATAATATTGAAATAAAATGCAGAGAAAGATGCAATTGATCAGAGACATATCAAATGACTTATAATGCAAGAAAAGAAAAATTGACTAGTATTTTTAGGTCCAAAATTAGGGTATAACAGCTGCCCCTATTTAAGTTTCTTTGTCCGGAGAGTCAAGAGACGAAGTCTTAGAGTTGACGGGACGAAGATACTTAAATATTGACATTTGCACTGTTTTTGGACATAAAAATACGTTTTCAGAGTTTCAAAATTATGAATGTCATGCAGTACTTTAGTTATGAATGCAAGACAAACAACTGGGGTCTATGGAACCTGTGATGTCACTGAGGATTCAGGTGGACATTGACAGGGTAGACAAACCAGGGATAGAAAATAAGGTACAAGCTGTTCTTTGGGTCGAACTAGTCACTTGACCAAGGAATACAAAACAAAAGATAGGTGCAAGCTGTTCGTGGAATTGAACTTGGCACTTGACCGGAAACATAGCCATATAGACAGATACGAGCTGTTCTTTGGATCGAACCTGACACTTGGTTGAAGATACAAACAGATAGGCAGACACAAACTGTTCTTTTGGATTGAACTGGCTGTTTGGCTGGAGACATAGACAAAAGGGTTGATACAAGCTGTTTCTTTGGATCGAACTTGCTTGTTGGATTATCACCACATCATGTGGGAAAGTGCAGACTGTTCTCTTAGATCGAACTTGTCGTTTGACTGATAACAAAGCGTAAGCTAGGTACCAACTGTTCTTCAGATTGAACTTGCCGTCTGACTGATAACGAAGCATGATCTGGGTACAAACTGTTCTATCGAACTTGCCGTTTGACCGATAACAGAGTATAAGCTGGGTACAAACTGTTCTGCAAATCGAACTTGCCGTTTGTCCGGAAGCATAGGTATACAAGCAGGTACAAGTGGTTCTTTTTTGGATTGAACCTGGCACTTGACCAGTAACAAGATACAAATTGAGAGTCTAGCTTAACAAGATACCAATTGAGGGTAAATTGTTATTGACTTGATTTGGAAATAGACATGACCATTTTTGTTGGCCCAAGAGTAAATTGACATTGATTTGGATTGAATTGAAAGTTGAAATTGACATTGAAAGTTGAGATTGAAAGTTGAGATTGGAAATTGGAATTGGATTGAGACATAGACATTGACATTGGATTGGAGAATTGCAATTGTCATTGAAATTGGATTGAAATTGGATTGAAAATTGACATTGACATTGGATATTGACATTGACATTGAAATTGCCATTTGACATTGACATTGAAATTGGATTGAAATTGGAATTTGACATTGAAATTGGATTGAAATTGGAATTTGACATTGAAATTGGATTGAAATTGGAATTTGACATTGAAATTGACATTGGAATTGGAGATTGGCATTGGAATTGGAATTAGAGATTAGCATTGGAATTGGAATTGGAGATTGACATTGACACTGTCACTGGATGTCAACATTGGAATTGGAGATTGACATTGACATTGCCATTGGATGTCAACATTGGAATTGGAGATTGACATTGACATTGTCATTGGATGTCAACATTGAACTTGTTATTGGAGTTGAGATTGCTTCGAATTCGACATTTGACATGGTTTGGAATTGAGATTGGAAGGTTGAGATTGCATCGAATTTGACAATTGACATTGAGTTGAATCTGATAGTTTGACATTGAAATTGAGATTGGAATTGACATTGGAGATTGGAAATTGCTTCGAATTTGACATTTGAAGTTGAAATTGAGATTGGAAATTGCTTCGAATTTGACAGTTGACATGATTTGGAATTGAAGTTGTCATTGGAATTTGGAATTGAAATTGGTTTGAATTTGGGGATTGACAGTTGGATATGCAACATGTATGTATGGTATAGCAAGATTATTGGATGTATGAGCACATAAAATGCATGATTATGCATGTATGAATGCTTGGAATGCATGATTGATTTGCAACTTGACAGAGAAGTTTCACAAAGGCAGACGAAACATCGGAAGATTGGGCACGTAGTGGCTCGTGCTGCGACATATTCACAGGGGAAAACCTCTTTGGAGAGACCGTCGTTGAGAGACGTATTGAATCCATGGCTGAGGGCAATAAACTTGTAGAGGAGGGACCCTTGGAAGGTTCTTGGATACAGGTCGCCGTTGCTAGGCGTGTCAGTGCTGGGTAAACATTGGATGTTCGCATCTGTGGTCAATGCTTTTCAATTTTCATTCTTTCAAACCCCACTCTTGCCTGAACCGCCCTTTCGGGTTTTCGATTCACCGGGGAATAGATCCTTTTCATTGCCCCATTTTTGCCTGAATTGCCTTCATAGGTTGTCAATCAGCGGGGTGCTCATTTTTGCCTAAGCCGCCCTTTCGGGTTTTCAACTTAGCGAGCTTTTCTTTCAATTTTTTTCATTTTCATTCTGTTTTTTCATTCTTGCCATTGACCATAGATCATCTTGGGGAGTAACCTGCTTGTAACAAGTATTGAAATAGACATTGATATTCACTCATTCATGCATGTTTCATTGAAATGTACCCTATTGCTCAGGTTTGCTTTCAAAATAGACAGGAAAAGATTTTTCAATTTTCAAAGATGTTTGCTTCAGACATTGTCATTATCAAATAGAAGGAAAATGTTTTGTATATAGCATTGAAAGTGGAAAGAAAAATAGAGTTTCAAACAATAGAAAGGCTCAAATTGATGTAGAAGAGTGAAAGTCAGCCAAAGGCATGACTTCACGGATTTACAAAGCTTGGAACATGGTAATTTTATTGGTTGGTGATACATTGAACACGATGACCGCTACATTTCATAGAAATTTTGAATTCACAGGTACAGAAGCCTCTGATGAAGAATGATCATTGACAGTTGTAGATGCCCCAAGGGGTGATGGTGATTTGCCAGATATAGTTACTTGTCTTTTATTGTCAACCTCATTTTTGCATGAACCGCCCTTTCGGGTTTTCGGCTCATCGAGGCGCTCATTCTTGCCTGAGTTGCGTACAATCTCAGCGAGCTTTTTCATATTCATTTTTTTTTGTCCCTAACTTTTGCCTGGATCGCCCTTTCGGGTTTTCGATCCACCGGGAAGCGCATTTTTGCCTAGGCCGCCCTTTCGGGTTTTCGACCTACCACGCTGTTCTTTTCTTTTTAGACAAAGTATTTCTTGACTATATCGGCATTAACAGGATTTGGAAGCTCAACACCATCCATGTGTGTAAGAATCAAAGCACCACCAGAGAAAGCCTTCTTGACGACATAAGGACCTTCATAGTTAGGTGTCCACTTGCCCCTTGGGTCGGGTTGCTGACTTATTCTTCTTTTCAATACAAGTTCTCCTTCCTTGAATTCTCGAGGTCGGACTTTCTTGTCAAAAGCATTCTTCATTCGCACTTGATACAACTGTCCATGAGCCATAGCATCCATACGTTTCTCTTCAATCAGATTCAATTGATCATACCGACTTTGACACCATTCAGCCTCAGTTAACTTTGCTTCCATGATTACTCGAAGAGATGGAATCTCCACTTCCAGAGGGAGAACTGCTTCCATACCATATACAAGAGAGAAAGGGGTTGCCCCGGTTGAACTGCGTACTGTAGTACGGTAACCATGCAAGGCAAATGGTAGCATTTCATGCCAGTCTTTGTAAGTAGTGACCATCTTCTGAACAATCTTCTTGATGTTCTTGTTAGCGGCCTCAACTGCACCATTCATCTGAGGTCTATAAGGAGAAGAGTTGCGATGTTCAATTTTGAATTCTTCACATAAAGCTCGCATCATACTATTGTTCAGATTGGAACCATTGTCAGTGATGATCTTGTTGGGAACACCGTATCGACAGATGATGTTATTCTTGATAAACTTGACAACCACTTGCTTGGTCACATTTGCATAGGAGGCAGCTTCAACCCACTTGGTGAAGTAGTCAATTGCCACTAGAATGAAACGATGTCCATTGGAAGCCTTTGGTTCGATTCTTCCGATCATGTCAATGCCCCACATAGAGAAAGGCCATGGGGAAGAGATAACATTGAGAGCATGTGGAGGCACATGAATCTTGTCGACATAAATTTGACACTTGTGGCATCTTTTGGCATGTTTGTGGCAATCACGTTCCATAGTTATCCAGTAATAGCCGGCTCTTAACAGCTTTCTTGACATAGTGTGACCCGAAGCGTGGGTCCCAAAAGTACCATCATGTACATCATGCATCAACTTCTCAGCTTCTTGTTTGTCAACACATCTCAACAAGACCATGTCATAGTTCCTCTTGTATAGGATTTCTCCGTCCAGAAGGAACCTGCTAGCCCATCGTCTCAAAGTCTTTTTATCCCTATTGGAAGCACCAGGTGGATATTCACGATTCTGCAAGAATTGTTTGATGTTGTAATACCAAGGCTTTTTGTCATTCACATCTCTATCCACTTGATCTGGCATATTTTCAATAGTGAACACATGAGCGGGTCTATCAAGACGCTGTACTTTGATTACAGGCACATCATTCCAGTGATTGACACGAAACATGGAAGACAGAGTAGCAAGAGCATCAGCCATCTGGTTTTCATCCCGAGGGATGTGGTGCAGTTCAACCTTGGTAAAGTATGTCAATAGACGTCTTGCATAGTCACGGTAAGGGATCAGCTTCTCATGATGAGTCTCCCATTCACCCTTTATCTGATTGATAACAAGTGCAGAATCTCCATAGATGTCAAGGTGCTTAATTCTCAGGTCAAGGGCTTCTTCAATGCCCAAGATGCATGCTTCATACTCAGCTATGTTGTTTGTGCATTCGAAAGTTATCCGAGCGGTGAAAGGAATGTGGTGCCCCTGCGGAGTTACAATGATGGCTCCAATTCCTTTACCATAAGCATTAACAGCACCATCAAACACCAATCCCCACTTGCTATTGGGATCTGGCCCTTCATTGATCAGTGGCTCTTCACAGTCTTTTGCTTTCAGATACATAATCTCTTCATCAGGGAAATCAAACTTAATTGGCTGATAATCATCAAGAGGTTGACAAGCAAGGTGCTCAGCAAGGACGCTTCCTTTGATTGCTTTCTGAGCTTTGTACACAATATCATATTCAGACAACAACATTTGCCAACGCGCAATCTTTCCAGTAACAGCAGGCTTTTCAAAGATGTACTTGATTGGATCCATTCGGGATATCAACCAAGTTGTATGATTCACCATATAATGACGCAGGCGTTTGGCAGCCCTGGCTAAAGCACAACATGTCTTTTCAAGCATCGTATACCGAGTCTCACAGTCGGTGAACTTCTTGCTCAGATAGTAGATAGCATGCTCTTTCTTACCAGTCTCATCTTGCTGACCGAGAACACAGCCCACTGAATCATCTAACACTGACAGATACATAATCAAAGGCCTTCCTTCCACTGGCGGGACAAGGATAGGTGGCTCCAACAGGTATTCTTTAATGCTATCAAAAGCTGCTTGGCATTCATCATTCCATACAACAGACTGATTCTTTCTGAGCAATTTGAAAATTGGACCACAAGTAGTAGTCATGTGAGATATGAATCTTGAAATGTAGTTTAGACGTCCGAGGAAACCTCTGACTTGCTTCTCAGTTTGAGGGGCCGGCATCTCTCTGATGGCTCGGACTTTGTCAGGATCAACTTCAATGCCTCTTTGACTGACAATGAAGCCTAGCAACCTTCCAGATCTTACACCAAATGTGCACTTGTTGGGATTCAACCGCAGCTTGTACTTTCTCAATCTTTCAAACATCTTTTTCAAATACACGACATGCTGCTCTTCATCACTTGACTTCACAATCATATCATCAACATACACTTCAATCTCTTTGTGAATCATATCATGAAACAGAGTCGTCATACCTCTTTGATAGGTAGCACCAGCATTTATCAAGCCAAACGGCATTACTTTATAACAGAACGTTCCCCACGGAGTGATGAAGGACGTCTTTTCTCTGTCTTCAGGAGACATTCGTATCTGATTATAACCAGAGAAACCATCCATGAAGGAGAACACTTTGGATTGAGCAGTACTGTCAACAAGCACATCAATATGAGGCAATGGGAAGTTATCTTTCGGACTGGCTTTATTCAGATCTCTGTAATCAACACACATTCGAACTTTCCCATCTTTCTTTGGTACTGGTACGATGTTGGCAATCCACTCAGGGTATTCAGCTGTCATGAGGAAACCCGCATCAATTTGCTTCTGTACCTCAGCCTTGATCTTAAGAGCCATGTCTGGACGAGACCTTCTCAATTTCTGTTTGACAGGAGGACATTCAGGTCTTGTCGGTATCCGATGTTCCACAATCTTGGGATCTAGACCCGGCATATCTTCATAGGACCATGCAAAGACATCTGGATAATCATGGAGAAGCTGAATAATCTTCCTTTTCACTTCTGGCTCAAGTGCAGCACCAATCTTGATCTCTCGCTTGTTTTCCTCAGTACCCAGGTTGATAAGCTCAATCTCTTCCTGGTGAGGCTGAATGGCTCTTCTTTCTTGCTCAAGCAGTCGAGTGATCTCATACGGTACCTCTTCATAATCATCATCCTCATCTTCAGCTTCATACACAGGGAATTCAAAATTTGGAGGAACCATAGGGTCACTGTGTTCAACGGGTTTATTATGGTTCAATCTGCATAATATGATTGGGATGATTTTTAGAAAAATGTTTTTCTATGCAGATTTTTGAAATTAATAAGAAAAATACAGATGTTTTGGTTTTTTCTGGCATTACCATTATTTCCAAGAAAAAGGCACTAAAAAGTAAAAAACAAAGAGTCGTGAGAAAGACGACAACTTTTTATTGATTAACGGCAATGCCGAAACAAACACGCCCTTACAAAGATATCACTTTCGCCTTGGGCAGAGCGAAAGGATTGTTATTTTGAAAACAGAAAACATGAGCAACAAAACACATTACATGGAAGCATGCATGACTAAAGGAACATCAATGGCTTCCCAATTTCTCACAGTGCCTCCTGGTATAACAAATGTAGGCACGTGACCACTTTCAGCAGCATCTTCAGCAATAGCGTTGATGAACCCAGCACTGTAAAAAGTTCCCTTTGAAACAGCAGATGTCGGGGAGAATCCAAGGCCTTCTTTACGTTTGTTTTCCAAGATCTGAATCACCTTGCCCCAGCCGGCAGCTTGCCCTGCTTGAACAGCCTTCTGGGCATCTTTCAGTGAGGCCATGCTAGCACCAGCCCTCCGGGGTTCTGCACCCTCGACAGTCAAGCCTTGAAACGACGTTCCTTCCGCGGACCCTGCTTCAACACAAGAGAATGATGATATTTGGCTAACCAGAAATGCCTCCTCACCATATACAGTGACAACCTTACCATTCTTCATGAACTTGAGCTTCTGATGCAAAGTGGAAGTTACTGCTCCAGCGTCATGGATCCATGGTCTTCCGAGGAGACAGCTGTAAGAGGCATTGATATCCATGACTTGGAAAGTTATTTGAAATGTCTCGGGACCGACGGTGATTGGCAAGTCTACTTCCCCAAGAACATCCTTGCGGGATCCATCGAAAGCTTTAACCAGATAACTGCTACCCCTCAGAGAAATTCCATGATGGCTCAATTGCCTTAGTGTGGACTCAGGCATTACATTCAATGATGATCCAGTGTCTACCAACACATTGGATATCATGTCAGATCCACAATGTACTGAGATATGTAGAGCCAAGTTGTGGCGTTTCCCTGCTTCGGGGAGCTCATCGTCACCAAACCCCAAGTTGTTGCAGGCAGTAATATTGCTCACTATCCCATCAAATTGATCTACAGAGACTTCGTGGTTAACATAAGCTTGCTCCAGTATCTTCATTAACACTTTCCTGTGAGCCTCTGAGCTCATGAGCAGAGACAAGATGGATATCTTTGATGGGGTTTGTAGCAGCTGGTCAACAATCTTATAGTCACTTTTCTTGATAAGCCTCAGGATTTCGTCCAGATTGGACTCTTCAATAGATTGGCCTGCTGGACCGGTGTTCTTGTCAACAGGAGGAGCGACCGGTGGAATCACCGTAGCAATGGGTGTGACCACCTGCCTTTGGAACAAGGGTGGACGGACTTTTCCACTTCTCAGAGTTGTAATTTCACCGGCAACATTATCAACTGTGGCTGGGGATACCAGAGGTACTTCCACCCCATTTTCAACCATGGTTGCATTGTATTTGTAGGGAATTGCTTTGGTAGAGGTATAAGATACAGGACCAGGTAGCCTGATCACCAGAGGCTCAACATTCTTTGCACTTTCAACAGGAGAATCATGGAACACTGGTACAATCACACATACATCACTGGCAATCAAGTACTTGTCATCCATCAGGCTCTGGATATCACTTTGCACAACACAACAGCCCATAGAATTCTGCAGACATTCTGAACAAGAATCATGATCATGATTGAACAGAGAAGCCTGGCAAAGTTTGACATGTAATGGCACCAAGGGAGTAACGACATTGCGGACATCCAACCTGGGATCCTCTTGATGGACAGGAACCCTTTCAAAGGCCTCAATCATATTGACAGCAGCATGGTTTGGAAGCGGGTTGTCAAGGACATGGGGAACACTGTTCTCAAAAGTCAAACGTCCCTTTTCTATCAGATCTTTCACAATATATTTCAGAGCAAAGCAACCTTCGACATCATGGCCTTGAGCACCCTGATGGAATTCACATGTTAGGTCCTGACGGAACCTGGGAGGCAATGGATTAGGCGGAGGCTTGCCTGGTCTAGTGACACAGTGTCCCTTGGCCAGTAGAGTTGGGAGCAGTTCACCATACGACATTGGTATTGGTGGAAAAGAAGGCTTAGGTCGGGGACCCTGTTGTTGCTGTCGTTGCTGTTGAGCAGGAGGCTGTTGTTGTGTTTGCTGAGGGATAGCATTGACGGGCATTGGTGGTTGACCCGGTGGTAGAGGATATTGCTGATAGAATGGTGGGAAGAAAGGATGTTGAGAGTATTGCATGTAGTGATAAGGCAGGGGTAATTGTGTAGCAGCTGCAGATGGGTTACCAGACACCATCCCTACGTCAGATTCTTTTCTCTTGTGATGACCGTTACCGTACTTCTTTGGTGCACTGTTTGATGATTCACCTTTCTCAAGGACAATAATACCATCTCGGACAGCCTCTTCAAGACGCGTTCCCATTGTAACCATATCAGAGAAGTTGTTTGGGGCAGAGACTATCATTCTCTCCTTGTATTCCTTCTTCAGAGTCTTCAGGAATGTCTGTGTTAACTCTTCCTCATCAAGTCGAGGAGAAACACGGGCAGCTGCCCCTCTCCACCTCTGAGCATATTCTCGGAAGGTTTCATCTGATTTCTGAGATAGGGCTTTAAGAGAGTCCCTATTTGGCCTTAGACGGGTATTGAATTCATATTGACCTTCGAAAGCAGCAGCGAGTTCCTCAAAAGTATGGATGTTATCTTTGCTCAGACTAGTGTACCAATCTGCTGCATCATCTGTCAAGCTACTCTGGAAGCAGTGGATCATCAGTGCGTCATTGTCGGCATAGTTAGCCATCTTTCTGACATACCGGATAACATGGTTATGTGGGCAAGAAGTCCCATTGTACTTGTCAAATTCTGGTTCTTTGAATTTCTTAGGAACCTCGAATCGGGATACCAAGCATAGATCACGGGCTTTAGTAGGAGCTCCATTGTTTCCTCGGCTAGCCTTGACCTCACGGAGTTCTCCAGCCAACTCCCTCAACTGTTTCTTCATAGCTTCCATTGCAGGATCTTGTCCACGCGGAGTATCAACATCAATCACCTGTTGCACAGTGTGTACAATAGGGTCGGTAACAACGGTAGTCACCTGAGGCATAGCAGTAGACACAGGAATCTGTCCTTGACCAGCAAAACCAGAGACACCAGCAGCAGTATTAGGAGAATAGAATGGTGGGAGTCCATAAGGACGGCCGTTGGGCATAACAAAACGAGCATCAGTAGCCACAGTAGATAGCGGGATAGAGGGAATCACCTCAGCAGTAACTGGAATAGAAGTGGCTGGTTGTTCCTGTGCAGCCATCATGGTGGACATAGCGTCATGAGCCTTAGCCAGATCTTCTTTCATAGCAGCCAGTTCGGCACGGAGCTGAGCATTCTCTTCTTCAAAGTTAGCCATTATCCTTCTCTTGTGAAATCTTGTTTGATGAATTCTATCTGGTTGGTAGACTTTGCGAACACGAGCCACTTTTCAGACTGCGGCGGACAAAACCAGGAGGCAATGAGCACGAGAGAAGTTTTTTGTAGCCAATGAATGCATATGATGCATGAAATGTGTTAATGCATATGCAAAAAAAAAAGACTCTTTTTAGGTTATCGAAGGGTTTTAGACAAATTATGAACTCGTAAACATTACTAAACAACCAACATATAGTTTTACAAGACAATTTCAACATAAGCAAATGGAAATAACAACAGAAAATGGCAATCCTCAAGCATAGGAAGTGGAATCATCGTCCTCAGAGTCGGACTCATAGCTGCAGTATCGTGCATAGAAGTCACGGGCCCCCCTAGCTCTCTTGGAGTCCCTCATAAGCATCCTATCTTTCTCTTCAATCTCTCTCTTAGCCTTAGCTAACTCTTTCTTCAGTGTCAAGACCTCATGAGTCTGCTGCTCACCCTTTCCATCCAAAGTCATGATCAAGTTCTCAGCCTCATAGTATCTAGCCCTCCACTGATGCTTCTCCCGACTCTCCATAGCTAGATGCTCCTGATACATCTCTTGGGTAGGTGGGAGTAGAGGCAAAGGCATGGTAGGAACAGTTGCAGACACATATCTCATAGAGGGGTAAGGCGTACCAGCCTCCTCAGCTCGGCTTATCACCCACTGTGTATAGGCCTCATGAGCGATACCGGACCTCACACCCATATGCTTCACCTCTTTCTTCCGAAGCTTGGTCCAAGCTTGCATGAAATCTTCTCTAATTCCGGTGGGAGCATTGGAGTAGTGAAAGAAGTAAGGAGCTGTAGCAAGATTGATGGGTTTATCTTTCATCGGGAAACCAAATTGTCGCAAAGCAAGCTCCGGGTTATAGTTGATTCCACCCCGGGTACCAAGAAGAGGTACATTAAGAAACTTTCCACCACCGAAGATGATTTCCTTGACCCTAGAAGCGGGAGTGAGCCAAACCACTTCATTAGGAGTGAGAGCCATAATCCTTTGTGAAATAGACCAATTCCTCGGATTGTCGTGGAAAGACTGCGGAAGGTGCGAAATAAACCACCTATAGAGGAGAGGCACACAACAAAGAATGTATCCACGACCCTTGCTGGAACGATCGTGAATAGCATGGTATGTGTCAGCTAGTAAAGTAGGAACCGAATTCTTGGAGTGGAAGATCATAATAGCATTCATGTCCACGAAGCCATCAAGATTCGGAAAGAGAATAAGCCCATAGATGAGAAGTGCAAGAATAGCCTCAAGAGTGTCCTGACAAGTGGTATTGAGGTTGGCTTTCCCAAGAAGATACTCTGAAGTGAACCCTCGGATATGTGCCTTAGTGACAAGATTCTTGGAGACATCGGTGGTTTTGAGATAGAGATCCTTAGCAATAACCAATGGAGGAAGAGGATCTTCAGGTCCTGAGAAAGGTATCCCCTTAGCAATAGATAAACCCATCAAGGAAGAATAAGCCTCTAGAGTAGGCACCAACTGAAAGTCTGGAAAAGTGAAGCACCGATACCCCGGATCATAGAATTGCACCAGAGTGTGCACAAGCTTCTCATCCACATTAGTATGGAGAATAGGAAGTAAAGTCCCATAACGGCGTCGGAAACCAGTCGGATCCTCAATCTTGAGTGCCAAATCCCTCAAACTAGCCAAATCCACTTCCTTGAACTTGTAGGATTTAGTCATCTTCATGCCTACAATGTTTACAAATTCAACTTGTCTAAGCCCTTCGATAACAATGCATGACAAAAGGTTTATGCATGTATGCATGTATGCATGAATGCATGATTATGTTCAAATTCGAAGAAAACATGGTGGGTTGAAGTTCAAAGTTGAGGAGTCATGGGTGGACACGGTGTCCGGTGAATCTAAGGCTTTAGGATAATAGTAACCGGGTTCTAAAAGGTTCCCAAGTTGCAACCTCTCCGACGTATCTCATGGTGTCACGAGACAACTCTCGCTCCATGATTATACGTGGAAGATCTAACTTGAGTGTAGTATCGCGTGACGACTAAAACTCGAGACGACACTCGGTTTAGCCTCCGCACTACGTCCTAGAAAATGGCCATGGATGGGTTTGGTTATCTACGGTTCACAGCGTCATAGAACAATTAGAAGCAAAGTGCCTAAACGCGACAACCCGCGCCGACAACATCACCTCCAAAGTGCCTCAGCTATGTGGGATTGATCGCATAATCCAAAACACGAGGCAACCCCCGGAATGAATTGTCGATTATATCCCTCCTAAATCCTAAGTTCACTCAGCCCGGGTGCAGGACTTTTGATATTCTCACCCCACACGTTTGCAAGAAGTTAAACATTTATTCACATAGGAAAGCAAGTAAAAGAAGCAAGTAAAAATACAAGCGCAAACGTGGAAATAAAAACTAAGCGTAACTCTCGAATCTCCCCAGTGAAGTCGCCAGCTGTTTTATCTTGGTTTTTGGGTGTCAAACATTGATTACGTTTGAACCTTTTAAACCGGTGATATCTTATTTTTTCTTGGGAAGGGAAAAAGTAAGCAAAACCCTTGAGAATCGAGGTCCGGGAGTTGTTTTCGCTATGGGAAGGTGTTAGGCACCCATAACGACTATAGTAACCTATAGGAACCGTCTTTAATTTCTACGCGCGCGCTTTATTTTTAAATGCTATTTTGAAATGCTTATTAAACCTAAGGATGTTCTAAGTGAAGAATTGGAGGGAGAAGAATGTGTTTGAATTTTTATTTTAGTTGAATTGAAGGAATTTTATTCCTTGCCTACGTACCCGATTAAGGGATCAAATCCACCGTAGTTCTCTCTCAAAAATGTTTTTGTTTTTGTTGGTTGATTTTAAGTTTGAAAATGGATTTTGGAAGAATAGAAAGAGGCCTCAAGGGCATGAGATTAGGAAATAGTGAGGTTGGATTAGTGAATTGCAAAAGAAGTCAAAGTTTGATTATTTTCATTGAAATTTGATTAAGAAAATGGAAAAGAAAGTACAATGGGATATTGGATCCCAAGGTTTATTTGGAAAAGGTTTGAGTGAAGTTGTTCACATTTGTTTGGAAAATTGGTTTTTTCTAAGTATGAATCCTAGGCATTCATCTAAACATACAATCCTAAACATACATCTAAACATGCATATTCTAGCTACTTAGTGGTGTGTGTGCATGTGTCGGTGCTTGTGTCGGTGTACATCATTAGAGTCCATTGTCCTTTACATCATACCCTAGATACATTCTATGGCCTCTTTGCCAAGAAATTAAAAGCATGAAAGAATATTACAAAATTTCCTAGGTGTTTACATTCTAACTTTTGGTACAAATTAAGTTGCAAGAAAGAAAATAGAGATGAAAATGGGATGCAATGATGATGCTTATGGTGAATGTGAAATATGAAAGGAAAATGGTTAGTAGCATAAGGCAAATATCAAAGAAGTGAAGTAAGAGAAATATTAGAATGTAAAAGGTAGAAAATAAGTGCAAACATGGCTAAAATTTGTTCATAGAATGCAAGAACCAAGTGGCCTATAATTCTCACATTCCAATTACATTTTAAAGGTTTAGAAACAAGTATTGGGATGGGAATAGAGGCTACATGATTTACTTGACATTTTAACACAAATTTGGAGCATATTTACATTATTTAACTACTTAATGACTTGTAAGCTAAGTAACCTACCAAAACTCACAATTATGCAACAAAATTAAACACAAACAGTAGCTACAACCCTATGAAGTCAAGTAGTATAGGTCACCAACATTCATTAAGCCATTTGGATTAAAATCAAGCAAAGATCCACTTATTTTTAGCACAAAATATGACAAAAATAGCAAGAAAATTGACACCTAATTTTTTTACCAATTTTATCATGTGAAAATTATCACAAAATACTACAAAAATATCAAGAAATCTACATGAATTTTTTAGGAATTTTTTCAAAGGTTTTTTGGACTAAAATGTGCAAGAAAATTATTAATTCTAACAAAAATAAAAGAAAAAATGCTTCAAATATTTTCCACAGGCTTTAGCACAAAAAAATACCACAAAAATGTTAAAGAAAATATCAAGAACACATGAAAAATGGTTTAGGAATTTTTTAAAGGATTTTAGGCAAGGCAGTGGTGTAAACAGCAAGATTCAGTGGTGCACATAGCAAGAAATAGGCAAAAACGAAGAATCTGTGAAGAAAAGATGTCCAGGCCCAAGGGAAATGGATCCTGGATCATCCAAATGCATCAGGTGCGTTGGATTGATCCAGGGAGCCAAAACCCTAGATCTAACGTCACAGCACGCAGGGGAACACAGTATGGGGATGCACGCGCGCACGTAGGATTAACGACATGGTATATAAGCCAAAACTCTTCACAAATCCTCATTCTTCTCTCACCTTTCTCTCTCTAAGCCGAATTCCCTCTCCTTCTCTCTCTAGACACTCTGCACATCAGTTTTCTGGGATGATATGAACATGATGAAGATTCCGGCGGACTGTTGAAGTTTCCGACGACGGTTACGGCTTCCGGCGACGGAGCCACCGCGTCGGAACTTTCAACAACATGTTTTTCAAAATCTTTTTACATCAGAAGGCTCGAAATCTTCTTCTCGTTCTTATTTCGTAAATGATTTCTCCAGAAACCTTATGTATAACCCTAGATCTATGGATTTATTCTCGGAAGTTTTGAAAGAGAGGATGAAAACAAAGAGAGAGAAGCAGGTTACCTGTGCTGATGCTTCGATCTTGGAGCAGTTTGTGGTATAACTGACTCGGTTTTGTTGAATCTGCTTCTCGTTGTACTCGAACTTCTCCTTCTTCGTATTCTCTGATCAATCTTTCTTCGACACCTCTTCTTCTCCTCTCTGCGTTCTCTTTCTGTGATCGTACAGGGATCCTGTGCTGGAATTGCAGAGAGCTACAATCCGATGATGAAAATTCAATTGAATTCTGAGGATTTTCGCAGACTTTTCGCAATCTCCGTGACTGAATGTATTTGTTTATGATGTGAACGTAACAATTTGATGATGAATTGGCGTTGGATCGATGCAATTTGATGTGTTGGAACAGTTAGGGTTTGAAGGTTGAAGATGAATCTTCAACCTTGTTCTTGAGGCTTTCTGAGTTTTTCTTGCGTTTGATCTGTGTTGGTGGTGGAGAGAGAATGCAGATTCTGTTTCTGATTTTTTGCTGAGTTGTTAGCTTCTGAATGGCACTGCAATGATTGGAGCCTTTTATAGGCTGCCAAGTGTAGCTTCTGGACCAATGGCTGACTGCCACGTGGCATAGCTTGTAACAAACTTTGACTGCCTTGTAACTGCTTTGACTTTGGGATTTTTCTGCAAAATATGACAAACAAAGGACCAATCTGCAAAAATACTTAAAAAAGGACAAAAAAGGACTATAACGCAAATATTAGAAAATTAGGACTAAAATTAAAATAAAATTGAATTAAAATTGGTAATTGGAAAATAACGTAAAGTGGAACGTCTAAAATTTGACAAAACGGACTAAAACGAACCAATGGCCTACATGAGGTACTTTAAAGTACCTCTCTGCCGAAATTTTGTGTGAAATGACCAAAATGCCCCTAGGGCTAAAAACGACTAAAAATGACTCAGATGCAAATTAAAATGGATTTTTAACAAGGAACTGAATCAAAGACTCATACAAGTAAAATTAAAAGACTCAGAGACAATTTTAAGGGTTTAAACAGTGACTTGACACTTGAAATGACCAAAATGGCCCTAGGGGCAAAACTGACTAAAAAAATGACTTTAAATGCAAATTTTGGAATGGATTTTGACATAGAATGAAACAAAGACTTATTCAACCTATTTGAAAGGACTTAAACAAATCTTAGGAGACTGAAAGAAATCTTGACATAGGAAATGACTAAAATGCCCCTAGGGGCTAAATTGACTAAAAAATGATCCAACTGATATTTTTTGAAATGAATTTTGCCACGAAATTGAAACAAGGACCTATACAAACCAAATTAAAAGACTTAAACAATTTTCAAAGATCAAAATGAGTTAAATGCAGGAAATGACTAAAATACCCTTTTACATAAATTTTGCAAATAATATTGAAATAAAATGCAGAGAAAGATGCAATTGATCAGAGACATATCAAATGACTTATAATGCAAGAAAAGAAAAATTGACTAGTATTTTTAGGTCCAAAATTAGGGTATAACAGCTGCCCCTATTTAAGTTTCTTTGTCCGGAGAGTCAAGAGACGAAGTCTTAGAGTTGACGGGACGAAGATACTTAAATATTGACATTTGCACTGTTTTTGGACATAAAAATACGTTTTCAGAGTTTCAAAATTATGAATGTCATGCAGTACTTTAGTTATGAATGCAAGACAAACAACTGGGGTCTATGGAACCTGTGATGTCACTGAGGATTCAGGTGGACATTGACAGGGTAGACAAACCAGGGATAGAAAATAAGGTACAAGCTGTTCTTTGGGTCGAACTAGTCACTTGACCAAGGAATACAAAACAAAAGATAGGTGCAAGCTGTTCGTGGAATTGAACTTGGCACTTGACCGGAAACATAGCCATATAGACAGATACGAGCTGTTCTTTGGATCGAACCTGACACTTGGTTGAAGATACAAACAGATAGGCAGACACAAACTGTTCTTTTGGATTGAACTGGCTGTTTGGCTGGAGACATAGACAAAAGGGTTGATACAAGCTGTTTCTTTGGATCGAACTTGCTTGTTGGATTATCACCACATCATGTGGGAAAGTGCAGACTGTTCTCTTAGATCGAACTTGTCGTTTGACTGATAACAAAGCGTAAGCTAGGTACCAACTGTTCTTCAGATTGAACTTGCCGTCTGACTGATAACGAAGCATGATCTGGGTACAAACTGTTCTATCGAACTTGCCGTTTGACCGATAACAGAGTATAAGCTGGGTACAAACTGTTCTGCAAATCGAACTTGCCGTTTGTCCGGAAGCATAGGTATACAAGCAGGTACAAGTGGTTCTTTTTTGGATTGAACCTGGCACTTGACCAGTAACAAGATACAAATTGAGAGTCTAGCTTAACAAGATACCAATTGAGGGTAAATTGTTATTGACTTGATTTGGAAATAGACATGACCATTTTTGTTGGCCCAAGAGTAAATTGACATTGATTTGGATTGAATTGAAAGTTGAAATTGACATTGAAAGTTGAGATTGAAAGTTGAGATTGGAAATTGGAATTGGATTGAGACATAGACATTGACATTGGATTGGAGAATTGCAATTGTCATTGAAATTGGATTGAAATTGGATTGAAAATTGACATTGACATTGGATATTGACATTGACATTGAAATTGCCATTTGACATTGACATTGAAATTGGATTGAAATTGGAATTTGACATTGAAATTGGATTGAAATTGGAATTTGACATTGAAATTGGATTGAAATTGGAATTTGACATTGAAATTGACATTGGAATTGGAGATTGGCATTGGAATTGGAATTAGAGATTAGCATTGGAATTGGAATTGGAGATTGACATTGACACTGTCACTGGATGTCAACATTGGAATTGGAGATTGACATTGACATTGCCATTGGATGTCAACATTGGAATTGGAGATTGACATTGACATTGTCATTGGATGTCAACATTGAACTTGTTATTGGAGTTGAGATTGCTTCGAATTCGACATTTGACATGGTTTGGAATTGAGATTGGAACGTTGAGATTGCATCGAATTTGACAATTGACATTGAGTTGAATCTGATAGTTTGACATTGAAATTGAGATTGGAATTGACATTGGAGATTGGAAATTGCTTCGAATTTGACATTTGAAGTTGAAATTGAGATTGGAAATTGCTTCGAATTTGACAGTTGACATGATTTGGAATTGAAGTTGTCATTGGAATTTGGAATTGAAATTGGTTTGAATTTGGGGATTGACAGTTGGATATGCAACATGTATGTATGGTATAGCAAGATTATTGGATGTATGAGCACATAAAATGCATGATTATGCATGTATGAATGCTTGGAATGCATGATTGATTTGCAACTTGACAGAGAAGTTTCACAAAGGCAGACGAAACATCGGAAGATTGGGCACGTAGTGGCTCGTGCTGCGACATATTCACAGGGGAAAACCTCTTTGGAGAGACCGTCGTTGAGAGACGTATTGAATCCATGGCTGAGGGCAATAAACTTGTAGAGGAGGGACCCTTGGAAGGTTCTTGGATACAGGTCGCCGTTGCTAGGCGTGTCAGTGCTGGGTAAACATTGGATGTTCGCATCTGTGGTCAATGCTTTTCAATTTTCATTCTTTCAAACCCCACTCTTGCCTGAACCGCCCTTTCGGGTTTTCGATTCACCGGGGAATAGATCCTTTTCATTGCCCCATTTTTGCCTGAATTGCCTTCATAGGTTGTCAATCAGCGGGGTGCTCATTTTTGCCTAAGCCGCCCTTTCGGGTTTTCAACTTAGCGAGCTTTTCTTTCAATTTTTTTCATTTTCATTCTGTTTTTTCATTCTTGCCATTGACCATAGATCATCTTGGGGAGTAACCTGCTTGTAACAAGTATTGAAATAGACATTGATATTCACTCATTCATGCATGTTTCATTGAAATGTACCCTATTGCTCAGGTTTGCTTTCAAAATAGACAGGAAAAGATTTTTCAATTTTCAAAGATGTTTGCTTCAGACATTGTCATTATCAAATAGAAGGAAAATGTTTTGTATATAGCATTGAAAGTGGAAAGAAAAATAGAGTTTCAAACAATAGAAAGGCTCAAATTGATGTAGAAGAGTGAAAGTCAGCCAAAGGCATGACTTCACGGATTTACAAAGCTTGGAACATGGTAATTTTATTGGTTGGTGATACATTGAACACGATGACCGCTACATTTCATAGAAATTTTGAATTCACAGGTACAGAAGCCTCTGATGAAGAATGATCATTGACAGTTGTAGATGCCCCAAGGGGTGATGGTGATTTGCCAGATATAGTTACTTGTCTTTTATTGTCAACCTCATTTTTGCATGAACCGCCCTTTCGGGTTTTCGGCTCATCGAGGCGCTCATTCTTGCCTGAGTTGCGTACAATCTCAGCGAGCTTTTTCATATTCATTTTTTTTTGTCCCTAACTTTTGCCTGGATCGCCCTTTCGGGTTTTCGATCCACCGGGAAGCGCATTTTTGCCTAGGCCGCCCTTTCGGGTTTTCGACCTACCACGCTGTTCTTTTCTTTTTAGACAAAGTATTTCTTGACTATATCGGCATTAACAGGATTTGGAAGCTCAACACCATCCATGTGTGTAAGAATCAAAGCACCACCAGAGAAAGCCTTCTTGACGACATAAGGACCTTCATAGTTAGGTGTCCACTTGCCCCTTGGGTCGGGTTGCTGACTTATTCTTCTTTTCAATACAAGTTCTCCTTCCTTGAATTCTCGAGGTCGGACTTTCTTGTCAAAAGCATTCTTCATTCGCACTTGATACAACTGTCCATGAGCCATAGCATCCATACGTTTCTCTTCAATCAGATTCAATTGATCATACCGACTTTGACACCATTCAGCCTCAGTTAACTTTGCTTCCATGATTACTCGAAGAGATGGAATCTCCACTTCCAGAGGGAGAACTGCTTCCATACCATATACAAGAGAGAAAGGGGTTGCCCCGGTTGAACTGCGTACTGTAGTACGGTAACCATGCAAGGCAAATGGTAGCATTTCATGCCAGTCTTTGTAAGTAGTGACCATCTTCTGAACAATCTTCTTGATGTTCTTGTTAGCGGCCTCAACTGCACCATTCATCTGAGGTCTATAAGGAGAAGAGTTGCGATGTTCAATTTTGAATTCTTCACATAAAGCTCGCATCATACTATTGTTCAGATTGGAACCATTGTCAGTGATGATCTTGTTGGGAACACCGTATCGACAGATGATGTTATTCTTGATAAACTTGACAACCACTTGCTTGGTCACATTTGCATAGGAGGCAGCTTCAACCCACTTGGTGAAGTAGTCAATTGCCACTAGAATGAAACGATGTCCATTGGAAGCCTTTGGTTCGATTCTTCCGATCATGTCAATGCCCCACATAGAGAAAGGCCATGGGGAAGAGATAACATTGAGAGCATGTGGAGGCACATGAATCTTGTCGACATAAATTTGACACTTGTGGCATCTTTTGGCATGTTTGTGGCAATCACGTTCCATAGTTATCCAGTAATAGCCGGCTCTTAACAGCTTTCTTGACATAGTGTGACCCGAAGCGTGGGTCCCAAAAGTACCATCATGTACATCATGCATCAACTTCTCAGCTTCTTGTTTGTCAACACATCTCAACAAGACCATGTCATAGTTCCTCTTGTATAGGATTTCTCCGTCCAGAAGGAACCTGCTAGCCCATCGTCTCAAAGTCTTTTTATCCCTGTTGGAAGCACCAGGTGGATATTCACGATTCTGCAAGAATTGTTTGATGTTGTAATACCAAGGCTTTTTGTCATTCACATCTCTATCCACTTGATCTGGCATATTTTCAATAGTGAACACATGAGCGGGTCTATCAAGACGCTGTACTTTGATTACAGGCACATCATTCCAGTGATTGACACGAAACATGGAAGACAGAGTAGCAAGAGCATCAGCCATCTGGTTTTCATCCCGAGGGATGTGGTGCAGTTCAACCTTGGTAAAGTATGTCAATAGACGTCTTGCATAGTCACGGTAAGGGATCAGCTTCTCATGATGAGTCTCCCATTCACCCTTTATCTGATTGATAACAAGTGCAGAATCTCCATAGATGTCAAGGTGCTTAATTCTCAGGTCAAGGGCTTCTTCAATGCCCAAGATGCATGCTTCATACTCAGCTATGTTGTTTGTGCATTCGAAAGTTATCCGAGCGGTGAAAGGAATGTGGTGCCCCTGCGGAGTTACAATGATGGCTCCAATTCCTTTACCATAAGCATTAACAGCACCATCAAACACCAATCCCCACTTGCTATTGGGATCTGGCCCTTCATTGATCAGTGGCTCTTCACAGTCTTTTGCTTTCAGATACATAATCTCTTCATCAGGGAAATCAAACTTAATTGGCTGATAATCATCAAGAGGTTGACAAGCAAGGTGCTCAGCAAGGACGCTTCCTTTGATTGCTTTCTGAGCTTTGTACACAATATCATATTCAGACAACAACATTTGCCAACGCGCAATCTTTCCAGTAACAGCAGGCTTTTCAAAGATGTACTTGATTGGATCCATTCGGGATATCAACCAAGTTGTATGATTCACCATATAATGACGCAGGCGTTTGGCAGCCCAGGCTAAAGCACAACATGTCTTTTCAAGCATCGTACAACTTGCGCTAAAATGGAATTCGCGCCGAAAGGCGAAAGAAGCATCGAAAGGCGAAAGAAGACTATAAAGCATATTCCCATAGAAAGACCTTGATCAAAGAACGAAGGGATTCCGGGCGTCAAGCGTGACTCTAGTCCTTCTTTCGGCTAGCGGACTCATTCAATACCCTATCTATTGAGCTACCTTTTGTTCAATTGGATACTCGAAGCGAAGGGAAAGCTTTTCGCATAAAGGCATTGATGAGCTAAAGGAGCAAGCAGAACGGGAAGAACGTCAGTTCCCAACTCTTAGAAAGAAAGTAAACCAATGCTTTTGCCCGAGAGAAGCCTAATCCAAGAATGCTGAATCCTGGACGGGAGAAGCTGCTAACAAGAGGTTAGCTGCACTTATCAATAGCAGTGGAGTCGCCCTTTGAAAGCGCTAATTCAATAGCAGTCTTCCGACTGAATAAATCTGAGTGTGGTTAAGCGGTCAGAAGTTGTTCCGGATCCATTGCTACCATTAAAAGAATGGGGAGGAGAACTTGAATCTAGCTAGGGTACCGGGCAATAACAGTGAGAGGAAAGCGCTACGAGGACCCTCTTTAAGAGAGATAGAAAGCTAACCCGGAATAGGAAACTAGCAGTAAGGGTATTACGCTTCAAGAGAAGTGGAACTCACTCGAATAGAGAGAGTCTAGGCTCACTCACTGGTCAAGGGCTAGTATAGCAAAGAGGCTTTCTATTCCCGCCAGTCAATCCTGGGAAGGATTCCGAAAGTTGCTAGTAGGGCACCTTAGTTTCTTTCTAGTTCACATTTAAATAAGTAAGAGAACAACGCAAACGAAACCGGAGAATCTCGAAGTTATAGATTTGACTTTCCTTAACCCTATTTTCTTGGCTAAGTCGAATAGCTTTTGCACCCCCGAGTAGTTTACTATGCTTTGTGAGTGCCCTCCAATAACGCATTTATCCTTTCGGCCATCTGCCCTAATTGAAATGGGGATGAAGGGAGAGTCATAGGAAAGTTTGACACAAGTAAACTGCAGATAGATTAAGTTAGCTAGTGTAGGTTAAGACCCTCGGAGAAGCCCTTTTCTGACTCTCCATCTTACAGGGTTGAGAACATCCACTAATGAACAAACTCGCCAACCGGATCGAAGGGTGAATAGAGGAGGATAGATCTTTCTCTAGGCAGCACCTAATCAGAACTTAGTGGGTGATGGAGGCTTGCTTTTGATTCAGTGAAGGCTGTTGCGGAACGAAGATTAGAGCTAGGCTGTTGAGTTCAAGTCAGCGAGCTAGTCATACGAACCTGTGAGCTAGGCAGCTTGCCTACGGTGTGAAAGCTAATCTTTAGTTCCCTACTACTAATTAGTAGCTAGGAAGCTAATCCTGTAGTTAGCTCGCTACCGGGCTAGGGAAAAGAGTTGGATGGAGCTTTACCTATATACTTTATGTGATGGATGAGTAGTCCCCCTCTTGACCAAGAGCTACTAACCAAGAGAGAAAGCGAGTCTTCACAGGGTGCCACTGAGGCCATGGTAGGCTAAAGCGCAAAGAGAGGCCACGAAGACCTATAGCCTAAGGGCTGCCCCGCTACAAAAGAGATCCACCGACGCGGGTTACGTAATACATCCTCACCCTTCTTCCTCTTCAGGAAGGGGATGTGGAATATATTCATAGCCAGCGCGGAGTTCACTGTTGCAGAGGCAAAAGATCGATCAAATAAAG
The DNA here is from genome assembly GCF_051527215.1 of Medicago sativa. Lineage (NCBI taxonomy): Eukaryota > Viridiplantae > Streptophyta > Magnoliopsida > Fabales > Fabaceae > Medicago > Medicago sativa. The sequence goes on along the minus strand of NC_140755.1, from coordinate 83,103,856 downwards.
CGCACATAACTTCAAACATGATTAGCAAGGGCCACCTATCGGTGGCTGCTGTCAAGTCTAAAGAATGGCATTCTGCCGATCCCTTCAGGAAAGTCAGAGGTTTATGCTGTTCGTAAGTACCGTCCATAGGGATAGTACGAAGAACAGCCCCTAACCACTCATGGACTGGTGAGAGAAGCCTCCGGTTTACCCAATTGCCCATGGCGAAGATCCGCCGTTTCCCCCCTCCTTCAACCTTTTGACCCAGTCGTCCTGTCATGGGAGGACCAAAATGGTCATGCCACTTAGGAAGGTGAGGCCCGACACAAGATTCAAAATGGTCGAGCGCCCACCCAGACATCAGCTTATTGGAAGGATCAAAGGCGTATCTTGTATAACAAGAAAATAACAGCCCTTGGTTGAACTGTTATCCTCTCGCATTGACAAATTCGACAAGCGAGCGGAAAGCAGCCAACTCCCAGGTCTGCGCCATAATCAGAGAAAGACTTTTAAGGTGCGGACCCTTCTCCTGAAATAAGCCTCCTGGCCCATAGGCCGCACGAAGCGAACTATAGGTTGGGAGAGTCTTCATACTGGGGACCCACTTCATACCCAAAGGAAAAGCTATTACACAAACAAGCCAGTTTTGCCAGGCTGAAGTAATGCTTATATAATCTGTTCAACATCATCATATTTACCTCTAAAGAATGGAGCTTCCTAAGACTAGGTGAACAAGGTCTTTGTTGCAGCGGAGCGATTTGAGCATCATTGCTCGGTGTCACTGATTCCCCATGGTTGGCTTCCGGCTCTGCAATAAGAGGTCCTTCTATCCTAGGATTAATTTACTCGGGTTGATGCTCTATTTCTTCTTGGTGCTCAGCCCTTGGAACTTGAACAAAAATGTCTAAAGTTGTTGGAATTTTATCTGCATCCTCGATTGGTCCCATCTGGCTTTCCTCCAAAGGTGGTTGGGGTGCGATTCGGTCAAACTTCTGTCCCGGATGTATTATATATATAATATTACCTGTGTTAAAGTAGAAAGGTTTAAGACAGCAGTCAAGTCAGAAAAGGAAAATGGAAGAAAGTAGGTAGTACCTCTCTGTTCTCTGCTGAGGAAGGCATTTTTAAAGGTTATTCAAATGGTGAAATAACGACTATTCCTCCGGCTGGACGAAAAATGCTTGCTTCAAGATCGAACAATGAATCTCGATCGAATCTCATAACCTGGTTCCGAAGGTCGAACAACTTCTTCTATTGAATGGGCATCGGGTTCTTGGGCTAAAGCCCTAACAGCCTATTGATCGGGGTTCCAATGAAAGCTTTTCAAAGGTTATACATTAGCGATTGATTCGGAGGATAGAGAATGGAGTTGGAAGGCTGTTCAGTCTTGAATCTTCCCTACCTCACTGATTGACTCCTCCGGGAAATGTCGAATAGTAGGGACAGCGGAAGGGAGATAGCAGCTTTTCTTGTTCCTCTCCCAGGAATTGAAAGATGTAACTAACCCCCCGGGAGGGGAAGTCTCACTGGGTCTTGGGTTGCCAGCCTGTGAGGCAAGCAGTGAGGGAGCTCCCCAACTTGACTGAGCTCAGGGGTGCTCACGAACGGTATAGCCCCGCTGGGATGGACTGAGACCCACAAAGCTTAAGCTCGCTCTTATCGGGAAGTGACTAGTTGCAGCTGAGAGGCTCTGAAGAAGCCGCTGAGGTAGACCCTACTCCTCTCACCCCTTTCTTTTTTATGCAAGCTTTCTCCGTGCTTACCCGATCTGCTCATTCAGGTGTGAGAGTTGCTGTTCTCTTCTGGCGCTATCACACTCATTATTATATTCTAGTAGTAGATAGTCAAGTGGCTATTCGGCTCCTAGCCTCTTTGTCCTTTTCTATACCTAAGCTCTTCACCCGCATCGTCCGTTGCTAGTCTGACCCCTTCCTTTGATCCGAGGGGACTGCCCGGTACGCTACTCTGTTATTCTTATGATAGAGTCTTCGCTTAGCGACGAGAATCACTAATCTCGGCCTTGCGGGATAGAATAGATAATAAAGGCTATGGCCCCTTCTTTCAACTCCAGTTGCTTTCGGCGCCTGTTCTATTGGCCTGTTAGGAAGAAAAACCTCTTTCTTTGGCTTTGCCTCTTGTCGAGGCTCTTTCTGTGACTTGGCCCGTGCGTGAAGGTCTGTGTCCGTTCTTGCCCCTTCCCGTGGTACTGGCTAATCCAGGAGATCTGGTTCTAGAACCGGGTGAATAACTCATCTAAGTATGACCGTTCTGTCTGCTCACCCCTTCTTCCATTCCGAAAGTCAGTGCCCGCTCGGTACAAGTATTCCACTCGCACCTCTTAAGTAAGGTGACAGTAACTCTGTCCCTCTCACGTCCCTGTATTGATACTAAGTAGCATCCTAGCTTCCGGAGGGCATAATCATTCTTTACGCTCACTGGAATCTCGCTTGGAATAGAAACAAACCTATCGCGAATAGGAGAGGGAGCCCCAGCCAAAACCCTCTCAATAAAGCCCTTGCTTGCTCCTTCACCTTCAGCCTTGGAGCACCGCTTGATTGATGAGAATGCCACCACCTTGCAACTAAGAGATGGGTAAAGTCATTATGTGAAGAGAGAGGGCTACTCTACCACGGAGTCTCTCACCCAAGAGTGGCATTAGTTGCCCCAAAGGAAGTAGCTGGAGTCCCTACTTCAGTTCTTAGGTGACCTAATTACCTACATCTGCCGGCGCTAAAAGGGAGATCGTCCTGAGAGTCGTTCCAAGGCCTGTGGATCTGGTCCCGGGTTCAACCATACTGCGAATTCTCAAATCTTGGGTAAAGAGGAGCGCCCCACGTCGCTCTCACCATCTTCTTTGTTCTCTTAGCGCGCTTCACTTTATCTAAACTAAAAAGGGGTGCGTACGATATAACAAAGGGAGTCCCGGTGAAATTCAATGATTGTAATTTCACTCAGTTGCTCCCACAGATAGAAGAACCCCATGGGATGCCAGACGATGGGTATTATATTTATAATTTATCCTAGGAGAACAGGTTGGGTTACCGTAGAGACAAGATAGGATAACCGTAGAAATGGTGGGGGGCCCTCCCCGCCGCTCCCCCTTTCCCCAGCCTTCCATATCCTTGATGTCAAGACTGGAGCCTCTTTTCTTAATGCAAAGGCTAAGCATCAAGAAAATACTATCTTCTTCGAACAATCAACTTTGATAAGGATATATAGCATTATTTAAGGAAATATAGATTAGGATCGTTGAAATATGAGCTTGTAATATAGCTAGTTCCGCTTGTCAATGAATTCTTGGTGTAATACGTAAATTCTTGGTGTCAGAGTTGTTCACTGATCAGTCTCATCCGCGCCGCAGAGGGACTTTTTCTAGCAGCCTCAGAAAGTCCGGAGATCGACTTCTTTTGGTCCTAAGGCCGTCAAGGATCCTTAGGAGATTCTCCAAAGAATCCTCCCCTGTTACCGTGCGGGGGTTTTCCAGTGCGAGCGCACCTCGTCCGGCCCAATCGCCGCTGGGGTTCAGGACCGCCATGATCTGACAGATCGCTACCTTTACCTGGAACAGGTCTTGGGCGTCAATCTGCGCCATGCTAATATCGTGGTCCGAGGGATGGGGGACTCTCCCCAACAGACGCCGCTGGATCGATTCCACGCTATCTCCTCCGAAAAAATAATTGCGGGGAAAGGGGTAAGGGGCAGGGGCTTCTGCAGCTGGCGCCTGAGGCTGGTTAACTGACGAGACAGTGCCCTCGCTGCCCCCTTCTGACGCCTGAGGCTGGTTAACTGACGAGACGGTGCCCTCGCTGCCCCCTTCTGACGATCCCAGGATCTCCCCAGAGCTGCTCCCGAGAATGGATGTCCATCCGGGGCTGGC